>NC_141379.1:24225610-24843110 GCF_017979445.1 Akebia trifoliata
GACCCAGTGGGTTTGAAGGTTAAATTTTGCCACTCATCCAAGAGTCTTTCAAGAAGAGTGCCTTTCCAGTGCTGATCTACCTGAGAAACTATCATTGAGTTCTTCAAGTTGCACTGAGATAAAGTTGGGGGTATTTTTTATGAACTATTCCATTACCTATCCAAAAAAAGAAAAAAAAATTACAACTAATCCATTCTCCTAAAGACCAAAGATTTAGCCAATTCATTCCTACCATTAAGCATTTTTCATCATACAAAAAAATTGTTATCCACTGAGTACTGATTTCTTATGGACAGAGAGAGAAGAAGTTTGAACAAATCTTAATTTTCAAATTGAACGTAATAGAAAATTATTACTTAAAAAAAATGGTTGAGGCGTGTACAAAGCAATGTCCTAAAACGAAATTCGCCCCTACTACGGTACCATAGTGTATAGGCGTTCGTTCTGTAGAATACAACAACTCACGTATCCAAAAGGGTACTCTAAATTTGAATGTAACTTCGAACTCGACGATGTTGTGTGCTCTCACAACGAAAGATGTACTGGTAGTCGAAAATAAATAAACATCGTACATGCACATATGCATTAAGGTTTTCGGACCGGTAGATCCAAATCCCAATTGGAACCTTGGGTTTTCCTCTTGGGCCCCCGTGTGGGTGTGTGAGCCCGTCCACTACTTTTATCTACTTTAAAACTATTAGAAGCACAACTATTTAAGAATTGCAAATCAATTATTCTCCTAGTTGCTATGGGTCTAAAATTACTCAAGGCAAAACAAAACTTTCAATTAAACTTAAATAAAGTAAAAGCATAAAGCATAAAGTAAATATGGGATTATATTACCCTATGATTAAAATATTATTTTACCAAACGGTTAAAACCTTTTGAATATTAAAGGGTTTTCAAAATTCAACCCTCCAAATTCTAACAAAAATAAATCCAATTAGTAACTTGGTTCAGTCAGAAACAGTACATCAAGTGTCTGGTATTTTCATGGCATCATCCAAGTCGAAGTTCAAAATGCTTCTCATGGTTCTCCATTTCCATTCTTCATCATAGCAGAAAATTCAACATGATCTATCTTCCCATCCTGCAAAAGTACTCATGACAGATGAAGTAATTAAAAAACAATTTTTTTCCCCTTCCTCAGAGGCAAAAGGGGACTTACATTGTTTTGATCAATTTCTTTGATTATTTCATCCACGTCAATGTCACTTAGACCAAAATGTTCACAAGCTCGTTGAAGCTCAACAATGGTTATGTAACCATTGTCATCTTTATCGAAAAAAGAAAAGGCTGACGTTAAGTTTTCCACTCTCTCCATCTTGTTCAAGTGCAAAGTAGCAGCAAGAAATTCACTGTACTCTATGGTTCCACTGTTGTCGATATCAACCTGCCAAACTAGCCCATGTAAGATTTCACGCATATTGGTCACTCAGCTATGCCACAGTTATATAGAAACCCATGCTCGAATGGCTTCATTACAATTTCATAGTATCATAGGTTTTAAACCCATTATCCATATAATCTTAGTTTTGCCAACATTTACTTACTCCATCCATAAGAGCCTTTATCTCAGGATCCTTGAGTTCAGAGCCCACTTTCTTCAAACCAACTTTTAGTTCATCGAATGTTATTGTTCCACTGTTGCCTGTGTCAATCATTTTGAACAACTCTTTCAAACCGGCGATTTCTTCCTCCTTAAGTCTTTCCGCTATAACCTGCAAAATGAAATTGTAATGTGGAATGAACATGGAATGAGATGGATCAAACGACAATAAGAGGCCCACACGCTATATGAACAGAAGCTATGGAGACTTAACTATATTGCTCTCATACAAGCAACAAAATGAATGAGGAACAAAAAGTCATCATTAACTCGTTCGCTTGTTGAGAGCCACAACATTATTTTCTGAACTACAGTTGTGGCAAAGTTTTATGTGCCATGAAAGGAAATATGGCTGCAAAAGAAGTGGTTAACAAGTTAAAATTACCAACAAATGTTTGCCATATTTTTACCTGAATCTAGTACTTGTTGGAGCATAACTACAGAAGCATAGTTGGGCAAGAAAACTTGAATTAAAAATGCTCACTATTTTGACTACTGATATTCAAAGAGAGTTCCAATTTTGCAATCGAATGTTAGAGCTTTGGTTTTTCTTCTTAGGCCCTGTTTCATTCTTCATATGTATATATATATTAGGCAAAATGAACAAATTATAAGGCAAAATTCTTCAAAACTCTTCAAATTGGGATCAATGTGTGCTTCAGATAGATGAAGTGTTATTATTAAAGAAAAAATTGATAAAAGCTTACCCTTAAAGCAATCTTCTTGAATTTATTCATCGTAGAGAAACGCATGAGGCGTGATAAGACAGCAGAGTCTAGAGGTTTATACGGGGGAACTCCATCATCCACAATCCATGGGTGACCTGTTAGTATAGAAACCCACTATCACAGTCACAAGGAAGAATCAAAGGCATAATACTGGAAAAATTAAGCTCACTCACACAGAACTTCATGAGCAGTCAATCTATCCTTTGGATCCCTTTCCAGCATTTTTCGTATCAGATCTTTTGCATTTTCTGAGATTTCAGGCCATGGTTCAGACTCAAAATCTATCTTCTCTTCTAGAATCTGTTTGAGGATGGAATCCAAATCTTTGTCTGCAGTGAACAAGTGATACAATAAAAAGTTGTTAAAATACATAACATGGATAGAAAGTAGTAATATTCTTAAATTTAAGGGATGAAGTACCTTCCGAAAAAAGTAGTGCACCACTTAGTAAAGTGTATAAGATAATTCCAGCACTCCATACATCGCATTCAGGTCCATAATTCTTTTTCAAAACCTCCGGTGCAACGTAAAAGGGACTTCCAACTGGATTAGAGAAAGTGTCCCCTAGAAGGAGAAAAATAAAAATAAAATAAAACAAGGAAAATTAGCTCTATCAAGTAACAACCACATAGTAATCCAGAATCACGATTCCTGGAAAGTTTTATTTAGTGTTCAGATAAATTGTGTGGTTAGTAGCTCCTACTCTTTAGTTTTAGAAAGTAATTGGATATGGCAACTTGTTTTCTATTGGTTCAAAGATTTTACTTTCAGATGACTTGTTAAGGTCATAGGGTCTTGATATCTAAGATACATTTTTTTTTTTTTTTGATAACTGAAAATTATATTAAGAGAAAGAATGGTTGAGATGCCCACAGCAAAACAACAGAAAACCCAGATCTCAAGCATCAGCAATCCTATTATCTCCAAAACAGAACTCAATCTAATGTCGACTCATAACAAATAATGTCAATTTATGCTAAAAGATTTCCTTAAAAAAACTAAAAAATAATCAAAGAAAAGCAACACAAGAAACAAGAATTAATATATGATGGAAGCCAACATAAAAAATAAAAAATAAAATTCATTTAAATCAATTGTGCATTTAGTACTATTGTGATTAAAGATTCTGCCCACTAAACCTCCCTACTCAAAGAATCATAAGCATCATCAACCCATAATGAACAAAATCCAATTCTTACAAAAAGATTATTCAAACTTAACCACATAAAATTAAAAGGATGACACAAAAAAGAATCAAACAGAACATAAAATCAAGAGCTAAAAACAGAAAAAAAAAATGGAAGAGACCCATCAACCAACATGGTTTGTAGAACAAAAAGATGACATGCAAAAAGATTTCAACAGAACATAAAATCAAGAACTAAAAACAGAGAAAAATGGAAAAGACCCATCAACCAACCTGGTTTGTAAAACACAGACGAGCCGAAATCGATGGCTTTGAGATCAGCATCCTCATCGATGCTAGAGAACAAGAAGTTCTCAGGCTTGAGATCTCTATGGATGACTCCAAGAGAGTGACAATTCTCCACAACCTCAACAATTGTCTTGATGATTTGGGCAGCTTTCCTCTCTGGATAATGTCCCTTCTTCTCAATTTGATGGAAAAGCTCACCGCCCGAGCAAAGCTCCATGACCAAATGGACAGAGTCAGAATCCTCATAGGTACCTTTGATTCTAACCACATTTGGGTGGTCAGACAAATGGTGCATTATCTTGATTTCATTCCATACATTTTCACAATCGTTTTCATTGCTGTCGAATGTTGTCTTGAGGATGGACTTGCAGGCATATTGGGTACCTGTTGATATTTCTGTGCAGAGATATGTTGTTCCAGACTGACCTGTGCCTAGTTCTTTGCCTATGTAGTAAAGATCTTTTAGATTCTTGGTCTTGTAAGGATGCACTGAAGATGGTTTCGAGGTTGAAGATGCTTTTGAGGTTGAAGACGGTGAAGATTTCTTCATTGTAAAGTTGTGGGTATGTATGTGTGTGTAAAGATTGTATAATTGGAGGGTTTGATCTTTCTCTCACTTCTACTAAAACTGTTTGTCTGTTATAGTCAGTTAGTCTGTTAATATACCTTTAAAGAATCATGAAAGAGACAGAGAATATTTTGGAGTCTTTTGATTGGTGAAAATTTGAGACACCAAATTGTTTTTTAACTACTAATGTTATACCCCTTAACTTTAGTCTTGGAGAGAGACTAATATAAATTGGCCTAAATGCCCTCAACTTCAAGCTCTTTAACCTCTTTTAGAACATCCTTGATTTTTCTTCCTAAAAATCTATTATTTTCTATTATTATTTTGCTAATCTACACAAAATTCTATCATCTTTTACTATTATCTTGTTCTTAAGGTTTATAGGTAGAAAATGATAGTCTGAAAAACTAAAAACAAGGGTAAAAATGTTAGAAGTCATGTGATGTTTTGGCCTCATTGACCTCCATGGTTTTAATTTCTAAATTGCATGTGAATTCTATAATATAATAGATATCAATTTTAAATGAAAATCCAATATCATTAGAATTATATTCTTTAAGAAATTAGCAGGAGACCTTGATGGACAGAAAATCTACTAAAAGAATTAATCTAGGCCATCAACCTTCATCTATAAAGGGATTGGCTAACCTCATATTAGAGTTGTTGAAAGTACACAAAACGGTCAGATAAAAGAAATGATATCCATCAATCACAAAAAACTCAGGGAATCTAGATAGAGAGAAGGAAGAATGTGAGTCTAGAAGAAAAGACCAATCTGATTGAGGTTTCACAAAATACAAGGAAGGAAAGAGGAGATTAAAGGGAGCATCTTCAAAAGCATTGGATTAAAGGTTAGGGATAACACAATATAAGTAATGATAACTTGAACTAGATTTTGTTCATGAATGATTGTTTGAGATATGTGTTGATTGATTCTATTAGGACAAAATAATAGTTGTGTTGAGATTTGAATGCATAAAATAATCAACATGTGGTATCAGAACATCGGTTTTGAATCTCTATATCTTAGCTATCATAAATGGATAAATGATTTCAATGACTTATAAAATTCTTGTGACAATTTCTTAGACTCACTATGTAACCATAATTGCTGGATTTTTTATAGTTTTCTTTTACATGTTTATTTGATTTCAACTTTAGTTTTACATGTATGTTAATTTTCAATTTCAGTGTTACATGTATATTTGATTTCTAATTTCGGTTTTACATGTATATTAATTTCTAATTTCGATTTTACATATATGTTAATTTCTAATTTCGATTTTGCATGTATATTTAATTTTCAATTTTTGTTTTACATGTATGTTAATTTCCAATTTCAGTTTTACATGTATATTTAATTTCTAACTTTAGTTTTACATGTATGTCAATTTCCAAGTTTGGTTTTACATGTATATTTGATTTCTAACTTCAGTTTTACATAAATATTAATTTCCAATTTTACATATATATTTAATTTCCAATTTTGGTTTATGCATGTATGTTTAATTTTAAATTCGTTTAATACATGTATGTTAAGTTGTCAATTTCGATTTTGAGATTTTGATGTGATGTGTATATGGTTGTGCGGTCAAAATTTGGTGAACAGCTACGATGAATCCAACCGCACTGATCTGAAGTTGTCCCTAGCACCTTCCTCCTCGCGGTGATGTAGTACCTGCCAAAATCACTCCGACGCTCAAGTTAGAGAAATCAAGTAAATCGTCCTTCGTACTGGTTAGACTATAATCTCTCCAAAAAGACCTCTCTCTATAATGTTTACTATGTTATTTATCCCCCCTAACTACCAATAGGGTTTCCTCCTCTGTAGGCTGTAATCATAGGATTTTCACTAACTCTGTGGAGTTGTTTATCTAATCGGGATTTTCTGAATCGATTATACTTACCTACAGAGATCTATTCCATGATCTTCGGGATAGATGTGCACGCAACAGTTTTACGGTTTTCCTATGACCTGGCCTACCCTACTTAGCAGGCCTGGTCTAACTTATTACTATGTTGCCCTACCAGCTAGATTAGGGTGGTCCCTGTTCTGACCTGCCCTGCCTATAGGATTGCACCTCGTGTATTATTCTGTGCCTGGTACTACTTAGTCAATTCTGACACGTGTGCGGCTTAGATTTAATATGCAATTATTTCCCTCTAAAATGGTTATTCCAATTTTGATTATTGACATTCTTTTGTTTTTGTACAAGATTAGGACAAAATAAATTGATATTTTATTTTAGGATTATTTACCAATTGAACCTTAGTTTTGGCATTGGACTTTTATTATCAAAAACATTATGCCATATCATGTTAGTGAAATATTAAAATTTGATTTAACCAATTTAGTAAATATTATTGAACAATTTAGAGAAACATAAATTTCTTAATTTTATAATCGTCAAAGTGGCCTTAATTATCAACATTTTTTAATTTTCTAATTGTATTAAATTTGATCATCGGAGTGACATTAAAGAACAATAATGTTTACAATTGCAGACTCAATTAGGAAAATGAGATTAGCATAAAGGAAAATTTCATTTAACTAATTGAACTCTGGATAAGATAATATAATCTACATAATTTAATAGAGTTAAGATTGGATACCAAAAAGTAATAAAATTTACTGAATAAATTATATAAATTATGTTAGTCTTATAGGGTGAATAAAATTAGTCTCTACACTTAGATGAGTGAACAATGAATATACCTAGTTTAACCCAAAGAATAAATTTTGGTGATATTGATGAGTTCATCATTATTTAATATAACTCAAAGCACTAATTAGAGCTTATTATGAGCACATCCAATTCACTCTAGGAGTTCAGGATTTTGACCTAACACTCATTTTTACAAGATCTACAGACCTAACTAAGAGTAGTATGGTAAAACAAGAAAACATGTTTCTTATTTGGAAAAGATCAATTAGGCTTAGTTTGATGTTTATAAGGATGACTATCGCTAATAATATCATAACATCTCTACCTCCGACTGACAGCACGTAGGAGTACTTGAAGAACGTGGAAGAAAAGTTAAAATCAGCTGATAATCACTTGCAGGCACAGTGATGGTTAACAACTATGAAGTATGATGGGACGCGATGAATAGAAGACTGCATCCTCAACATAACAGAAAAGACTGTAAAGTTAAGAGCATTAGGAATAAGCATAGATGATTTCTTCCTGGTTCAGTTTATCATCAACTCTCTTCCAACTTAGTTCAGATCTTTTAAGATCCATTACAATACTAATAAAGATAAGTGGAGTGTAAACGAACTAACTAACATGTGTATTCAAGAATAGATGAGATTGAGATAGGAAAGGGAACAATCTGCTTTTGTGATGACTCAAGGAGTAAGAAAAAAATGAGGAATATCAAGGAAATGGAAGAAAAATTCATCAGGAAAAGGTAAACTATTTAAGAATGCAAATTAGGCGGAAGGGAAAAACGATAGTGGTGTTAAGTGCTACTTATGTGGCAAGACAAGACACATAAAGGACTACACAAAACACAGAAATTGGTTCAAAAAGAAAAGTATGTCTCTTTCTTTTGTATGTCATGAATAAAATTTAGTTCAAGTACCTTTTAATACTTGATGGATTGATTCTATAGCCACAACTCACATTACGAATTCAATGCAGAGATTCTTTTCAAGTAGAAAAATAATACAAAGTAAAAGGTCTATCTTCATGGAAAATTGTCTAGGAGCGCAAGTGCTAGTTGTAGGGACCTATCGCTTGGTATTGGAGACTAGTCATCAGATGGATCTGGAAAGTCATTTTTATGTTCATACTATATCTATGCATATAATTTTTGTTATATCTAGATTAGATAGTTTGGGTTATTCGGTTTCTTTTAAATGTGAACAATTAAAGTTATTTTTTCATTCAGTTTTAGTTGGATCTGAATTTTAATTAATGGTTTATATAAAATAAATTCAAATTATGATTATATCGAATATTTAGTTTCCTTGCATTCGAATAATAGTTTGACATGTGGCTTGATTACAGAAAATTTCTCAATCTTATGGTATAAACGTCTAGGACACATCTCCAGAGCTAGGATAGAGAAATTAGTGAAGGACAAAATTTTAGATAATTTAGACTTCAAAGATTTCTCTATTTGCGTGGATTGTATTAAAGAAAAGCAAACTAGACATACTAAGAAAGGAGCCACAAGAAATAAAAAAAACTTCTTGAGATCATACACATTGATATTTGTGGACTTTTCCCACTACATGTGTTGAGTGGGGGAAGATATTTCATCACCTTTATAGGCAAATTCTTTAGGTTTGGTTATATCTATCTAATTCATGAAAAATCTCAGTCTGTGGATATCCTATAAATATTTATAATTGAGGTAGAAAGATAGTTAGACAGGAAGCTTACAATAGTTAGGTCAACTAGAGAAGGTGAATACTAAGGTAGATTTAATGAATTAGGTTAGAACTCTGGCCCATCTGTTAAACTTTTAAAAAAACTAGGTATTTGTGTACAGTATGCAATACTTGGAACGCTTTAACAAAATAATGTACCTGAAAGGCGTAATCATACACTTATGGACATGGTTAAGAGTATGTTGAGTCATTCAACAACTCTAAAATTCTTGTGAAGAGAAGCATTAAAGATCGTAATGTACATCTTAAATAGAGTTCCCAATAAAGTAGTTTTTAAAACTCTATTCGAGTTATGGATTAGTAGGAAACCTAATTTAAGACACTTACAAGTTTGAGGTTGCCTAGCAAAAACAAGGATCCATAATCCACAGAAAAATAAATTAGATCCCAAGACTATATCTAGATATTTCATTGGTTATCCAAAAAAATCTAAAGGATACAAGTTTTATTGCCCTAACCATAGTACGAGAATAATTGAAATCAGAAACACGAGATTCCTGAAAAATGGTGAGATTAGTGGGAGTGTCGAACCACGTAAAATAACTCTTAAAAAAATAAGAGTTGGTATCTTACCACCTCTTCATCTTCATGAAACTACTAATTTTTAAAATATTCAATAACTTGAGGAGAATAGATAACAATTAGAGCAAGTTGGTTCACCACTCCATCAAGACACTACCATTGTAATTGAAAATTCATCACTAGTAATTCTGATAAAACCATTCAGAGTAAGAAGACCTGCCATTTCAGATGATTACTTGGTGTATGTACAAGAATCTGACTTTCATAATGGTATAAATAAAAATCTGGTTACGTTTTCATAAGAAATGAAAAGTAATGATTCTATCAAATGGATAAATGTCATGAAAGAATAGTTAAAATTTATGGACCAGAACTATGTTTGAAATCTCGTCGAATTACCTCATAAATGTAAGAAAGCCGATTGCAAGTGAGTTTTTAAGACTAAGCACGACGCAAAAGGCCATGTCAACCTATTTAAAGCCAGACTTCTGACCAAAAGTTTACTCAGAAAGAAGGCATTGATTACACTGAGACTTTTTCTCTAGTTTAAAAAAAAAACTCACTTAGAATCATTATAACATTGGTGGCTCATTATGATTTAGAGTTACACTAGATGGATGTGAAAATAGCTTTCTTAAATGAGAATTTAGATGAAAAAATCTACATGGAACAACCTAAAGGATTCATAGAAAAGGGAAATGAAAGTTTAGCCTATAAAGTTAATAAATCCATTTAGACTTAAACAAATTTCAAGGAAATGGTACATAAAATTTAACGATACCATTATCTCTTTTGAATTTAAGGAAAACATTATTGTCTAGTGTATATATCTGAAGATTAGTAGGAGCAAGTTTATTATGTTGGTTCTGTATGTAGATGATATTTTGTTAACTAGTAGTGATCTTGATTTATTACATGAAATCAAGAATTATCTCATTAAGAATTTTAAGATGGTGGATATAGGTGAGGCAACATATGTCATTTGTATATAAATCCTTAGAAATCGATCTCAAAGATTTTTAGGATTGTTTCAGAAATGTTATATCAACATAGTCTTAGAGAGATAATATGCAATCTTGTTCTAATGATGATGTGCCTATCAGGAAAGGAGACAATCGAGGATGCAAACAAGATTTATGAAATATTGAAAGCTGTCGAGACTGAGTTATATCTAGGTTGCATTAAAATTTTGAAACTATCTGACATTGTAAAGTTGTCATATCTAAAATATCTTAATAAATAGAGTAATAATCATTTGATATGTTACTCGAATTGTTAAAAGATACATTTCCTACTGGTGAAAAGTTGCTAAAGAATTATTACGAATCGAAGAAGATCCTGCGAGAACTTGGCTTCCATTATAGGAAGATACCTTCGTGCCCGAATGATTGCATGCTATATTAGAAAGATCATGAGAATGCAAAAGAATGTGTAGTTTGTGGTGAGTCTAGATGGAGATCAATTGGATGCCAGTCAACTGAGGAGCCTTCCCATTCGTCTGCAAAAAATAAGAAAATAGCTGCAAACATTTTGCATCATTTTCCATTCAAATCGAGGCTTAAGCGATATTTTATGTTTTCAAAAACAGCCGAGAACATGATATGGCATTCCGATAATCGTATAAAAGACGGCGTGTTGAGGCATCTAGCTGACTCTATGGCATGGGATACTTTAAAAAAGGAGTATCCATAATTTGGTTTTGAACCTTGGAATGTTAGACTTGGATTGGCAAGTGATGGCTTTACTCCTTTCAGTTACATGAGTACTCCTCACAGCACATGACCTATTGTTTTGATTCCGTATAACTTACTTCCATGGATGTGTATGAAACCAGCTTCTTTTATGTTGTCATTACTCATTCCAGGTCCTTAGGCTCTTAGGAACGACATCGATGTGTATCTACAACCATTAATAGATTAATTAACTGAATTGTGGATAGATGGAGTTGAGACATACGATGCCTCAAGAAAATAAAATTTTAAGATACATGCAACCGTTTTATGGACTATCAACGACTTTCCTGCATATGCAAACTTATCAGGATATCCACTAAAGGAAAACTTGCTTGCCCCTCTTGTCACAAAGACACTTGCTCAGTCAAATTGCGGAAAGAAAACAAAGAATGTTACTTGGAACATCATCGATTCTTACCATTTGATCACAGATTTTGAAAAAAAAAATTTCATTTAATGGAAAAAAAAATAATTGGAACATACACTAAAACCATTGAGTGGAGAGGATGTGCTTGATCAATTACGAGAATACAAGCAAATTATTTTTTGTAAGGAAAATAAAAATAAGATTGTGAGGAAGCGAAAAAAGGATGAATGCAAGTTACTAAAACATTGGAAGAAAAAAACATCTTTTTCAATTTACTATATTGGAAAGATATTTTATTGTGTCACAATTTAGATGTCATGCACATCAAAAAAAATTGTATTCGCTAATTTGATTGGAACACTTTTGAACATTGAGGGTTCAACAAAAGACAATTTGAAAAGTCGTTTTGATATGCAGTTAATGGGGTATAAGGAAAGAACTTCCCCCAATACCGGAAAAGGGGACACTGTTACTGCCCTTTATAAAGAATCGTTAACATTTTGCTCAAGGTACTTGCATGGGATCAAGACGAGATTTAATCGATTAGAGCGTAATAACAATGGTATTGACGCTGGTTCGAGTGAAAAGTTATCAATTTTTATGAAAAATGGCCGTGCTATTGGATAGGTTATCCCACAAATATAGGGATCCAATGAGTGGGAACAAGCACATCTCTAAGTATTAAACAATTGTAATGAAATTGTTCCATTTGTTCGGTAAGATAATTTTTTTCAAATCTACTTTTTATATATTCATAATTTTCATTATTCACTTATTAATGAAATAATTTATTTTATAGACAACATAGACAGTTGATTAAAGACACTCATAATCACATAAGTGCGAGGGATATGGAGCGAAAACTTATTAAAGAGTTTTCTGAATGGTTTAAACATCACATATGTATTCAATATCATGATTAAACTTTTTTTATTAAACTCATTTCAATACACTTGTAACTTTAACTATCCCATTTTCTAATCTTAAATAGGTTATTCAAATGCGATTACATGGTGAGCCTGTGGATGAATGTATCGAGAATCTAGTTTTGGGCCCATCACATAATGTGACTTGTTTTAAGGGATACATTGTGAATAACTTTAGATTTCACACAAAAGAGCGTGACAGACAACGAAATACTCAAAATGGTGGTGTGTTCGTATATATAGAAACACATAGCTTTGTAAGCGCGAGGCACATGAATCCGGTGACAGGCAATGTTGGATATTATGACATCTTAAATGATGTTTTAAAGTTAAAGTATTCTAATGGGTATCAAGTTGTATTATTTAAATGTCATTGGTGGGATGTTTTGAGTCGTGAGGGATTCAAGCAAGATAAGTATGGGTTCAATTGTGTAAATATTACATAGGTATTATCTACCAACGAACCTTATATCCTTACAAACTAGGCACAACAAATTTTTTATATTAAAGACAATATTAATGATGATTGGCATGTAGTAATAAATACGCAACTACGAAATTATACAATGTGATGCCTGAAGAAGATGTTGAAAAAAAGTTTTTCCAAGAAAATGAGAATGAGCATCAATTGCACCAAATCGAGATCGTCACTAATGACTATGTTGTCACTTGGTATAGGAATGATATCTAAGGAGTACTTGTCGAAGGAAATGGTGGTGATCATGACTTCATTAATGATGATGATTAGTCACTTTGTTTTACTTCTTTTTTCTTGTTTTTTTTTCTCTTGAGGGCTCATTATCCATTTTTCAATAAAATCTTTCTTTATTGATAGTTTGTTAAGTGAAATTTCCTTCTAATTAACGAATATATTGATTTTCATTATTATGAATTGGTTAGTTAAATATATCTCTTGGAGAATCTTCTAGAGCTATATATCATCCGAGGATGTTAGAGACAATGTTAGTAATGCAAGTATGATATGTTGTATTAAATTATTTTGAATATCATATACTATCGTTAAATGACATGTGTGTCTAGAGAATTTATCGGTGACATATTTTTGTTGTTGTTATGTTTTCATCTTTTTAGCTTCTACTAACATGAGGAGGAGAGGCTCTACGCAAGGCGTGGGTAATTTTGGTCAGAAGATAGGCCAAAAGATGTCATTAGATTGGAATAAATATGATCAAGTGATAGGGGAGAATGCTAGTCATTTTTCACAATTATTGGGGACTATTGTTAGGCATTCTAGCTATGCCCCTTCGCAATGTAAAAAATGGGCTGACATTCCAAAGCATTCAAAGGATTGATTGTGGCAAGAGGTTCAGGTAAATATAAATTAATATGTTTGTCATTTTTCTAATAATATCATTTTTTATATATTTCTTAAATTGTGCACTTTTGTAAAATAAGGCCGAAATTGATGATTCAAAGAAGAAGTGGGTGATGCAACGTATGTCAGCGAAGTATAGAGATTAGAAAAATGGTTTAAAGAAGGATTACAAAAAGTATAAGATAGATGAAGAGAGATTACTACATATTCCTACTAGCATCTCAAAAACTGATTGGACTTGGCTTGTCCATTACTGGAGTTCCCCCGAGGCTCAGGTATAAATTATTACAAATTTCTTAATTAATCATTTTTTAAGAATGATATGTTTGTAATATTATTAAATTTATGTAGGTTATCTCAAAAAGGAATAGTAAGAATAAGAAAAACCAAGTAATTAAACATAAAGGTGACTCCTTTTATCAATTTGCCCCATTTTCTTCATAGTGAAATCAAGCTCCAATGCTCAAATCTCCGTGGACGTAGCCTTTAGGTGAGTCACGTAAAATCTCGTGTTGTGGGTATTGTGTTTTTACTCTTTTCTTTGTGTGATTGTTTATCTTTTTTGCATTTACTATTATTAGTTGAGTTATCCTTCATTGTCATTATTAAACAAGGTCTTGAAAGGTGTGGCATACAAGGTATTTGGTAAAATACCTATTCAATAAAAAATTACAGAATCATATTCAAATAAAGTTCCAATTGTATAATGGAATGTTATTTCGATTTATTGGTCCATAGTTACGAAAGAAAGTCATGTTAGAGGTTTGTGTATGTATAGGAGAACTTCAAGGCTGCTTACTACTACATCAACATATCACAATGTGAAAAAAGCCCAAATTTGATGGCTTTGGGCCATCAAATTTCATAAAATTCGACGGACCAAGAGGTCGAATAGGCGTCGAATTTTTCATTGTCAATTTTTTTTTTCGACAGGCCGAAACTATCAAATTAATGAAGGATGGGAGAAATTCGACAGCTCTAAGCCGTCAAATCTAGGAACATCAAGAATTTCGACGGTCCTAGACCATCAAAATTTAGTTTCTAAAATTCGTGGACCTTGGCCCGTCAATTTTTTTGTCGAATTTTCCAGTTTTCACGTAGTGTATATCACATGTTATTTCTTTAATGGTTGAATTAGTGGAAGGGTTAGATCTCCCCTCTTATTTATGTTTTGACATTGATTATTTTCTATTAATCAAGCCAAGACTCAGTTGTATGGCAATAGTTTTACAATGCGTACATGCTATCTAAAAATACTACTTGGATATAAAGGTTGGCATAAACGGGATTCATATTAGTAACACCATAAGTCTTCAAAATAATTCAAATTGAGTTTATTTATCGTAGAGAAACGCTCGAAGATTGCAAGAACAATATAAGAGTTTTTCAAGACAAATGAAATTTTGGGTATGAAAGTCAAGGATTTCTACAGGACCATGAAGATGGGATTCAATGGCTAAGAACAATACCTTAGAGTTTAAAGAACTTGAAGATTTAATATTTTTAATTACAAAAAATATTGGGTTTAACATTATCAGTTTCTCCAGGAAATTAATGAAAATATTGAATAGTACAAAATAGTTGACCCTAGAGTTTAACAACTTGAAGATTTAAACCCTGAGATTCTATCTCCTTCAACCTTCAAACCCCAAGTACAAGGTAGGATTTTAGAAAGACAATGATGGAGTATTGGGTAGAAAATTCAAGGAGTTTCTACAATATATTGAAGAGGGTCTATTGGGTTGAAGATGAGGTTGAATACGATAAAACTAATATATTTCTGGAGAAAAGAATTAAGAGGCATGTCTTGAGATTGATGTAATGGCATTTTTACCCTTCTGTCAGTCTTTGAGAAAAAAAATACCTAATTTCCTAGATGAGTCTTGCAACTTCATCGCAAAGACATAATATCAAGTTTCCAGCTCATCCTACCTGAGAAACTATCATTGAGTAGTCCTTTTGTTGTGTTGAGATTTCAATATATATAACATTCTTGTGTCTATCTCTCCTAGTGTGTCTTAATTATTTGTAAAAATCTTAAAATACCCTCTACATGTTATGAAATTTGAAGAAAAAAAAATGATATTATAAAGAACTTCTACGGAATTCTAGAAATTTTTTTTTTAAATAATTATTGATATTTGAGATATCTCTTATATTTCATAATTTAAAATGATAGATTAATGACATAATAATTAAACACGTCAAAACAGTTTAAACGGTTGACATCACCATCCTGGACACAATCCGTTTGATAATCGTGTTACATGGGTTGACACTATTATGACCCAAGCCCAATTAGATTTGACGTAAACTCACTAATTTCGTATCATTATCCTGGGTTGTCTTACAAATTAGAATACACTCCACAGTCCACACATGCTAATAGTAATCACTGGAAGCAATTATGATATGAAAAGTTTGATGCGAACACTTCTCTGTAGTCATGCAATGATAGGATTTGGGATAAATCAATGGCTTGATTTGTTTTTTAACTGAATTTCTCTCTCTCTCTTTCTTTGTCCTTCCGTTCTTTTTGGTTTTAGGGTACACTCTTTAAAAGGAAAAAAAAAAAAAGCCCTTTTTAAGATGAGAGCTTCTATTGGCACCCCAATTAAAAATAAATGAACGGTTGAGAATAAGTAAAAATTGGGGGTACTAATATAATTTTTTTTTTTTTTCTCTTTTCGCTAGATTTCTATATTTTGGGTTTAGGATTTTAAATAAGCCAATTGATAATTGCAACAACTACCTAAATTGTTTAAATGAGTGTTATCATGTTTTGTAATGTTGAGGCCAAAGCTTTCTAATGTATGAATTGTTGAGTTTTAATCTCTAATTGGGGTGAGAAATAATTTAAGAAATTGGGGTGTAATAAGTAAAAGTTGGAGTGCTAATAGCAGCTATCATAATGAGAGCTGCTATTGTAATTCCATAAATGTGTTTACAAATGGTCCATGATCTGTTTCAAATTGTAAATCAATTTCTACATATATCTATGGGTCTTGTCCCATTGGGTTTGAAGGTTTAAATAATTTTGCCACTCATCCAAGAGTCTTTCAAGAAGAATGCCTAATTTCCTAGATGTGTCTTGTACCTTCACCTATAAGACATAATATCAAGTTTCCAGCTCATCCGACCTGAGAAACTATTATTGAGATTTCTCACCTACTATACTCAAACCAACTGAAAGATGACTGACTGTTCACTGGTAATCAATCTTACCGTATAAATTGCTTTTGATGAACTCTTTCATTACCAATCACCCAAAAGAGAGAGAGAGAGAGACTCGTAAGAATTAAAAGATTTAGCAAATTCATTTATACCGCCGAGCATTTCTCATTGTACAAAAAAAAAAAAAAATTCGTAGCACCCCAATGGTATATCAATGGTATATCAAGCATCTGGTGTTTTCATAGTGTTGTCCAAGTTTTGAACTTCAAATCACTTCTCATGGTTCTCCTCAATTTCTTTCCCTCATCATAGCAGAAAATTCGTCATAATCTATCTGCCCATCCTGCAAAAAATGATCAAGTCAGATGAAGTATAATTAAAAACAGATTCTTTTCCCTTTCTCTAGAAGCGAGGCAGAGGAGGACTTACATTGTTTTGATCAATTTCTCTGATTATTTCGTCCATGTGAATGTCACTTAGACCAAATTTTCCGCAAGCTTGTTGAAGCTCATCAATGGTTATGTAACCATTTTTGTCTTTGTCAAAAAAAGAAAAGGCCAACATTAAGTTTTCCTCTCTCTCCATCTTGTTCATGTGCAGAGTAGCAGCCAGAAATTCACCAAACTCTATGGTTCCGTTGTTGTCGATATCAGCCTGCCAAAATTGCCACATGTAAGAATTTGACATTATCCATCTAATCTTAGTTTTTCCAACATTTACTTACTCCATCCATAAGTGACTTTATCTCAGGATCCTCAAGTTCAGAACCCACTTTCTTCAAACCGTCTTTCAGTTCATCAAACGTTATTGTTTTACTGTTGTCTGTGTCGATCATTTTGAAAAATTCATTCAAACCGGCGATTTCTTCCTCCTTCAGGCTTTCTGCTATAACCTGCAAAATGAAATTGTTAGGAAATGAGGACATTGAAAATCCAAAAGAAAATTAATTCAGAAAGAACAAATTAAAAGGCAAAAGTTTTCAAAACTCTTCAAATTAGGATAGCGTAAGTGTTATTATTACAGAAGAAATTGATAAAAGGCTTACTTTTGCAGCCATCTTCTTGAGCTTATTCATTGTAGAGAAACGCTTGAAACGTGATAAGACAGCAGATTCTAGAGGTTTATATGGGGGAACTCCGTCATCCACAATCCATGGGTGACCTGTTAGTATAGAAACCCACTTCACTATCACAATCACCATTTTACGGCACAGAATTTTTTTTTTTCCTTTCTTTTTAATACTAATAAAATTAAAATCACTCACACAAAACTTCATGAACAGTCAGTCTTTCCTTTGGATTCTTTTCAAGCATTTTTCGTGTCAGATCTTTAGCGTTTTCTGAGATTTCAGGCCATGGTTCAGACTCAAAATCTATCTTCTTTTCTACAATCTGTTTGAAGATGGTAGTACAATCTTCGGCTGCAGTTAACAAGTGATACAATAAAAAGTTGGTAATTAAAAATACATGGCAAGGATAGAAAGAAGTAATATTCTTAAATACTTTTAAGAGATGAAGTACCTTCCGAAAAAGGAGTTACGCCACTTAGTAAAAGGTATAAGATAATACCAGCACTCCATACATCAGATTTAGGTCCATAATTCATATTCAAAACCTCCGGTGCAATGTAGAAGGGACTTCCAACTACTTCAGAGAAAGTGTCCCCTAAAAGGAGAAAAAAAAAAAAAAAAGAAAGAAAATTAGCTCTAAATTGTGTTAGAAGTTATGAACTTATAGTGTAGTGGGACACCACCTTGTAATCCCGAAACCCAATTCTTAGTTGGGTGGTACTATAATTATAAATATTAAATCCATTAAATCAAAGTTCAAGAAGATTTTAGAAGAAAAGAAAGAAAGAAATTGATTCATTTCGAAACAAGATGGGCTACACGAATTCCATAAACTTTGAAGAACAACGCAACTTCTTTTCTATTGGTTCAAAGATTTTGCTTTCAGATGGCTTGATAAGGTCATAGGATCTTGATAACTGAAAATTTTTTATTAAGCGAAAGAAGGCCCACAGAACAGAACTCAACTAATGTCGACTCATAACAAATATTCTCAATTCCTGCAAAAAGATTTCAACCAAAAACTCAAAGGTATTCAAAGAAAGCAACACAAGAAATAAGAATTAACAGATGATGCAAGCCAACATAAGCAAATCATTTAAATCAAAGAATCACAAGCCTCATCAACCCATAACAAACGAAACCCATTTCTTACAAAAAGATTATGCAAACTTAACCACATCAAAACAAAAAAGATAACACGAAAAAGAATCCAACAGAACATAGAATCAAGAAATAAAAACAGAGAAAATGGAAGAGACCTATCAACCAACCAGGTTTGTAAAACAAAAAGATGACATGAAAAGGATTTCAAAAAGAAGATAAAATCAAGAATTAAAAACAGAGAAAAATGGAAGAGACCCATAAACCAACCTGGTTTGTAAAATATAGACAAGCCGAAATCGATGGCTTTGAGTGTGGCATCCTCATCGACGCTAGAGAACAAGAAGTTCGCAGGCTTCAAATCTCTATGCATGACTCCAAGAGAGTGAAAATTCTCCACAATCTCAACAATTTTTTTGATGATTTGGGCAGCTTTCCTCTCTGGGTAACGTGCCTTCTTCTTCTTCTCAATTGGATTGATAAGCTCACCGCCCCTACAAAGCTCCATAACCAAGTGGACAAAATCAGAATCCTCATAGGTACCTTTGATTCTTACCACATTTGGGTGGTCAGACAAATGGTGCATTATCTTGATTTCATTCCACATATCGTTGTGGGCTATTCTCTTGATGATGGATTTGCAGGCATATTCGGTACCTGTTGATATTTCTGTGCAGCGATATGTTTTTCCAGACCGACCTCTGCCTAGTTCTTTGCCTATGTGGTAAAGATCTTTTAGATTCTTGGTCTGGTAAGGATGCACTGAAGATGGTCTCGAGGTTGAAGATTTATCCATTGATGTTGTGGGTATGTCTGAGTGTGTCTAAAGATTGTAAAATTGGAGGGTTAGATTTGATCTTTCTCTCACTTCTACTGAAACTGTTGGTAGTGTGTTAATATATTACTTTAAAGAATCATAAAAGAAAGAGACAGAATCTTTTGGAGTATCTTGATTGGTGGGATGCATGGTTTTTAAACTAGGTATTGTGATCTCGTCTCCTTCAGCTCCGGTACCGAGTTGACTCGGATGAGATGTCTCGTCTCATTTGAGTTGTCTCATTCGACATTGAGATAATGATTTTTAATTATTTAAAAATTCTGAAAAATTCTGAAAAAATTCAGAAATGAATCATTTCAAATGATTCCTATAAAAAATGAATTCAAAAAAAAAAAATTAATTAAAAAAATCGATTTGGGGTCGAAAGAATTGAAGGTTGAGGCTTTAACTCATTTGTCTCGGTTAACTCGGACAAGATTTTCAAAATCCCGTCTAATACATCCTGTTTAACTTGTGACTTAATCATTTTCTGCGCTGTCTCATTTGTATCGCCCAAGATATTGGAAAATATCATTTGAGACGACTCACTTATCTCACGATACGCGATTGTCTCAAAATACTTTATGAGTTGGTCTCGTTCAGCTCTGATACAGAGTTAACTAGGGGGATACATCTCGGTCTCGGACGAGTTTAAAAACCATGGTGGGATGTGGGAATGATATAGACATACCCCTTCTTGTTTAGGGGAAAATTTGAGATACCCCATTGTTTTTAATTGATAATATTATACCCCTTGACCTTAGTCTTGTAGAGAGACTAACATGAATTGGCCTAAATGCCCTCAACTTTTGCTCTTCAACCTCTTTTAGAACATCCTTGATTTTTCTTCCTAAAAATCCATTTTTTCTATTATTATTTTGCTAATCTACCCAAAATTCTATCATCCTCTACTATTATTACAAATAAAATTATCTTGTTCTTAAGGTTTATAGGTAGAAAAGGATAGTATGAAAGATTGAAAACAAGGGTAAAAAAGTTTGCCACATTGGAGATGATTGGTTTTGAGGGAAAAAAGTAAGGATTTCAGTTATAAAGGTTTAGGTCATTTGCTAATTCTTCAGTTGAGAGAGATTGAGAGAGGTCAAGCAGCATGTCATCAGTTTGAAATACAGAGGGGACCTCAAATATTAACTAAAATATAGAGGGGTACAACTAAATCATGAGAATGTTAGTCACTTGGAGTCATGGTTTTAAAACTCAGTTTCGCGTCTCGTTCATGCCTGATACCGAGTCGTCTCGGACAAGTTTTCCAATACTTTTGAAATGTCTCGTCCAAAATTTTCAAAAATAAACGCGAAGTATTAAATCTCGTTCTAAAAATCGACTTGTGAGTCCGTCTCGTTCATACTTGGTACCAAGATGACTCAGATGAGTTTTGAAACCATGCTTGGAGTCTTCATCGTTCTACTGCTTTATGGATGGAGTCTGACTTTGAAGCGGCCCACTTCAAATTTCGAAGAAACCCTTTGCATTTTCTATTTATTTCTCACCGTTATAATTCCGCCAAAATTTTAAATATCTCCTTTAAATGCCACGTGGATTTTTAATTGGAGAGGATTTCTTCAAACTTTTGAAGCGGGCTGCCCACTTCAAAGTTTTTTCCTTATGGATGTATGTGTGAATCCGGTCTAGTCAAATCCGAAACTGAATTTTTAAGGGGGAAAAGAAAGCTGCTATTGGCACCCCAACTTTTACTTATTACACTCCAATTAAAAATAAAAAAAATGATTGAGAATAAGTAAAAGTTGGGATACCAATAGAAGTTCATATAGGATTTTTTGTTTTTTTTTTACTAGAATTCTAATTTTTGGATTTAAGATTTTATATGGGCCTAATCATAATTGTAATAAACTACTGAAGTTGTTTGAAGTTTGAAACAGTGTCATAATGTTTTGTAAAGGATCATGCTATTGTGATTATTTTATCTTTTTTGGGTAGGCAAAGGTAAAAAGATTTACTAATAAATCAAAAAGTAAAGGTAGGCGAGGAAACCACCTACAATACAAAGATTTATTGTTAAGAAAAAAAAAAGATTAATTGCAATGAGGTGTTACAGAAAATGACTCATGGAAAAAACACATCATCCAGAGAGTTTAAATACAAAATCCAATGATTGAGATTTATCATTGAGATATGTGATATAGAGTTGCATCTAAATCTTGGTTGTTAGATTGTGTTTGTACAGTTTCATGAGTCAATGGATCCCAACCCTATTTAAAATGTCAATGGCTTGATTTTTTTACGTATAGAAACCCTCTCTCTCTCTCTCCTTTAATCAAACTTATGGAAAATTCATTGTCAAGTGTGTGTGGGTGTGTATATAGTTATCCTCCTTCTAAAAGATAGTCTTTTGGAGTAGCAGGTGTTGGTGTTTGTATAATAATCTTGTGGTGTGTATATATAGTTGTGGGGGTTATAAGTGTAATTTTGTTCTTTTATCGTTTATATGTATATTCTTTAGTAGAGCCTTAGCCCTCTTTAACTTTTCATCATCGAAAGTAACTTGATATGAGATTAAGGTTTGAAGCCTTTGGTATCCCTTCAAACCTCTCTTTCTCTCTCTCTCTCACACACACACACACAACGAAAGAGACTAGTGAGTGAGAGTTCTGTAATCCAGATATCTCCTGCTGCCTTTTTTTCTCATTCGTCACCTTTACTTAAGAGTTGATGTAGATGTTGCGCACCAATTGAAGTCCACAAATCCCTACAACAACCCAGTGGAAGAAGCCATTATTGTAGACTCTAGGTGAGGAAGAAAGTGAGATCGCATGTTGTGTTACAGTTTGTTTGGTATTTTCCTCGAATTCTATAATCCATTGATCTGATGATGATCTAGATTTCTGATTGACAAACCCCCACAAAGGATTGGTCGTTTTTTGGTATAGAATCATTCTATAACCTTATTTTATCGATCAGGTTGCTGCAGATTGTATTTCTGAACCCTTCTTCATCGTTTTTTGAGTTTGGTTTGGCTGTTTTTAGGGTTTTTTATTTATCTTTTGATCTTGAACCTATTTTTTCATCCTTGGGTCTATAAAATTCTTTCTTTTGCTCCTTGTTTTTCTTTGGTTTAACCCATGAACACTATTTCTGGACCAAACCAAAAAAAAATAGTTCCCAAATGAGCACATAAGTAGAAAATAGTGTGTCAGGACTCGAAAGAATGGAGTCCAAGTGGATTTCCACCCAGTCCCAAGCCCAGAAAAAAATCCAGCAAGCACCTACTTCTAATAGTGGCTTGCTCATTACTTTGATTTATCCATTTTGCATAGTTAATTTCCACTTTAATCTCTATATAATTCCTTATATCTTCAAAATATAAAAATGGATTTCCTACTTTACCTATGGCCATACCAATGTTAACTATCACTTGATGGGTGGGACAAGGTGCCAAATGCCTCTTTTATCCCTCAACCGAGCCTCCTTACTTAGTTTTTTAGGTAGACATTCCCCTTATCCTTTGGATATGTGAGTCACCAAAAGTGAAATATAGAATTTCAAAATTTATTTTTATGGTGTCCATTCACATACAAACTCTTTGAATAGTGGCGATTCCTTAACCCAAGTAGATGAGGACTCAATCCCACCATTTGAGGAGACTCATGAATCTATAACTTTGCAACTCCATTAGGGAGGTCAAGGATTCAAACCAACCTATTATGACTATAGACATGAGATTTTCGAGTCCGAAGATTTCTACTATTTGGATATGTAGTCATCACCATTCTTTTTTAGAAAAAGGTGTGAATAGGTATCCGAAATATGATTTTTAGAAAAATAGTTTTTGATATTGACTCACGTATGGATAAGGGCATATTGGGTTACCTAAGATCTAGGTAAAGGGATCCATGTTAAAGAATAAAGAAGGTGTTAAGCACCATATTCCCTCGACCATAGGTGGAAACCTCGGATTCGATCGATTTTATGAAAATGAAAAGAAAATCGGGAAAAACAATAATTGTGCCCTCAAGTACGAGAGACTTTGATTTCGACTTAAACCAAGGAAGACCTCCTTATTGACAAAGAGGGCCTTCCATGTTCTACGCCTTGAGACATATTTTTAAAACTTTAGATTCTTTGGTCAATGGTCCATTTTCATAAAAAAGGGCCCAAGGCTTTAGTCTCAAAACATTTTGTGGTGTGTGCACAAGTGTTGGGATTTTAAGAGATGTCTTTTATAAAAGGATTTTCATTCCCTACCCTTTTGATCGAATCGAAGTCCAATCTATCAGAAGTAGATGAGGGCATCCATTACATCTTAAGGCTATTCTAAAAATAAAATAAAAGTGAGAGAGGGGAGAAGTAGAATAAGGGAAAATGAAAGGGGGAGAATGGGGATTGATTCCTTTCTTATTTTGTCCTTACTCGACCTTATTCTTGCTTCTTCTTTTTTTATTTTTCTTCCTTATATTTTTGGAGTTTTTTTTTTTTGTCTTAACTTGAGGAGCTTGTTGTGTAGAACTTGAAGGTTGATAGACTTTTTATGTTGAGAGTTGAGTGGGTTGAAATAGTGAGTTGAGGAGTTCCTTTTTGAATTAGGAGAAATGAGAGTTGAGAGTTGAGTGATGAGAGAATTAAGAGAGATGACTTGAGGGAGGTGTTTAAGCATTGGGAGGTTTGTGAGAGTATGGGGATGTTTATAAGATTTTGGGGTGACTTTTAGGGGTATAGTGGGGTGAAACTGTAAAAAGGTATAAAATGGCATGAGATTTATAGGTAAGGTATATAAAATTTGAGGTTAGGGGGTGGGTATATGTGGTGGGTGGTGTAAGTGGGTTTTTTTATTCAAATGGGTTGGATCTTTCAACCCGTTTGGGTTAAATGTTAGGTGGGGTTAATGGGAGTGGGTTTTAGTTAGAATGGTGGTGTAAGGGGTGATTGTTGATATTTTTAGAAGGGTGGAGAGGATGATAACACATATTTGAAATCTTAAATTTGATGAATTTTATGATGATTGATGCTTTTAGCCATACTTCATTGAGCTTGATCCGAGTAACTTTGAGCGAGATCCTCTTTTTTCTTTTCTTTTTTTTTTCTTTTTTGAAATGATATATTTTTTTTACTTTTTCAAAATTTTCCCAGCATGGGATGGCATGCCTCGATTCTAGGAGATTGAACGATAATGAAGGCTCGAATGGGTTTACTAATAGTAGACATGTTAGGATAGTAAAAAGAAGGCCACTCTTCATTTCGAGATTTGATTTTTCAATAACATCTTTTGATGTTACTTAATGCTTGTCAGCTCAAGAGATAGACCTTTTGTAGATTTGAATCCTTGATGATGAATGGTCATTCGTGATTGGACTAAACTATTCTCTTAAGATCTCCTTGCATGAGAGTTAAATCATTTTGTTGGACTTTTGTTAATTTGTTCTTCTTTTCGATAATCTTTCGACATTCTTCTTTAATTATTGATTATTTTCGATATACTTTCCAGGAATCCCTAGGATTGTTTGTTTATACTTGCCCCTGAATCGACACATATACTTTTCATTTTCTTCTTCGATAAGTCTTGCAAGAAAAATCATTAAAGAAGAACAAATTAGTTTATCGTTGACATAAACTTCTTTCTAAGTTGTGAGTTTCATTTGAGAATTAGACATTAAAGTAGAAGTAGTTGGTTGAAATTAAACTTCGTACTTTTTTAAAATGAAGGTTTTTGGTGGTTGAATGAGATTTTTAATCGCATGGGACTGAGAAATATGGGAAATGCCCCAATTTAAACGTAAAAGTTTTATTCTTTTACCATTCACAATTTATACTCATGCGGGCTATGAGTAATCAAAATAGTTGAAGAAAGTATGATGATAATATTTAAGTTTCTTAAGTCATCTTCAATCTTCTTAGCGAAATGAGTAACTTTTCAAATTTTGACACGACACCCATGTAGTCATAAAGCTCACAAGTGAAAGATGTTTTTGAAATATTTTGACTTTTTTGATAGATATATATATATATATTGGGATGGATAATAATAATTTTTTTATTTTTTTAAATGGACTTTCTAAATTAAAGCCCTTCTTGCAACGAAGGATCAATAAATATTCCCAGGAAAGGAATGCATATATTGTTTTTTTTTTTTAATTTTTGTTATTTTTTTAATAGATGGACATTCTAAATTAATACCATTCAAGAGGAAAAATGCCCAATAAATATTTTCAGGAAGAGATGCATATTTTTTCTTTTTAATTTTTTTAAAATGGACATTATAAATTAATACTCTTCCTAAGGACGAATGTTCGATACATGTTCCTAGAAAGGAAATGCGACCCTCATTTTTTGAAATTTTTTAATTTTTTTAAGAGATTGATTGATATTTTAAATTAATACATTCCTGATGGTGAATGTCCGATAAATATCCCCATGAAGGAAATACAACCCTTTTTTTTTGAATTTTTTTTAAAAGATGGATATTCTAAATTAATGCATTCCTGATGACTAATGTCTGATAAATATTCTTAGGAAGGGAATTTTTTTTTTTTTTTTTTTTTCAAATAAAAAAGTGTTCAAGAACTTTCTTTGATGTTGTAGGTCATAAATAAAATATCAATTGTCATCTTGAATGAATTTATGTTATCACTTGTCACTTGCACACTAGGAAAAATATTATATAGGTAACAAAATGAAATGCATGATGATTTATTAGGTTCGGTTCAATTATTTAGGAATGGTATCAAATTTTTTTTTTTAAGATGAATAAGATTAAAACGAGATTCATCAACGCAGAGCTGGCATCAGCGCGGGGTTGGAGTGCAAATGATACATCAGAATGGAACTCGCATCAGCGTGGAGTTGGATATTATCCTACGAGATGTTTTATTAGCGTGGATCAGCATTAGCACGGAGCTGGGGAGCTTTTTTTTTTTTTTTTTTAAATATGTCATCAACACGAAGTGGCATTTGTATAGAATTGAAAAAGTTCTCTTAGAGATTTGGTAAAAGACTGAATTAGCAAGGAGTTGGCATCAACGTGGAGTTGGGAAAAACTTTTTAAAAGAAAAGATTTTTTTAAAAAATTCATTAGTATGGAGCTAGTATCGATAAGAAACTGGAAAATATAGGGTGTTTGAGTTCTTGTGATCCTTACAAGTTGTTCCTTCAATCTTCAAACTTTTTTCATGTTTTATTATTTATTTTAAGAAAAAAGGTTATCAAGAATGATGGATCGAGTTGGAGCTAACGAATGATAGTGAATTTGATTAAGATTGATCGGATGATGACGATCTCGATTGTGATCGATTGTGATTAGTTGACTCGATTAGGATCGATTGACATATAGTTGAACTCATTAGAGTTCCTTGAAAAACTAATTGAACTTGTTAGGGTTGATCGAAGATAATGAACCCGATAAGGTTGATTGAAGATAGTGAACCTGATTGGAGTCAATTGTAGATAGTGGACTCGATTATAGTCGATTGGATAGTTGTGGACCTAATTAGGTTGATTGTAAATCTGATTGGATCGAATTTGAATCGTCAACCCATTGAAGTCGATTGTGGATGGTGGATAGTGGACTCGATTAGAGTCGATTGGATGGTTGTGGACCAGATTGGGTCGATCGCTGATAGTGGATCTAATAGTGGTGATCAAAAGATAGTTTACCCAATTAGGATCGATCGTTGACATGATTAGGGTTGATCGGATGACAGTAGTTCTCGTTGGGATCCATTATAGATGGTAAATCGATCGTAGATCGAGAACCAGGTTTCGATTGAATTTGGATCGTGGACTCGTTTTGGGTCGAATTTGGATCGTGGACCTGGTTTGGGTTGATTTTGGATCATGGACCTCAGTTCGGCTCGAGTTTGGATCTTGGACCTAATTAGGGTCGAATTTGGATCGTGGTTCTGGTAAGAGTCGAGTATAGATCATAAACTCGATTTGAATCGAATTTAGATCGTAGACCCGATTTGGGTCGAATTTGGATTGTGGACCCAATTGGGGTCGATTGTTGATAGTGGACCCTGGTTTGGGTCGAATTTGGATCGTGGACCTGATTTGGGTTGAATTTGGATCATGGACCCGGTTTGAGTCGAGTTTGGATCATGGACCTGGTTGGAGGCGATTGTGGATAGTGGTGGACCCGATTTAGATTGAATTTGAATCGTGGACCCGATTTAGATCGAGTATGAATTGTGGACCCAGTTCAGGTTGATCGTGGATGACTCGGTTCAGGTCGAGTAAAGGGTATTGACTTTGATTGATAATGATTGATTGGATGATATTGGACCCAATAAGGGTTGAACGTAAGGATTGGCCAACTTAGGCCTCACAATAAATTAGAGATAACAAGCAAACATTATGATTAGTAGACACTTGTTGAAAATGTGAACCTAATGAGGATCCCAAGTAAATGGCAAATCAAGAGTGAATAAGCCCGATTAAGATTGAGTGGTCGATGATATACAATGTCAAGCCAAAATTGGTTATTCTTTCGTGTTAACATTGACTGATAAAATCCCATTTGAAGAATCATCATTAATAATAGGAGAAAATATGTCCCACCTTTAAAGAAAGGTGGTGGATTTGAATCAGTGGGGAGTGATGAATGGGCTCGAGTGATGAATGGGCTCGATTGAGGCCCATTAGTGAAAATTTGTTGATGAATTTTAAGTGTGGGTTTCATAAGACATAAGTACTTGAGAATTTTGAAACTTTTCTCTTTTTTGAAGTTTATTTTGAAACGTTAAATGAAAACAAAGGTTTCATCACTTAATCGGAGAGCCACAAATTGATGGGTTAAAGGATTGAACAATTTGGCACATTTTAACTTATTAAGCTTTAAATCTAAGAGGTAAACGAGAAAAAAAATAATAATAACTATGATCATAAGTCAAAAAACGAGAGAAAAAGTATTTTAAAAAAAGTTTGTATTTCAAGTACGGACTGGGGTATTTTATATTGGTCCGTATTTGAAATACAAACCAATAGGTTCAATTTCAAGCAATTTTCTAAGCTTGTTGGTCCGAATTTTAAGGCACATTGCCTTTGATTTTTTCCTTGGGCGAAAAATTTGTCACATATGTTTTTTTTTTTTTTTTTTGCAAATGAGATAGTAAATAATAAATAAAAAAATGTGCTCATCCTTTACCTAGGAGGAAAAACACCACTTAAATCTATACAATTTTACCTTCGTGGGTGCCTTCATAGGATTTACAACCTTGCCTTCGTAGGCTTTCGAAATTACAACACCATGAACATAGGATAGATACGCATTTAATTTTAAAGACCTTAGTATCCTAAGTCTATTAATTGTGCTTTGATGCATGCGGATTCATATGTAGTTTCTAGATACCCATTCTTCAAATCTTGATGTACACCAAAGTATCCACATCTTATGTTGGTGAATAAGGTGGATGTTTTCTTCTCTGCCACTCAAAATAACGATCTCGGGGACTTGAGAGTACTGGCAACCAAGGTTTACTTTTGAACAATGAAGGAGGGTGGTTGTGTAAGGGGTTGTGAAGTGCATGTGCATATGCATTTTTGCAAAAATGAAAAATAAAAAAAGAGACATAAAAAACGTTAGTAGTTAAGAAAAAACAAACAAATGAAAACATATATTTTTTTGTTTGAAAAATGATCGAATCAAAAAATGGGGGACCTACATGCTCCCCAGTGGAGTCGCCAAACTGTAGACATAAGATTTTTGAGTCTGAAGATCTCTACTACTTGGATATGGAGTAGTCACCATTGTTTTTTAGAAAAGGGTGTGAATGGACACCCGAAATATGATTTTGAGAAAAATAGTTTTTGTATTGACACTCGTACAAATAAAGGCATGTTGGGCTACCTAAGATCTAGGTAAGGGGTTCATGTTAGGGAATAGGGAAGGTGTTAGGTACCCTATTCCCTCCACCATAGATAGAAACCTCAGATTCAGTCAATTTTTGAAAAATGAAAAGAAACTCGGAAAAAACTTGATTTGTGCCCTTAAATGCGAAGAGCTTTGATTTCGGTTTAAACCAAAGAGAGCCTCCTTATTGAGGAAAAGGGCCTTCCATGTTCCACGCTTTTAGACATTTTTTAAAAACTTTAGACTACTCGATTAAGATTCCAAGACCTTAGTTTCAAAACATTTTGTAGTGTGTGCACAAGTGTTGGGATTTTAAGAGAGATATTTTTGAAAAGAGTTTTCAACCCCTAATCTTTGACTGAGCCACAGCCCAATCTACCAAAAATAGGGGAGGGAATCCATTATATCTTAGGGCTCTTTTAAATATAAAAAAAGTGAGAAAGGGGAGAAGTAAAAGAGGGAAAAACGGAACGAGGAGAATGGGGATTAATTCCTTTCTTTTTTTGTCCTTACTCTACCTAATTCTTGACTCTTCTTCTTTGATTTTTCTTCTTTGTATTTTTGGGGTGTTTTTCTTTGTCTTAACTTCAGTAAATTATAATGTAGAACTTGAAGATTGATGGATTTTTTGTGTTGAGAGTTGAGTGGGTTGAGGTAGTAAGTTGAGGAGTTCTTTTTTTGAAATTGGGAGAGATGATGAGAGTTGAGTGATGAGAGAGTTGAAAGAGATGACTTGAGGGGGGCTATTCAAGCATTAGGGGTTTGTGAGAGAATTGGGGGGGGAGGTTTATAGGATTTCGGAGGTGACTTTTAATGGGGTGAAAATTTAAAAGGTAGAGAATGGCATGAGGTTTATAGGTGAGGTATATGAAATTTGAGGTTAGGGCTGATGCAAATCAGGAGAAGGATACTCCATAATCTCGTAAACAATGGAGCTGTGACGATATGCAGAGGATTTTTAGGAAGTTTACTTATTTGTTGCAATTTTGTTTTTTTTTTTGGTTCTGTTTATTTCTTTCCGAGTTTATTGCTTTCCTAGTTTACTTCTTCCTAGTTTATTGCTTTCCTAGTTGGAGTTGGAGATTGTAATATTGGATTGATATTTAAGAAAAGTGGAATAGAATGAGGGTAGTTTTTTGGCCATTCAACGAATTCGAATTTTCTTTGGAGTGATTCCAATATTACAGAGAGATTTTGTGTTTGTTCTGCTCTTGGTCTTGACGTGAGGTTGAACTAGGAGGTTTTGCACCAAGGGCACAACGTGAAAATTGCAAATTTTAACAAAATAAATTGTTGGGCCTGGCCCGACGAATTTTAGTAATCCAAATTCCACGGCCTTTGGACCATGAATTTTGTTATTTTTTCCCTACATTAAACACATCTGCTCTCTCTCTCTCTCTCTCTCTCTCACTCTTACTCTCCATTTCTCTCTCTCCCTCGATCTCTCTCGATCTTTCTCATTCGATTGATCTTATCTCCCCCTCTATCTAATCGATTGATCGATCTCTCTCTCAATCTGTCTCCTTCGATAGATCTCATCTCCTCTTCTATTTGATCAATCGATCTCAATCTATATATGATCACTCGTTCTCTTTGTCTCTCATCTCTCGAAGTGATCTATCAATTTCTCTCTTTCTTTCTAATATCTCTAAATGATCTCTCAGTCTCTCAACATCGGAAAGATTGAGTGAAGAAGAAACCATTAAACTCAACATCAAATTCACTCTTGAAATTTCTCTTGGATCCATAACACTATTTAGGTTTTGAAGATGAGATTTAGGATTTTTGATTCCACAAAATATCTTTTGATACCTGTAATTTTGAATCCAATTGAATATTAAGTTCAAAAGATGAAATTGTTGCTTATTTTCTCTATCAACAGGTTATTTGATCATATTTTGTTTGATTCATTTGAAGTTTAGTTGTTTGCTGATATCTAATTATCAGTTGAAATTTACATGTAGAACCCTAGAGAACACGCCTTCAAACGAGTCTAGAAATAGTTGGAAACCAATTGAAACAATACACATTAGAGGCTGCTCGATCCCTGTTGATGAAACTGGACAATTTTGATGGAGGAGGTTGTGTGGTATGCTCAAAATCTTTAGCTTTTTTCTAGTTCTATGCATTTAACACTTAAAATTTGGAATTTTGTATCATCTCTATGTTTGAGAGAGTAATTTCATATCCCTTTTATGGAGATTAGTAATGTTTAGGAAAATTGTAGAGAAATGCAATCCCCTTGAAGGAACATTTATCAAAAGAGGATAATACAAGGAATAGATATTTAAGAATGTTTGGGAGTTTCTCCCTCTTAGACTCAAAGGCTTCATGATCCCAAGTTTTTGTTCAGTAGGGATATATAGAAACACTAGATTCTACTTATAATTTTTGTCATCATAATAGAATTCTTGAGTCTTTTGGGATCCTTCCCCTGAAAAATCTTAATCCATTTTTACCCGCTTGCTGCCATCAACCATTAGCCTAAAGTGAATGTAAGGAAAATGTGCCCACTGCAAGAAAAAAAAAAAACGGACCTAAGCAGCTTCTTAATGTAAGTTGGATTGTATCAGTCACACAAATTGAATCAACATCTATTCAAAAACACATAATGCTTCAAAAAATAAAAGAAAAGAAATGAAGTTGAAGGTCGTAAAAGAGAGAGGACGGCCTATAATAATATGGTTGGAAGTTGTGAAAGGGATATGAACTTGCTCTCAATAACAAAAGACTTGGTTGTTCTAAATGGAGTGAAGGAGCATGATTCATTTAGCCAACCCCAAATATTTGGTATACGGCTTTATTTTTGTTTTTGTCATTGATGTTGTTGTTGTCTCCTATTCTTCTTTGTATTATTTTTTTATTAACCTTAGTAATCTGTCCATCGTGCATTCCTTGAGTTACTTATGATAATGTTTAATTTATTCAGGCTGTATAACTTTATATATAACTCACATTCTTCGTTGCTTAATTCATGATAATAGAAACAATGGATTAGCTTGGTTGGTTTAGTGACTAATCCGACCATCTTTGGATCAAGAATGATGGAGCTTCCACCTTCCTCAACCCCAGTGGCCCATTCCTCATCTTCTAAGACCTCCCCTTCTTCCTTCTGGTTATCCACAGGAGGTTGGCTGCCATCAATCCCCTCGACCTCATTGGTGTTCACAGACTTGTGACAAGGCTTATTCTTGCTGTGAGTAACCTTGGACCAACATTCATCAGTAACATGTCCACCAGTATTTGCTGCCTTAGCAGCCCCAACTGCAGCCTCACATGGATTATCCTTATAGGTTTCTGGATTCTTGCTGTGAGTAACCTTGGACCAACCTTCATCAGTAACATGTCCACCAGTATTTGCTGCCTTAGCAGCCCCAACTGCAGCCTCACATGGATTATCCTTCTAGGTTTCTGGATTCTTGGCACTTCCCCCTCTGGGGTATTTGAAATCCGAGTGTCCAAAGGGTCAGCAATTGTTGCATTTAGGGGGTGTGGGAGGAGGTTTCAATCCTCCAACCCGGGTGCATATGATCGGGACTCTCATAAATTTGATAGGGATAACCATCATGCCACGAGTTACATTCTCTCATGTCAATCGAATTTTTGGATCACTTCATTTTCTCTACCAATTTTTTAGAGAAAAGGGAAATTAATAAAAATAAAAACAGAAAACAAAACTAAGTGTGTGTTTGGTATCACTTCTAAAGTCTGAATGGAGGTGGTCTACTTTTAAAATTCAGACTGTAGAAGTTTACGTTTGTTTTGATTCAGATTTCAAACTTCAAAATCAAAATTCAGAAGTTTTGAACTAGCAATAGAGGGATGCTGGATGAAATTTCTGAAGTATGATTTCTAGTTTCAAACTTCAGATGCTTCTAGACTCCAGACTTCAGTCTTCAGAAGTGTTACCAAACATAGCTTAAATATGTAATAAATAATGTTTACAAAAAAAGAAATTTTCAAAATTCTTGTTCTCACTCCACCAAAAGGGCCTATTTAACTAGGGATGCACGTTGGATCGGCCAAACCAAGAACCGGTCTGAACCAAGGCATTTTGGCTTGGTTTGGTTAGATTTTTTTAGCTCATTGGTTCGATTATCATATACAATTTTGAAAAACCGATTGACTTGGTTCGATTCTTGATTCAAGAAATCCTAGAATTGAACTAAACCAAGAACCGAACCAAATTCATTATATATATAGGGTGGCATTCGGCAACCAACGTTCTTGAGCCAACATGTTTGTCCTATGTGGTTTAAAAGTTTCAGATTAAGTTGATTTTTTGTGAGGATGATCTTTATGGTGAGGAAATTATCCTCACCAAAAATCATCTAAATCTAAAATTTCTAAGTCCATCAAAAGTGGTTTACAAATTTTCCGTAAAAAATCGATGGTTCACAATTCTAAACCACTTTTGATGGACTTAGAAGTTTAAGATTTGGCTGATTTTTGGTGAAAATGATCTCCTCAAAATAAAGATTATTCTCACCAAAAATCAGCTCAGTCCAAAAATTTTAAGCCACATAGGACAAACGTGTTAGCTACATGTTAGCTCCCTAACGTTGACTGTCAAACCGGACCCATATATATGTATATATATAGGGGACTGATCATGGGACATGTAAAAACAATGATTTTTTTAAAATATGGGTTAGAGGTTTGGATTGAGCTGATTTTAGGTGAGGATAGTCTCTATGATGAGAAGATCATCCTCACAAAAAATCAGCCTAATCTGAAACTTCGAAATCCATCGAAAGTAGTTATTAATTATTGGTAAAAAATCAATGGTCTGCATTCTAAATCACTTTTGATGGGGTTCGAAGTTTCAGACTAGGCTGATTTTTTGAAGATGATCTTCTCATCATAGAGACCACCCTCACAAAAAATCAGCTCAATCCGAAACTTCTAACTCATATATATATGGTCCGTTCGCCACCCTACGCTTTACCAAACGTGTTTTGTCCTACATGGGTTAGAAGTTTTGGACTGGGCTGATTTTTGGTGAGAATGATCTCTATGGTGCAGAGATCATCCTCACCAAAAATCATCCCATTCCAACACTTCTAACCCATGTAGGACAAAACACATTTGGTAAAGCGTAGGGTAAAGTATAGGGTGTTGAACTTTTCCCATATATATATATATATATATATATATATATATATGAGTCCCGTTCGACACCCAACAATTTATCCAACAATTTGCCCAACATGTTTTGTCCTACATGGGTTAGAAGTTTTGGAATAAGCTGATTTTTGGTGAGGATGATCTCTATGATGAAGAAATCATCCTCATCAAAAATCAGTCCATTCTAAAACTTCTAACCCATGTTTACAAGTTAAAAAATTGTGGACCGTCCATTTTTTGTAAACCATTTGTGATAGGGTTGGAAGTTTTGGAATGGGTTGATTTTTGGTGAGGATGATCTCCTCACCATAGAGATCATCCTCACCAAAAATCAGCTCATTCCAAAACTTTTAACTCATGTAAGACAAAACATGTTGGGCAAATGGTCGGGTGCTAAACATTTCCCTATATATATAGGATTAGGATCCATATACACACATATCTACTCATATATCTACAACGTGTTTTGTCCTATGTGGACTAAAAGTTTCGGATTAAACTGATTTTGGTGAGAATGATCTCTATGACAAGGTTATCATCCTAACCAAAAATCAGCTAATTCTAAAACTTCTAACCCCATATGTATGAGTTGAAGAATTGTGGACAGTCCATTTTTTATAAATCACTTTTGACATTAAAAACTTCGGATTGAACTGATTTTTGGTCATCCTCACCAAAAATCAGCTCAATCCAAAACTTTTAGCCACTAGGACAAAACACGTAGATATGAGTAGATATGTGTGTACACGGAATCCAACCCATATATATATGCGTCGGGTTCCGTAGACACATAAAACTACTCATAAAGCTACAATGTTTTGTCTTATATGGTTAAAAAGGTTCGGAATGAGCTGATTTTTGTGAGGATGATCTCTGTGGTGAGGGGATCATCCTTCTATGCATTTGATGTATGTCGTTGAGATTCTGGAATGACTATTGGATCTGACTCTTACCATCCTTCCTAGCGATCTTCATGTGATACTGCACATTGTACTTGGGTGCAACAAAGATCTATCTCGGCTTGGAGCCCAATTACGTGGGCAATTGTATTTTGTTAAATACCATATACAACTTCAACCATCCACCCATCTTATAACTCAATTTACTACCATCTAATGCTAACGAAAACTCTACTCTTCGAGGTTGTCCATCTTTATCAGACCCTCTCTTAAACCTCCCTATATCGAACACCTCTTTACATGCAAATGTTCATCTTAGGAGTCTCGTACCTTGACCTGAATCTAGTTTGTTGATAGCCAGAATTGTCCTAATTATTTTACTAATAGATTGAACCTAGTCGACGTTCACAACTTTTGAAAATCTACAATACAAATATAAATATGTTAATAATTTAACAATTTAACAATACGAACTTATCTAAATTATAAAATCAGAACTAGGAAATGCTAACAAAATAAATAAATATATACGTAATACATTTAAATTATAAAATCAGAACTAGGAAATGCTAACAAAATAAATAAAATATACGTAACTCATTTAAAATTTATGATTACTCCAAGTTTACAGTCTTTTAACTCACAAACGGGAACAATTTTCAAGATTTTAATTTATTTATTATTATTAGTTTTTTTTTAAAGGAGTTCAATGAAAGTATATTGCCAGCTGCTAATGTGTCAATGATTTCATTTAATAAATAAATAAGTTTTATATAATTTTGAAAAAGAAAAAAAAAACTGAAAGAAATTTTGGTTGCAACAAGCCAACAAATATTTTCTAACTTAGATAGAATTTATATTTAAAAAAAAAAAAAAACACAACTACACAATAATAAATAATTAAAAAAAAAAAACCCTACACAAACCTACAAATTTAGCTTTACAAAAGCTACCTCCATTCAAATAACACTAAAAAAAATTGAATTTACATTTGGTAGAATTATTACTAAAGGCCTTTAGTTTAAACCAAAAATGATAATAATGACTTGCCTTCATTGTATTGCCTTGATTGGAAATCAATGAGGGTGTTGTGAAGTTAGTGTGATTTAGTTGAGAGATATAATAGAAAAATATTAGTGAAGAAGATAGAGAAAGATGAAGAGACACCCTAATTTTGATGAGAGAACGTAAAATGGAAGGGGAGTATGGGGCGCAATTTGAAAGATGTGTATGGGGATGCGTCTTGAGAGTGATTTTAGATTTTAAGTGGAGTGCATGCGTTTTGATGCACACTAGGACACAAGTAGTATTTAATTTATAGTTCTAAGTGGGTGGCTAGAAGCAATAGTCTTCCATAAACTTGCTTCCCTATTGCAGAATCACACATCTCTTGCTGTCAGAAAAGCCAATAGAGGTAAATAAGGGGAAAAAATTCTGAAGGGCACAATCTTAATCTTTTTAACACATTCCAAAATTTGTAAACTAGTTATTGATGGAGGCCATGTTTCCACGCTCCACAAATTGCAAGTAAACAAATAGAATAAGTTACCATTTGGAAGAAGGAAAGGAAAGAAAGCTTACAATGCTATATAGGAACTTGTGCTCAAGAATTGAACAGGACCAACTTACAATAAATAGCTTTGAAGATGGAACAATATAGCACAGAGAAGGAAACCCATAAATGATTGAAATAAGTGAAAGAATAGTTATCTGAGAGCAAGGCTATGCTTCTGGAGTCTTTCTCTTTCTATCTGATGTCGAGGCAACTTCAGGAGGGGCCTGGCCGAAAACAGACCTGCATCATGCCCAACAAGGGTAAGACAATAACAATAACACCTAGCATTTTTTATTTTATGTTATTTTTTTGATAGATAAAATAACACCAAGCATTAGATACGTAAATGAAGTTTCTAGTAAAAAAGAAAGCAAATTGAAAATTTCAGACAATTTATGAAATAAAGAAGAGCGCTGCAATTGGCACACCAATGTTTACATATTACACCCCAATTTATTAAATAAGTTAGTACACCCTAATTAAAGATTAAAACACACCATTCAAACATTACAAAAGTTTGGTTCAAGTTATTACCTCAACATTACAAAGCATTATAACACATTCAAACACCTTCAACAATTGTTTACAATTGGGAATCTGTAGAAAAATTGAATTTATTGAGAATTCTTGGATGATCATTACAAATGCTCCAATAGTGGTATTTATAGACCAACTATCCTATTACAAGAATAATCTAGAACTTCAAGAATATTCTAGAATAATAAACCAATTATCCTATTGTAGAACATTACAGGAATATTCTAGAAAGTTTAAGAGTAATCAAGAATAATCAAGAAGAATATCCTATTTTCTTGATCAGATTTCCGGATTCTTCTACACTCCCCCTCAAGTTGGTGCATAGATGTCAATCATGCCCAACTTGCTTATCAGATGTTCAAAGTTAGGTCTAGCAAGCCCCTTAGTCAAGATGTCGGCTGTTTGCTGACTAGAAGGCACAAACGGCAAGCAAACAGTTCCAGTTTCAATTTTTTCCTTAATGAAATGTCGATCAATCTCAATGTGCTTCATCCTATCATGCTGGACAGGATTGTGAGCAATACTTATTGCAGCCTTGTTGTCGCAGTACAGCTTCAGAGGAAGTTCCACAGTCATCTTGAGTTCTTCGAGGATTCTGGATATCCACAATACCTCACAGATCCCTTGAGCCATTGCTCTAAACTCAGCCTCTGCGCTACTTCTGGCAACAACATTTTGCTTCTTGCTTTGCCAGGTAACCAAGTTTCCCCACACAAAGGTGCAATACCCTGAAGTAGATCTCCTGTCATTCACCGAACCTGCCCAATCTGCATTAGTAAATACCTCAACACTTTTTTATTTGTCTTTTTGAAAAATAGACCTTTTCCAGGAGTAGACTTTAAATATCTCAAAATTCGGTAGACCGCCTCGAGGTGTTCTTCGGTGCGTGCATAAATTGACTAACAACATTGACAGAGAAGGCAATATCCGGTCGAGTATGAGATAAATAGATTAGTTTTCCGACCAATCTCTGGTATCTACCAGTATCAACAGGAACACTTCCCTCTTCCCAAAACTTTACATTGGGATCCATGGGAGTCTCAGCCGGTCTGCAACCACTTAACCCGGTTTCCTTCAAAAGATCAAGAATATACTTTCGTTGAGAGACAACGATTCCTTTCCTTGAACGAGCAACTTCCATGCCAAGGAAATATCTTAGCGCTCCCAAATCCTTGATCTCGAATTCTAAAGCAAGGCTTTTCTTCAATCTCTCTATTTCGATAACATCATCACCTGTGAGAATAATATCATCAACATAAACTATTAGCACAGCAACCTTTTCTTCATGAGAGAACTTGAAAAACAAGGTATGATCAGCTTGTCCTTGAGAATATCCTTGTTTTTTGACAGACTGTGTGAACTTCTCAAACCAAGCCCTTGGAGACTGTTTGAGACCATACAGGGACTTTTTTAGTTTGCATATTCTTGAGCCAAACTTCTCCTCAAAGCCCGGCGGACTATCCATGTACACTTCTTCCTCCAAGTCACCATTGAGGAAGGCATTCTTCACATCTAGTTGTTGCAAGGACCAGTCCAGATTAGCAGCAATAGATAAAAGTACTCTCACCGTGTTTAATTTTGCAACAGGAGCAAAAGTCTCAGAATAATCAATGCCATATGTCTAGGTGAATCCCTTTGCCACCAACCTAGCCTTGTATCTTTCCACTGAACCATCAGAGTTGTACTTCACAGTGAAGACCCATTTACAACCCACAGTGGTCTTCCCAGCTGGCAATGCCTCAACACTCCAAGTATTGTTCTTCTTAAGAGCTTTCATCTCTTCAAGTACTGCTTCCTTCCACTTTGGAACCTTTAGAGCCTTCTGTACACTATTAGGAATTTCTACACTAGACAATTGAGAGGTAAAAGCAGCAAAAGATGAAGACAATTTCGAGTATGACACAAATTTAGACAGTGGATGACTAGTATAAGATCTAACCCCTTTACGAAGAGCTATAGGAATGTCTAAATCAGAAGGCTTAAACTGATTGTTGGAAAGAGAAAGAGAATTACCTGTAACAGACTCAGATTGTTGATTCGTCCTTGGTTCAGAATCATGGCTGTGCTGTAGAGTCAATTCGTCTTTCCTTTTCTTATGATTCTTCTTCAAGTAAACAATCCCTTTCCAAGTTCGGTCACCATCCTTGAATCTATTATCATGTTGTGACATTATAGTAGGTTGTTCCTTATTTTCAGTTTCCAAAATTTGTTGTTCAAATTCTGATTTTTAGATTGTTTTTCAAATGTAGGTCTAGACTCAGGGAAACATCACTCATAATAGGAGGATTTTCAAGGAATGAATCTTGGCCATTTACTGTAGGTGCAGAAATACTAGACTCAGATTCTTGCGAGAGAAACACATCATCTGAGAGAAAAACATTGCCCGAATTAAATGAATCTTCCTTAAAAATCTCCCCCTGAAGATGAATATCCTTAAAATATGATTGTTTTTCAAAAAATGTAACATTCATTGTGACAAAACATTTTTTCGATATCGGGTCAAAACATTTATAGCCTTTCTGAGTAGGGGAGTAACCAATGAAGACACATTTTATAGCTCTAGGCTCAAGTTTTCCAATTTTTCGATGTTCATGAACAAAAACCGTACAACCAAATATTTTTAGAGGTAGATTAGCAGAAAGTCTAGTAGTTGGAAAATAATTTGTGAAAACTTGGAAAGGAGTTCGAAATTGTAAAACTTTGGAGGGCATTCTGTTTATTAAGTACGCAGCAGTTAAAACAGCCTCTCCCCATAGATACTTGGGAACTTTAGTTGCAAAAAGTAATGCACGAGCCACCTCCAACAGATGTTTTTTTTTCTTTCTGCAACACCATTCTGTTGGGGTGTATCGATGCAAGAACTGTGATGAATTATTCCTTTTTCAAGAAAAAAATTTCCAAGGTCGTGTTAAAATACTCTTTCCCATTATCACTCCTGAAAACTTGTATGTTAGTTTGAAATTGAGTCTGCACCATATTGTAAAAATTTTTAAAAACGCGTTCGGCCTCTGATTTTTCTTTCAATAAATACACCCAGCAGAGTCGAGTATGATCATCCGTAAATGTGATGAACCATCTCTTGCTAGAAGGTGTACTTATCTTATTAGGACCCCAAACATCACTGTGAATAATAGTGAAAGGTTTTGATGGTTTATATGGTTGTGAAGGAAAAGATGTACGGTGGTGTTTTGCAAATTCACATATTTCACAATGAAACATAGATGGATCTTTATTGCCAAACAACTTAGGAAATAAATGTTTTAAATATTTGAAACTTGGATGACCTAATCTTAAATGCCATAACATAATATTATTATTGGAAACAGAAATAGATTCAAAGCAGGAACTTATTTGTTGAGATTGTCGCCTCGATTCAGATCCATCATCAAGGAAGTAGAGTCCTCCACTCTGTTTAGCACTGCCAATCATCCTCCCCGAGGTCAAATCCTGGAACACACAATGAGTTGGGAAAAAATTAGTTTGACAATTTTGATCACGGGCTAGCTTGCTGACAGACAAAAGATTACAGGAAAGTTTGGGAACGTGAAGAACATCGTGAAGAGTGAGTGATGGAGATACTATAATAGAACCTTTTCCTGCAATGGCTGAAAGAGAGCCATCTGCAATCTTAATTTTCTGATTACCTGCACAAGGATTATACGAAGAAAAAAAATTTGACAACCCTGTCATATGATCGGTTGCACCTGAATCGATGATCCAGGTGCGATCAGGGTTGACACCAATGAGAGCTGTTTTCAGGTAATTACCTTTTTGAGCCAAAGAACAAGAAGGATTTTTCTGAGACTCGAGAAACTTGTACAGTTGGTCTATCTGCTCCTTGGTGAAAGGAAACGAACTTGAAGAAAACTGATGCTCTTGATCCGAGACACTGGCCTGAAGTGCACTCCCCTCTCCACCAGACTTCTTCTTCCAGTTTTGAGGCTTGCCATAAATTTTCCAACAGGTTCCCCGTGTGTGCCACGGACGTTTGCAGTGATCGCACCACGGCCGTTCAGAACGCTTACCATCCTTCTTCACCTCCTCCTGAAAACCCCGAGTTACAAGGGCAGAACTTTCTACTTCCGAGTTAGTAGTACTAGGAACCGATTTGTTGTTAAGCATCACACTCTGCCGTGCTTCTTCTCTCCGAACATCTGAGAAGGCCTCACGAATTGTTGGCAGAGGAGTTTTCCCTAAAATTCGGCCCCGCACCTCGTCTAATTCTTTGTTAAGTCCTGCTAAGAACATAAATACACGATCATTCTCCTGTCGTTTCATGAACCGGACACTATCATTCGCACACTCCCAGACATCATCATAACAGAGGTCTAACTCCTACCACAATGTCATCAACTCGTTGTAGTAGGAGGTTACATCTCGGTCACCCTGTTTCGCGTGCCAAAGTTTGGATTTTAAACCAAAAATCTGCGAAGAATTTTCTAGATCGGAATACGTATCCCTGATTGCTTCCCAAACATCTTTGGCCGTCGGCAGGAACATGAAGGGCTTGCCAATTGCGGGTTCCATTAAGTTCACCAACCACGCAATAATCAAAGAATTTTCTGATTTCCAGGTCTTGAGAGTCGAATCTACATCGGCAGGTTTTGTCACTTCTCCTGTCAGATATCAAAGCTTCCCCTTGCCTTCCAAAATCAAACGAACGATTTGCGACCATTCCGTGTAGTTTTTTCCATTTAGACGGTGGTTATTTAATTGGAACGAATTCGTGGACCCTTCCGAACCACTAAATGAGATGGAGGAGTTCAGGTTCGGACTTGTGGTGCTTTCCCCTGACACCATTGAGTCCTTGCTAATCGCACCGGTTAAAGCCGTCTTCCACGGATTTTGGCCCGCCATAGGTAATCCCTAGATCAGAACCTAGTGCTCTGATACCATGTAGAAAAATTGAATTTATTGAGAATTCTTGGATGATCATTACAAATGCTCCAATAGTGGTATTTATAGACCAACTATCCTATTACAAGAATAATCTAGAACTTCAAGAATATTCTAGAATAATAAACCAATTATCCTATTGTAGAACATTACAGGAATATTCTAGAAAGTTTAAGAGTAATCAAGAATAATCAAGAAGAATATCCTATTTTCTTGATCAGATTTCCGGATTCTTCTACATAATCATTAGGCTCATATAAAATTACAAATATAACAAGTAGAAATCTAAACAAGAGAGAGAGAGAGAGAGAGAGAGAGAGAATTCCTATTGGCATCCCAACTTTTGCTTCTTCTCAGCTATTGACATGTTTTTCATTTTAATTGGGGTGTAATAAGTAAAAGTTGGAGTGGCAATAGCATCTCTCATAAAGAATCATTATAACTCAATTTTTTTGTGTGTCCAGTGAAAAGAAAACCCTTCCCTCTTCGCTCTTGTTCGACCAGAAAAGGTAAATCTGGATAGGAACCAGAAGCTTTGGTTTTTGTCAGGGAACAAGATACTCTTTCCCTCTTGCTTCCACCAACAACTGCTTATTTACTGCGACAAATATAGTTTTCCACCTTAAAATTCCACAAAGAACAACTAGAAACCTATTTGGATGTCTGTCTTGATTTCCCCACAATGTGTCTGAAATTGGTACATCAATCCTGCTGAACTTTTCAGTCACAGATTAGAGGGAATTCACTGTGAAAGTTAATGCCAAGGATATTGAAACTCATGGAACCCAGACAATGATAAACTGTTTTGACTTCTTTCCATCAGGACTGCTGAGGAGTGAGTACCAAGATTTCCCTGTGTACTTCAACTTGAGTGCCTCAGAGCACATCTCTCATCGCATTGTTGTGAAGGTAGACACTTATTCTTAAGTACCATGCCTTATCTTCTCAGTCCCTATGTCTATTAATCCCATAACTTGTTCCTAGAAATTCAAAAGCACACGGTACTGCAACTGAGATTACTTCTTCCCACTTCAAAAAGATTATTTTGAATCCTCTCAATGAAAGTACTTTCAATCCTGTGCTTCTTTCAGTTACAACATAAGGCCTACATGTTTATCAAATTTTTGTCAAGACGAGAGCTGATTTCTTGACTAATTTACGCCAGTTGTCTACCTAAAGCATACAATATACACCAGAAACCACACTGCTTCCGTGGAAGAAACCACACTGTACCTTCAAGTTGGTTTGTATTTTTTTTTTTTTTAAAATCTGTAAGCATATTTTAATAAGATCAGCACTCGGTGATGGCTGATGGTGGAAATTGAACCCAAGTCTATGGTATCATCCTCCATAGACTTTACCAACAAAGCTAACTGACCACTTAGGTTTGGGTTGTGTTCCTAAAATCGGGCCAGGCGAGGCCCAGTTCATGTTTAGGGCCAGATTGGGGATTGGTTGTGTTGGGAGACCTAGCCCAATAACTTATATTATATAATTTTAATTATAATAGTATAGTTATATTTATAATATATTAAAGATAATTGTAGGTCAGACCGTAATTAGGCATTAATACTTGCAGATTGGACCATGCTTAGACGGGTAAATTTTTATTTGGCCCAGGCCAGCCCAACCATTAGACAAGCCGGGCTTGGGCCAGGGCCTGCCAATTGGCAGCCCTAACTACAGTACCTTAAAAAAAAGGATTCTATCTATTAAAAACAAAAGAATGGATAGAGAAAAACATCCTAAAGATTAGAAAACATAGGTAAGTGGGGAAGAGTACATGTAGAATTGAGCACCCTACAAACAAAACCAACAGCCAGATGCACAAGGCCTTAAGAATTGCCTCATCAGCTGCCACTTCAACAGTCATAGCAAATAGAAATAGATTACAAGTCGTACCAGGGTAACACATCATAAGAGACAAAAAGAGACAAAGAAAGCTGCTTTGAAGGCAAAAAGAAAAATAATCAAACAGAGAGAAAATAACAAAACTTAAATTGACAATATAGACTTCAACAAGTTGAACTCACTGAACTTACTGAACTTATATTATGAGACATTCCATGGAAGAAATGTTCAAAATGATTTGCAACTAGCAATGGTGAAGACTACTCACCCACAGGTCGAACATGTCTTGTGATGCTTGCAGAAAATGGACAAACAAACTGAACAGATGTACCCCATGTCAATAGTCTTTTTATGACAAAAACACCTGCAAGTTTCATGCTCTTTATCAGCCAACATGCAAAATAAAATAAAGATAAAACAAGGTGACCATAAAATATTGTACATAAAAATATATGCTCAAGTGTTGCAAACAAACCAAGATGACAGTAGAGAAGTTAATACAATAAATAACAAGGCATGTACGGATAAAAGGTTCAATGGTTTTAACTGTACAAGATAACACTGATTTGATAGCACACATATATTTATCTAACAAAAACACATAGCAGACCAATTCAAGCTAACATGAGTCTTTCCACATTGTGATTTATAGAAGAATGCATGCAATTATGAAAAAGATCACCTAACTAATTGAATGAAAACATTCATCTTACAAATATGAACTGAATTCGATCAAAATCAAGCGACGACCCCCCTTGTCACCCCATTGAGTGCCTGATTTACATTTTCTTTTCTTTTCTATTTTTTTTTTTTTTTTTTTTCAATAAACAAGCAAGGTGGCTCATAGTCAATGTGAAAGTGGGTTCAATAGGATTTGAACCTAGGTTGTGGGATCAACACTCCACACTCCTTTACCAACTTAGCTAAGTTGGCACCTTCAAGTGTATATGGGCATAACATATAACTATTAAGATTAATACCTCATAGATGGTTGATCATTTACCTATCATTTGATGATGTAATAGTAGACTACGAGTAACATCAATTTTGAGATGTACAATACACATTGTTTTTCAGTAATACTCCATATGATATCTTCAATATTTGCATACTATTACAGTTAGAATTTTTTTTTTATAACTATTACAGTTAGAATAGATATGCCTTTCTCAGTAATACCAAGAGATAAATATGGAACAAGGAAAAAACTTCGATATATATATTTGGGAGCCAACCCGTTTGTCCTATGTGGCTTAAAAGTTATGGATTGAGCTGATTTTTGGTGAAGATGATCTCTATGATGAGGAGATCATCCTCACCAAAAATCAGCCGAATCTGAAACTTCTAAGTCCATCAAAAGTGATTTAGTTTTTTTACCAAAAATTTGTGTACCACTTTTGATGGACTTAGAAGTTTCAGATTCGGCTGATTTTTTGTGAGGATGATCTCCTCACCATAGAGATCATCCTCACCAAAAATCAGCTCAATCCGAAACTTTTATGCCGCATAGGACAAACGTGTTGGCTCCCGAACCTGACCCATATATATATATATATATCACTGCCAAAGTTTCCTGTTTTTTTTTTTTTTTTTTTTTTTTGGCTTGATGGGGTTAGTGGTTAACAGTTAACATTAGTATAAGAAGGGGGTTCAAGGGGTTTGAACCTAAGACCTTGGGAACAACCTCCACAAGGTCTTACCACTTAGCCAAAGTTTTGTCATATATGGGCGAAAAGTTTCAGAATGAGCTGATTTTTTGGGAGGATGATCTCTGTGGCAAGGAGACCATCCGCACAAAAAATCAGCCCATTCCGAAACTTCTAACCCCATGAAAAATGGTTACAAATTGACGCTCCACGATTCTTCAACTTATAAACTAGGGTTACAAATTTCAGAATGGGCTGATTTTTTGTGAGGATGGTCTCATCACCATAGAGATCATCCTCACAAAAAATCAGCCCATTTCAAAACTTTTAACCCACATAGGACAAGACACTTTGACTAGGTATTTGGTTAGGACTTTAGCAAAAGAACGCTACCCTCTATGTGTGTGTGTGTGTTTCAACTTATAAAAAGATTTAGTTTCCCTCCCTTATGTGGAATACTAATGCCGTGAGAGAAGGGAGAGGGGGTCCAAGATTTTAAAATTTTACTTAATGGATTAAAATGTGCAAATATTGGAATTAAATGTTAATATTTAATTTTACAAAGGAAGACGGCAAATTTAACCAAGCTTATTCTATGGAAAAAAATTATTTTAAGAGTCAAAATAGTGAGAAGCCTCAAGCATCTCGTTTTATAAAAGTATAGATGGGTGGCAGCAAGAAAGATAAAAATAATAAGACATATGATGCAAAACATAACAATATAAAAATGATCGAACAAATGTCTGGGAGAAGAGGCAGTTACGAAGCACGAAAGTCCACTCCTACTGGTTTAGGAAGTTGTAAAAAGCTACGAGACTGCAAATCAGTTGCAAATACAGTCTGCATATTACGAAAGATCATGTTAGCATCAAAACATTTAAGTCCAAACAAAAACAAAGACTCTTTTTATTATAGTAAACGACAGAATTTCTAGCAGAGGGTGGAAAATGAAGAGATTTGATACAAGGTTCAATGAAATATATAAAAAGTTAGGGATGAAAAAACAACTTGTCATGATAACTTATACAAAGATATGACAGATATATATAAGTAAACAAAATAAGCTATTGATTTGAAGCAATAAATATGTAATAAATGAAATGAAAAGATAACGAAAAAAATCATTTGATTTCACATAAAATGATGCAGGACGATGATGGAAGAAGATGAAAATAAGGGGGGTTAGGAAAATATGGTTTGGGATTGGGTAAAGGATTTGGGCTAGGATAGGGTAAACTCAAAAGGTAAAAAATGAAAAGTTTTGCAAGTATTGAATTTTTCAATAGAGTATAAGAAAGGGTTAAAATTTGTAGTATAAGGATCAAAGGTTAAGAAGGAAATATGAAAAAGATTAAGGTTTGAGGTTTGTAGGTTTCAAGAATTCAAGAATAAAAAATCAAGAAAACAATAAATAAATAAAATGGAAAAGATGCTAGAAAAGATAGTACCTTGAAATCACACAAAGGGCTTCTTGGAATCACACCAAGAATGATGGAGAACTCATTTCATTGAAAGAAACATTCTTTATTCATAAACTCTCCTAGTTAAAAAAAAAAATCCTAATACAATCTATATGTAAAAAAAATCTAAGAATTCTAATCAAACTAAAATACCAAATAAATTACTTAATTTTCGTAACTCTCTCTTTCCTAATTTTCCAACCCTTTTAAACTTAAATTAAAGACAAACTAAATTTATCGAACTACCCCTAAGTATTATACTATGACCATGGGCCACTAAACCATGAAAATAATCCCCAAAAACATAAAAATAAAACCCTAAAACAGATAACTAAATAAAAATAGCCTATTTTGAAACTTATATCCCTATCAAACATGGAAAACAAGTTCAAATCTTTTGGACCATCCATTTCATCATTGACTTTGAGTCCACTACTAGAAGTTTCAAAATAGGGCTGAATGTTTGTGAGGATGATATACATGGGACGAGGAGATCATCCTCATCGGAAATCGGCCCTGAACTCATCATGATATGGGACTAGGGCTGGCTACGGATCGGTTCGGTACCGGATTAGTACTCAACCAATACCTATCCGAAATTTTGAGCATATGATCCAAATCCGATCGGATCAATGAAAACATGAACCAAATCCAATCCGATCCGATCAAAGATTATATGCAACCTGAAACTGATCCGATCAGATCCTATCCCACAAGTGATATTCTTTAAAAAAAAAAAAAAAAAAAAAAAAGGGAAAGAAAATCAATTTTTGGAAAATAGGGTTTGGACTTTGGAGGAAGAAGATCAATGAAAATGCAGAGAGAGAGAGTACCTGGAGTCTAGAGATCCAACGTGATGATGCCAAGCCACAGACAAGATTGAACATGATGGGTTTAAACAGAGAAATAGATAAAATCATCCAAGTTAAATATGCCCACCAATCCCTTTTCGTCTAATCCACATGTTTCCCCTTTAAAGAGCTTAACCACCATAGAATGGGTGGTCTAACACAGCCATGAATGAGGTTGAAGTCTTGAAGATGATGGATTTTGACACCTAGGGTTTTGAGAGTTGATGTGGAAGATAATGGGTTTTAGGATTAGGTTTTTTTTTTTTTTGTTTCCTTTAACATAGAGATAGAGAGAGACAATAGAATGGGTGGTCTGGTGCATCCATGGATGAGGTGGAACATGATAGGTTTTAGCATTTAAGGTTTTGAGAGAAGCCATATGTGGAAGACAATGGGTTGTGTTTTATTTTTTTTATTTCTTTTGACATATATAGAGAGAGAAAGAGAGACAAGAGATACTAGGGTTTTTCTTTAAGTCTTTAATAATGATTGGATCGGAATTCTACCGGATCGGACCGATGCTAATCCGAATCCGATCCAAAAGTTATCAAGTTTTTTAAATGTAATTTGAATCCAATCCAAAAATCAAATATATGGATCTGAATCCTGTTTTTTCGGATCGGATCTGACTGGATGTTGGATAAAAATCAGATCATTACCAGCCCTATATTGGACCCACCCAGTCAAAAGCATGTCAGTACATAATTTTTCACATGCATGCATTGAGAGATTTGGCATCCAAGCGAGTAGGCACCCAAATTCGTAAAGTACTAACAAGTAATGAGGTTTAGAACTCATTAGCTCTTGCCTTCAGTTGGATTCATCTACTGAGCTAGAGCCCATTACACCAAGCGAAGCCAACTTAAATTTAGAAAAATAAGAACGATTACCAAACCACACAACACAAATCCTCAGTATGACCACTAAAACCATAATATGTGCACTTCATATTATTGTTAGTGCCTCTACGACCATTACAACTACCACGACCTCGACAGCCACCACCACAACCACTAGGATTACCACGTCCTCTACCACCACCATGGGGGCTGCTTGTGGTGAGAGCGAAGGAATCTTTACCAGTTGGGAATGAAGAACCCAAGGCCACAAATGAGGTAGGTGCAGCCCATACAATTAGAGAAAAGGCATTGGCAATTGTAAGTAAAGTTTCACTAGCCAATATTTGACCCTTTATAGGTTCAAATTCAGCATCCAATCCAGACAAAAATTTTGTTGATAAAAAATTCTTCACACTATTTTTTCTACTTCTAAACTGGTGGTGAGAGGTTGATACTTAACTCTTCCCAAAGTCCCCGAAGAGTGTTGTAATACTCACTAACACGCTTCCCTTTCTACTTTAGGGTAAAGATAAATTCCCATATCTCATAAATTCTGGAGACATTTCATTCATTAGAATGCATCTCTTTTACAAAATCCCAAATAGCCTTAGCTAAAGAACTAGCTCCATACTAGCCAAAACCCATCATAACCAAAGCATATTCACTCACCCAATCTTCATAAGATTCATCATCTGTGATTGGAGGATCAGAGGTGATATATTTTAATTTCTTCTTTGCGGTTAACGCAATCATCACGGAGGATGACTAATGAAGATAATTAGTGTCATTCAGTTTAACCGTTGTCACACAGGCACTAGTACCATCCCATGATCGTTTACCCTCACCAAAAGTAGTAGACTCCATAAGAAATAACTCGACTAACAAACTACAATTCGTCAAAATCGAAACCCGAAAAAAATTTGAAAACTTACTGGAGCACTAAACGAAAAAAAAAAAGTGGAGATAGGGAATAACCCCTATGAGTGGTGCGATTTGGGTAGGGATGCCTAGATGCGCGCGGTTGGGAAGAAAATCAAAAACCCAAAAATTTAGGTTTCGGTCTCTAAACTTTGAACTAGCTCTAATCGCGTTGAAACTTCAAACCTTCAACCAAACCTTAGATATACATCTAGGTTTGAAACAAAACACCAATAAACCCTAGAACACAAGATTTTGTTCATACCAAGATCAAAACCAAGTGAACAAACCAACAGGAAAAAAAATTGAAGAAAGGAAGAACCCTTAATCTCTATCTTAAATTAGCACTCTAATACCATGTAGAAATCTAGGTTAATAAAAAAGATGAGAGAAGAAGAAAAATAGAGAAGAAATTATGAAGAAAGGCCTCATCTCTCCCTATTTATACTAAATTTGATCAAAAGACCAATATGCCCTTTTTACAGTAATATAAATTCTTACACTCTACACATTTCTCACGATTGAAATGTCTAAATTGTCCTAACCACTCAAGCTCACCATTGTTATCCAAAAAAATTTGGATTTTCGGCTTCCCGAATAAGTTTTGGAGACTTCATTCTGATGAAAAGGATTTGAGAAGGAAGAAGAAGCCATTTTCAAGGGTTTTTTCAAGCATTTTGATGATGTATGTAATAAACTAGGATTTTTTCAATTGTTTTACTTCCTTTTTGGATGAAAATCAATCAAGGATGATTCTTTTAGTTTGAAATCATCTACACAAGTCGTTATGCCAAGTTTGAAGTCGATCTTTCCATGTATTTTAGTTGAGCAAACTTGAAAAAATAAAAACGGGTCAATTTCACAGCATTAAGGTTGACAACTCACCAGTTTTAATTATTATCAAACTCAACAATAACTATTGTAGACCTTGACAATAAAAATATTGAAAACTCAAAAAAAAAAATTGTCGACCTTGACGCTGTAAAACCAACCCATTTTCATTTTTTCGAATTTTTCCAGCTAAAATACATGGAAAGATCGACTTAAAACCTCACATAATGACTTGTGTAGATGATTTCAAACCATAAGAACCATCCTTGATCAATTCATCCAAAAACAACGTAAAACAATTGAAAAATCCTAGTTTTTTACATACATCTTCAAAATGCTTGAAAAAAAAAAAAAAAAAAACCCCTTAAAAATGACTTCTTCTTTCTCAAATCCTTTTCATCGGAATGGAGCCTATAAAACTCAATCTAGGTGCCAGAAATCCAATTTTTTTAGACGAAAATGGTGAGTTTGAATGGTTTGGGAAATTTTGACATTTTAATCATGAGAAATGTCTAGTGAGGTTTAGGAACTGTTTTGAAAAGAGGGATTTACTAAATGGCCTATTTTGATAACCCGCAAAAGTCAATGGGCTAAATTGAAAGAAAAGTTAGCACCAAGGACTATTAACTAATTTTCCTATATTAAAAAAAACCCTAAAAAGCCTCTACCAGTACCGACTACCCAACAACCGAATTACTAACTCTGTCCCATCTTACTAGGAAACCCTTGAACACCTCCTTAAAAACTTTTTCCAAAAAAAAAAAAAAAACAGGACAAGATTGAAAGGACAATGTCTTGAATGGGGAGCTCTTTCCCTTTCAAAAATGCGCCTGTTTCGCTCTTCAAAATAACCCAACAAATAGCAAATGGCACAAAACTCCTTAAAATCCGCTTTGCCTCACTAAAGGGGATGCCCTGATATAACCAAGACTCCTACAAGCAGCAAGAACTGATTTAGGGAAGCAGCCCACTTTACCGAACACAGCAAGAAAATGATCTCAAATCTATTTTGCCATGCGACACTATAGATGGACATGGCTTGGCGATTCCCGAATTTTCTTTACACACAGCAGAAGTTGGGGAGCACAAGACACTTTTTTATTACTTATTAGTCTAGGTGATATACTGGCTTCCAAACAGACTTTGCTACCTCTCTTCCGGACCCTTTGCTTTTGGTGCGTCTTTATCTGTGTTTTATGCTACCTCTGCCTTTCGACTGCCTACTTTTGCATTGCATGCATCTGATAGAGCTGGAAATGGTTCAAATGCTAGCTTTTCTGCAGCTGTTATGCTACGATATTATCTTCAAGAAATTTTTAAGGTTACTACCATATTACTCTTTTTTCCATATGAATTGAATCAACGTGGTCTACCTCGGATGCCGATGCCATGCAAGTGTCGAATGTTTATTAGAGTGGTAGGGAATTGGCCATCCTAGAGTGATACGTAATGAACTAGGTAATGACTTGAGTGTACACATACCCTAGCGGCTTCTAAGAGTTATCTTCACTCTTGAGAGGTAACAGCAGCAGCATTTTAACTACAGACATGCTATCTCTGATTATGATGAAAATCACAGAATCATTGAAATTATTAAATATCAAATGCTTCACTTTATTAATCAGGATAAGTAACCATTTTTTTATTGCATAATCTAGACATGTGAGCAAAGGTACTAATTCATGACTTTGGTTAGCTCAGTTCTTACGTAGTTCAGTCTGAAAAGCAAACAATGAATACGTTGAAGTAGATAAGAATGGATAAATCTGTTATGAAGTGTGAATCTGTGAGAGCATGAATCAGCCAAGGTCTAGCCCCAAACCAGAAATTCATGACAAAGGATTCAGGCGAGGCCGCTCAAAAAAAAAAAAAAAAAGAATATGGCTTCTAAAGACGCTATAATCAATTTATATGACTTCTATGACAGAAAAATTGAAGATAAATAATTCAAATATTTCAAATTCAGTACAGATTTTGCATTTTGTTTGACATAGTCAAATAGTGCCAATAATATTAATGAAGTTAAAAAATTGACTCAATTTGCAGCACAAGAAGCTTAAAATTTCAAAAGCTTACTGAAAGATATTGAAAAAGCCCATCCAGTTGTTGGGCCTTCAGATAAACACCACCTGTTATGTAAGAAGCCTGTCAAACACCCACCAGAAGTTGTCAGTGAAATTAATAGAGCAGACATGGTAATAGACAAATAGTACAGCAGAAGTTCAACATGACTTCATTAAAAAATAGTAAAACCCTTAAACCTGCTGCAGGAAGGCAGAGTGTTGAGCTCCTATAATACACGAATCTATAGGAACCTGCAGATTAAAGGAACGGAAAATTAAGTTGTAAGTACAACATGAACTAAAATGATACTAGCAATCAAAAGAGATGTTGACAAACAACCATAATATTTTAGTTTTTTAGATAAATACAAACTACCATAAATTTCTTTCCATTTATTGAAATGAGATGAGTACAAAACAATTAACTAGAACGAAAGGATTATAATTATGTCAAAATGCCAACCTCAAAACTAAGAAATCTGTCAGTTAACTTTTTAAGTAGTAGCAGTTGATATATCATTGAAACACATAAAAATGTCAAAACATATTAATGATCATATAGATTATGAAGTATTTTTTGAAGGTTGTAGATTGGGATGTAGATTTCAAATCTACAGTTTGAAAGAATTTGAATAGGTTTCTTGTGGGCCAAGAAGGGCTTAGTTAGGTGCTTGTTGATTTTGGGAAAGGTTTTAGGGTATTTGGTTGGGGGTTATATAGAGGTTTGGGATAATCTAAAATAAAAAATAAATTGAGAAGATGAGAAGATGACGAAAATAAATTGAGAAGATGAGAAGATGACGAAAGAGAAGAAGATAGATAATACATTGGCCTCACAAGAAGAATGGTATCAAACCATGATCCAAAATCTAGAGAATATCTAAAGAGAGTTGTACAAATAATAAATTCCATTAACTAATAAAAACCAATTACAAAGCAATATATATATATAGGCTCTCTCATATAAGACTCAAAGCCTTAATTCTGACATGACTTAACATTGACATTTTTTACCCTAAGAAGCTAATCCAGTGTAAAACTGATACCATATCAGTACTTTGGTCATAACTCTCTAAAAACTCATTGGAATCGCAAAATCTTGAGCTCATTGAATAAGATACTCAATAACCTTTCAAATGACACAAAAAACAACCTATTACGAGAAATTTTGACCCCTCAAAATAATCGTTAGGGAAAAGTGACATAACTAATAGACTCATATATGACTCCTAAAATAATCAAAAGACCTAAGAACTAAAAATAACTAACCTAAAATTAATCCTACTATAATAAAAATGATAAAAAATAATTCTAGGCCCAAACAAGTCAAAACCTAAACAATTGCAAAATTTCCATTGGAATCTGCGCTTGTTGGCTCAATTTTGATGTAGGAGTAAGAGTCATTTGCTGTTATTAAGGGTAGTTTAGAGTCATTTGCTGTTATTAAGGGTAGTTTGCTACTGATTTGTTAGTTGTTGTTTTGAGCACTTTCAAGTTGTTACTGATTTGTTAGTTGTTATTCTGTTTTGGATATTTTTGTTGGTTGCATAACAGATTTGGGAGGATTGTAATGGCTATAAATATAGCTGGAAAGAATGAGAATGTAATGAAGATTATTCCCCATTTCCTTTTGTGAGTTTGAGTGACATCTTCTCTGTTTTAAGGGTTGGATTCGAAGTGATCTTCCCCTTCTGGTTGTATTTGTCCAGAAATTACAGGTCATCTTCATCAATTGGTATCAGAGCAAGGTTTGCCTTGGTTCAAGATGGCTGGAACTGATGGAGATGGTCGCCGCACCAACGACGAAGAGCGTGGTGTGCAGGCCCTTTGGGCAGCGATTGCAAATCTTGAGCAGAGGATCGATTCGCGATTTGAGGATTTCGTGCAAGAAATCCGTCAAGCTCTGCGAGATGGCAACGTATCAGGAACTGATCCAGGCGCTAACCATAATGATGAGCGAGATATGGCTCGCAATCATTTGGGTGGTGTTCAGAATCAGCGACGACGACATCAGAATCGAGATCACATAGCTCATGGTGGTTACGATGGTTCTGAAGATGATGAAACTTATCGCGATCATCATAGAGTGGTCGATTCGGAAAGTGAAGAAGAGATAGTAGATCGGGGCATGAGAAATCGGCGTTTTGATCGTAATCAGAGGAATTATCGAGGTAATGAAGTCTCTAATTACAGGATGAAAATGGATATTCCTAGCTTTGATGGCCATTTGAATATTGAGGAATTTTTGGATTGGATTCGGGCTGTAGAGAATTTTTTTGATTGTTTGGAAATTCCTGAGGAAAGGCAGGTCAAATTTGTTGTGTATCGATTGAAAGGTGGTGCTTCTGCCTGGTGGGATCAACTTCTGAATCAACGCCGACGTGAGGGTAAACAACCCATTCGAACTTGGCCTCGGATGAAGCAGTTGTTGAGGTCGCGATTCTTACCAGATGATCATGAACAGATACTTTTCCAAAAGTACCAATCGTGCAAACAAGGGGGGAGGAGTATTTCTGATTATGTGGAGGAGTTTTACAGGTTGAATGCTAGGCTTGAATTGAAGGAGACAGATAACCAGCTGGTTTCAAGGTTTATTGGAGGACTTCAAGAGAGGTACCGAGAACAATTGAGTCTGCAGCCACTCTCGAAATTGTCTCAAGCTATCAATCTTGCTATGAAATTGGAGAGTAACTTTGCAAGAAACAAAGGTTCTTCCAGTCGCAGGTTTCAATCTGAATCTTTGGGTGAGAAGCAGCGAGCCCCCGATCCAGGAGTTGGCTCTAATTCTCAGATAAAACATCAGGGAGATACCTCATCTGCCCCATTCAAATCCTCAAACAGACTGCCTTCAATCCAAAATCGACCCAATCCGTATGCTAAACCAATGCCAGGGAGATGCTACCGTTGCAACCAACCTGGACATCGCTCCAATGATTGTCCTCAACGGGCCCATCAAGCTAATCTGGTGGAGGAGAACAGCGGGTCAGAGAATGAGTATCTTGTGGAGGAGTATGATGATGGTGAACGAGATACTGAGTTTGTAGCTGGAGATGTGGGAGACCATGTAACCTGCATAATTCAGAACCTGCTCTTGACTCCTAGGGTACCATTAGCAACTCAGCGAAATGCCATATTCAGGACTAGGTGCACAATTAATAAAAGGGTGTGTGAGGTTATCATAGACAGTGGAAGCACAGAGAACATTGTCTCTAGGGCCTTGGTGAAGACCTTGGAGCTACAAACAGAAGCTCATCCTAATCCTTATCGAATTGGGTGGATTAAGAAGGGGACTGAATCTAAAGTTAATGAGTTTTGCAAGCTAACATTCTCGATTGGAAAACACTACAAAGATGAGTTGCATTGTGATGTAGTAGACATGGATGCTTGCCATGTTTTATTGGGAAGGCCATGGCAATATGACAGGGATGTTATTCACAAAGGGAAGACCAATACTTACTATTTTCAGTGGAAAGGAAAACGAATTGCCTTATTGCCACTTGATTTTAAGAATGAGCCACCTAAGAAAGAAAGCAAGCTAGTCACTGTTTCAGGAAACCAATTTCAGCTAGATGTGAAGAAGTCAAAGACACTCTTGGTCTTGGTGATGCAAGAACAAGCTGCTGAAAATCCTCTGATTCCTAAAGAGATTCAAACATTACTTTCCGAGTTTGTAGATGTTGTTCCTGCAGAGCTACCGAACCAGCTACCTCCTTTGCGTCACATCCAACATCAGATTGACTTGCTGCCTGGTGCTAGTCTTCCCAATCTTCCTCATTATAGGATGAGCCCAAAGGAGCATGAAATCTTACAAGAACAAGTAGATGAGTTGCTGCGGAAACAACTCATACGGGTTAGTTTGAGTCCTTGTGCTGTACCAGCATTGTTAGTTCCAAAGAAAGATGGGACTTGGCGGATGTGTGTGGATAGTCGAGCCATAAACAAGATTACCGTGAAATATCGCTTCCCTATTCCTCGGCTGGAGGACATGCTAGACAAGTTAGATGGGGCACAAGTCTTTTCAAGGATGGATTTGAGAAGCGGTTACCATCAAATTCGAGTTAGGCAGGGAGATGAATGGAAGACTGCATTCAAGACTCGTGAAGGGCTTTATGAGTGGATGGTAATGCCCTTCGGTCTCAGTAATGCACCTGCTACTTTTATGCGGTTGATGAATGAAGTACTCAAGCCATTTATTGGAAAATTTGCTGTTGTTTATTTTGACGACATCCTAGTATATAGCCGGAATACTGAGGATCACCTTGGTCACCTGAGATTAATTTTGCAGGCTCTTAGAGAAAACAAGTTGTTCCTCAACTTAAAGAAGTGTGACTTTTTAGCTAGTCAGCTCTTGTTTCTTGGTTTTGTAGTCAGTGCTGAAGGAATTAAAGCAGATGAAAGGAAAGTACAGGCTATCAAGGAATGGCCAGAACCCAAGTCAGTTCATGAAGTGAGGAGTTTTCATGGTCTTGCCACCTTCTATCGTCGTTTCATTAAGCATTTCAGCACCATTGTAGCCCCTTTGACAGATTGTATGAAACAAGGGAGGTTCAAGTGGAGTACGGAACAGCGAAAAAGTTTTGAACTCATCAAAGAAAAGCTCACAGCAGCTCCTATATTAGCTCTACCAAACTTTAGTAAGGTTTTTGAAGTTGAAACCGACGCTTCTATGACAGGGATTGGCGCTGTACTGTCTCAAGAGGGTCGTCCATTGGAGTTTTTTAGTGAGAAGCTCAATGATGCAAGGCAGAAATGGACAACATATGAGCAGGAGTTGTATGCCATTATCCGAGCATTGCAGCATTGGGAGCATTATCTAATTCACAACGAATTTGTCTTACATTGTGATCATCAGGCGCTGAAGTTTATGAATACGCAGAAAACCCTTAGTCGAATGCATGCTCGATGGGTTCTTTTTCTTCAGAAATTCACCTTTGTTTTTAAGCATAGGGCTGGATTTCAAAACAAGGTTGCAGATGCCTTGAGTCGTAGAAGTTACTTGCTGACTACTCTGCATACAGAGGTAATTGGTTTTGATTACTTGAAAGGGTTATATTCTGATGATATGGATTTTGGGGATGTCTGGAAGAGTTGTTTGGAGAAAGAAAACAGTGGCGACTATAACATTCATGAAGGGTATTTGTTTAGAGGTAATAGACTTTGTGTACCTCGATCATCTTTACGAGAGCAATTAATAAGGGAAGCTCATGCGTGTGGTCTCTCAGCACACACTGGCAGGGATAAGACTATAGAAATGGTTGAGGACAAATTTTTCTGGCCACATATGCGGAAAGAAATAAGTCGCTTTGTCGAACGATGTGGGATATGTCAAAGTGCGAAGGGCAGAACACAGAACACTGGGTTGTACTCTCCTCTGCCCGTACCGAAGAATATATGGGAAGATTTATCTATGGATTTTATTCTTGGCTTACCAAGGACCCAACGAGGAGTAGATTCAGTTTTCGTCGTTGTTGATAGATTTTCCAAGATGGCACATTTTGTTCCATGCAAGAAGACTGCTGATGCAAGTAATATAGCCAATCTGTTTTTCCGGGAAATAGTAAAATTACATGGCATACCTCGCACAATCACCTCTGATCGTGATGTGAAGTTTGTAAGTCATTTCTGGAAGATTCTTTGGAAGCGTTTTGATACTACTCTTCAATTTAGCAGCGCTTATCACCCTCAGACTGACGGCCAAACGGAGGTAGTGAACAGAACTCTGGGAACGATGATTCGATGTATTGCTGGAGACAAGCCCCAGCAGTGGGATATTGCACTTCCTCAGGCTGAGTTTGCCTATAATAGCATGGTTAACAGGTCTACAGGTAAGACTCCGTTCGCTGTAGTATATACCAAAGTTCCAAACCATACAGTTGATCTTATCACTCTTCCAAAGCCAAAGAGCAAGACAGCTGCTGCGTTAGCTGATCAGATTATCCAAGTGCATAAGGAGGTCAAGCAGCGACTTGAAGACGCTAATGCTAGTTACAAGGCTCGGGCAGATATGCATCGTCGTGTAAAGATTTTTGCTGAGGGGGATTTGGTGATGCTTCACTTGCGCAAAGAGCGGTTTCCAGTTGGGACTTACAACAAGCTGAAAGCAAAGAAGATAGGGCCTTTCCGGATTAAGTATAAAATTAGTGACAATGCCTATGTTATCGACTTGCCCCACGACTTACAGATTTCTTCAACTTTCAATGTTGCTGATATCTATGAGTATTACCCACCAGATGGAGCTCCTACTGTGTCTGTGAACTCTGAGACGAGTTCTTTTGAAGATGGAGGGAATTGATGTAGGAGTAAGAGTCATTTGCTGTTATTAAGGGTAGTTTGCTACTGATTTGTTAGTTGTTGTTTTGAGCACTTTCAAGTTGTTACTGATTTGTTAGTTGTTATTCTGTTTTGGATATTTTTGTTGGTTGCATAACAGATTTGGGAGGATTGTAATGGCTATAAATATAGCTGGAAAGAATGAGAATGTAATGAAGATTATTCCCCATTTCCTTTTGTGAGTTTGAGTGACATCTTCTCTGTTTTAAGGGTTGGATTCGAAGTGATCTTCCCCTTCTGGTTGTATTTGTCCAGAAATTACAGGTCATCTTCATCAAATTTGCATCATGCATTATTCTCCGTTGTTCGGAGAAAACTCGTCCCTCCCTTTCGCGGTTTGTTGGGGGTTGTGGTTGGAAAGGAATGGAAGACTCTTCAAAGGTGTGGAGTCTTTAAGCTAGGATTTATGGATTAGTGTTTTGGGGCTTTTGTTTTTTGGGTGCAAGCTTTGTCAAGGGTTAATTTTTTGAAGACTTCATTTTTAGATGGGACTCTATTTGTATGCTTTACATGCTTTCTTGTTTTCCTTTAATTGGTCATCTAGACCTCCTTTTGTATCTTTTCTTTGTGGCAATAAATTCATACTTATAAAAAAAAGGGATATCTTATCTAAGCACAAGCCTCCATTGTATCTGTCTAAGATGATTAAGTCGGTGTGAGGTATTAATAATACAACTACATCATGGACATGAGTTGCAGATGTCTCCAAAAGATCTTATTTAGGTTCTTATGATGTGTTGTCTACTTCATGATCTTTTTCATGTACTAGTTCTAGAATTGTAGGCACACCATCTTCGAAAGTTAATGTCTCATCTGTCTTTATATCAATCTACTCTTGGACTGATGATACCACAGGAATTAAATTCCACGAATATACCTAGAGTAGATATTGTCTACCTGAAGTATCACGTAAAAGATTATGCTCCGCATCAAACATAACTTGTACATGTAAGATACAAGTCCGTTCCAACACGATATGACATTCTTTTAAAGGGACAACCTTGCACTTAATACCATGGATAAACTTTAATTGATGGAATTGAACGATGTAACCCCCATTATGATATCCATAATACGCCTGATCTTTAACGTTTTGTAGGATTTTTCAATAAGATGTGAAAACTAAGTTATTCTCATAATCATCACTACACAATACCTTGAATGACTTCTCGGAAGGTAAGACAAAGTTGGTCTTGACTTCCAATACCATCTTTAAGCATCAATCTATTCTACGTTTAGCTCTGATACCAAAAATTGATATAGGACAACCTAAATTTGTCTGATTCTGTTAATTCTACTTTGGAAATAGTAGTGGAAAGGCTAACTAGGTGGTGAAAAGAAAAAAAAATTATATAAAGGAGTTTCAAGAATGGTCTCACACCATGATCCAAATCTGGAAAATATCCCAAGAAGAGTGATATAAAAAAACAAACACAAACACAAACACAATTACGAGCTACTCATAAGGTTACACATCCAATCCCACCTCCCCAAAAGGTCTTCAAAGTAAATCCCTCTCGCTTCAATGAACACCAAGCTCCAATGAAACAGAAGATCTAGAATATCAATGATCACCTCACGAACTTCATGCTCCTAATTCTTGAAAATCCTTCCATTTCTTTCATGCCACAATCCCCAACAAATGGCATAGGGAAGAATGGACCACAACTGCCTCTTAAACGCTACAAAACCCATTCCCCATTGGGACCAACCCTTGAGAACAATCCTAATAGACCGAGGCATGCACCTCGACAATCTGAATAAGAAAAAGAAGTGGGGCAAAACCCCGAAAGCATACTCCCAATGAAGAAAAATATGGTTCACAGATTCCCCATCCAACTTACATAGGCTACAAAAATTTACCGTAAGAGATTGTCCAAGGTTAACAACTTTCCATGAACTCCCACCCAATAAAGAAAGCAATTTTGGATGGGACCAATGCTCCCCATACCCCCTTGAAAAGGAAAAGTCCCTGAAAGATTTAATAAATTAAGGTATAGAGATCTAACAGAGAAAGCACCATTTTTCTAACCTCCAAACACGAACATCCTCGCCTTCGAAATAATCTGCCAAGATTTCAAGAGTTCTCAAAAGTCCGGATTCATCCTCCATCTCCCAATCATTAATCAATATTCTAAAACCCAAATCCCATGATGCTCCTCCAAAAACTCGGCCATACTCCTTTTTTTCAAAGAAATTGAAAACAAACCCGAAAAATGAACTTTGAGACTTTCGTTGAGCACCACACATCCTCCCAACAGTAAACCGAAGAGTTGTTCTCAACAGTTAAATAAGTATTACCTTGTAAAAAGGGAAGAATATGTTGAATACCTATTCAAATACCGCAATCATAAGAAACTCTCACCATTCCACTCTCCCAAACAAAACCTTTCTCGCCAAAATTCGTCACAATCACCTTTCTCTAAGGGCTATTCTTCTCACAACCAAACCTCCATAGCCACTTCCCAAGAAGCACCTAATTCATAACCCTAAGATTTTTTTATCTCTAAATCCTCATTCTTCTCAGACCAGCAAATGCATTTCCAACTAACTATATGGAATTTCCTCTTCCTCCGTATCATGCGATAAGAAATCCTTGTACAACTTGCTCAACTTTGCCTCCACACTGCCGAGCATTGTAAAAAGAGACAAAAAGTACATCAGGATGCTATAGAAAGTACTTTTTATCCACATTAATTTACCCCCTTTCGACAAATAACGAGCTTTCCACGAAGACACCCTCCTTCCAACTCTTTCAAGAACCATGTCCCACATCGACTTACTATGGTAAGAAGTCCCCCAACAGCAAACCTAAATAAGACGAAGGAAGAACACCTGCCTCACAACCCAAATTAATTCCGAGGAAGTCTAAGTTCTCAACTTCTCCTATGGCAAAAATCTCGTTTTTTTCTAGAATTTAGTGGAATTCCTAAGAAGGCTTCAAAGCAAACCAAAATACCACTCAAAACCTGAATTTGCTTAATGGAAGCATCCAACAAGAACAAAGTGTCATCAGCAAATTGAAGATAAGGCACCATCGGACTCTTTTTAGAGATCTTAAACCCCGGGATATCCCCATTTACCACTGCTTTAGAAACCATCTTACCCAAAGCTTCGGCTACAATAATAAAGAGGAAAGGAGACCAAGGATCCCCTTGTCTTAAACCCCTCAAACTCTTGAAAAAGCCCGTAGGAGAACCATTTACCAAGATGGAAAAAGGAAGGGGTTGAGACACACTTCATCACCCAACTAATCCAAAGATGCAAAAAACCCAAACGAGCCAACAAATACCTTAAACTATTCCAACTAACATGATCATATGCCTTCTCAAGATCCACCTTACACACCACCCCTAGAACCCGAGATCTCAGTCTAGAATCCATACACTCATTAGCTATCAAGACGCCATCCAGAATTTGTTTCCCCCTCACAAACGCCCCTGGAGCAGAGCTAATGATATTATCCATAACCCCCCCTTTAACCTTGTAGCCAAAACTTTAGAAATAATTTTGTATGTGGCACTAAAAAGGCTAATTGGTCTAAAATCTGAAATATCCTCACCCCTTCTTTGGGATAAAAGCAACAAAAGTGTTATTTGCTCCTGAATCAAGGACCCCATTGTGATAAAAATCAGCCAGAACCACCATTAAATCCATCTTAACTACTCGCCAACACACTTTGAAGAACCCCATTGAAAATCCATCTGGACCTGGAGCTTTATCCGAATTCATCTCTCTTTTTTTTTTTTTTTTTTTTTTTTTTTTGAAAAGTAAAAAAAAAAAAAAAAAACCTCTTTGATAATCTTGAAAACCTCGTCCTCCTTGAATGGTCTCTCTAGGGACAAACGCTGGTCCTCAGAAATGTATCAAAAGATAAGCCATCTAGGAGAGGCCTACATAAGTACTCTTTTGAATACAAATTCTTGTAAAAGCCCACTATTTCTTCTCTAAATTCCTCCTCATTCAACCACACCTCATTAATCTTCACCTTCTTTATAAAATTCACCATGTTATGAATTAGCCATCTTATGAAAAAAAAAATCGAATTTTGATCACCCTCGTTCAACCACTTTACTCGAGATTTCTGTCTCCAACACACCGCTTCTTTGACACAAACCTCTCGAAAACTTGCTTTCAAATTAACTCTGATATCTTTCTCATGAACGGACAAACCCAGACCTTCCTCTTTCAAATCAAGCGCATCTAATTACCGAAGGATGATATTTTTCTTCAACTCAATCCTACCAAAAGTTTCTAAATTCCACACCTTCAATCTTTCCTTTAGTGCCTTTTGCTTCAATCTAAACACAACACCCGACCTTCCATGAAAAAAAATCACTCCACCAACCTTGAATGAAATCCGCAAACCCTTCTTCCCTAAGCCACATCTTTTCAAACCAAAAAGGAATGGATTTCTCGGGATACCCAACGATAAAGAAATTGGACAATGATCTGAGCACAAGTTTGGAATTATTTCTTGAGCCAACAACTCGAAGAGATCCTCCCAATCACTAGAAACTATAACTCTATCCAATCTACTTAAAATTGGACTATCTTGATTATATGACCACATGTAAGTCTTCTAACACAACGGAATCTCAACCAACAAAATTTTGTTCATAATATCCTCAAACTTTCTCATCTTGGAACACATGCGAACACCACCCTACGTTTTAAACAAAAATCTAATAACATTAAAATCTCCTCCCAAACACCAAGGTTTCCCCCAAAACGAATCAACATCCTCAAACTCTTCCCAAAACTGAGTCCAGTCTGCATCTGAAAACACCTACTCATCTCCGCCATCCACACAAGACTGAAGCTGAAAAAGCACCCAACAAAAACTATTTTGCCATAATAAATCTCACATTCCACATCACAATAATACCACCAACAGCCCGAACCGCTGGCACACAACACCACTTAACGAACCTAGAACCCCAAATCTCCGCAATAATTCTATCATTCACCACTTCCAACTTGGACTAGTGCAAAGATACTAAATGCGGCTATGCAGAAACGATAATGGACTTCATAGTCACTCTCTTAGAACAATCATTCAAGCCTCTTTACATTCCAAATCAAAAATTTATGTTGCACTAATAACACTTGATACACGCCTACTTCTTTTACTAGAAACCAATTTCAAACCTGATGGGCAAGCCTACTCCAATTTTATACCCTCCCTAGCCAATCTTGATTTCTTCTTAGTCAACCCCTTAGTAGCTAGACTTACAATTGGGCGGTGGACAGGATTCGAATTAACAGAGTCGGAAGAGGCAACTTCCCAACAACTACTAGACAAAATATAGAGGGACTATCCTCCACAACCGTAGGATTGGACTCACTAGCTACATCCATCTTACTCTGAAAGCAAATAGGGCACTTGGCAATTAAAGCTTGACTGCCAAGAACCACCTCCAAAAGGGCATTCGCTGCTTTTCCTATCTTGGAGATCCTTAAGCCTACAAATAAACCCAAATCCAAATCCCACCCAACATCCAATCCAAAATTTCACTGATGAGATCTCTATCCAAAGCCACAACCCTTATCCTAATATGACTTAAATATTAACACTTTTAACCTTGAAAAGCTAATCCGGTGTAAAATTGATACCTAGTCAGTAATTTGATCATAACTCTCAAAATTCATCACATTAGCAAAATCTTGAGACTCTTTGGATATGTAACTCAATAACCTTTCAAATGAAACAAAAATCAACCTAATTCGATAAGTTTTGACTCCTCAAAATAAGGCCTAAAGAAAAAAGAAGTGAAAAGTACATAAACTCAAATCAAACACCTAAAACAACTCAACCAAAAATAACTAATCTAAAATAATCCCCACAAAACAAAAGTGATCAAAATAAATCTAGATCCAAACAAATGAAAACCTAAATAATTACAACATTTTTATTGGAATCCGTAACTATTGGCTTGATTTGTGTCTCACATTAATAAGGATCCTGAATAGAATTAGAATAGACAATCATCTCATTTCTTGAAATTGGATTATTGTTTGTGCAATGTATAAAGCAAGTGGCTAATCGATGAATCATTATTCCCTTCGTCATTGTCTGGATTATAGCATTCAAAGAGCTTTCTTTCAATAGTTTGAGATCCATTGAGTCATGGAAAGGTCAGTCTAGGTTTTGATAAGTAGTTGGAATTAGATACCCTTTTCGTCTAGGTGTCATCTATTATGGAGATTTATCCCCTTCAAGGTGTTTCGAAATTTGGAAGAAAAAGAACAATGGGGTGTCTAAAGGGCTGGAGACAAATCCTCAAGCAATTATTATTTCCGTTAAAGGCCTTCCATCCCAATGGGCATCAACATGCAAGGATGTCAAGGGGGTATTCTTTGAGGATTTTTTCCAGATGGGATTTACTTGTCCATGAGGAGGCTTAGTTTTCTTTGGTTTATAGGAGGCTTAGTTTTCTACCCCTTGTGTTGTACATATTTTCATATTTTGTTGCTTTCTTCATCATCTTTACTAGGTGCTCTTCGAGATCTCCTCTCTTCTTCTTGGGTAATTTTTTCATTTTCAGTCAAATAATTGTAAACTTAGAGAGAGAGGGAGAGAGAAGATCAATAATAAAGATGTTACACATTGTTCCTAAGATTAAGTCCTTTCTTGTTTGGGTCAATTTATTTTGATACATTTGGAAAGTCGAGAGAGAAGGTCCACAAATTCATGAATCATGATGTCTGTGTTTCATTGAAGCATAGGTAGTAAAAATGTACAAAGTAGGTTGGGACCCTTGTTTTTGGGAAGTTTGTCTTAATGCCATTTGCAAAATGAAGTGTTTCCAACATGCACCCACTGAATAGCATTTTAACAATGTCTGTTTGTACCAAAAGCACATTAAATAATGTACATCAAACAGCAGTTAACGGTATATGGTAAAATTAAGATGGAAAAGAAAGTTAATTTAGTCCCATTCCAAAAGGGTGTGGGATATCTCCAATAATTTAATTCAAATACTAATTTAGTTTTAGTATTTGAACAACCCTCAAAAGGTTGTCTAACAGGCTTTCATGAAAAAGACTCGATCATATTCAGTTGTCATCCTCCACAATGGTCCTTACAATTATGATGTATCCTCCATTGAAGCACTCAACACACCTCTATGATCACGACTACAAATTTCAAATCAAGTCCCTTCTACACTAACAATTGCTAAAATCCCCAAGTATACAAACATAGAGCCCATTTTACTCTCTTTTTTTTTTTTTTTTTTTTTTTGATAGGTAAAGAGCTTATTTTACTTAGCTAATACAAATATCATTTAAACCTAAATGCCCACTCATAATCAATCCCTTTATTGTGCCAACCCAACCCAACCCACTATCTTATGATTTCTATCACCTAACATCTGTCAAGCAGCAAACATACACATTCAGCATAAAAACTCGCCAAAATATTTGTATGTACATTCATATCGCAACATAAGAGATGAAATTCTCACGAAATAGCACTACACTCTCTTCAGAATACAAGTTTCATAAATTAGAAACAAGTGAGTGACTCCTACGTATTATATTTGTTGGAATATTTGATATTTATTAGGCAGATTATATTTTATTCTATAATCCCTTAGAGTTGGGAATTAATTAGTTAAGTTTTTATTATTGATTTTGTACCTGATTTAGTTGCTATTTTAGTGACTGATATGGGAGATTTTATTTCCTCTTTTTTTTCCCTAAGAATAGTATGTAATCTGCTATAAATACCTATGGTATTTTATCAATGTAAATAAAATCAGAGGATTGTCTTCTACCTCTGCTCACATGGTATCAGAGCCAGCACTTTGGCCTGATTTACAATGAGTTAAAGGAGGCTTTTATGAAGTCTGCCCTCACCGGACAGACTGAACCTAGTTCAACGGCACCTCCGAACGCATAGCTTCAGCATCAGCGGGTGGCTCCAGAATGGCCACACCGATCCAATCTCTCGACACCACCTCAGCCTTCTCGTTAACAGGGCACAAACTGACAGGCAAAAATTATGTTCAGTGGGCTCAGACCATGGAGATCTTCATTGGTGGTCGTGGAAAGGAAGAATACCTGACCGGAGAAGCAAAACAACCACCCCAGGAGGACCCTTCATACAAAACTTGGAGAGCAGAGAATCGCACGGTTATGACATGGCTGCTTGGATCTATGGAGCCCAACATCAGTCAAAACTTTTTATTCTACAACACGACAGAGGAGCTTTGGAATGCTGTCAAGACCACCTATTCTGATATTGAAAATACTGCAGAGCAATTTTCCTTGGAAGGTGCCCTCATCGACCTTAAACAAGGAAACCTTGATGTCACGGAATATTATAACAAACTGTCCTGGTATTGGCAGCAACTTGATGCCTTTGATGATCTCGATTGGTGCTGTTCAAATGGAAGGCAAAAGTATAGGAGTATTGTGGAAAAAAGGAGAATTTTTGCCTTCCTCAATGGTCTCAACAAATACCTCGATCCTGTTCGTGGCAGGCTAATCTCTACAAAACCTCTCTTACCCATAACAGAGGTGTTCTCGGAGGTTCGCAAGGAGGAGAGTCGACTCAAAGTAATGTGCAAAGAAGATTGCAACCCCAGCCCTCAAGTGCCTGATAGTTCAGCCCTTATGACGCATGGCTCAAGCCTTTCCCGAGGAGAAGGACGTGGACGGGGCAAGCGGACCTGGTGTGATCACTGCAATAAGCCGGGGCATACAAAAGACACATGTTGGAAACAACATGGCAAGCTTGCCAACTGGAAACCAAGCCAACGGGCATATCATACAGTGGAACAATCTCCCTCCACTGAATTTAGCCAGGATCAACTTGATCAACTCCAACACCTCTTCTCTCAATTCCAGCAAAAAGCTTCCCCATCTAATGATGCTCTTAATTGTGCCATAGCAATAAAAGGTAATTTTCAAGCCCTTACTACTGAACGTACTATTATGGACCCATGGATCATTGATTCCGGTGCCTCGGATCACATGACCAGCAACTCTCATCTATTTGTTACTTACACTCCATACTCGAGTAATACAAAAATCAAAATTGCTGATGGGACTTTGACACCAATGGCTGGGAGTGGTACAATAAAAATATCAGGAGAAATAATGTTAAAATCGGTCTTACATGTGCCTAAATTGTCTTGTAACTTAGTTTCTATTTCTAAGTTAACTCGTGATCTTAAGTGTGTGGCTAAATTCTTCCCTTCTCATTGTGAGTTTCAGGAAACGCTTTTTGGGAGGGCGATTGGCAATGCTAGGGCATGTGATGGGCTATACTACTTCGATGTTGAAACTCCCTTGTATGGACAAGCTCAGAAATCTAGTTTAGATTGTGAATCTTCTTCTAGTTTTCAAGAAATAATGTTGTGGCATAAAAGACTCGGCCACCCCAGTTTTCCGTATTTACAAAAATTGTTTCCCTCTTTGTTTCGAAATAAAAGTTTAAGTTCATTTCAGTGTGAAGTGTGTCAATTAGCAAAACATACTCGTGTTCCTTATCCTTTACAACCCTATAAACCATCCTCTCCATTCTATCTTATTCATAGTGATGTGTGGGGTCCATCTCGGGTTACTTCTCTAACGGGTAAAAAATGGTTCGTAACTTTTATTGATGATCATACTCGTGCTTGCTGGATTTATCTCCTAAAAGAAAAATCAGAAGTTGAAATTGTCTTTAAACAATTCCATGCCTTTATACAAACCCAATTTCAAACACCGATTCAAGTCCTTCGCACCGACAATGGTCGAGAATACTATAACTCTATTTTAGGAGAATACTTAAGCAAAAATGGGATTTTTCACCAAAGTTCTTGTCCCAGAACCCCTCAACAAAATGGCATAGCTGAATAGAAAAACAGACACCTTTTAGAAGTTGCTAGAGCCCTCATGATTAATAATTCCATTCCTAAACAATATTGGGGGGATGCCGTTCTTATAGCCTCATATCTCATCAACCGCCTCCCTACCAAAATCCTCAACTATCTCACACCACTTGATGCCCTTCATTCCTTCTTTCCAGCCCTTCGGATCTTTACCTCTCTACCTCTAAAAACCTTTGGCAGCACATGTTTCGTCCACACTCCAACACACACTCGCAGTAAGTTCGATCCTAGAGCAATTAGATGCATATTCCTTGGCTATTCTGCCCACCAAAAGGGGTATAAGTGCTACTGTCCATCCACCAAGAAGTTATTTGTTACCTTAGATGTTACATTCTTTGAGTCCGAATCGTACTACCCCCAAAATTTCCTTCAGGGGGAGTCAACACCTCATAATTCTACCTTGGAAGGAAATTTTTGGTGGGTCCCTAGTTCCATTGAAACCAGTCCTCCTACACAATTCCCAAGCCCTCAAATTGAGTCTAGTCCACCTTCCCAAGAAGCCGAAACCTTTATACCACCTGAAACCAGGAAAATAGTGGAAGAACCACACACTGAGTTACGTGTCTATACAAAGAGAGAAAAAAATCAGGTAGTATCACCTATCACATCTCGACAGCATGGCCATGAATCCAACCCGAGAGTGAAAAATCCTGTGACTCCGCGGGAGAACCTAGCATCACCAAATAAAGGAGTTGAAGAAGACCAAACTAATTCTGATTTGCCCATTGCTAAAAGAAAAGGAGTAAGGTCTTGCACATTGCATCCCATCTCCACTTTTGCTCACACTCAAATCTGTCATCTTCATTCCGAGCCTTTGTGACAAAGATTGAAGAAATTGAGATCCCAAGCACTATACAATCAGCCTTGCAAGATCCAAAGTGGAAGGAAGCAGTCTTTGAAGAAATGAAGGCCTTAAAAAAGAATCAAACCTGGGAGTTAGCGAAATTGCCAGAAGGGAAGAATACAGTAGGCTGCAAATGGGTTTTTACAGTGAAGTACAAATCTGATAGAAATGTTGAAAGATATAAGGCACGGTTGATTGCAAAGGGCTTCACTCAAACTTACGGTATTGACTACATGGAGACCTTTGCACCTATGCTTCTTTCTTTAGCGGCTAATCTTGACTGGCCTCTACACCAACTCGACGTAAAAAATGCATTCCTCAACGGAGATTTGAATGAGGAAGTGTACATGGATGTCCCACCAGGATTCGAATATCTCTATGAGAAAGGTGAGGTTTGCCGATTGAAGAAATCACTTTACGGGCTGAAACAGTCACCAAGGGCATGGTTTAACCATTTTTCAAAGTCAATACAAGGACATGGATATGATCAAGGAGAAACAGATCATACTATGTTCTTCAGGCATTCATCAGAAGGTAAAGTAACTATCCTAATAGTGTATGTTGATGACATAATTGTTACTGGGAATGATGAAGTAGAGATTGACCGATTAAAACGAGGTCTTGCAAAGGAATTTGAAGTCAAGGAGCTGGGTGAGTTGAAGTATTTTCTGGGCATGGAGATTGCAAGGAGCAAAAAAGGTATTTCAGTGTCACAAAAGAAATATACTCTTGATCTGTTGAAAGAGACAGGTATGCTTGGCTGCAAACCTGCTGAGACACCTGTTGATCCGTATAATAAGTTGGGCAAAAGTGAAGTAGGAAGTCGGTAGATAGGGGGAGATACCAAAGATTGGTTGGTAAGTTGATCTATCTCTCGCATACAAGGCCAGATATTGCCTTCGCTGTGAGCACTGTCAGTCAACATATGCATTCTCCATATGAGGTTCATTTGGACGCTGTGTATAGGATACTTAGGTATCTAAAAATGACTCCAGGACAAGGGCTGTTTTTTAAAAAGGGCGTGAAGCGAAGTATAGAAGCCTTTACTGATGCTGATTGGGCTGGCTCAATAGAAGATAGAAGATCTACCTCAGGTTACTGTACAATGGTGTGGGGAATCTTGGTAACTTGGAGGAGCAAAAAACAAAATGTTGTAGCAAGAAGTAGTGCTGAAGCTGAGTTTAGGGCTCTTGCTCATGGTATATGTGAACTAATGTGGTTGAGAAGGCTAATGACGGAATTGAAACTTTGGAGTGAGGGTCCTATGAAATTGTATAGCGATAGCAAGGCTGCTATTAGCATTGCACATAATCCAGTCCACCATGACCGTACCAAGCACGTGGAGGTGGATAAACATTTCATAAAAGAGAAAGTTGAGGAAGGAATAATTTGCATGGCTTATATTCCTACAAATCAGCAAACAGCAGATGTGTTTACTAAAGGATTGTCAAGACAAGCTTTTGAGGAGCTGAGAAGCAAACTGGGCATGATCAACATCTTTGCTCCAGTTTGAGGGGGAGTGTTGGAATATTTGATATTTATTAGGCAGATTATATTTTATTCTATAATCCCTTAGAGTTGGAATTAATTAGTTAAGTTTTTATTACTGATTTTGTACCTGATTTAGTTGCTATTTTAGTGACTGATATGGGAGATTTTATTTCCTCTTTTTTTTCCCTAAGAATAGTATGTAATCTGCTATAAATACCTATGGTATTTTATCAATGTAAATAAAATCAGAGGATTGTCTTCTACCTCTGCTCACAATATTCAATTACAACCAAAGTGACCACTAACCACAAAATCATGAGGTTGGAAATAAAAACAGAAGATAAAAGTAAAGCTGACCTACAAGCTATTGTTATGAAAAAAAACAATTAGCAATTTGATCAATAAAGGCTGATGTGCCAAAGAAATCTAATACAAATATTTAGAATTTCACAAAATAAATGTATAACAATGGTGAAGCTACTATACGAGAAAGATCAATAGAGATTATTACACATACCTAATCCCAATCTATAGTTCAATATTTCAGTGCTATTATACACAGAAAATCTAAATGAGTGCGCGAGTATAGGAATGGAAATCATAAATAAAATTAAACCTCCTTATTTAACACCACCCCCACCCCCCCAACCCAAAATATATATATTGAAAGACCAAAAAACCAAGTCCTGGTATCTCATGAATACAATACCATGGATCGCTGAGCGGAGAATATTGCATTCATTACTGCAACATATCTGCCAAGATACTCTTTCAGACGAGAAACCCAATTGAAATAAGATCAAAATGGTCCAGGAAAATCATGGAAAACATACTGTTCAGGTCCATCTGGGGAGCCCTGCAGGCATAAAATCTGTGGTTGAATGTTAGTCGAAGGCCCCAAAACAGTTTCACTCACAAAAAAATTAAATAAATACATGAAGGAGAATTTTAAAAGCAAGAAATGTTATGGAACCAACTGCTTTTTCCAAAGATCCCCGTAAGCAACTTTCATAATTCTTTTCTTTTCCCTCTCCATAAACACCCATTCAAAAATAAAAACATTTCATACCCTAGCAACAAAAAGACAGTGACCAACAAGATGATTCATTATACCCCTTTTGTTCCATAGGTGGTGAGGTATATATATTGAGGAATCAAGTACTTAGGACAGTCAAAGTGGCCAACAATACCACTGAACAAAAAGCCCTCAAAGAAAATACCCTTAAACTGAAGGCCCTATCTTCCTCTCCTTCCAGAGTCCCCAACAGAAAGCAGAAGGGGTAAAACACCAATAGTATTTTCTTTCTTCCCATAAAAGCCCATGAGTGCCAACTCTCAAAAGTGGAAATGACCGAACAAAAGAAACGATCGAAATTATGGAACAATAACATAAAGTAGATCCAGAATTCCCAAGCAAAAGTGCAATGGAGAGGACATAGTTAACTGACTCAGCACTGTTCTTACACATAAAAAAAAAAAAATATGACAGGTGATACCCTGGGCAATGATATTGTCCAGAGACAGAATTCTGCTTCAGGCTGCTCCTACACAAAAAAGGATTTTGTATCCCCAGATAGCGACAATTGGAAATTCCTGATGGTTTTTTGTAAGGACTAGAGACTGATGAAAAGATTTAACGAGAACATCTTGTCATGAGAAGCATCCCAGTCCATATGGTTCTCTTCTGAAGGGAAGATTGCTATTGTGGATATTTGATTGGTGAGACTAGCTAACAATGATACTTCCCAATCATTGAACTGCCTCCTAAAGCCAAAATCCCTCAACCATGTCAATAGCCATCTATTTTTTCAATGAAAAAGAATTCAGATTCGTTGCACATTGTGCTTGGAGTGATGACCTGTCACAGCAACTATCCCCCCAAAACCAATCTTTGCCCCCCCCCCCCCCTTTCCAATCAAGGCCCCCCCCCCTCCCCCTTTCCAATCAAGAAGGGAAACCTCTTACAAAAGTCAAGAAGAATCTTGATGATGTATTTCCATACCCCACACCCATAAGACGCCCTCGTGTTCTTGCTTTCCCATCAAAAGTTTCTAGCCCCAAACTTAGCAATGCAACCGTTACCAACAACCAATCGAAATCAAGCTCAAACCTCCAAAGTGTTTTAGATAACAAGGCTATGTTCATTTGTTTGAATTTTGACTTAGCCTAAGCCTAAGAAAAGGAAATTCTCCAAAAGTATCCCTTGGAACTCCTCAAAACATTTACACCAAAAAGAACAAAGCCTAATATATTGTTGATGACTTTCTGGATGAATTGCTCCATCTTCTAATTGCCTTTTAGATCCCCCAAGACACCTAAAAAGGCATTAGGCTCAAATAATTATTTACGTGAGAAGGCCCTAAACTAACAACTTTTAAACAATGGTGAAGTTAGGAAAGATCTAGGAATCGAGGAACAATACTAGGAAATGAGCCTATTTTTTTAGGGCGCCAACTTAGTAAAGTCAATTGATGACAATACCATAGTCCCGGGTTCAATTCCTGCCATCATCAAGTTACTTATCTCACCAAAAATAGACTAACCTATAAAAAAAAGATAGGAAATGAGTAAGGACCCCCTTGTAAATGGAAAATGAATCAAACAAGGATCGACTGACTCCCGTTTGATTTACATGGGAAGCAAAAAAGTATGCATTGAAAATCCTCGATTGATCAAGTGGTCCGTACTGAGAATACTGTCCAAAGTGGCTAACCAGGTAAAGAATGTCACTTTGGATGGAACCTTAGGACCCCAAACTAAGACTAACGAAAATTGAAGAGATGAGACAGGTGCTACTAAGAATAAAACAATTTAATCAAAAAAGACCTCTCTTTGTTTCATGTCCACTCTAACACTTAATAAAGATATTGAAATTAGATTGATAAAGTTGGCTAACTCGTAAACCTTGAAATCATTGAGACCCCTTCTGAAGCCCAAGTCTCAAAATCACTTACGCTTATTCAAAATCATGAAAGCTTCACCCATGAATTCTTTTTGTTTGAGATAGAAAACAATGTTGGGAGTACTGAAGGCAAAGACGTATCATCACCCCAATGGTCCTCCCAAAAATCTTATCCTATTCCCATTTCCCACCTTAAAAGCAATGTTCTTACAAAATTCTAATTGAAACTTGGCAACTCCTTTCAAAACATTGCATTTGTGGGGAAAAAAATTTAAGGTGAAGATGAAGATTTTATTAAAAGAAAGAAGGAGAAGGTCAAGCAAGCCACCCAAGTACAGAAGGCAAAACAAAAACAAACAATTACAATTATCCTTTAAATATTCAGCAAGTTTACTCCAAGAGAATATTAACCCCAATATGTCCAAAATGAACTCATGCAAAAAAAAGTTACTTCCCTTCGAAGACCATATTGTTCCACTCCATCCAAAGATCCCAACAAACGGCAAAAGAGGTTAAAGACCACAGGATTCTTTTATTGGAGCAGGATCTTCAAGGAATTTAGAGGAACTTTTTTCTCAGGACTTTTTATTCAAATGAGATTCATTATACAACTCGTGAATCTTTAGTTGATCACTGCTTTGGTTTGTTATAGTTTCATTTCGTATACTTGGTACTATCATCCTTATTCTTTCTTCTTCAATAAAATTTCCTTTTTACCCATCATTAAGAGAAAGAGAAAGAAAATACGAAAAAACACCAAGAGACCTCAAATAACAATAGAAAATGACCACAAACCTCTATAACAAAATGACAGTGAATAAGTAAATGATTGATTGATTCCCACTTGACTTGCACAAAAACTGAAAGTTGACCGATGCTATTCGTTTTGCCATAATGACATTTGTAGTAAGAATTTTTCCAAGTTTTGTCGACCAAATGAGGAAGGGTATTTTAGATGTAACTTTTGGACCCCAAATGGTAATGTTGGGAAAAAAGGAAAGATAGTTGGGACCCAAAGCATTGTATAAAGATTTGACAAAGAACACTTTATTCTTGTTTGCCTCCCATCCACAATTGTTCTGCATTGAAGAGTTAATGTGGTCATGGGAAGTACTTTCAATTAGACTAGCAACCTCTTGAATCTCTCAATCATCGAATATCCTCTTGAACTTAAGATCCCATAATGAATCATGAAATCTTTCAATTAGCATCTTTCTTGAGCGACAATGAGAATAAATTTAAGAATTGAGGCCTTGAGGGCAGAACTCCGCACCAACGGTCTTCCCATACAACTATAGCCCCCTTCCCCACTCTAAATGAAATCATTTAATAGAACTCCGGAAAGATATCTTACAAATTTCTCTCCAAACTAAGCACTCATAACCATAAGATATTGATCCACTCTCCCAGCCAAAACAACCAGCCCAATATTTGGCCTTGATAACTCCTTCCATGCGCTACAACTCCCAACCCCAAACATCCACAACCACTTTCCTATTAATGCCAAGTTCATCACTCTAATCTTCCTAATTCCAATAACCCCTTTTTTCGTTATATAATAAATCAAATTCACTTGACAATGTGAAATTTCTTATTACCAACCTTGCATTCCATAAAAAATTCAGTATCATTTTGCTTTCCAAAATAAATATAAAAAAACTCGTGTCAGCTTTTCAATTTGCACTTTGATACTTTTAGATAATGAAAACAAGGATAGCAAGTATATTGGAACCTTGATAGGGTGTTGTTGATCAAAATCACTTTACCTCCCTTTGAGAGGTATTTAGATTTGCAAGACCCAATTTTCTTCCTTACTCTATACTACTTCTATAAATAGCATACAGAGAAAGACAAAGGTAGGAAGTCAAGAATGAGTACACCTGAATCTTAGTGTAGCAACAAGCATGGATATGTTTTTAGTTGACCCAACACCATAAATTATGGTCTTATGCAGATTTATTGATAAACCTGAATTTGCTTCAAAACAAATTAATAATCCCCTAAGAAGTCTTATCTAGTCAACAAAATCTTCCAAGAACACAATTGTGTCATCCGCAAAATGTAAATGAGAAATCATGGGACCCTCCGATTTCACTTTGAACCAAGATATTCTTCCAATACTGATTGTTCTACTCAGCATATAATTCAATGTTTCAGCCACAATAAGAAATGTGACAATGGATCTTCTTGTCTTAACCTACTCGAGCTTTTGAAGAAATTTGCTAGACTACCATTAACTAGGATGAAAAACTATACGGTAGACACATTTCATGATCCATCCGATCCATTGGGATTTGGCAATCAAGACTTCATCCAAGATCTAAAGACTTTTCACAAAAGCTCTTTGCTCAAGACCAATAATGTTGCTTATAACTTCTTTTAGTATTCCCACAAGCAATTTGGATGTGATTCTGTTCATTGATGACTGATCCCGTAAGGTTATTTGATCTTCGGCCGCGAATGATTCCAATGTCCATTTTCTTGGGGATCAAAATTCAAAGTAACAAATGTATTGTTATACATAATCTAAGAATCTATTCTCTTCAAAATCAATAAGTACAAGCATGAAGTCATTGCACACAATGTCCCAACAAGATTTAAAGAATGTCATTGAGAATAAATCAAGACTCGAGGCTTTGTCTCCATTCAAAACCACAAAGTTTGGAAGACCTCTTCAACCTCTAGAGGTCTCTCCAACCAATTGTGTTGAGCGAAGCCTAGTGATTCTATCGAATTCCATTATTTTATTTTATTTTTTATTTTTTAATAGGCAAATTCCAAATTTTCCAACTTGGGCCAATCCATATAATTCCCAGAGTAAGGTTTTTGTACAATTTGACAACCCAATTTACAATGTTATTGTCTCCTTCGTGGTCCACCACATTAATTATGATCTTAGAAATGTGATTCATCCTTTTCCGCCATTTGCAACCTGATGGAAAAACATTTTGTTATTTTCTCCTTACAACATGATACCCTTGATTTTTGTCTCCAACTTATCTCCTCCAAAATTGCAATCCTTTTGAATTTCACTAATAAGTTTGCTTGTTTTTTTTTCAACTATCTTAGAGGTGGATAAATCTCTACTCCTCTTTTTTATCAAGATTTTCAACTTCCTTAATAAGAAAATCTTTCTTTGAGTCTATTCGGCCAAACGCCACTTTAAGATCCTTCAATTTCTTTCGAAAGTAAACACACGACCTTCCGAGAAAGGAAGATGACTTCCACCAATCAACCATCTTATCATGGAAATCCCTCTAGGAAAGCCACATGTTCTCAAATTTAAAAGGTATTAGTCTATTTGGATCAATCCCCTTCTATGATGATAGGGTAATGGTCAGACGCTGAATTTGGCATTGCAACTAAGTTTCCAAATTGAAATATTCATCCTAGTCCCCAAGACCAAAAACCTACATAATCTCAACAATCTAGGAATATCTTGACAGTTTGACCATGTGAAGTGACTTCCTTACATTAGCAAGTCGATGAGAAAATTCATGTTAACAAACTCATTTCTTCTTGTTAACAAACTCATCAAAGATCCACATAGATTTCTTAATTTTCGAATCTCCCTTTATTCCCAAGAAAACCTAATAATATTAAAGTCTCTTCCTACACATCAAGATTTATACCAATAATCGTCTCTATCGTCTAATTATTCTATTGTCTTTAGTGACTATGGCTAAGAAAGGTCAATTATTCTATTGTTGTAAAGTAGATATAGATGTTTACTGATTCTAGAGTATAACTCATGGCCAAGATAAGGTCATAAGGAACATGGCTAAGAAGTGACTTGGCCAAAATTAAGTACCATGAGGACTTTAAGAAGACAAGTTGTACACATTAATTGGATCTTCTATTGGCAAATCTACTTATTTTTCGGAGGTTTTTCTATCTATCATATATTGAACTATATGTATAGGGATACGAATTATTTCATTTTCATAGAGAATTTCATGAGTTGGGTACAGGCTTGAGCATTGTTCTAAGCTCTAACTCATTATGGACTTGAAAATGCTTAGTCTAAAATGGTCAAGCAAGTCTACGACAAGTGTGAGTTGTAAGAAATAAGATTGTTCAATCATTTCAGTAGAAACGCTTTTTTTTTTTTTTTGGTAAGTAGAGGTTTGTTTATCAAAAGAGAAAAGTGACAGATGAGTTAACCAGCCCAATTACAAAAGGTAACAAAAGACGTCTTACTTTTAACAAACAGAGTCCCATCTAAATACACTCCTCAAAGAATACTCCTTCAAAATCAAGAGCTAACTTACACCAATAGAACAACAGCCCTAGAATGTGCATATATCATCTCGTGAAAATTGCTTTTCATGCATTGGTAGATTCTCCGATTCCTTTCCTTCCAAGCATTCCCAGCAGATGGCAAAAGGAAGTGGATCCCAAAGAGTTATTTTCCTACCCATGAACATATTTGGACTTCAACCTTGAAAAAGAGACTCACTTGAATTTGGAAAGACCCAACTGATTTTGAACAGGGTCGAAAAGTGAGACTAAGATCTTGCAACTAAAGAAAAATGAAACACGATGAGATCATTTAAGTAGAAACTTGGCATAATATTCTTTGGAAAAGACAAATTGATGTAGGTTGCAAACTTTATTCCCCTTCTTGAAGAGAATATTTGAACTTCCTATGATGAATAGAGTTTAGTATTGACCCACTATGGACAAGTGGATTATGCTGATGTTGAGGAGCATTTATGTGGGTCTCACCACTAATTCCATGCATCTAGAGAGGACTTGTTCAATTGGGAGTTTAGTTTCTAATGAGAAAAGGAATTGGTGTTGCACTAGAAGTGTGCAACAGCCAACCCTTACAATAAGGGATTCACAATCGTCTGAGCGGCTAACCCCAGTAACTTTGAGCCTCTCTCCCATCTTTCCTATTTTTTCACTCCTAATAGTGCCCGAGGTATTCTCCATGATTTCTATAACATACCCTAAAGATCTACAATATGAAAATATACATGGATGCTCTAGTAGCGTCAACAACGTGACGCATAGGACTTTCCAATCTCTAGCAACAACATGATATGAGTTAGTTCACATAACAAGTACACCTAAAATTATCTTGTACAAGGCCAACCTGCAGCAGTCACTACGAATGAAAATTTAGAAAGGACTAATGCCCAATATATTTGACCAAATCAAAATAAGTCGCTTGCAAAAGGCGGGCCAAATCACTAGTCAGGTCCAATATGTGACATGCCTTCAATAACATGCCCAAGTTGATCAACATATCCATGAATTTCTAATTCAGCATACTTGACAGATTCGTTTAAAAAAATAACAAACGAAAAGTGGAAAACTCACTCTAGGCTGAGGATGAAGCGGTCCTGATCGGAACACTCTCTGTATATCTATTCACCGAATCAAGCAAAACAAACCCATTGAAAGAAATCAATCAAAGTAATCACAATTGTCAAGGATACAACAGAGAGCGAGGGACAATGATCCCGATAAATGTGATGAAGCAATCCCAGACAAAGTTTTCTCTTCGTTCATCCGTTCGTCCCTCATAACAAAATCCTCCAATTTCTCCAACGTTTTGGAGCAAAGAGCAGGCATTCTCCCATTCTCCAAAGTCTCAATTGTTGCGGGAGACGATGAAGAGTCGTAAACGTAGTTGCAGGAGTTCAATCCAGTGGCGATGACGACTACTTGATTGAGTTGGTTGAGGAGGAGAATCGAGTTCAGAAACGAAAGAACCTGAGTATCAGAGAAGAAAACGAAGATCGATGTTTTAGGGTTTCTGAAAGAGAGAAAAATAGAGAGAGAGAGAGAGAGAGATTACGTGAGAGAGGAAATTGGAGAAGGAGAGAGAGGTGGTGGTGGTGGTGTTAGCTCCGCCCCAAAATAAAGGGTTGGTGTCGAGTAGAACCACGAGAAGGCTAACATCGTCTGCGAAAAAAATATGGAAATTGAGTTTGGAGCGAAAGAGATAGTGAGAGAGAGAGAGAGAGAGACCTGAATAGAGTTTTGATGGAAGTGGCGCCATCAATGTAACGTTCGACAAGATGGAGATGAGTCTGGAGACCTTAAACACAAAATGAATTGGTGTATGTTTGGGTGCGGAGTTTGCGCCGTCTTTGGTTAATATTGAAAGAGTAATTATAAAAGCACCCCCACAAATTATTAAGGGCAGCCCACACCATAGGCAAAATAACCCATTTCATCTGCAAGGCTTCAATCCATCTTATTTATTGTAGTCTTCAAAATGCCTATTTTGTTACTGACTTTTGAAGGTTAAAAAAGATAAAAAGTCTCTACGATTATAGGCGAAGGTTTTAAAAAAAAATTGTAAACTCTGAAGATAATGAATCTTTATTTTTATGTCTTTTTGGAGGTAGAGAAAGCAAGGTAGCAATATAGTTTCTTGGCTAGTGATCGCTGAAGATGACAACATTTTAATATATTGGGGAAGATTAAACTCAAGGACATGTTATCAATTTAAAATGAATAATGTTGAAGTAACAATTTGAGAGACATCGTGGGGACATTGGTGTGTAAGGAACCATAGAGACTTTCATCAAGATCTCACTTGTATCTCGATAAAAAGCGTCTATCGTTCTAGCACACATCCAGGTTAGCCGATGTCCCCCCACGATGTCACTCCAGCATGACTCATTTGAAATATAGGGATGCCTCAAACATGACTCATTTCAATCAGCCTGAATAAGAAAAGAAATTGAAAAGCATTTAGACATGAGATTTGAACGCTCATGTACATTTGTAATGGTTGAATCTGTCTCATGTATTTAAGTGCAACCCTTACCAATGTAATCTCAAGGACCTGATCCCAAATCAAAATGAACATTTTTTTTGTCCATCCAAATTATGAATGGTTCAAACTAATCATTTATGGTGGAATATCATGCAATCAACAATGCCAACCCTAGGTTCTAAGGTATTTTACGTGATTATACGGGATAAATGGATCTTGTATACTCACTTTACTTTAACTATATCAAACAAAATCCACGTTGTCTTCATAGGCCACCACCTCATTTATTCCACATAAAATTAAAGGAAATGCATTCACCAATCTTTATTGGGAAAATATATGTGGCAAGCTTTCCCATCAAGGTTTTTATGGTAAGTATTCCACTTTTGATCATTTAGACATGAGCGATACACCAGGTCCCTCACTTGCCTCTTGATTCATGGCTTCAAAACTATCACAAGTCCTCTCAGTCTATGAGCTAATTAAGTGAGAGCGTTAATGTGAATCGCATCGCATTTGGGGTTGGTAATGGATTGGTTCGGAATCAGATCAATATCAAACCACTCCTAATCCGAAATATTAGGTATATGATCTAAATCCTATCCGACTATAATATATCCTACCAACATTCACTCAACCCGAAACCTAATCGATCTAATCTGACATCATGAATTTTCACCAACACATTGAGGTTGAGAGAGAGAACGAGACAAAGTTTGAAGACAGTGGATTTGAGGTAAGAAGAGTTGGGAGAGTTTATCAAGTCGGGGATAATGGGATTTAGGGTATTTTTTGAAGAAAGAGAGTAAGTTTTGTGTAAGAACATTAAAATTTTGATCGGATTATCATCATATTGGGTTGAGCTTAATCCAAATCCGATTCCAGATTTTATCGAATTTTTAAATTTATTCCCAAATCTAATCTGAAACCTCAATTTCTACATCTAAATCCTATTTTTCATATCAGATATTGGATCAAATTCGGGTCACTGTCAAACCTAATCACATTGACTTGTCCAACATCCAAGATGACTTGCCTAATGTTTTGAAAATCTCAATGCCATCCATTAAAGCTTAGTCTAGACAATTGATTTTTATATATTTTAAGATAAAAATAATTAATTTTTATTTTATTTTAAAAATATTTATTTCATAATATCTCTTTCAACTTTACATATTGCCTTTCCTCTCCTTCCCTTTTTCAAAAATGGGTCAAGATCCGTTGACTCTTGAAGAATGACTCATGGAAAAAACACATGATATCGATTGTGCAAACATGAAATCCAATGGTCAGGATTATACATATCTAGATAATACAAATCTCGAGGATAAACTTCAATCATTAGATTTTGTGTTATACGGTTGGGATCATGTGTTTTTTTTCATGAGTTGACAAATCCAAACACTTCAATAATATCCCTCCAATTTTATTGTCTATCATTTTCCCCTCTTTTCTAGTAATACCCTTTCGAGTTTATTAACCTTCCTCTTTTACCCCCATTAATCCCAAAGAGGAGTATATATATATATATATATATATATATATATATATATATATATATATATATATATATATTAATTTAAACCCTAAGTGGTTGGCATAATAATAAGTTGAGCCTTGATAAGTTGCTTAGGAAGGGTAGGTAAGTGTTCAAAACCCCACGAAGCAACGAATCCTTGGGGCTACACTTCAAGGCCCGGTTGACCATCAACTCAACTAGTTGGACATAGGACTTTCTGAGGGGGCGGTACTGTGATCGTGAGATTAGTGTCACTCAAAGGATGTGCATGCCCGAGGCATATTCCACTTTAGTTATCCCAACACTTCACAACTAGTCTAATAGCGAAGTGAAGCTTAAAGAAATTCCATTCCTTTCTATGCCGATCAACTAGGCCCAGTAAGGCTAAGTGATAGAGTAAGGTGCGAAGCAAAGTCATATCGTAGTCAGTTAAGCGAGATGGAATAAAAGAAAACAAAGGAGTTATCCCGAGATAGTTGTATACTAAAATCTTCCCTACTAACGTTATTCTAGCTGAACCAGGCTCTCAGCTATACCCGCCACAGCCACCCTTGATAGCTTCGATGACCTGCCTTCCCCAGACAAGAATACTTGGGAATTTACTACTATGGATCAACCAATTGGTTGTGACAGAACGGAGAAGGGGAATTTGCCTGAACTTTCTCTTCCTGGGAGCCGTGCCGGACGACCTTCTTACACTAAAACAACCAAAATAGTCTGATCGAAGAAATTCGTTTCTACCTTGAATTGTTTATCAAATTTAGAAAATTTTAGCATTGGTTCGCTCGATATTGCTCCCTTCAACCTGAGATCCGATGCGAACAATTAGCCAAAGGAGCGAAGCTTAGAGCCAGCGGGCACACTCATTCTAACAGCGTACCTTTTGTATGATGGGTCAGCGAGGAATATATATACATATATATATAATAATAATTGGTCAACGCTCGGTAGTCAAAATTGTAGACAAAGTCTTGTCCTATATGACTAAAAAGTCAAGCTTTTTAGACTAGAAATCTAGGCCCAAACCCAATCCATCTAAATATCAAGTCGGGCTTAAAAAATAAAACCTTAGTCCTAGCCCGATCTACCTACATTCAAGTCATTTGCAGATCGGGCCAAACTTGTTTTCAATTTTTTTACTGTATCAAAAGAATACTAAATAACAATAAATTGATCAAAAATAACGTTTTATTATTAGATTTTTCAAACATTTTTTCATCTCTCATTTTAAATTTATAATCTCTCAATTCTCAACAAAAAAAAAAAAAAACAAAGATAAGGGATCATTATTAATTTATAATAAAACTATTATATATTGTATTTTAATATAATATAGCTGACCGTGCCACCCATTGGCCAACATTCAAAACTCAAAATCAGCCCTATAATTAAACGAGCTTATCCTAGTCAGCTCAATAATTAAACCTAAACTCGGTCCATAGCAGGTCGGGAGGATTGGGCCAAAACCCGACCCTTTTATAGCCCTAGTTGTACATAAAGAGTAATGTGTGGAAAGAAGGTAGAATGTGGAGTGCTTTTTAATATAAATGCTAGAAGTTGACATGTGCAATCGCACCTCTATGAGAAATTTAAGGGTTTATGAAAATGGCATATTAAAATGATATTTTTGTAATTCTAAAAATTAACGAACATGATTATAAGGTCATAGGATTGAAATTTTGTTCATTTTTTTTTTACCAAAATGACTTTGATTATATTAAATTTAAATGTAAAGTTGTGGACGTTTCTCGGATCCAATTTTTGGTGTACGAACCACTTGTATTAGCCTTCAATTATATATATAGGGCACAGTTCAGGAGACAATAATGGTGACAAAATCTATGAAAACTATTTTTGTCTTATATGGGTAACAAGTTTCATAATGGGCTGATTTTTTTTAGGACAATCTCCTCACCATAGAGATCATCCTCACCAAAAATCAGCTCATTGTGAAACTTCTATCCCCATCAAAAGTGGTTTACAAAAAAAATTGACAGTCTATGATTCTTCAACTTGTAAATTGGGGGGTAGAAGTTTTGGAATGGGTTTATTTTTGGTGAGGGTAATCTCCTCACCATAGAGATCAACCTCACCAAAAATCAGCCCATTCCGAAACTTCTAACCCCATCAAAAGAGGTTTACAAAAAATCATTTTCATAATTTTGTTACAATTATTGTCCCTTGAACCGCCCCCATATATATATGAGTCCCATTTGGGAGGTCAAATTTGATGCAGTTAGAATCCACTCCAAGGAGTAACAAATTAACAGCGTAAAAATTTGAATTTTATAACGAGAATCCCACTCCAAGGTCTGTTGAGTGAGTTTTTTATAATTAAAATGCAAAAATTCAATTCAACACTTTTAACATCTTCCTTAATATAAAACATAGATGCTTCTTAGTTCCTCATTATAGTTTTGTGTGTTAATCCAATAAATTTACTCTCCCCAAATTTGTTATAACATGCATGATGGTTATTACCATCTTAAAAAAAAAAAAAAAAAAGATAATCAAACGTCCTTGTTCCTTCTACTTTTCCTTTTGAATAAGAAGTTGAATGTTTGAATTAAACTTCATTAAAAAAATAAAAATAAACATATGTATTGTTTATTGTGTAAAGATGTCTTTAAAAAAATAAATTAAAAATTAAAAATACTTTAGATTGGCAAGTAGGGTTGTTCCACTAAGGATTGGAGGACTAATATTCCAAATTTTAGAAATCCAAATGAAAAAAGGTGATTTTTGGAGAAAAGCTAAAAACTCTTAATTGGAAAACATCTAGGGAGATTGAATCTACCTAGGATAATTAATTTAAATTAAACTTTTTTTCAATTTTTTTTAGATAACTCAAATAAAGAAATCGGCAAAGGTTCTTGATACGAAAAGTTTAACAATAAAAACTCAATTTTTATAGATCTAAGAATTGGATAAGATTTTCTTCCTTTCAAAAATTTATCATCCAATGATTATACATTACAATAAATATCCAATATAATGGATTTTTCCTAATAATAACGGATCACGCTCGAGATGAGGGATAAGGAGAAATAAATAACATAATTTTAAAAACAATGTCCGTTGAATAGAAAGCTATTAAGAATTTTAAAAAATATGCAAAAAAATTGAAATTAACTAAACATCTTGGCTTCATCATCTCGATTGGGAGATTAATCAAGCCTCATTCTAGAAAATCAACAAATAGACAAATGGAAAATAACTTATATTTTATTGATCTTTAAAATAAATCTTGAACAAATACTTGTTTTCCAATTTACAGAAAATTATACTTAAATCTAAAATAGAAGAAGAAGAGATTAAGATAGGAGAGAGAAAGAGGGATAAGAAAGTAAGTCAGGAAAAGGTACTTATCGATAAAAACTAAAGTTCCTTTAACAACATATTCCCCCCCCCCTTTTATTTGAATTTGATTTTCTAAGTGAAATAGAAATATCTTCCCCTCTTAATTGGAGTTCTAACCGACTTGCTCCGTTTTGGTAATCGAGTAAAAAAAATTTCAAAATGATGAAACATGTCAAACTTGGAGTCTTTGACTTGTTACGTGTTTTGTATCAATTCAAAATCCAAATTAGCTTTTATTATATGAAATACAAAATTGTTCTCCTATGAATCAAATTTCTAACATAAATATAACCTTATTTTGATTAGTGAGTCAAAAGTTATGGGCAAAATAGTATGATGTGGCAGATTCAGAATTTGATCCTATTAATCCGGAACCATCGAATCTCTTGGACCATGATTTGACTTTTACCATTGACTTTAGTAGTTTTCCTACTCTTTTATTCTTCAACTCACATCTCTTTTACCTGCAAGAAATGAACGTATAATTAAACCCTCAAAATTTGTGAAAATACATACAATTTAATCAGAAAAATGTAACTTATGGTGAATTAACTATTATACATGATTTTATGAAAAAATCACAGCTCTTAGGTTAGAAAATACAATTAAGTACTTTGTAAAATAATGAAAAAAATACACACTTTTAAGCACTTAGTATATATGCCAACCTTTCCTCCAACTGTTCATCATCTTAGCTAAGTGATGCGATCATTTCTACACTACTCTTCTTCGCCTCATGAATATGATTCTATTGCTCTGTAATCATGTCTCAATGTTTCTTCATTTCTTTCATCTTTTTTTCTTTCCATTGGCCTACCCAAATCTTCATGTAAACACCCAATTTTTTGCATCTGCTTGATCTGACAATCCGTTATTCGATTGCTATAAATTTCTAATAACGAGTACAGAATATGTGAAAAAGTCAAAAGTTTGTGAGAGGCCTTCTCCCAATTTTCTCAAATCCCTTCCTAATCCTCATGATTTCATCTCTCTTCTACTTTGTGCGCTCGACATAGAAATTACGCACACTTAGGATTGTTACACTCTATACTCGATTTAGTAAGTACGATAGTTAGATATATCACACATTTCAATAATCTAGAAACCTCACAATGCTAGGAGAATGCGACATTTAGACTTAGAAACAATCACATTAAAATTAAAAGAAGTTGCTCGTCAAAATTTTAAAAAATGACAAAATGATGAAAATACCCCTCGTGGGTCCCACAAATATGAAATATCTTTATTAGTATCAGAATGTGATGTCGAGTTTAACGAGACTAAAATTGATGAAAACAAATAAATTTACAAAGGATTGCAAAAAAGTCCAAAATGCCTCTTAATATTTGACTTTTACTTAGAAACTTTGATTCTTAGGAAATTTGATTAAAAATTAACTTTCGATAATATTCATGCATATTGAGAAAATTTAGAAACCCCCATATTTGAGAAAATAGAAAATATTTACATAAAATGATGATTTCCACCATGTTGAATGACAACAATTGATCACATAAAATGATGATTTCTATTATAGGAAATGACACTAATCAATCGTGATAAGATAATAAAATTTCAATTTCAATTTTAATCATAAAATCGAGTATTGAACCCTTGCTAATAAAAATTTAAAATTTATTATTACACCCCAATATGAAAGGCCAAATTAAATGAAGGTGATGTGTCAATAGTAATTACTAGAGTTTGTTATCTTTAACTAATACATTCAGGTTATTTACGAGCCAAATCAAACTCATTTTCAATTATTTTTTAATTGTACCAAAAGCACACTAAATAACAATAAATTGATAAAAATAATATTTTATTATCTGATTTTTCAAACGTACTTTCATCTTTTATTTCAAATTGATGATCTCTTAATTCTTAAAGAAACTACGAAGTTAAGGACTCATTATTAATTTATAAGAAATTTAAATTATTATATATTGTATTTTAATATAGTACAACGAGCTAGGCCACCCATCTGACCTACATTCAAAAATAAAAACTGGCCTTATAATTAAACGAGCTTAGCCTGACCCGATAACTAAACTCAAACCCGATCCATAGCAGCTCGAGCCGGATCGATCCAAAACTTGGTCCATTGATTGCCCTAGTTATGCATGGAGATTAACGTGCAGAGCAAGGGTAGAATGTGGAATGCTTTTTAATATAGATACTAGAAGTTGACATGTGTAATCACACATGTATGAGAAATTAAAGGGTTTACGAAAATTACATAGTAAAATGATATTTTTGTATTTTTGAAAATCAATCAACAAGATTTTAGAGTCATGGTATTGGAAATTCGCTAATTTTTTTTTTACCAAAACGACTCTCATTATATTAAGTTTAAATAGGAAGTTGTGGACATTTGTCAGATCCAAATTTTACGAACCACTTGTACTACATCTTCACTCATATATGAGTCCCATTCAACAGCCAAAATTGGAATGTCAAATTTGATACAGTTAGGATCCACTGCAAAGTGTAACAAATTAATGACGTAAAAAATTTGATTTTTAATCCCACTCCAAGGTTTGTTGGATGAGTTTTTGTAATTAAATGCAAGAAATTCAATTTAGCACTTCAACATCTCCCTTAATATAAAATCTTATTTTAACATGAAATTTTCTTAGTTCCTCATTATAGTTGTGCGTGTTAATCTAATAAATTTACTCTCCCCAAATTTGTTATAACATATATAGTGGTTATTATCATCTTTAAAAAAAAATTTGATTATCTACCTTCCTTATTCCTTCCCCTTTTCCTTTTAAAGGAAATGTTGGATATTTGAATTAAATTTAAAAAAAAAAAAAAAAAAAAACTTGTAAACAAATAAATGTGTGTGTTATAAATCACTTAATCTTATCTACACATTCCATCCAAGGACTGCAACTTGAGCATGCCAAACCCAAATTGGTTGGGTTGAACCCGGCCTTGGGACATGTCAGGACATAGTTTAGCTTGGGACCTCGAGTTCTGGTAAGAAAAAAATATGCTCGACTCAAATTAGGTTGGGTTCAAACATGAACTTAATAAGTAACTCAAACCCGGTCCATAACGGGCCGGGCCAAATCGATAAAAAACCTGGCCCATTGATAACCCTAGTGTAGACACCCCATTTTTGCATCCGCCTGATTAATCAACTCGTCAACCCGATCGCAATGATTCCCAATGGTGGATGTGTACTCCATTGCTTTATTTTGTTACCAGATGTGTTTCAGAAATCCGGATGAGGTATCTCGAATTGACAAAACCTTAGAAACCACGCTACGCTAGGAAAATACAACCCTAGAAACATAGAAATCATCATCTTGTAGACCAAAAGGAAGCTTCACGATAAAAATCACTAAAAATGATTAAATTACCAAAATACCCCTAACCTCAAAACGACCCTAGAGCCTACGTTACGATTAGGAAAACTCTCTCGAACACATAAAATAACAAATTGGAACCAAATAAATCATTTCACCAATTTTAACAGAATTTGACAAAATTACGAAAATGCCCCTCATAAAGTTCACGACCATTTCACACAAATTTTTTTTCATAAATAACAAAAACTAATATTTCCATTGAATTCCTTACGAAAAATTGATTCTAAAACATCCTAGAACATTAAATAACCGACTTAAAACGTGAAAAGTCCTCTCCGGGGGTAAAACGGTAATTTCACAATTTTCATAATTAAAAAATTCGAAATTAATAAATAAAATATTAAATAATTAAAGTGAAACATTAATGAAATTAATTTAAAATTTTGAACCTAAAAAATTGATTAATCGGACTCTCAGGCAAAATTGTTGAGGGTTCGTGGGATATTTCTTTAAGGACCCCTCCATTTGGGGGTCCAAAGAATTAAAGAAATAATGGAGGGGCCTTCTCCAAAAATTTAAAGTAAATCAAGCAAGACTGAAGTCAAGGTATTAAAGTCAATCAAGTGAAACTGAAGTCAAAATTAAAGTCAATTAAGCAAGACTGAAGTCAAGATATTAAAAGTCAATCAATTAAGACTAAAGTCAAAACATTAAAAGTCAATCAAATAAGACCAAAAGTGATAATAGAGTTCTAATTAAATATTAACTCTATCTAATAGAGTTCTAACTTAAAAACAATTCTACCTAAAACAATTCTAATTAAAACACAATTCTACCTAAAACAAGTCAAACTAAAACACAACTCTAATTAAAAGATCTCTAATTAAACACTAACTCTATCCAAATCAACCCCTAAAAACATCTATAAATAGAGGTGCTCACACCCTATTTTCGTATCAAATAATAAACCCTAAGATAAGTAGGTCTAGAAGCCCCCATAACCCCCTATAAACCCTAGTTTTGGAGTCCCAACTCCTTACCTAACATCCCCCCTTCAATTTTAGTCTAGAAAACACCTAAAAGCCCTCCAAAAACACCCCCAAATCCGTAACAAACTTGAAGAGTTCATATCCAAAAGTAAGGAGATACCTCGGTCTAGGAGATCCGAAGTCAAATCCGGAGACAGAACGAAGCAAGGGAGCACGGTACAAGGAGCTCTTTTTGTCAGATCTGAGGAAACAAAGTCCTTGCTATCGGAAAGGTAAATTTTTATTTTTATTTATTTTTATCTAGGTTTTAGCAATGTAATTTACTTGGGAATTTAGTAGAGACCGGCTTTGGCCGGGCGGGGTTGGTGCCTAACACCTTCCAATCCCGTAACATGATCCCCGAATTCAGTTTTTTTTGGTTTTAGATTAGTTTTTATCCGTTTAGAGTCATTGATCGGTTCCTAGACCGTAATAACTAGGTGGCGACTCCCAAACCTCAAGGGTCAAAAGTGGATCCGCGCACCCCGCGGATCGAGGGCGCTTTCACCTAGTTGTACATGAAAAGTAATGTGTGACATGAGGGTAGAATGTGGACTATATTTTAATATAAATACTAGAAGTTGACATGTGAGATCACACATGTACGAGAAATTAAATGGTTTCTTACATAGTAAAATGATTTTTTGTAATTTAGAAAATTAACCAACATGATTATAGGGTCATGAGATTGGAATTTTTTTCATTTTAAACCAAAATGGCTTTGATTATATTAATTTTAAATGTAAATTTGTGGAAATTTGTTAGATATAGATTTTAGTATACGATCCACTTATACTTTGCCTTCACTCATTATATATATGTCTCTTTCAACAGCCTACATTGGGAGGTCAAATTTGATGCAGTTAGGATCTACTTCAATGTATACAAATTAACAATATAAAATTTTGAATTTTATGATATGGATCCCACTACAAGTTCTGTTGGGTGAGTTTTTGTAATTAATGAAAGAAATTCAATTCGGCATCTTCCTTAATACAAAACCTAGTTTTAACTTGAAACTTTTATTTGTTTCTCATTATACGTTTGCGTGTTAATCTAATAAATTTACTCGCGAAATTTGTTATAACATATGTGGTAGTTATTATCATCTTTTAAAAAAAAATCAAATTATTAAACTTCTTTATTCTGTCTTTTTTTTTCCTTTTGAAAGAGAAGTTAAATATTTAAATTAAACTTCATTATTAAAAAAAATAAACATGGAAACAAATTAATGTGTATGCTATAAATCACTTGATCTTATCCGTACGAATCACCCCAAATCAATATTCTTTTCTAACTGTTTCATTGTGTGCATGGTTTAGTTGACATGCTACAGGTTCAATGTGAAAGGTGTTCCACTATATGTATCATTCGTATTAGCTGGTTTGTTATTCATTGGGTTTGTAATTTGGATATGTTATAAATGTATAAAGAAGAATGATGATGAAAACCAAGTAAGGAGTGTAAAATTACATAATTTGCTCAACAATTATACATAGGGTTGTCAATGGATTGGGATGGGCTGGGTTTTTTATGCTAATATTCTAGACCTAAACCCAACCCATCTAAATATCGGACAGGGCCAAGCCAAATCGGGCTTAAGAAATAAAACCTTAGTCCAAGCCCTATCCACTCATATTTGGCTCATTTTCGAGTCGAGTTAAACTCGTTTTCAACTTTTTTGTATAATCTAGATCCAAATTTATTGGATCAAACCACATCAGATTTTGGGTTTGATTAATCCATTATTTTCTTCATGAAAGGTGTTTCAAGTCATTATTGGTTGAAAGTAAATCCTACAAAAAGATGCACAGAATGGTGATACTTTTCTTTATGTATGATCTTACAAATTGTCATAAAGGATGGAAATAATAGTGATTCTTTACTTCATCTAAGACCCTGCAGGTATCTCTTAGCTTTAAGTAATCCTACAGACACGTTGTATCAATTGTTGATTCTTTTCTTCGTGAAAGTAGGCCCTTTAGGTCACTTTTAGCTTAAAGTAATCTTACATATATGACTTATCAAATGGTAATTCCTCTTTTCGTAGAAAGTCTTTAGGCTCACCAAGCAAAAAAAAGAAGGTCTTTTGGCTCCTTACTATACATTTAAGTAATCTCACATTAGGAAATATTAAATGGTGATTATTTTCTTCATATAAAAAATTCTACTTATGCGGCCATTGCATCTATATAGTGTTATCATGCTTTTTAAATATCGGGCCAAGTCGGGTATAAGAAACAAAACTTTAGTTAATGGACAGGGATGGACCAAGTTTTTTTAAGCTAAAAAATCTAGGCCTGACCCCAACCCATCTAAATATCAGGTCGAGCCAGGCTGAGCCGAGCTTAAAAAATAAAACCTTAGTCAAAGCTAGATCCACTTACATTTAGGTCATTTTATGAAAAGTTTATCAACACGAACCTGACATCAGTGCAAAGTTAGAGGCAAGTTTGAGCCTTTGTGGCCATCACACAAGAAGTTTTGTGAATTTTAGTAGTGGACCCAATTCTAATTGATTGTGGGTAGGCCTAGTTAAGACCGAATCATGGATAGTGGACCTGATTAGGGATGTTAAGGTTGATAGGGTTGGCAAGGACTAAATTAAGGATGGTTGACCCGATTAGGGTCAATTGGGGGTGGTAGGCCTATCATGGAAATTGGACCCAATTAGGGTTGATTGTTGATGGTAGCCACTTCGTGGTCGAATATGAATGATGGATCCAATTAGGGTCAATTGATTGATGGTAGTCCTGGTTAGGGCCGAATATGGATGGTAGACCAATTTGGGTCATTGACGGCCAATGAAAAAGTAAAACTATGGATATTTGGTGAAAGTGTGGACTAATGAGAGTAATTGGATAAAGAGCATGAGTCCAATTAAAGTTGTACGATTGATGAAAGTTGTTTTGCGACCGATATTGAAAGTTGGTTTCCTTTGTAAAACCCCGAGTTCTTGATTCGTATCTCGAGAAAAAATAAATATTAGAATTTTGAGAAAATCTTGAAAGTGAGACATAGGAGTAAAATTTTAGGATGTTTCTAATCATTTATAATGGAATCTGGCCTCATCATTTAATTCAAAATGATTGAAAAACATACTTTAGCCTGTAAGCACGCTCAAATGAGAGTCCGAATATAAAAGTTGCAAAATCCTCGATTACCGGGTTGAACCAGGTTAAAATAGTGACTTTTTGTTAGAGCAAGAATTAGTAAGATTCGATAATATCATTAGGTTCGTAACGAAAAATTATTGAATGTAGACTTTTATTTGTCATTTTTGGAGATCAGGAAGTCGAATTATCGTCAAAAACGAAAACGACGTCAAGTTTAGGGGTCACCTCAGGCCAAAAATGTAAATTTTTATTAGAGATATAATTTATATAAATTAACCACACCATTAGATCCGAAACGAAAAATTAGATGAAATAGAGTATTTATTTGTCAGTTTTGGAGTCCGTACGGTCAAGTTATTGTCAATCGAAACAATAGACAAAATACCGATTTTGTCCCAAATTTTATATAAATAAAATTTTAATTTTTTTTCTTATTACTTCGTCTTCTCCAACCATCCAACAGCCAATGTTTAAAATTTTTTTTTTTTTTTTTTTTAAACTTCAACCTCAGATCTACGGCAAACGGCTCGCCGTTGACAATTGACGCAGAAGGGAGAAATGTCTGCAACTGTGTTCTCTATAAAACCCACCAAACCTCTTTCCATTTCACGTTCTTTTTTATCTAATATCGTAAAAAATCATTGGTATTTATATACGGGAATTTCGAAACTTTTACCTCGGATTTCGTCCGTTTCGGGGTCAAACCGTCTTCCGACGTAGAAGGGAGAAACGTCCGCAGCCCCATTATCTAAATAACCCACTAAAATTCCTTATGTTTTCTCGTCTTTTTCACCCCATATCGTCAAAAATCAGCCGTACGTATATACGGGGATTTTGAAACTTCGACTTCAGATTTCATCCATTTCGGGGTCAAACCGTCCTCCGTTACAGAAGGAAGAAAGGACAACGACATCGAGATCTTCGAAATCACTAGACCAATTTTGAAAATTAGCCTGCTCGAAGTACGAATTACCTCGATTTCCGCATAGTTTGCCTCGATTTCCATGCACGTGCTTCAATTCCATCACCTAGTGATTGTAAGGAACTCTCAATTTCTATTAGTAATCGTAGATTGTGAAAATTGCATTTAGAATTTTATCAGAAAAATTTTGGATGTATTTCCAAAATATAGAATTCTTTTGTTATTTAAAATTCACGCCATAAATTACATGTTTGATATGTTTAATTGTATTTTTAACAAAGTATATGTGGGTAAGATATTTTAACAGGTTATTTCCATAAATTGGGTCTTGTGCACTGCTCGGACCTCGTTTTGATATAAAAATTGTATTCTTTTTCAATATTATTGATAAAAATAAATTCTATAGTTGAAAAATGTGATTTAATATTCAATGAACTCATATTGAGTTGATGAATATCAGAAAATGGATATTTTATTGAAGAAATTGAAAACTGTAAAAAAATCGAAAAAGGGGAAAAAGGGTATGAAAGCCACAAAATGTCAGAATCACACCCGATGAGTGATGTTTGCATTTTACATTGTTGTGTTGTGTGTAGGTTCGTGAACGGGTATCTAGGGATAATATTACTGATTGCATGTTTATTTACTTTCTGTTAGCGCGAGGCGCTGTTTACATTTCCGTTTTGTTATTTATTTTAGGCCGGGTGGCCACACTTGCATGATAAGAAACTGGATATCCATTCTCAACCTTGTATTGTTAATTTCTCATTTGTTTTCAAATGAAAATAATATATATATATATATATATATATATATGTAGCTATTTTGTGAGCTGTTAAAGAGTTTGTTAATGCCTGAAGGGATGGTGCGTCATATCATCCAGAGTGGTGTACTATCTTGGGATGTACGGTAGGGACCACCAAGCTCATACGTGGTATGGGACGCGTATGAGAGTGGAGTCACAATTGAAATCCAGGTTATTCCTCTTTATCTTTACCAGTGAACTTGTAATGTATACGAACGGTTTGTATATTTGGGAATCACATGCATGCCTGATATGTATAGACGGAGATGATTAGTTAGTGATCGCTAACAATTTATAGTAGTTGAACGTTCTGACATATCGAAAAGAAATACATTGCTTACGATCACGTCAAACGACCAGTCTGAGCCGGATAAATGGTCAACCAAGCGTGGTAAGTGCAGCGACCGACCAGAAAATCAGGAACTAAAAGCCAGAGAAAATTGTAACATCATGTCCTGACTGGGAGTAATCCAGTCGTGAATCCCAACTCTCTAATTCCAATACTCCACCATTGTGTATTATGTATATGTTGTCTTATTTTGATATATAAAATGAAATGCATGTTTAATGTTTCCATTTGATCAATTAGATTTGTATAAAAAGATAATGTTATAGTGAGTACTACTGATCGATGTAATGTGAGTTTTAAAGTGTTTAGTTGCTCATCCCTGGCTATATGTACTAGTTAATTGTAGTTTCTTCTGTAAAATTTTGTATATTTTAAAATGATTTAGTATGCTTATTCGTTCATGTTAGAAGAGATTATTGGCAGAATTCCTTACTAGGTAACCATTGTTACTCACCCTTTCCTTCTCCATTTTTTTAGTTTCAGATCCAAAGCTTGGCGAGACAAATGTAGAAAACAAGTGAAAATCATATGGTAAGTCAGATAGACAGTCAAAGTCCATTACTTGGTGAGTATGGGGGTTATAGTCCATAGTGGTGTCGATTTGTCCAAAAGTATTATAGATTTTGTTATAAGCGTTAGGACTTTTATTAGAGTGGAGAATATTTGTATAATCATGTACTATGGTTATTCTTTCGCACTCTGATCTATCATACGTTATTAGATGTATATAGGCTTCCGCTAGTATTATATTTTGTATATATATATATATATATATATATATGCAAGATTGTATGTTGTTTATCAGGTGTAAGTTGAACGCCTTAAAATGCTAATATAAACAGAGGAGACCATGCCGAAATTTCGAAGTGCCACCTAGTACCTCAGGATCTGACATGGGGATTTGTGTTAGCGTTTGGTGGGGCGCCACATCCTTTGACTTTATAATTAAGGATGATATCTTTCTTGAAGCAAACTTTAGTGGTAAGGAGGAATGGGATCCCCTTTTGGATTGATAACAAATAGGCCTATTTGAGGTTCGTCTAACTATAGATAATTGCAATTTTAACTTAAATTTCTTAAGCTTAGAAAGTTGAAGGTTTTGGAAACCCTCTTTTTGACAACATGTTTTGAAATTTGGGTGAGAAACATTTGAAAACTCAAAATTGTCCCATTTAAATGTTACAAGCCTCAAAATCGAGAACAATAACTAAAAATCGAGAGGAATTTTTTTTTGTAGGCCTAGATGAAAAATTGTTTGTGTCGTAGGTTAGTAAAGTCTTGGACTAAAAAAGTCTTGGGCCATGAATTAGGTTAAAAAAATCTAGTCCATGGGTTACTAATGGTCTAGAGAGTTTCTGAAATTCAGAATGCAATCCCAACATCCAATTCCGAAATTCCATTCAAATTTTTTGAGTTTCCTTTTGGAAACTAGTTTTGGGACTACAAACACACATGAAATTATCTTAAATAAGAACAAGGGAAATACGTAGTCCCCTAAAAAGGGATGGGTATCCTAACCTATTACAAACAACCTTCCAAATTATAAATTGGTCTTTAAGAACCGACAAACTTACAAAGCATTGGAAAAGGTTTGGCACACCTACTTATTTTTTGAAGAACCTAAGTGTCCTAAATTCTAAATCTCAAGGCCATGCATGAGAGAAATGAGTAGGACACAATTTATTTTATCTTCAAACCTCTATGCAAATCAAAACAAGCATTTCATAAGTTGATGGTGAGGTGGATAGTTTCATCTTGGTGTTTCGAAGTGATCAACCTTGAGCTATGAGACTACTTACATCTGGGATTTAACTTTAATTGGAGTAGGGTGGTTTGTGTATTCTTGGCTATGCTCATATGCCATTTTAAAATAAGTATGCCAACTTTACATACATTCAACTACCAAAAAATTGAAAAATTACCATCATTCCCAAAAAAGAAAAAAGAAATAACCTAATAAAGAAGCAAAACAACAAAAATGTTAGCGAACATAAATTGAAAAGCTTTTTTCTTTACTTTTGTAAAATGGTTTACTTGATGTGAATTAAACTTGCAAGTTCACCAGTGGAGTCGTCAAGCTGTAAACATGTGATTTCTGACGAGGGAGATCAGATTACTACTAAAGTTTGGAGTCACCACCATAATGACAATCATTAATGATAAAACCATTGTTTATCTTTCGATTGTTTCGTAGTAGTAATTTCTTCCAAATGTGACATATGCTTCTTATAAGTGATTAATAAATACGTGATTCGATAATAGATGACATAAGTAATTAAAAAAGAAAATTAAGTATAGGGTTAAATGTACTTACTCAATACAAAGCTGAACATCATTTATGTTATGCAAAACATATAAATGTGTCATCTCTTTTAATAAAATATCTATTTCAACAATACAACTAGATAAAAACACGCCACTTATAAGTATATTACTATATTTTGTAATTTTTATTTTCTTTATTCTAGCACGTGGTATCTCAGTTTCATGTACCCCAGATAGGTATGATATGCAAAATTCAACTATTTCTTCAGCGATATAGCATTCAACAATGCAACTTTCTGATCATTTTTTATTACATACGTAACCCTTTAAAACCTGTATGACCCTTTCAAATGGGTGCATTCATAAAAAAAAAAATGAACTAATCTACATAGTTTGACCTTTCTTATAAAATGAATCATGATATCAAAGAATGAAAGTGAAAAATATTTTTCAAACAAACATATGATAACTACCATTTCCTTCTATATATAATCCAATCTTTCTACATCAACCACTTTACTACAGATATCATTAAAGAAAAAATAGAATATGATAATAACTTACCTAACGTGTTTAGGTAAAATCAATCATATTGCCACAAAAAGTAATTGTTGCATCAATATATCTCAAAAAGTGTCGAGAACTATCATAAAATATACAAAATCTACAAAAAAAAGAAAGTCCCTTTCATACATTCTTAATCTTTTTTTCCTGATGTGGATATAATTATCCACTTCCAAACATACACCCAAATCTCCTTTCTATATTTTATATCAATACACACCACATTCTATCCATACACATAATTTGATCATCAATTAATGTATTAATTAATAGACTATTTACAACTAGGATGATTTAATTGAAAATCTGAAAAATTAAATAATAATAGTGATTTGTCTTAGATCCACTATCACTCATAATCTATATTAAGAATCGATTTGTGGTGAGAGTATTTTTTATTATATCATCTTATTATCATTTTCACCATCATCATCATCATTCTTCTAATTTTTCTTTTTTCGATTGATAAAAAAAAATGTCATCCCAATTCAAGAAGTTGAAGATATTGATTTTGAGAAAATAAAAAGCTCAAAGATTTTAGCTCATTTTTTGTTAGTCCACTGGAGAAGATAAGGGGTCAAGGGAAATGTTACCAGTTTGAAAACATAGAGATATCTAAAATATTTACTAGAACAAACTTCGCAAAATAATTACTGTTTGGGTGGCATTTTTTTATTAAGAGCTTCCCCAAAATATTTCCAAGGGATGATCATTGTACAGGACTAACCTAACTTGCTTGATGGCTTAATTGGTTTTATAAAACTAAAATGAAAATTTCTAAATTAACTTAGGAAAGTTTTTTGAAAGTTTCATATGGCACCTGGTTGTTTTAGTTCTCTATACTCAAGGTATAGTTGTTGGCAACTTCGTGAGTTCAAATTTTTTTTATTTTTTTTTTCCGTTTGATAAATAAATGCAAAATTGTCTTAAAAATGGTCGAGATGACTAACGAGATACATGTGAAAAACATAAATAAAAGACTCCCCAAAACACAAGTGAGATGAATAAGAGTCGCCCTAGTTTAGTTTTTTAACGTCATTTTAATTGAAATTCGACATTAAAAAGCTAAATTGGTGCGACTCCTATTCATCTCAATGTATTAGTGATTGATTTATTATTTTTCAAGATTGGTTGATCTTGAATTTTATTTTTGATTTATGAATAATAAGTCCTAACATCTAATTCAAGAAAAATACTTTTGACACATCACCTTCATCTGATTTAGTCTTTCACTTCATATCTTAAATTTGGGTGTAATAAGAAAAAACAAAAAATTTGATCGATGAGAATTCAATATCTAATTTCGAATTTTAAATTCTCATTTTCAAATTGAGGTTTTAGTTTTGATCGAGGCTTAAATTTTATCATTTTATGTGATCGATGAGTGTCATTCTTTGAGACTCATCATTTAATGTGAAGATTTCATCATTTCATGTGAAAAATTACGTCATTTCATGTGAACAATTCGTCACTTTATTTGCGATGGGTGTCATTCCATGTTATGGAAATCATTATTTTATCTAAAATTTGTGGTCTTAAATATAAGAGTCTCTAGATTCTATCATTTTCCATAAATGTTGTCGAAAATTTTATTTTCATCTTAGAGCCACGTTTTCCTATCGAAGCGAGATTTTTAAATATGAATCTAGGGTTAAGGGTATTTTGTCACTTATGTTAATTTCGACGAAATGTTTCTTTTAATCCAATATAATTATTTATAAGTCATGATGTTCCATTCTTTTGGCGTTGCGAGGTCTCTAAGTTTATCAAAATGTGGAGAAGATCATAAGTGTGTGTTCTTGCTAAATTGAGTGTAAAAGTACGGCGACAATCCCAAGTGTGCATAATTTCTAAGTCGAGTATGTCGAGAAAAGAGAAAGAGTAGAATAATAAAAAATAAGGGAATTTAGGAAATAACTAAAGAAAATCGGGGGAGGGCTCACACAAGCTTTCGACTTCTCGAATATATTCTGTGCTCATCATTAGGAATCCATAGCAATCAATTGACGGGTTGTCAAATCAAGGAAATGCAAAATGGGGTATTTACAGAGAGTAGAGATTTTATGAAAACAGTTCTTTTAGTAGAAAATTTAGTAGAGTTTAAGGTTGAAGAGGGGGCTTGATAGCATTGGATTTCTCATGGAAATGATAGGATTTTATAGAGTTTTTAGAAGACTTTTGGGGGTAGGATGGTCCAAAATAGAAGGTGGAAGAATATGACATGAGATTTGAGAGAATTTTGATTGAAATTTGAGGTTAGTGGAGGGAAAAAAATGAGAAAGGGATCTATGGACGTTTTGACCCTTGTCTTTTGGTGCCCATGTGGGATTGCCCATTCTCATGATTTTGAGTGAAAATCAACTCAAATAGGATGTGAGTGTGGCTTGAAAGAATTGTCAAAGTGATAGGTTTGGTGAGTTGATTAAGAAAAAGTGATATGAAAGTGGTTTGTAAGATGGTTTTCAAGAAAATGATATAATTTGATTGATTGAATTTTAATTTAGGAGGGTGAGAGAATTGATGACACATGCCAATTTTTTAAAAATGATTTTTTTATTATATATCTTTTGGATTTTGACATGAGTTAATGGGCTTTGATTAAGGACTTGGATATGAGATTGGACATGAGTTAAGGTAATGGGTCTATAAATGGTGATGAGTTTAGAGTGGATAGGTTTAAGGATTCAATGGATTGGAGTTGGTTTAGAAATTGGATGGGCAAAAGTTATGAAAGTGGAATTTAGAATGGGAATGGGTTTTAGCTTAGGTATAGAAATGGGTTTTGAATTAAAGAGGACTTAGAAGTGATTGCGTTTAGAAATAATTGGAAGTAGAATGGGCCTTGAAGTGACTTGTCTAAATTAAAGGATTGAGTGGGCTTTGGGTTAGGATAGTGGATTTAGGATTTGGGAAGGGCTTAGAAGTAGGCAGCCTTGAAATGGATCTAGAGTTGGAAAAATGAATGGATGCGATGAGAATGCAATGAGAAATAATATATATAAAAAAAACTTATTTGTGAGTACATGGGCAAATTAAAATTCAGGCCCTTAGGCCTTTTGGTTGGCAAATTAGCTTAAAAATCATTTTTAGGAGACCTTTCTAAATGAAGTCTGTGCAAATTGGGGTCTCTACAAATAACCTTAGTTGTACATGAAGATTAACATGCAGAGCAAGGGCATAATATGGAGTGTTTTTTAACATAGATACTCAAAGTTGACTTGTGCGACTACATGTATGGGGAATTAAAAAAGGTTTATGAAAATTACATAGTAAAATGAAAATTTTGTAATTCTAAAAATTAACCAATGTGATTATAAGGTATTGGGTTTGGAATTTTGTTCATTTTTTTAATATACCAAAATGGCTCTCATTATATTAAGTTTAAATGTAAAGTCGTGGACATTTGTCAGATCCAAATTTTGGTGTACGAACTACTTGTAGTCTGCCTTCATTCATTATAATAGTATATGCATACATACATACATACATCTCTCTCTCCCTCTCTCTCTCTCTCTCTCTCTCTCTCTCTCTCTATATATATATATATATATATATATAAATAGTACACCAAGACGGCTGATACGTTTTAAAATAGTTCTATATGGTCCTTTCCTATTCCTTCTATGTCGCAGAGTTGAAACCAAGAAATTTTTGTTGCTTTCTCGATGTTTTCTCACGTTTTCGATAAAGCCCTCTCGTAGAAGTATTTTAACAATGGTTTCGGTGATATTAGTAGATGCTATTCGAACCGTTCCTTTTTTATCCATGTCAGCATTTCGTATAGAAGTTATTATGTCGGCAATAGTGTCCCTACCCATGACGAACTATAATTATTGGTGCCTCCGAATTTTGATATAATCAACATGCTCCATTTTTTTTTATGAATTATTTTATTAAAGGTATATGCGTGAGACACAATCCACTAATTACTTGAATCTATTTCATTTCATATATATATGATTCCCGTTTGAAAGTCAACTTGGGATGCCAAATTTGATGTAATTAGGATCCACTCCAAGGTGTAACAAATTAAAAACATAAAAATTTGAATATTATGACGTGGATCCCAATCGAAGGTCTAGTGGGTGAGTTTTGTAATTAAAACGCAAAAACTTTAACTTAACACTTTAACATAAAACCCGATTTTAACCTGGAACTTTCTTAGTTTCTCATTATAGTTGTGTGTGTTAATCGAATAAATTTACTCTCCCCAATTTTTTTTTATAACATATATGATGGTTATTATCATCTTTTAAAAATCAAATTATCAAATTTCTTTGTTCCTTTTCCTTTTCTTTTCAAGGAGAAGTTGAATGTTTGATGTAAATTTCATTAAAAAAATAAACATGTAAGCAGATTAATGTGTGTTATAAATTTCTAGATCCTATGTACACAATTCACTTCAAAATTAAAAGTTTTTCAGCAGTTTCATTGTGAGTATGGCAGAGTCAACAAGCTATAGATTCAATGTGAAGGGTGTTCCACTACATGTACTTTTCTTATTAGTTAGATTGTTCTTCATTTGGTTTGTAATTTGGATATGATATAAATGAACAAGGAAGAATGGTGATGGAAATAAATCAAGGAATGTAACACTATATAATTTGTTATACGATTGTTGATAGGGCTGTCAATGGACCAGGATGGGTCGAGCTTTAGATGAGTCGGAATTTTTTAGGCTAAAAATCTTGGCCCGAACCTAACCCTTTTAAATATCGGGCCGGACCAGGCTGGGCTTAAGAAATGAAACCTTAGTCCACCAACATTCGGGTCATTTACAAGCCAAGCCAAACCTTTTTTTAACGATTTTTTTATTATTATACCGAAAGTGTACTAAATAACAATAAATTAATTAAAAAATATTTTAACATTTGATTTTTCAAATATATTTTCATCTCTCATTTCAAATTTCTAATCTCTTAATTCTTAAAGAAACTACAAAGTTCAGGGATCATTGTTAATTTATAAGAAAATTATTATATAATATATGTTAATATAATATAACAGGTCGGGCCTACATTAAAAATAGAAAAGGCCCTATAATTAAACTGGCTTTGATCATGTTTTTTAAACTTGGTATCACGTCTCGTCGCGTTCAACTCCGATATCGAGTTGACTTGGACGATACGTCTCGTCTCGTTGGACTTTAAGACAATGATTTTTAACTATTTAAAAAATTTGAAAATTTCTGAAATGATTCCTATTAAAAAATGAACCCAAAAAAATATAAAATTAAAAAAAATTGATTTGGGGGTGAAAGAATAGAGGGTTGAGGCTTTAACTCATTTGTCTTAGTTAATTTGGACGAGATTTTCAAAATCTCGTCTAATACATCTCGTTTAACTTGTGAGTTAATCATTTTTTGCACTGTCTCATTTGTATTGTCCGAGATATTGAAAAATATCATCTGAGATGACTCACTTATCTCACGATACGCGATCATCTCAAAATACTTTGTGAGTTGGTCTCGTTCAACTCTAATACCGAGTTAACTCGGGTCACGTGTTGGTCACCATGGCTTTGACTGATCCAAATACCTAAAGTCAACCCTGGTCCATAGCCTAGTTAGTACGACTTTTTTTATCTTAATAACAAATATATCATTTCCGGAAAATCAATTCCTTTTATATATCCTCTGTGTGTAAAAAAAAATAAATAAATAAGCAATGAACCCTCACTCGCCATTATCTCTATCAATCTAATCCTCTTCAACCTCAAACCCTTGATCTGCTCTCTCTTTCTCAAACCCATCTCAATGCTCTCATGACTATTCCTCTCTCTTGACACTGAAGATCGTCTCTCAATTTCCAAATTTCAGGTAAAACCCCTTTATTTTATTTGTCTAGAAAACCCCTGGATCTAGAAAATCCTTGAGTCTATTGGTCTTCGATTACTAATGGTTATGTGTTGGTCAGAAATCCTTTCTTCCCTATTCTCAAACTCTTTGAAGGTGAGCTCATTGAATCAGTTTGAATACATAAAGGTTTTCAATACAATATCATCATTTTGAATGCAAATTAGAGTGCATAAGAGTTAAAGTCTAAATCCTCTCTAACTTTAGAAAAATAAAGTTAGATTTTATTTGTCTTCGATTGCTAACAGAACTTCTATCTCTCTTTGATTGTCATGTTCTCAATTTTTTTACCACTCTCTACGATACCTGCAAATCCGAATGACACCATTATAATATCAGAGATTCAAACTCTCTCAATTTTTTATTTTTATTTTAATAGAAGAAAACTCCATGTTTTGTGCTTGAGGTTCAGTTAAGGATATTTAGGTCATGTTTTAGTCTTTCAAAGTTGAATAAGGTCAAGGGTTATGTCAGGGAGTATCTCAAATATTTTCCAAAACGTGAAAAGTTTTCTTCTCTGTTGTATATCTACTTTTTGTTACTCTCGACAATGACTGATTTTGGGTGGAAAACAATCAATGGTCTGTGGCTAGAGGTTAAAGTAAATTGCCCATGAACTGTTTGATCAAAGGTGGTATTTAATCATTTTTAACCACCAATTTTTTTAATTTTTTTTTAAAATTATTTGGGATTGTGAGTGACTTTAAATACATGGTTGATTGTTTCTCACATTGTTCCTTAGTTGAAACTTGAAATTACCTGAACTTTAAATTATTGTAAAACTTGAACTCATTAGGAATTTATTGGTTATTTAAGTGATTCTTAATAAGAAATATTAAACTAATCTTTTGCATACCAATGATCTTCTATGTGATAATGCTTTATATTGGCAACTTTTGTTGGAACTGTGAAAGGGTTTCCTCAGATTTACCTAGAACAAGCATGTAAATCTTTTAGTATCAATGAGGATCTTCTCTTGGTAATCTCAATCCTTTACAAACTTTTTGTGTAATGTTGGATTACAGCAAAATGTTTCTCTTTGATCAGAATATCATTATTAAGCTGCTTCATAATGGTTAGCTTATAGATTAACTCTTTTGTATTAATCATCTCACGTTGTTCTTTTGTTGAAATTACCCTAACTTCAGTTTATTATAAAATATGAATCCATTAGGAATTGTTTAGTTATTTATATGATTCTCCATTTCTAGATCACCATGGGCTTGCTTTCTTATATGCTTACACGTACTTATTTGTTTCTTTATATTAACAAATAAATATTCAATAGCTGAGGTTAAGGTATACGTGATGGATGAAGGGGTTGTTGATGGATATGATCCGTCATTGTAGTTGAGCCAAAGGCCATGATTGCTGAAATTATTCGCTGGCTTTCCTTTAATTGTGTAGCGACAACTTTGCTTTGTATCACAGGATGAACAAAGCACTAATCTTTCTTATATGGTAGTGCATATGAATTGTCTGATCAATTGTGGTATTTGATATATTTTTATTAATTATGAGATGTTCAGATTCATTTTCTCTTTTTTTCCCATGTTGGTACTTGCTGTTTTAGGTAAATCCAACTCCTTGAGCCCTATAACAGTAGCATCATCCCAATATGTTGCACCCATTGTCTTGTTTTTTTAATTGGTAGAACCAATTCCCACATTTAGCTTCTCAACCATGAATATTATAAGAGGTAATAATGACCCTTTCTTCTATACCCATCAGCAATTAAGCTGCTAGCAGTGATCAGGAGGATTCAATACGTTGTTGGCATTTTGAGAAGTACTGTAATGACAAAAAATTCAACTCATATTTCGAGGAAAATTTGTAGTTATGATTTTGTAAATATTGAGTTTATACTATTGCATAGAAGTATGGATCTTGATTTACAAACTTTTGAGGAACTCAGACATCACCAATAGATTCAAAAAAATATATTTTAGCGTGTAAGCACACCTTAATCAGAAGTTGAACGAAAAAGTTGTCAAATCCTCAAATGTCGTGTAGAGTTTATATACAAAAGGGAAAATGATTGTTGGAACTAGAATTTGGGAAATCTGATCATACCATTAAGTTCGTATTGAAAAATTATCAAAAATAGACTATAAGTTTGCAAAAATCAGAGCTTGGGACATAGACTTTTTAAACAAAATAAATTTTTTTGAAAATGACGTTTACGTCCTTAAGTCTTGATAAATACTAAAGATAGAGAAACTTTACAGAATTTTAATCTCTTCTCCAGACTAAAATCCTAACCCTAGAGGTAGAAGCTCTGATTTGAAGACCATAGAGTTGGATTCAAGGGTCGACGAATTAGAGAAGAAAATATTTGTCTTGTCGAGGACTTTACATCGATCCAAGAAAATCACGTGTTCACCGGAGATGAAGATTGAAAAGTGAACAAAGAGGACCTTTGGGGCTAGATCTTGGAGTCAATCCTTCCTAGAAGACGCAATCAACTAGGAACTCCTCCCTTCTACCCTTTAATTGCAATTGTTTTTGTAGAAAATCATTTTACATGAAAAAACTAGATTTGGATTTCAAATTAGGATTCACATTCTTAAAAACCATGCATAATTAGATGGTTTTAAATCTTTGATCTTGTTTTTAATTTGTAAATCTTATGTTAGAAGGTATAAATACAGTAGATCTATTAGCTTGTATGATTATCAGTGATTTAGAAAAACTTTGGAAGGATTGTGGGTGATGTTAGGGTGAAATCGGAGAAGAAGATAAGAAAAAATTGTTACGCTTGGTTGACCCACCCATCGTCCCACAAAGGATTGCAAAATGCATTCCTCTCGGGTTCAATCGACCCTAGAAAAATTCAATCGTCTGACTTACCTCGGTTGCCTGACCTATCGCCCCAACAACTCTCAGGTTCAATCAACCAAAACCTCCCTTATTCATCTGACCCTATGTTGAAAGCCTCAGTTTAACTCTATTTTCCCAAGAGCTTTTCACCACCAGCATGAGCATTTTCCAGCACCTTATGTTCATTAAAAATATTTAAGTAAATGTTACCCCCATTTGGAAACAATGAGAATAATTTAAAAATCAAAATCGCAACGTATCAAAATCTAATTTTTGGTTTCAAGAACAAAATATTGATTATGACGTTTTTGTCAGATTTTCAAATCCCGTTATCTTTGACTTTTTTTTCCAAATTAAGTTTCAAAATCATATGATGTCAAATCTCGTAATTAACACTTTTATTTTCAAAGTCCGTTTTACGTTTGAAAAACTTTGAAAAATTACATTTTCAAGACAATTTTCACAACCAATGTTGTTAAATAGCATATGCGATTGCATATTGGTAAGCATTTTTTTTTTTATCAGAAAAAAATTCATAACAAATCATAAAAAATCTCAATAAATTATGTAAGACTCATAAACATATATGTAATATACAAGATCAACAAAACTTTATGAAATTCAAGTAAAAAACCTCAAATCTTTATTAAAAATGTAAGTTAAAAATTATAAAGCATGGTCTTTAATAAATCTGATTTACATCATATTCCACACATACATCCCTAATCCATTGGGGAACAACATTTGGATTAGGACCGTCGCCTTCGCCATCCTCACTTTCATTCCTAACATCATCTGAATTGTCACATTCTTTTACATACATATCTTCCTTTTCTGTTTCTTAATAATCTGTTCTCACTAACATCTCATCTACGCCCAATGGTTCTTCAGTTTCATCTTCATCTTCATCCTTTTCCTTATGTATCTCGTCTTCATTTTGTAATCTTGATCGTCCTACCATTCTTTGGCTTGAGCTTTCTCTAGGTGTCAGTGCAAAAACTTCTTGCTCAACTTGGCCCAAGTTAAGTCTTATCCTTCAAACATCAGTTCTTCTCGTGCATAAGTGAGCCACGAATGATCTCTACTCAATTCTTCAATGGAGATAGGGTCGTAAAATCCCAGATTCTCTTTCCTCTGCTTGAATCTTTCATACAATTTTTTATTGTATTGCATGAAGGCCAAATCGTTGAGCTTCTTCTGCTCAAGTCTATTTATCTTCTTTGTATGAATTTGTTCAATGCATAATAAATTTGAACTTAAGTTAGTAACTGGTAAGTAGTAACTACTAACTACTAACTAATAAGTAACAAATTAAGTTGTTAATTTGTTATACCATCTCAAATGTGCTCCAATTACGTTCACATCCTGATGCCGAACATGTCTGGCCAAGTATTCGAATAGCCAATCTCTTCAAGGTCGGATCTTTTGTAATTGGATCAACTTCATAAACGAACTACCAATCGGTGGTATATAATTATAAGTATTTTAATTTTAAAATACAAAGTACGAACAAAGGAAAAATAGATATTTAATTTTTTCTAATTATCTATACTTACTTGGAATTTTCATAGTTCTATGTCTCTTTACAATCTCTCTTCCGAATATAAGGCAGATTACATTTGGCTATCCTATCTCTTATTTATAATATCAACTACTTTATTATAATTCCTTTCTCTATATTGATTATTTTCCTTAATTTTGTCAATGGCATTTTTCATAGTCATAAATATAACCCATGGGTGGCTTTTCATCGCCATCTACTAATCTAAGCACAGTAATTAAAGGCATGGAATCTCTAAGTGCTTTAACAACACTTGTCCAAAAGTTTTGGGATGAGATAATTTGGGCAATCAATTTGCCTTCGAACTGTTTAGACCAAGGCCCATTGTTCCACTTAGTTGACGCTACAAAGTTTCTAAGTTCTGCCTTTTTTCCATGAAAGCTTTGTAATGTCAGAAAGGCAGTGGCAAAATGTGTTATTGCAGGTGTAAGTAAATTACCATTTCTATGACACATTCTTTGTAAAAGTAAAACATGTTTATATATAAAAACAATTATTTTTCTAGCTTTAGCTGCAGTAAGTATATGCAATTTACCTGTATCTTCTCATATGAGATCTATGTAATGTGCCACACATGACGACCAATATAAGTGAAGCCTCTTAACCATTAAGAGGTGGGTGACGGTCACATAGGTGACGGCATTGTCCGTTACAACTTGGACGACATGTTCATCACCAATTTCATCAATTGTTGTATCTAATAATTGAAATAAATACTTGGCCGTATGAGAATGGGTCGAAGCATCCACATATTTAAGGAACATTGTTCCTATAGGACAGTTAACTAAAAAGTTAATTATTGTTCAACCGGTTTTATCTGTCCATCCGTTGGCCATTAGAGTACATCCATAGGTTTTTCAAGATTCTCAATATTTAGTAATTAAACCTTGGGTAAACTCTATCTCCTTTCTTAGACATGGCTCTCATATTTCATGGTATGAAGGTGGTTTGAGGTCAGATCCAAATTGATCAATCACTTCCACTATTACTTTAAGCTTTTTAGTTTAACGGTGTTGAAAAACAATACTGGCTTGGTATAACCATTTACCTATGTACTGAATGGTAGTTTTCTTATCTTTATTACTATGTTCTATGGTTGTTTGAACATGACCTTTACCCTTTACTCTTTGATTAACCACATCCTCTGGATGTGGTCTATACCACTTATCAAGTGAACCACGTGCTCGAGCTCTTCGTGGGGGAGGAACCGGTGGCTGACTACGTCCTGTCAACGTAGGAGTATCATATGCAACGATGTCATCGTCGTCCTCATCAATCCCACCACCTTCAATGTAACTTTCTAAGTTTATTGCATCAACTTGTTTTTCCCTAGTACACTTATCCATGTATTCAATGATCTTTCTTTGGATGTAGAGTGTAACCTTGTCACATGCCCTTGCATTTGATCCCGACATATGCACTAGATGTTTGTGGCATGCAACGCCACCTTGGCTTATGTAGCTACATAACTCACGCACAACTTGACTTTTTCGTTTGTAATATGATAATGCCTATATTCTCAACCGGGATCATTAGACTTTGGCCTTAGGGAAGAGTTGGCCGACGAGGAAGTCATGATGATGGCATTAGGGATGGTGAATGTGCGATGTAAATATGTAATATTCTTCTAAATTCTAATGTGTGAATGTGTGAGTGTGACTTTGTTCTAATTTAAAACATTTTAAGTTCTAACTTCAAAGTTCAAAGCTCTAGGTAATCAAAATGCGAGTCAAAGTATGTTTTAAATTCTATTTCTAATCTAACTTTTAAGTTCTAAGTTCTAACTTCTAACTTACAACAACGTAACAAACTAACAAGTAATAAAGTAACAATAACAAATTAACGCAATACCTTAAGAGTGAAGAGTTGAGATTGAGAAGATGAGATTTGATTTCGGAATGAAAAATAAAGATGATGGTGAGTTGACTTGAGACTTGAGACTTGAGAAGATGATGATATTGAATTATTGATTGCTTTGAATGCTTAATGAATGATGATGTATTGAATCTTGATTTGGAGTCTTGACTTCTCGTTATTGTACTTGTATGTTGTATTCTTGTTTCTTGAATCTTGAGTCTTGATTTTGATTCTTCAATGCTTAAGTTGAATGCTTGATGATGTATGATGAAATATTAATTGATTGCTTTGAATCTTGATCTTGGTTTTGGGAGTTGAGACTTGAGACTTGAGACTTGAGAGTCTTAAATCAATTCAAGACTCTTGATCTTGAATCTTAGAGATGGTATGAGAGACTAGAGAGTAGAGTAGAGACTAGAGAGTATTAGAGAGTAGAGACTAGAGATTAGAGAAGAGAGTAGATACTATGTTGTAGTAGAAGTATGGGGGGTTATTTATAGGAAAAAGTGGAGTTTAAAACAAAAAAACCAAAAACAAATTGTGTCCAACGGTAATATTTTTGACCATTATGCCATCATATATACCGTCGCACAAAAAAGTATGCCATTGCATACTGCATAAACAACATATTTTCACATATGTGAGTTTGGCATATACGAAAATATGCTTGGAAATCGCATGTGACAACTTTGTTCACAAATTTAACTATTTATGGTTTTATCGCGTTTTTCAAGCTTTTTCTACTCAACGAAGACCATAATATGGAATTAGTTGATGTTCTAGAATCACAAGTATTCTCTTGAAATATATACTTTGATAGATACATAGGACGATAAATGTTTTATCGATGGATTGATGGATGGATAGAGAGAACTTATGTTCTCGATTGATTATTGGGACAATGTCTCCAGACTTAATGCAGTGGCTATGCCACACTATGCATAATAGGTAGATTAATGGATGGCTATCTCACGTTCTCACGTGCATGACCATCTTATTTTAATATTCCGTGAAGAATTGAAGAATGTTGGCCTTTTTTATTTGTATGATGGCATTGAGTAATTGGTCCCTTGTGGCCAGATCTTAGAACTTGAAACTTAGAAATGATTAGTAGATGTAAGATAATCTTGCACATCTATCTTATTGGATGTTAGCATAATTGCAAAAGAAGTTTCCCCATACTTAAATGGACACTGCATACATCTAGTTGGTCAGTTCTCTTGGATAAAAGTTGACCACTGCATTAGTATTATACAGTTTGTTCTAATAGTTATTTTATGGGTGTAAAATGCAGGAATGATGGGTTCTGGAAAACAACTGTAGGAAAGATTTTATCAGAAGTGCTTGGTTATTTCTTTTTTGGTTGGTGGTGATGCTTTTTAGGACTATTAGTCCAACAAAGTTGACCATTTCTATTGATTTGTTTTGAGCATTTAATCATTGGCTTGCAATAGTTTACTCTAGCTTAGTTTCTTATGAATTTTTTTTATTGGATTCAATGATTTGCACCTGAAGAGAATTTTAAACTCCATCACTGTCCCTTTACTTGTGTAATGATGCCAACCTATGTATTCTTCAATCAATTCTGCTTAACTTAATGTGCACAAACCAACTTGTGTTAGGAGAGTTTTTACAAAGCTAACTTGAGGTACCTAGGGCTATCAACAACTTGTTGGCTCGAGGTAAAACAACTATTAGGTTTCTAAGCTTCTGTTCACAAACACCACTTAAATCTTGCATTGGACCTAGGTGGAAATTCATGCCATCATGCCTCCATAATCTCATTTGCTCCCTTAGTAAATGAGAAAAAAAAATCATTTCTGGTTGACAATAACACCACTTGGAACCCCTAAAAGCAGCAGACCTCTTCACTTCTGTTGATTGATTGGAATGAGAACCCATCAGTCCCACTTCCTATGGAGAGGAAAAAAAATATTCTTTCCAGACTGTTTCACTCTTGTAACTTGTAAGGGACAAGGTGGGGGATTTGTTCAGATTTCCATCTGAAAAAAGACGGCTGTATTTGAGACTTTCACCTGTGTAGTTTACGTAATAAAAATCTCATCACCCATTAAAGGGGCACAAGGATGTCATCACACCTACATTAGGTTTGAGTTGAACAGTCCACTTTTCACTACATGTTTAAAAATTTATGGATCATATAGACCGCAACTAGTGACTACCTTGATTGAAGGGTGCAATATGTAAATTTTCTATAGCCCGATTACATATGAATCTAACTAATGCATCAGGTATTTCTACGAAGTGGTTTCTGGATTACTTTTACATAAGAACTCTTCACCTCATTATTGGACTCCTTATGATATAAGAATGCTATAACAACTGTCTTTGTAGTAAATGATTGATTTCATTCATTTTTTGGTGTATTTAATACTTGCAGATGGAGCCTGGACCAAGTTCTACTGGTGAGAATACAAAGTTGAAGAGAAAAAGAGGCCGCACACGATGCCTCTCATTAAACAATTTAAAGCCAGGAGAAAGGCTTGAAATAGTACGAGATAATTATGGGCAGCCTGTAGGGAAGCATGTGTCTAAGCTCCAAAGGTATTTGGGTGTATTGGCCCGCGATGGCCATATGTTTCCCCTTGACATCCTTGACTGGCATGCGATGCCAGAATCAATGAAGGAAAATGCATGGCAGACAACATTGGTATAAATGAATTATAATATAATATTAGATAATTTATGAGTTTAGCATTGAACAATTTTGACTCTATAATTTTCAATTGATTATATGATGCAGGTCAAATTTAAGATCCCGTCCACGCTTAAGCAAGTCGTGTTACAATCTACAGGTAGGAAGTGGAGTGATTATAAATGCAAGTTGAAAACCAAATTCTATGATAAATACAAAGATGATGCAACACGATGTGCCAATCGTCCATCCGAAGTTTTAGAGGCTCAATGGAATTCTCTCGTGGCTTTTTGGAATTCGGAGGAGGGGCAGGTACATTTTATGTTTGAAATTTCTACATAACGTGCTATGCGAAGTTGCAAATAAATTATAAGGTACTATATATATATATATATATATCATTTATTTAACTTCTCACAAATTTCTTGATGTACAGTCCCGAAGTCTTAGAAATAAGGCAAACCGTGCTCAGCATACAATGACTCATACAGCTGGGACGAAGAGTATAGCTTGTATGAGATATGATGAGGTATATATGTTCTTTTATTACGTTGTTTATTAATTATGTGCCCAATTATGTCTATCATTAACTAATCTTGTTGTCATTGTTTTAATGTGATGCACATAGAAATTGAGGAGTTCAACGAATACTGAGCCAAGTCGAGCAACCTTATTTCTCATGACACATAAACCCAATGATGCGGTCACAGCGGAGAAGATTGTAAGTTTAATTTTTTTATATAATACAATCGCAAGTCAATTGAAATCTTCTAAGAAATTGTTTAAATCTACTTATCAAAAAAGAAATTGTCCAAATCTGATATCTTTGCCTAATTCAGCAATTGAGTGAAAGATCCATACCAATCTCATAAAATGGTAATTTTGATGAAACTGAATAATAGAAATTTTTACTTGAACATTTTTGAGAAGACACTTTTATGGATATCCAGGCTCCTTATTTATAGTTCAACTTGTACCATGTTCTTTTTTATCATCTGAAGACAATTTAAATCCTAAGTTACCTCATCAGGTTTTAGAAGTTAATTTGTTATTGAATATTGTATTTTCCATGTCAGTTGACAGTTTTTGGTACCAAATACATGCACAATTACTTGTTTTGCTTATATCTTGCTTCCTTAATGCACTAGAATAATTTTGCAATTTCTCAAATTTGAAGATGTTTATGTTGTCGCTTACAACAAGCCATGTGCTTTCTTGAACCAAATGGGTAGCCTTGGTTGAACTTGATGTTTCCAAGATTAGTTGTGCACTTTCTGACTCTTGTGACAACTTATTTTAAAAAAGTATCAATGTTCTAGTAAGTCTATAATTAAAACATGATGCTAAACCCTTTACAATAGGGAAACTAGAAACGAAAGTCAAAGTTGTTAACTTAATAGAACAATTAAAAGTTAGCAAGGTTTCCAACTGTTCATCATAGTGCCAAATTATTGTATGTACGTATGATGTGTGTTGTGTTATAAAAGTTATGTTACTGAATAAAAAGGGGGATACATGGGCTCGGTTCAAACCTCAGCACTCCTTCCTGCATTAGCATTGTTGTGGTCATATCTAAGGCGTGCACACACACATGCACGAAAAATGGTGGCACACCACACACAGACATACATACACTTGGAACAAAATGATGGTTTGTAGAAGAAAATAAATGGTGGCATTTTCCAGATGCTCAACTCTTACTATCATTTCCGTGGGATTCTTAAATGACTGAAAATTCAAGGTTACTAAGGCCCCATTTGATTCAGCTGCCTGAATCTGCTGACAGAACTGAATCTGCTGACAGAATTTACTGTCAAAATCTACTGTCAGAAGCTGAAACACTGAAAAGCTTGTTTGATATAGTTTTGTAAAAGTGCTGTGCTGTTTACCATAATCTGGTAATTATTGTTTGATACAACTTATGGAATCTGTTGTATTAGGGTAAAATGACCAAAATACCTTTAAGGTTGATAGTGCACCCATAATACATAAAAATTACCAGAATACCCTTATAAATATATAATTACATTAAATATAATAAATTTATATTAAAAATTTATAAAAATAATTATTTTAATTTAAAAAGTTTATAAATCTTTAAAAAATTATAAAAAATTCATAATTGTATAGAAATTTCGGCAGTATCACCTCTTAAAAATGGACATAAAATTTTTCTGATAAATAAAATACCTGTATAATACACAAAGTTGATAATGCACCCAGAATACACAAAAATTATCAAAATACCCTTATAAATATATAATTACATTCAATATATATAAATATAATAAATTTATATTAAAAATTTATAAAAATAATTATTTTAATTTACCAATCTACCATCATCGGGCATACATGGTGACACAAATGCTTCTGATGTGACATTAAACTGTGGTTTTGAGTCCTTTGGATTAATGAGCATGACTATATAGAAGTAAATCAACTTCAGTCCCCATGGATGGACACAAGAAAACAAAACCACAAACAAAAGTTAATGATCACCAAAACCAAAAGTCACCCATGAGCATGGGAGTGTAAGACAAATGCAAAATAAGATTATGATCGAGAACAACCACTCCAGGAAAATTCTTACAAAAATGTCTTCCTCTGATTGATATGTATGAACATGGTTCAAAATTGCATGGAACATTCCAATTTTGGCAGAAACCGGATTGAAACATTAACCCCGAACATGGACTGTTAGGGATTTTTTCGGTCGAGACCATTTTGGTTTTTTCCCAATTGAAATATTGTGTTGAAATAAGACTTAAGGCTTGTGTTTAAATAATGGGAAGAATGCATAAACAAGAATTACAAAAAAAAGGCAGAAGATACAAAGCAAGGATGAATGATTATAAACCAATAAGATGCCAATATAGATCCCATATCCACTCTATTTCTATTGCAAGTTTCATAGTGTCAGTTATAGCACCACTATTTGTGTCTTTACTTGGAACCTATGTTACCTGGAAAAATGAGTACAAAAATTTGAGGTTGGGTATGGGTACAAGTGTAGAACATGCTTGAACCCCATATATTAGGTAACTGGGACACATCTACAAATATTTTCTAATATTATCTATTTTAATTATTTTATTTAAAATTTTACAATACATTATTGATCTTTAGATGTCATCTTTTATATACATATTTTTAAACATTATATTAGCAACACTCAGGCAAAGCAAGCCTTATCTTATAAATCCCATACCCATATGTTCTATCGTGTTTGAACCAGATTGCAGCAGGTTGTGAAGGAATTAGATAATATAATATATTAATTTGTAACTTAATTACTTCTGCAATCAATTATATAAGTCTTACATGAGAAGACATGTATGGTACTTGTAATTTCTCATTTCCCCGTTATAGTTTCCAAGCTTCCTTGAAACGATGAATCTTAAATCAACAAGCAAATCTACACATGGCTGAATGAGTAGAATCAACCAAGAGCTGTGGTTATGTAGTTTGTGAGTATTGTAAGTGAGTCATCTTTAATGCCAAATGAACTCAAATTAATCTCTCTTTTGTGGTTTATTTTAAGCAATCGATATTACAATATAAAAATATTTATGTACCTCTTTATCCAGCCAATGCATCCGAGGAACAAATCCCACCATTGTATATGGAGCACTTTTCCACATAGTGAATGCAAAATCCAGAGTAGGGCATTGAACAACTACATCATCATCGATGGAAAAAATGGCATATGTTTTTGAGTCCTCAATTGGCTTAAATCTACTATTCAGATTATCCTCCGCATCTAGATCAAACCTGAAGTTAGGTTTGAAAGCAGTTTGAGACTTTGAGTGCACGATATTCCTGAGATAGGCTTTTAGACTGTCTGATGGAGGATCCGTTTCACTCCATACCACATGTATGGCATCGGCTCCACTACAGAATGCATAATGAGCCACGGCTTGCTTAAGAAGAGAATTTCGCTTCCATGTGTTAATCAGTACCATGTAGCCACCCTTGCAAGAGAAATATATATCAAAGGCTATTCAAATTTCAAACAATAGGATGATATATATCAGGTTCTAGGGCCATATGAGAAAACATATGTAAAAACTTTCGTTTTTAATAAAATTTTAAAATATGGGTTAGAAATTTTGGATTGAGTTGATTTTTTGTGAGGATGATCTCTATGATGGGTAGATCATCAAAAAAAAAAAAAAAATCAGCCCAATCTGAAACTTCTAACCCCATTAAAAGTGATTTAGATTGTGGACCGTCGATTTTTTACCAATTTTTATCACTAATTTGTAAATCACTTTTGATGGATTTAGAAGTTTTTGATTGAGCTGATTTTTTGTGAGGATGATCTTTTTATCATAGTGACCATCCTTGCAAAAAATCAGCTCAATCCAAAACCTCTAACTCTTATTTTGAAAAACGAAAGTTTTTTCATATGTTTTCTCATATGGCCCTTGAACCGCCCCCATATATATATATATAGGGTCCCGTTCAGCAACAAACATTTTGGCAAAACATTTTTCAAAACATGGGTTAGAGGTCTTGGAGTGGGCTGATTTTTGGTGAGGATGATCTCTACGGTGAGGAGATCATCCTCACCAAAAATCAGCCCATTCTAGAACTTTTAGCCCCAGTTTACAAGTTGAAAAATCATGGACCGTCGATTTTTTGTAAACCATTTTTGATGGGGTTAGAAGTTTTGGAATGGGCTGATTTTGGTGATGATGATCTCCTCACCGTAGAGATCATCCTCACCAAAAATCAGCCCATTCCAAAACCTCTAACCCATGTTTTGAAAAATCTTTTGCCAAAATGTTTGTTGCTTAACATTTCCTATATATATATATATATATATATATATATATAAAATGTTAATGGATAGCAAGGGCATTGCACCAAAATAAAATAAAAATTATAAAAAGGGGGAAACACATGGGAATCTTGTCGGCATTAAAGATGAAATCATCATCATCATCAAGCTGTATCCCAAAAATGTGGGTTCAACTGTTCAATTTTTTTAAATTCTTGTCTTCTATTTATTCAAGAGTTTTCATATTTGCTGTCACAACCTAAATCCAAATTCATTTTGGTCTTCCTCCTCTACTCTTTTTGACCCTTCAACTTACACATTCTTTCTAACTAGAGCTTAGTCGACCTTCGTTGCTTATGATCATACCATCTCAAACGACTTTTCTTAGTTTATCACCTATTATGGCTACTCTTACATTTTCATGAAAGAGTTCGTTTCTAATTTTATCTTTCCTAGTTATTCTATTCAGCTATTTCATCATCCTCATCTTTACTATGCTCAATCTACGAACTTGTTGTTTCTTGATTGCCCAATGTTTAGCTCCAAACATCAACCTGGTCTTACTGTTGTACTAGTGAACTCACACCAATGAAGGACTAAAGAATTTATTCCATGTTGCATTGTCTCAAGATTGGAAATTAGGCAAAACAAGATTCATGTATTCAACCCATAGTTGGGCTAAAGCTATTTAAATGACTATGATAATTCAAAAACTCGTAATATTGAAGAGGACATTAACATTTATTAATGAAAGAAATGAATTTAGCATGAAATGGAAACAAGTAGAAAGTATAAGCTACTAGTGTTTCCCGTAAAATTTAAGACACAAGAAAAGATATTCATGCAAGAAACATAAATCATTTGCACTAAAAAGAACTTATAGATGAAGTTTATTATTGAGATTATTCATGCATGCCTAGATTCATGTGGTTATCATAAACTAGTACTCCACGTTTAAGCTTCAATAAAAAATATGCAAAGTACATCAAATCTATGCATATTCTAGTTCACTAGAAACAAAATGATTAAACATACAATTATATGTGTGACTTTACAATGCTATTGAAATGTTTCTTGTAAGTGTAATAGTAATATTCCAGCTTCAGAAGTTTATCACTATTATGTCTTGCTAGGCCTCCAATGCCTGCCATGGTTTGGTATGTAGGAAGTTGGAATTGATCACTCCAATGTAGCAAAATTATACTAGGGAACCAAAATGATAATTCAACGAGTAGAAAAATAGAGAGGATAACCAACCACAAATGCAAAAAAACTTTCATGATTTTCCACCAAGGGACAGGCACAACGATCTAGAAATTCATTATGAGGATTGAGCAAATACAAGAGAATTTTTTTTTCCTACTCCCAACTAAACCCCTTCATTGAACTCTCAAAAGACTTTGAACCCCAATTGGATCTGAACTCCCAAAGAAATCATTGATGCCCTCCCAATATCCAATACCCAAAACCAATAACATGTATTGTTGTTTGTTCTTTAATTCTGATGTGGTGTTGTAGATTTCTGTGAAGAAAACGAAACATTGAAATAAAAACAAATTACAAAAATTCGAAGCAGTATTCGATCTACCAAAAATTTGGAGGAAATCGAGATTCTTAAGAGTCATACAAGGTAAATCCCATTCTCTAATCTATAATAATTGTTTTAAAGCTTGGAAAGCAAGCTCAAGCCCTTCCCTAAACCAAAAATCCCAAACGAAAACAGTATTCGATCTACCAAAAAATTGAAACGAAAACAATATTCGATGGAGAGAGAGAGAGACCTGTAAGAGTTGATGAGAGAGGCGCAGAGGTCCAACTCCTGCTATACGCAGATTTGTGAGAGGCTCTGTCGAGAGAGGTGCGAGAGAGAGAGAGAGTTGTGCGAGAGAAGAATCTGCGCGAGAGAAAGAGGGACCAAATAGAGAAGAGAAGAAGAAAAACAGAAAGAGATCTGTGAGGGTAGGGGTAAAATAGTCATTTCAAACGAGTCATTTTTGGTAGTTCGCGTCTCCCACAAACACGATTAGAAAAGCGGATATTTGAAGCTTTTCACATCTGCGTTTAAAAACACAATTTTGTAATGTGATTTCGTAACAAATGGTGATTTCGAACCAAACCGCAAATTTTCAGCGCAAATGCACTGAAATCCGTGTTTTGAAGTGGAAACAAGCACTACCTTATTCGTTGGGTCCTATAGATATAGATTTTTTTTTATCAATACCTATAGATATAGATTTGAATATGGACTTAATCTGCTCTAGTTATTCTTGTAATGCAATTATTAGCAATTTGAACTCTCTTATTGGATTGGATTCTTCACCTAAAATGTTATGTTTGTCTTAGGATCAATAACTCGTATCTACCCTTAATTTCACTTAGTTTTATCATTTATTGATTCTTTATTGGTGTTACAATCTTCTAGTTTGGTATGTTGCTAATTTGAAGGTACTAAGAATTTTTTTAATATTTGCAGGACAAGATAAAAGAACTTATGAGTAAATTACCGGAAGGCTCTCAAGATATTACAGGTCGAAATGATGTATTATCTCAGGTCATGGGTCCTGATAGACATGGACGTGTTCGTGGTGTCGGCTTTGGCCCGACTCCCAGCAAATTGTTTGCATCATCTTCAAAAAATGCCTTTAACAATTCTGCTGAGGTCCGTAAGTTGAAGGAGAAATTAGAGTCTTTGGAGCAACAACAGATTAAGAGGGATGCTGAGGTTCAAGGATTAAAAGAATTGGTCATTGCACTAATGAAAAAGGTACATTATCACTGATAATTGAATATGTTGTATTTTAAAATATTTTGTTAATAAATAAATGTTGATTGGTATGGCTAATTTGATTAATGTATATAAATTGTAGGTTGATAAGCAACACAATCAGCCTGCCAGTAATCATTGCCCACAACAACAGCCATGATAGTTTTTTTGTTTTTTGAGTGATAGACTTGGATTTATTAGATTTGTCTCTTAGTGCAATTGACTTACTATTTTGTTATACTTGTATCTTACCTCATTTGATGTACTATTTTGTTATGTGAGACCTAGATTAGGTATATTGCTCATATTTTGTTGTTATCATTCGTTGTTTATTATGTAATTTTGTTTAATTAAAAGGTTGTATAAAAATAAGTATTTAATTATAAATAATTTTAAAATATAAGAAATCGAAAAATGAATTTAAAATCTTATTAGCGGCGGCCATAACCGCCACTAAAATGTCGTCCTCAAATTGTATTTATAACGGTGGTAAAATCATCACTAGTAATTGTATTAGAAATCAATTAGCGGTTGTTTCTGATTGCCACTATAGGCGTCCATATTGCTTTAAGCAAACCATGAATAACGGCGTTTCCCTTGGCCATTTTATTTATAGCAGTGACAATTTTATGATTTTTGCGGCAATTTTTTACCCTCGCTAAAAATCAAAATTTTTGTAGTGTGATATGATTGATGGATGAATTGATTGACAAATGGATGCCATTGGAAGATATTATCATACTTTGTTTGTATTTTAGATATAAAGAAATTATATATATGTATACAAAATAAAATTATTTTGTTTATTAGAAAAGGGTGGTAGAAAATCTATAAAGAGCAATCCATTCTATATTTCAGAAAGCAACGGGTCAGTTTAGGATAATACTTAAATGTTCTATTATCTTGGGTTGTATGGGATACTTTAGAGAGTAATATAGCTCACGAGATCCGAGAATTTCTCTTCTTTCTTGAAAAATATTTGTGTGTAAAGACGGTCTTTATATGGTGTAAAGATAGTTAAAGTTTACATGTATTGCCTTTTGGTAGGTTTAGTCGTGGGGAGTTCGCTCCTGAGTTAGTTAGTGATCACTGAGAATCTGTAGTCATCAAACGAATGATCAAAATAATTGGTTCAAGTATTTGAATTTTGATCAATGGCTAATTCTATTAGCCACCAAACCAAACAAGATCCTTATCTCCTCTATCCACTAATGCACTATTTTCTTGAATCAAAGCCTTTATTTGGGCTTGGGCAAAAGCTAGTAGCTAGTCTAGTAAGGGAATTTCAACCCCTACTTTCACCCAAACGTGGTCATCATAAATGGTTCGTGCGACGGCGGCGGAGGCAGGTTCGGGATAATCTATTCAATCTTATTCTTTTCTATCTCTTTTCTCTCTTTTTCATCAACTTCCCAGCAAGATACTACGCAAACTCCGGCCCCCCGCAGAAAGAACAACCTGACGCGCTTCGGCCCTAGTGAAACAAAATATAAGTAGTCACCCAACCGTGGTAGCAACGACCAGCCACAAAATCAGATGTGAACGATGAGATTCCACGGTGGAGTTTGTAATATTGATTATCCATGCCGAGACTGTCATATCAGCATGTTCCTCGATACTCTTATTGATTACACTGTCGTTTTTGTATTATGTATCTTTAATTGTATGTTGATAGATAAAGTTTATACTTTGAAAGCAAGTTAGAACTAATAACGATTTATTTGATAGAACTGATAGATTGATATTTATTTGAATTGATTAATTATTTTCTTTAGTCCTTATTAGAATGTTATATTTTATTTAAAATCAGCATGATTTAAACTTCAATATGATTATACGTTACATGTTGTGACTACTTCTTAGAACGGTAGACTTCCTGTTGAATAACACTCCTATTACTTTCCTTACCATTCACATTTTCAGATGAGTTAGTCGTTGATGAGGAGATTTACAAGGAGGTACCAGAGTTTGAGTATGTGGGCAGTCGCCTCCGTCAATTTGACTAGTCATAAAGTTTAGTAATTGTTTTCTTTTTATGTTTCAATTTGAGACACTTATGTCAAGACATTGTGTGTCATTTTATTTCATTGTTACATATTAGATACTTTATATGTCAGATTTGGAGACATTAATTGATGTTATTACAAGACTAGGGATTATGGATTTTAATTAGAACTATTGTTAGTTTCCGCAAACTCTTATTTATTGATTTTAATTATTATTCCGCTACGACTGTTAAACAGGAATTGTTGTCTATTATTATATGTTAGCATGGATAGGATAGTTAATTACACCTCAAGATTCTAACACTTATTTATGGGGATGTGTGTTTAAATTTAGAGGCGTGACAAGTATGTTTTGTATTTGTGAGAAATTTAAGAATGTATTGTTTTTACTTAGCATTTATCAACCAAGGAGGGATTTAATGTATTAGGAGGAAAGCATTCTAATTCTTGCCAATGATATAACTTTGCTTTGAAAGGGACCATGTTAAAAAATCAAGTTCAATAATATTGATCTTGGAGCAGGCATGTCCCACTGTTCTTCTGGCTATGATATCTGTGAATGTCTTCGAGTGTGGTGGAGCCTTCAACCTGATTTCTCAACAACAACAAAAAAAATGGTTTAGAAAAGTAGGAGATAATTTAGTTATATATTTATTGAGTACAAGAGAGACCAGACCATCTGGTTCTTTTAGCCTTCATAATCTTATAGTGCTTTGTCATTTTGCTGATTTGATCAAGCATGCTTAAAGAATGAAGGTTATTTGTACTATCTTTTATTTTAGTCAATTCGAATCTCTTTTCCTCCAAGGGACGTTCTTTTACATGCTATTAAAGTAGCTCATGGTTTTCGACACCTTTCTCTCATAATTCACAACTCAAAATTGTCTGATCATAGGTGACCATGTAATCGAAATATAGAGAGACATGTTTCATTTCGTTAGAGCTTATGCTGACACATAAACACGAGTGGTTTAGATTGCTTTACACCAACCCCAATCTCAGCTACACATGTAGGCACTATTGATGAAGTTGCAAAAGCATTTTGTTTTAATCAGGTATTGTCATCAATCAAGTATTTATGCTATAGGTGGAGCTTTTATATGGATAATAGGTGCTTATTTAGCGACCTTTTCTCATCTCTAGTTGGTTTTGCATCATGATGCTGGTGATGATGCTCACGAGGAAGTTGTTGATTGTGACTCTTTAATTTATTCTTTCTCAACTTAGGATGGGCAAGCCTATCAATGAATGTGACAACTATCCTACATATGGAAATCCAGATGGATTGGAAATGACTCCTGTAAGTTTTTTTTTTTTTTTTTCTCATTTATGTGGCTATGTGGATGATGATGGTAGGAATCAATTTTGGGTCACCTTTTCTAACTAGATGTGAAACAACGTTTGTAGTTGTTGAGACTTTTTCTCCTATATTATGTTTATGGTTGACATTTGTTTCAATTTAACACTTGTGTTCCGAAGAAGATTTTTTATTTTTTTTGTAAGATTATGTTAGAGAAATTTCAAGTTGAAGTATCTAAATGATCAAAAGGAAGATCCAAAAAAATGTGGATAGAAATAGTGAAAGTAGATGTGAGCACACTTTCAGAAACATGATGTGTTAAGAGTTACTGTGGAACAAAAGTTGTGGCTCTTGACATATTGGAATGGAGTAACACGATTCATTAATCTAAACTCAAATCTTTGGGACAAGTCTTTGATGATGATAATGATGCATTAGATTTAAGATCAAAATTCGTTATTTCATGCTAAATTTTATATTAAAGATTCATAAATCAACTATCCTATCAACATAAACACATCGAGAATATCTTGAAACAAATCAATCAATAATAATATCTAAATATTGAAATCATACTCAAATATTAAACTACTAAATAAAGATAAATGTGCATTGGTGAGTGATGAAAAAAAGAATGGGCTAAATAATAGAATATGGGAAATTATTTTCGAGTTAGGGATTTGAGTTTTTCTTGTGAAGTTGTGTTGTTCTAATTGTCCTAGTTTGGAAGGTTGAATTAGTTATAGTCACTTTTCTAAAATATAGAGATTTAGAGGTCTGCACTTGTTATCAAAGTCAAGAACTCACCATGACGAATGTTTCAACCAAACAATATTGGCCACATTGCAGAAACTATAATAATGGATAAAACTCATGGCGGAAATAACTAAAGGACAATATATAATATGGTGTGTACATGATGTGGAATAGGAAAAGCATTCATGTGATCAAATGCAAAATAATATTTTACAAAGAAGAGAGTTCTTGATAATTTCCCCTCTCTCTCTCTCTCTCTCTCTATATATATATATATACATATGGGAAATGTTCAGCAACAAACATTTTGGCAAAACATTTTTTCAAAACATGGGTTAGAGGTTTTTGAATAGGCTGATTTTGGTGAGGAGGATCTCTACGGTGAGGAGATCATCATCACCAAAAATCAGCCCATTCCGAAAATTCTAACAGCATCAAAAATGGTTTACAAAAAATAGACGGTCCACGATTTTTCAACTTGTAAACTGGGGCTAGAAGTTTTGGAATGGACTGATTTTTGGTGAGGATGATCTCCTCACCGTAGAGATCATCCTCACCAAATGTTTTGCCAAAATGTTTGTCAAAATGTTTATTGCTGAATGGGACCCTATATGGGAAATGTTCAACAACAAACATTTTGGCAAAACATTTTCAAAACATGGGTTAGAGGTTTGAAATGGGCTGATTTTTGGTGAGGATGATCTCTACGGTGAGGAGATCATCATCACCAAAAATCAGCCCATTCCAAAACTTCTAACCCCCATCAAAAATGGTTTACAAAAAAAGGACGGTCCATGATTTTTCAACTTGTAAACTGGGGATAGAAGTTTTGGAATGGGCTGATTTTTTGTGAGGATGATCTCACCGTAGAGATCATCCTCACCAAAAAATCAGCCCATTCCAAAACCTCTAAACCATGTTTTGAAAAATATTTTGTCAAAATGTTTGTTGCTGAACGGGACCCTATATATATATATATGGGTAGCGTTCAATGGCAAACTTTTTGGCAAAACATTTTTCAAAACATGAGTTAGAAGTTTTGGAATGGGCTGATTTTTGGTGAGATGATCTCTACAGTAAGGAGATCATCCTCACCAAAAATCAGCCCATTCCAAAACTTCTAACCCATGTTTACAAGCTGAAAAATCGTGGACCGTCCATTTTTTGTAAACTGTTTTTCATGGGGTTAGAAGTTTCGGAATGGGCTGATTTTTGGTGATGATGATCTCCTCACCGTAGAGATCATCCTCACCAAAAATCAGCCCATTCCAAAACCTCTAACTCATGTTTTGAAAAATGTTTTGTCAAAAAGTTGGTCATTGAACACCCCCCTATATCTATATATATATATATATATATTAATATATATATATATATATATATATATATATATATATATATATATATATATATATATATATATAGGGTCAGGTTCAAGGGCCATGTGAGAAAACATGTGAGAAAACTTTCGTTTTTCAAAATAAGGGTTAGAGGCTTTGGATTGAGCTGATTTTTTGCAAGGATAGTCACTATGATGAGAAGATCATCCTCACAAAAATCAGCTCAATCAGAAACTTCTAAATCCATCAAAAGTGATTTACAAATTAGTGATAAAAATTGATAAAAAATCGACGGTCCACATTCTAAATCACTTTTAATGGGGTTAGAAGTTTCAGATTGGGCTGATTTTTTTTTTGGATGATCTTCCCATCATAGAGATTATCCTCACAAAAAATCAGCTCAATCCAAAATTTCTAACCCATATTTTAAAATTTTATTTACCGTCGAAAGTTTTCTCACATGTTTTCTCACATGGCCCTTGAACCTGACCCATATATATATATATATATATATAGGGTCCCGTTCGCCACCCTTAGTTTTACCACACACTTTAACAAACGCGTTTTGTCTTACATGGGTTAGAAGTTTCGGAATGAGCTGATTTTTGGTGAGGATGATCTCTATGGTGAGGAGATCATCCTCACCAAAAATCAGCTCATTCCAAAACTTCTAACCCCATCAAAATTGATTTACAAAAAATGGACGGTCCACGATTTTTCAACGTGTAAACATGGGGCTAAACATTTCGGAATGGGCTGATTTTTGGGGAGGATGATCTTAATCATAGAGATCATCCTCACCAAAATCAGCTCATTCCAAACTTCTTACCCATGTAGGACAAAAAACGTTTGTTAAAGTGTGTGGTAAAACTTAGGGGCTGAACATTTCCCATATATAATATATATATATATATATATATATATATATATATATATATATATATTTATATAGAGAGAGAGAGAGAGAGAGAGAGAGAGAGAGAGAGAGAGAGAGAGGGAAATTATCAAGAACTCTCTTCTTTGTAAAATATTATTTTGCATTTGAACACATGAATGCTTTTCCTATTCCACATCATGTACACACCATAGAAATGTTCAACCCCCTACCATTTACCCAACATGTTTTGTCCTACATGGGTTAGAAGTTTTTGAATAGGTTGATTTTTGGTGAGGATGATCTCTACGGTTAGAAGATCTTCCTCACCAAAATCAGCTCATTCCGAAATTTCTAGCCCCATATTTACAAGTTGAAAATTCGTGGACCGTCCATTTTTTGTAAATCATTTTTGATGGGGTTAGAAGTTTTTATTTTTTTTCGCTTTTACCCCTTTACCTAAGAGAGGATGTCTGTGCCGTATGAATGGTGAACGAGTCTATATAATAAAATACAATTAAATTGGAATAATTGTGTGTAATACAAACGTCCAATCAACTATAATGTTATGGGAGACAAATTCAACTAGAACAAACCTCCCATCATGTACAATTTGGTAGGTTAAATCTCCCATCAAGCTATACTGTCATGAGACCCACTTTATTTCCTTTATTCTTCTCTTTTTCTAATGTATTATATTTTCTCTTCTACCTCTTTAATTTTTTATATTTTCTCTTTTACCTTTTTAATCCTTTATTATTTTAATCTTTTACCTTCTTTATTCTAAATTTTTTAATTATGCCCCCCCCCAACGCTAGTTTTTTTCCATTTTATCCCTTAACTCGAAAGAGGACCCCCCTCCTCTAACTTTACCATATTTTATTTTTTACCACTTTATTGTTTTCATTTCTAACCCTTTGATGCTCAATTTTTTTTTAATAACTCGGTAGGGTTGATTCCTATGGAAAAGGCAGTTCAATCAAGCTATAGTTTAGGGGAACTACTTTATTTTATTTAGTTTTCACCTCCTTTAACTTTACAATATTTTCTTTTTTATCCTTTTAATCCACCTTTATTTTTTCATCTTTTAATCCTTTAATGTCAAATTTTTTATAATAATTTTGTTAGTTGAACTTTCAGTCAAGTTATAGTTTCATAAAACCCACTTTATTTCATTTATTCTTTCCCTCCTCTAATTTTACTATATTTTCTCTTTACCCTTTTAATCTACTTTATTTCATATTAGTATTTTTCATCATTTTCCCTTTAATCTTATTTTTCTAATAATACCATACACTTAATTTTTTACACTTTTACCCCTTTTAAATTGAAAGAGGATACTCCATCTTCTAACTTTACTATATTTTCTCTTTATCCCTTTAATCTATTTTTTTTATTTTTTTTATTTCTTACCCCTTTAATTTTATTTTTTCAATAATACCCCTTCCATCAAACTATAATTTCGTGGGACCCACTTTATTTCATTTATTTTTCACCTCCTCAAACTTTACTATATTTTCTCTTTTACCCATTTAATCTCAATTTTTTTAAATAATAATATCTTTCCAACTTTATTTTTTTTTATTTTTCCCCTCTTAACTCGAGAGAGAGGATACCCGTGCTATAGGTACAGGTGAATTCTAATATATATAATAAAATAAAATTGAGTTGGAACAATTGTGTAATACAAACGTCTAATCAACTATAGTGTTGTGGGAAACAAATCCAACTAAGATAAACCTCCAATCATTTATAATTTTGTGGGTTAAACCTCCCTTCAAGTTGTAGTGTCATGGGACACACTTTATTTCTTTTATTCTTAACTCATCTAATTTGATTATATTTCTCTTCAACCCCTTCAATCCACTTTATTATTTTTCAGTTTTTACCCCTTTAATCCATTTTTTTTTAATAATACCCATCCAATTTTTTCACTTTTACCCCCTCCCCCCTAACTTTACTATATTTTCTCTTTTACTCATTTAATCCACTTTATTATTTTTCATCTTTTACCCATTTAATCTCAATTTCTTTAATAATACCCCTTCCGTCAAACTATAATTTCTTAGGATTCAATTTATTTCATTTATTCTTCACTCACCCTAACTTTAATATATTTCCTCTTTTACTTCTTTAATCAAATTTATTATTTTTCATCTTTTACCAATTTAATCTCAAATTTTTTGTAATAGTTTTATAGATTAAACCTCCCATGAAATTATAGTTTTATAGGACCCACATTATTTCATTTACTCTTCACTTCTTCTAATTTTACTATATTTTCTCTTCTACCCCTTTACTTCACTTTATTATTTTTCATATTTTACCCATTTAATCTCATTTTTTTTTAATAATAACCCTCCAACTCTATTTTTTCCACTTTTACCACTTACTCTAAAAAGAAGACACCCCATCCTCTAATTTTATTATATTTTATATTTTACCTCTTAATTCACTTTTCTTTTTCATCTCTTACCTTTTAATCTCAATTTTTTTAATAATATCCCTTCCATCAAGAAATAATATCTTGAGACCTATTTATTTCATTTATTCTTCACCTCCCCTAGTTTTACTATATTTTCTCTTTTACCCTTTAATCTATTTGATTATTTTTCATATTTTACTCGTGTAATCTCAATTTTTTTTTTTTATAATAATACTCCTTTAATTTTTATTTTATTTTTTTTACTTTTACCCTCTTAACCCAAGAGAGGCATGGGTGAACTCTAATATATATATAGATATGCACCCACAATTTTGGGATCCTTGGTTTTTTTTCCCTTTTTTAATTGATCTCGTGAGTAGGGTATATGGTATTTTATGAAGCAACTGGATATTCCAACTTTTAGATCAAATATATTGATTATATTTGTTATTGATATCATTTTATTAAGTCCACCGGGTTACATTGATATTGGACTCGAATCAAACATCTCCTTTGTTATTGTTTGTTATTGTTTAGTGGTCACTTTATTCAACTTTATTTACCATTTCCACTTTGTTTTATTATTATTATTATTATTATTATTATTATTATATTCAATGGATAATTTGACATAACCAATAATCTTGTCTCGCCATCACTAGACTTGATAGGAAAATATAAGGGCTCAATTTACATAATCCAAGACTCTACCACCATAATTCACTTTAATATCGTTGTTGTCTCTTATGTTACTAAATGACTTTATTCAGTTTTGAAAATGAAAACTATCCAAATGTATTGTTGTAGGGTTGTTTTAATTTGCCTATATTTTCCTGATTTTTTAAATATTTATTTATTTATTTTTAAATAAAAAATTAGTTTATGCAATATGCTAACGCATGCGCCATATGTGATTTTGCATTTGTGCTATTTGATAACATTGCTCATGTCCACCAAAATCATATTTAAAATCTCAACCGAGACAAGAGTATCTCTGTTGAAAATTTTCAGTCTTAAGTCTCAGTTGACATTCAAAAAGATATTATCTCTGAAATGAGTCCCTTTAACTCACATAAATTCAATAGCAATTGAGCTAAGACACCTTTCATCATCATAGGCCAAGACACCCTATATATTGGATAATTGGCCATGCCCAACTTAGATTTTAATAGCAAGTTCTAAAACTTCTATCTAGAAGTCAACACGAATTAGAGAAATGAAAACTAAAGTTAAATCATGTTCAAAGTAGCAAAGATGAAAATGAGGGTACCTTGGTAAAAGATGGTCAAATAAAGAGAAAATGGATTTGTTTCCAAAAAATGCCAAAGGAGTGTTATACAGAGGCCTAAGACTACGAGGTAACACATCGGAGATTAGAGAGAAGAACAAATACTTCGACATTAAGGTATCAGAAAGTGAAAAAAAAAAAGATCTCTAACAAAGATGCAGAGAAGGTATGCTTTCTTAGCAACCAAATGGTGCTTGTAAAATTTACAAGCTGAAAAAAACATTAATAGTTTATTTGCAGAAGTGCATTGGGGTCTCTACGCATCTGATAGTGGTCAATTTAAATTAACCTGAAATTGGTTCAAAAGGTGAACCTGAATCTGATCTTATAGATAGATTCTATTAGCTATTCAAGTATTTAATAAACACACGCAGCCACTCAATTGATTAATTCTTGCCCCTAGGGTGAACCTAAACCAAAATATTTAGTGATCAATTTACCATTTATACCATACTCATCGATCACATGTTCTTTCATGGTAGTATGACATGCTGGTTTAACGTGTAGTGGTGCGGTGTAATTTTCTCTCCACTTTGTTTTCATTATTTCATTCAAACTTATTCTCTTTATGACTTTTATTGCGGTCTTTGCATGTATACATACATGCAAATTCCTTTGATGTGTACCAACTAACTCATCTTTGTCGTGTTTGATGATGTAAAATTACCACTCTTTTGTTTCTAAGAGTTGATGGGTTTTTCCACTTATGTGGGGGGTATTTTCCTTGTCATTAACTTATGAGAAATCAAATAAAATAGGGTGGTTGTTAGTGTCCATAAGATGGGGTTTCTTTAAAATGAAGTTTTCTCTTTATTGAGTGTGAGAAAGGATTGAATCTCTACATGAATATTTTTTTTCTCAAGTAAAATATAGATGCTCAAGGTTCTTTAGGGTGTTCTTCACATTGTAGTCACGAGCTGGTGACAACGGAAGTGAGATCGACTTCTTGTTGAGATTCTTACTAGGGAGAGGTTTAGAGATTTGATGGATTTCACCGGAGAGTTGGAGGTAAATATAAATCTCCATACTTATAATTTCTTCTTTGAGTAGTGAATTTTTACTAGTCAATTTGTCCGTGGATGTAGCCCTATTGTGAGTGAACCACGTATATCTTGTGTTGTGGTTATATTTATTTCTCTACTCTCTTTATTATTACTTGCATTTTCTTTGCAATACATTCTTGGGATTTAGTTGTTGAGATTGATTGTTTTGATATTAAAAGGGATTAATTTCAATAATCGGATTTTCATGGGTGGCTTGAAATCTAGCCGCAACAATCTTCAAGTTATTTTTAGTTATTGATTCTTTAGATTGTACCCCTAGAATGAATTTTAGGAACTTTTATGACCAATCGTGTATTTATCTATTTAAGTTTAAAATGATCACAAAATCATCTCATTTCAATTATCATTCATCTTTATTATGCTTTTGGATTCCCTTTTAGCACTTGGTTCTGGTTGAAGAGGAAGATTTACTTTCCTTTTTTCCTTTTAACCACCCCTAATTTTTTAGGCTATTGTGATTAGTAATCTTAGTCTCCATTTATTTTAGCTCTATTTTGAAAATTTTCTAAGTCAATATTAATGAGATGGAGGAGAAAGCATAGAGAATTACAAAATTATGTTGGGTTGGCATTGCCTAATATAAGGAATTTGGAGAATATTTTTGCTTGGTGGGAGAAAGGGAGGTTCAACTTATAGGCGCATTTATAGTTTTCATTATTTGTACTTAAAATATAAAAAATAATTAGAATTATAGGTTCTTGAATAAGTTAAAAAGGAAGATAATTGAAAATATAAAAAATAGTTAGAATTATAAGTCCTTGAAGAAGTTAAAAAGGAAGATAATTGAAAGGGTTGAAAGAATGGTGCCTCCATTCATTTGGACCAATGTTTGACATTGAAGGTAACTTGTACTTAACACATTCTATTTTGGGGAGAGACAAATGTATGAAACTGTGATTTTTCATTGTTGGAATTTTTAAATATTTTTAAAAAATAATATATAATTTTATGCAAAATAAGTATTTAACCATGTGCACTTTATTAGTCTTTAAAAAAAAAAAAAATCAAATTATCAAACTTGCTTATTCCTTCTCCTTTTCCTTTTGAAGGAGAAGTTGAATGTTTGAATTAAATTTCATTAAAAAAAAAACATGTAAACAAATTAATGTGTGTGTCATAAATCGATTTATCCTATCTACCCAATCCACCTCAAAATCAGAATTTCTTCCGAACAGTTTTATTGTGAGCATGGCTGATTAGATTTGTAATTTAGATATGATATAAATGTAAATGAAGAATGGTGATGAAAATCAGGCATGGAATGTAAAATTGTATAATTTGCTATATGGTTGTGCATAAAGCTGTCAATAGACCGGAATGGGCTGGGCCTTTTAAGGCTTAAAATCTAGGCCCAAACTAAATCCATCTAAATATCGGGCTGAACTAAAGAAATAATACCTTAGTCCAAGCAAGTTTTGTCCACCTACATTTGGGTCATTTGCGAGTCAGGCCAAACCTGTTTCAACTATTTTTTTTTATTGTATTGGGAGCATTAAATAACAATAAATTGATTAAAAATAATATTTTTTATTTGATTTTTCAAACATATTTCCATCTCCCATTCAAATTTATAATCTCTAAATTCTTAGAGAAAATATGAAGTTAAGGGATCATTATTAATTTATAAGAAAACTATTATATATTGTATTTTAATATAGTATAGCAGGTCGGGCCACCCATCAGGCCTACATTCAAAAACCAATACCAGCCCTATAATTAAACGGCCTTAGCCTGGCCCGATAACTAAATGAACTTAATAACTAAACTCAAATTCAATCCATAGCAAGTCGGGCTAGATGGATCCAAAACCTGACCCATTGACAGCCTTAGTTGTAAATGAAGATTAATGTACGGAAGGAGGACAAAATGTGGAGTGTTTTTTAATATAGATATTAGAAGTTGACGTGTGAGATCACACGTGTATGAGAAAATAAATGGTTTATGAAAATTACATAATAAAAGGATATTTTTGTAATTTTAAAAATTAGCCAACGTGATTATAGGGTCATGAGATTAGAGTTTTTTTCTTTATATTTTGATTAAAATGACTTTGATTATATTAAATTTATATAGATACATAGGCTTAAAAACCTTTGGGGAGGTTTAAGCTCATCTACTTAGGTTTTAGAGTCACCACCATTAAATTAAGGTGTGAATGAACACTATAAAATTATTTTCAAAATTCATTTCCTTGGCTTGTAATGACTCTCATATCCGAATGGATAAGTAAAGGTCTACTTAGAGTTCTAGGTAATGGAGTTTGGTTGAGGGACAAGGAAGGTGTTAGGCACCTGTCCCTCCCATCGTTAGATGGTTTCCAATATAACCATATATGAAGTTTTCAAAACCAATTTTTGGATTTTTGAAAATAAAGACGTTAAAGAGAAAGTTAAGGAAAATTTACTATAGTTTTATTTTGAAATATAAGCAAATTAAGATGATGAGCAAGCCCTTATTAGAAGTAAGTGTTTGTTGGATTTTTTTTAAGCAAAGACTTTGATGGGAATTCACTTGGATTCTACCATTTTAAGTCTTTAGGCTTTAAAGGAAGATTATGTACTCGCTTGTGAGTAACTTTTTATCAATTTAGTCTTTTAAAGGTATTCATGGGTTAGACACCACTAATGAAAAAATTAAGGACCTTCATGCATGATTTGTATTCTTTTTGAAACTATCTTTTTGTTGATTTAGAGAGTTAGGTAAAGATCTAAAGAGATCATCACCTTCAACTCTTAACCCTTTTATAGAGTAAAATGTGGTGTGTGTGGACGGAACCTCCTAAACGGATTTACTCTCTAGTTCTATTACCATTAAATAAAGTTAAAAAAAAAAAACCATTATTCTAGGAAATTTAGAATGCTAGAAAATAAAGAAAATAATATATCTATATTATGAATTTAAATTACATAAGTAAAGAAATTAAAGACAACAAATTCTAGTACTTTTAAAGAGTTTATTGAGGACTTATTTGGGGAGATCACCTCTAGGAGGGATTACTCTCTACCCCCAAGTCTCTAAACTAAATATTAGAGATCTATAGTATTAAATAAAAGCTTGGAATTAAACAATTAAAGTAAATAATGGGGAGATAAGGATTGGGGTTGTGGTAGGACTTTTCCCACCTTATTGTTATTGTTCTTTTTCTTTTTTTTTTCTTCTTGGATTTTTCTTCTTAAGATAATTTGGACAGAATTTTGGGAAGGTTTAGGAGTTTTGAGAAATATTTTTTATGGAATTTTAAAATTTTAATTCTTTCTCTCCCTCATTTGCCTTGAATGGATTTCCTATTTATAAGACTTTAAGAGACCCTTGAGGGTAAACTTGTCCTAAAACCTTGATACCCTAAATATTCTTTAAAAAACCTTAATGAAAAGCATTAATTCCACCTTCTAACTTTATCTTTGATGATTTTTACATTTTCTCCCCCTCTTTTACCTTAAATGGGTCTCCTATTTATAAGACTTTAAGAGGTCCTTAGGGTAAATTTATCCTAAAACCCTAATACCCCAAATATCTTAGAAAAATCCTTCATGAAAAGTATCAATTCCACCTTCTAACCTTGGCCTTGATAGGCTTTAATCTCTTTCTCTCCCTCTTTTACTTTGAATGGGGCTCATATTTATAAGACTTTAAGAGAACCTTAAGGGTAAACTTGTCCTAAAACCTTGATACCCCAAATATTCTAGAAAAAACCTTCATGAAAAACATCCATTCCACCTTCTAACCTTGGCCTTGATGGTTTTTAACCTTTTGTAGAATTACACAAATCTTGATGATCAAGGGAGAAGATAGTCTTTACACCCAAAATTCTAGAAAATTCTTAGTAAGGATAAAATGATCTTAGACCTTATGATTTGGGTCAATTGTGAGAAATCTAGATCAAATGGTATGTAATTTGATGAAGGTTTTTTGTCCTTTTTGATAACTTCCTTAGGCTAGTTCTCTAACAAAGTAAATTTACAAAGGTCTTTGGGCACAAATTCTAGAGACTTCTTGAAATTGGATAAGATAGTCATAAGATTTAGAAAATGTTCAATTTACCTTAAATGCCATAGAATTCTTTGAATATTTGAAAAATATTATAAGGGTAGAAGAGGGTTTTGACCCTAATATATCTCAACAAATCAAAGTTTGAAGAGGTAATTATACATAAGTAGGGACCAAGCAAGAGCTTTGGTCAAGTTTAGGAGAATAAGAGTATTACCATAAGGTCTTTGGTGGGAGAGATTTGAAAATTTAAAGCATGGGTAGAAAGGGGATCAGGGAGGATTTTCTTGAAGAATAAGTCATTAAGAGAAGGGTTTAGAGAATCATTTCATGTGGAGAATCTCATGCACACATAGGATCTTTAACTACTTAACTGAATTGGATGTACCCCAGGTACTGCTAAAAAAAATTATATCTAGCCATACTTGAGGTAAGGTTGGTGTAATTTTAAACCTGCACATCACAAAGGTAAGGTCGATACAAAAAATGGCATGGCCATATGATCTATATGGCCATGCAAAGCTATGTTTGGCCGTACAGGCCATATAGCTAAGCAAAATTTGATTTTTAATGATCAAAATTGATCATTTTTTATCAGTCCAAATGGATCCTATTTTTTTATCCAATTTTTCTCTATTTGATCCTCGATGAATGGATTCAAATAAGATCTCGAGCTTGTTCGATTAAATTGGGGTGTCTACAGTTTAAATATAAAGTTGTATACATTTGTCAAATCCAAATTTTGGTATACAAACAATTTGTATTTTACCTTCATTCATTACAATAATATATATATAAGTCTCGTATGACAGCCAACATTGGGAGGCTAAATTTGATGTAGCTAGGATTCGCTCTTTTAAAGTCCCACATCTATTAAGAACTCAGGGTTGTTTTGGGTTAAATATATGTAGGGCTACTCCACTTTATATCAATTGGTTTTAGGTTGGAATTTGATATGGTATCAGAGCCCATCCGTTTGTTGTCTGTAGGTCTGTTGGTTCGTTTATCCATGTGTCAGGCCTTTGTTTTGTTTCAGTTTAGCCTGAATGTGTGGGTGGGTGTTAAAGTCCCACATCAGTTAAGGACTCAGGGTGGTTGTGGGTTAAATATCTGTTTGGCCACTCCACTTGATATCAATTGGTTTTAGGCTGAATCTAACATGGTATTAGAACTCATGGGCCGTCTATTGTTGTAGGTCCATTGGTCCATCTGTCCACGTGTCAAGCCTTTTTTGTATTTCAGTTTGGCTTAGATGTGTAGGTGGGTGTTAAAGTCCCACATTGGTTAAGGACTCAACGCTATTGTGGGTTAAATATTTATTGGCCCACTCCACTTGATACCAATTGGTTTTAAGTTGGAATCTAACACACTCCATGTACAAATTAACAATATAAAAAAATTTGAATTTTATGACGTGGATCCCACTTCAAGATTTGTTGGGTGATTTTTTGTAATTAAAATACAAGAACTTGAATGCAACATCTCCCTCAATATAAAACCTTGTTTTAACATGGAATTTTCTTAGTTTCTCATTATAGTTGTCTTGTTAATCTAATAAATTTATCTTCCCCAAATTGGTTATAATATATGTGGTGGTTATTATCATCTTTTAAAAAATTAGATTATCAAACTTCCTTATTCCTTCTCCTTTTTTTTTTAAAGAGAAGTTGAATGATTGAATTAAACTTCATTAAAAAAATAAACATGTAAACAGATTAATGTGTATTATCAATCATTTGATTCTATTTGCACAATCTACCCCAAAAACAAATCTTTTTTCCAATAATTTCATTTATGGTATAAATGTAAGGAAAAATGGTGATGGAAATCTAGCAAGATGTGTAAGAAAACTATTATATATTGTATTTTAATATAGTATAACAAGCAGGGCCACCTGTCGAGCCTACATTCAAAATTCAAAATTGGCCCTATAATTAAACGAGCTTAGCCTAACACGATAACTAAATGGATTTAATAACTAAATTCGAACTTGGTCCATAGTGGCTTAAGTCGGATCGACTCAAAACCCAACTTATTAATAGTCCTAGTTCTACATGAAGAGTAACGTACAGAGGAAGGGCAAAATGTGACATCTTTTTTATATAGATACTAAAAGTTGACATGTGCGATCATACATATATGAGAAATTAAAAGGTAAATATTACATAGTAGAATGATCTTTTTATAATTCTGAAAATTAACCAATGTGATAATAGGGTATGGAATTGGATTTTGTTCATTTTTTAAAATCAAAATGACTATGATTATATTAAGTTTAAATCTAATATTGTAGACATTTGTTATATCCAAATATTGGTGTACACCCACTTGTATTCCACCTTCTATCATTATAATAAATATATATATACACACAACGTAATGCTAATATCCAATACCTTATGAAGATGTTAGCATTGTCCAACACATTTTTGTTTAATAATACCTTCCTCATTTTGTCTTTTAGTGAAAAAGACAAGAGCATATTAGTCTTTTACACAATAAATACATTTATTGAGCAATAAATGCATTTATTATGTTGGCATTGCTTGCAAAAGTATTTACCTAAAAATAATAATTAATTCAAAATACTTAAATGTTCATAGCATTTATTATGTAAATAAGCATTTATTATACAAAATAAGGAGTATTACTGGAAAAAATAAAGTGTTAGACAAAACTAATGTCCTCATGAAGTATTGAATGTTAACATTCCCTATATATATATATTAGTTGGGATATTCTAACTTATGAAGAATGACTCATGAGAAAACACATTATCTCAATCATTTAGATACAAAATCCAATAGTTGAGATTTTTACGTATCTTGATAATACATAACTCGGATATACTTATCCTTGGGATAAATATGAAAATACTGGACTTCGAATCGTGTCTAATCCTAAAGAGGGGTAAATAGGATAATTAAAATTTTCATTCAATTTATTCAATTTTAACTTATATTGATAATGTGACTATTTATTTTAAGTCATTCACCTATTTTCGATTTTGCACTTATGTATCTAAGATACATTTACTAAAAATACACTTGAAATTTAAACATTCATTTCGTCATTTTATTCAATGGTTCATTCATATAAGATTTACCTATTTGACATTCATGACATCTTTTGACATTCAAAGCATTTAAGTGTAAATTGCAGAATCATAAAACATGCACGAGACATAAGATTTATAATGGTTCGGCAATGTGCCTACATCCTATCTTACGACAAGTCTCTATTTTGCAATGCAATAGTTGTTTACTTAGAATCTAAACAATTATGACATGTCATACATAGCATAATATTCATTCATAACATGTATTCATTTAAGTGTAAATTAATAGAGATATTTTTACAAATACGAGACATGCTATTTTTAGTTGTTGATTCTTTAGATTGTACCCCAAGAATGAATTTTAGGACCTTTTATGACTGAACATGTATTTATCTATTTAAGTTTAAAATGATCACAAAATCATCTCATTTCAATTGTCTATCATCTTTATCATGCTTTTGAATTGCCTTTTAGCACTTGTTTCGGGTAGGATAGGAAGATTTGCTTTCCTTTTAACCACCCCTAATTTTTTAGGCTATTGTGATTAGTAATCTTAGTCTCCATTTATTTTAGCTCTATTTTGAAAATTTTCATAGTCAATACTAATGAGATGGAAGAGAAAGCACAGAGAATTACAAAATTATGTTGGTTGGGGAGAATATTTTTGCAGGTGGGAAAAAGGGAGGTTCAACTTTTGGTGCCTTTATAATTTTCATTATTTGCACTTAAAATATAAAAAATAGTTAGAATTATAAGTACTTGAAGAAGTTAAAAAGGAAGATAATTGAAAATATAAAAAAATAGTTAGAATTATAAGTCCTTAAAGAAGTTGAAAAGGAAGATAATTGAAAGGGTTGAAAGAATGGTGCCTCCATTCATTTGGATCAAGGTTTGACATTGAAGGTAACTTGTACTTAACACATTCTATTTTGGGGAGAGACAAATGTATGAAACTGTGATTTTTCATTGTTGGAATTTTTAAATATTTTAAAAAAATAATATGTAATTTTAGGCAAAATAAGTATTTAACCATGTGCACTTTATTAGTCTTCTAAAAAAAATCAAATATCAAACTTGCTTATTCCTTCTCCTTTTCCTTTTGAAGGAGAAGTTGAATGTTTGAATTAAATTTCATTGAAAAAAAAACCTGTAAACAAATTAATGTGTGTGTCATAAATCGCTTTATCCTATCCACCTCAAAATCAGAATTTCTTCTGAACAATTTTATTGTGAGCATGGCTGATTAGATTTGTAATTTAGATATGATATAAATGTAAATGAAGAATGGTGATGAAAATCAGGCATGGAATGTAAAATTGTATAATTTGCTATACGGTTGTGCATAAGGCTGTCAATAGACCGGAATGGGCTGGGCCTTTTAAGGCTTAAAATCTAGGCCCAAACTAAATCCATCTAAATATCGGGTTGAACTAAAGAAATAAAACCTTAGTCCAAGCAAGTTTTGTCCACCTACATTTGGGTCATTTGCGAGTCGGGCCAAACCTATTTCAACTATTTTTTTTTTATTGTACTGGGAGCATTAAATAACAATAAATTGATTAAAAATAATATTTTTTATTTGAATTTTTAAACATATTTTCATCTCCCATTTCAAATTTATAATCTCTAAATTCTTAGAGAAAATATGAAGTTAGGGGATCATTATTAATTTATAAGAAAACTATTATATATTGTATTTTAATATAGTATAGCAGGTCGGGCCACCCATCGGGTCTACATTCAAAAACCAATACCAGCCCTATAATTAAACGGCCTTAGCCTGGCCCGATAACTAAATGAACTTAATAACTAAACTCAAATTCAATCCATAGCAAGTCGGGCTAGATGGATCCAAAACCTGACCCATTGATAGTCTTAGTTGTACATGAAGATTAATGTACGGAAGGAGGACAAAATGTGGAGTGTTTTTTAATATAGATATTAGAAGTTGATGTGTGAGATCACACGTGTATGAGAAAATAAATGGTTTATGAAAATTACATAATAAAAGGATACTTTTGTAATTTTAAAAATTAACCAACGTGATTATAGGGTCATGGGATTAGAGTTTTTTTTTCTTTATATTTTGATTAAAATGACTTTGATTATATTAAGTTTATGTTGATACGTAGGCTTAGAAACCTTTGGGGAGGTTTGAGCTCATCAACTTGGGTTTTGAAATCGCCACCACTAAATTAAGATATGAATGAACACCATAAAATTATTTTCAAAATCCTGTTCCTTGGCTTGTATTGACTTTCATATCCTAATTGATAAGTAAAGGTCTACTTAGAGTTCTAGGTAAGGGAGTTCAGTTGAGGGACAAAGAAGGTGTTAGGCACCTGTCCCTCCCATCCTAAGATGGTTACCAATATGACTATAGATGAAGTTTTCAAAATCATTTTTTGAATTTTTGAAATAAAGGACGTTAGAGAGAGAGTTAAGGAAAATTGACTATAGTTTTATTTTGAAACGTAAGTGAATTAAGATAATGAGCAAGCCCTTACTAGAAGTAGGTGCTTGCTGGATTTTTTTGTGAAACAAAGACTTTAGTGGGAATCCACTTGGATTCTACCATTTTAAGTCTTTAGGCTTTAAAGGAAGATTATGTACTCACTGGTGAGAAACTTTTTATTGATTTAGTCTTTTGAAGGTATCCATAGGTTGGACACCACTAATGAAAAAATTCAGGACCTTCATGCATGATTTGTATTCTTTTTGGAACTATCATTTTGTTGGTTTAGAGAGATTGATAAGGATCTAAAGAGATCATCACCTTTGACTCTTAACTCTTTTATAGAGTAAAATGTGGTGTGTGTGGGGATGTGTATGCATAGGATGGATTTAACAAGAGAATATTACCTCCTAAAAGGATTTACTCTCTAGCTCTATTACCATTAAATAAAGCAAAAGAAAAAAAGAAAAAAAAATCATTATTCTAGGAAACTTAGAATGTAAGAAAATAAGATATATACATTATGAATTTAAATTATATAAGTAAAGAAATTAAAGACAACAAATTCTAGTGTGTTCAAAGAGTTTATTGATGACTTATTTGGGGAGATCACCTCTAGGAGGGATTACTCTCTACTCCCAAGTCTCTAGACTAAAGATTAGAAATCTCTAGTATTAAATAAAAGCTTGGAATTAAACGATTAAAGTAAATAATGGGGAGATGAGGATTGGGGTTGTGGTATAACTTCTCCTACCTTATTATTATTGTTCTTATTCTTCTTGGGTTTTTTTTTCTTGAGATAATTTGAACAGAATTTTGGGAATGTTTAGGAGTTTTGAGAAATATTTTTTATAAAATTTTAAAATTTTAATTCTTTCTCTCCCTCATTTGCCTTGAATGGGTTTTCTATTTATAGGATTTTAAGAGACCCTTGGGGGAAAATTTGTCCTAAAATCTTAATACCATAAATATTCTAGAAAATATCTTAATGAAAAGCATTAATTCCACCTTCTAACCTTATCGTTGAAGATTTTTAATATTTTTCTCCACCTCTTTTGCCTTGAATAGGTCTCCTGTTTATAAGACTTTAAGAGGTCATTGGGGTAAACTTGTCCTAAAACCTAAATATCCTAAATATCTTAGAAAAATCCTTCATGAAAAGCATCAATTTCACATTCTAACTTAGGCCTTGATGGTCTTTAATTTCTTTCTCTCCCTCTTTTACTTTGAATAAGGCTCCTATTTATAAGACTTTAAGATAACCTTGAGGATAACCTTGTCCTAAAACCTTGATACCCCAAATATTCTAGAAAAAATCTTCATGAAAAACATTCATTCCACCTTCCAACCTTGGCCTTGATAGTCTTTAACCTCTTGTTGAATTACATAAATCTTGATGATCAAGGGAAAAGATAGTCTTTACACCCAAAATTCTAAATAATTCTTAGTAGGGGTAGAATGGTCCTAGACCTTTTGATTTGGGTCAATTGTGAGAGATTTAGGCCAAATGGCATGTAATTTGATAAAAGTTTTTTGTCATTTTTGGTAACTTCCTTAGGTTAGTTCTCTAACAAACTAGATATACAAAGGTCTTTGGGCACAAATTCTAGAGACTTCTTGAAGTTGGATAAGATAGTCATAAGATATATAAAGTGGTCAATTTACTTTGAATGCCATAGGATTCTTTGGATATTTGAAAAATATTATAAGGGTAGAAGAGAGTTTTGACCCTAATGCATCTGAACAAACCAAAATTAGAAAAGGTAATTATGTTTGAGTAGGGACCGAGCAAGAGCTTTGGTCAAGTTTAGGAGAATAAGAGTATTATCATAAGGTCTTTGGTGGGAGAGATTTGAAAATTTAAAGCATAGGTAGAAAGGGGTTAAGGGAGGATTTTCTTGGAGAATAAGTCATTAAGAGAAGGGTTTAGAAAGTCATTTCCTGTGAAGAATCTCATACACGCATGAGATCTTTAACTACCTAACCGAATTGGATGTACCTCAGGTACATCCAGAAAAAATTATATCTAGCCATACTTGAGGTAAAGTCGGTGTAATTTTAAACCTACACATCACAAAGGTAAAGTTGATAAAAAAAATGGCTTTGCCATATGATCTATATGGCCATGCAAAGTTATGTTTGGCCGTACAGGCCATATGGTCAAGTAAAATTTGATTTTTAATTATCAAAATTGATCATTTTTTATTAGTCCAAATGAGTCCTATTTTTTTATTATCGAAATTCTCTATATTTGATCCTCGATGAATAGATTCAAATAAGCTCTCGAGCTTGTTCGATCAAATTGGGGTGTCTACAGTTTAAATATAAATATGTATACATTTGTCATATCCAAATTTTGGTATACAAACAACTTGTACTTTACCTTCATTCATTACAATAGTATATATATAAGTCTCGTATGACAGCTAACATTGGGAGGCTAAATTTGATGTAGTTAGGATCCACTCTGTTAAAGTCCCACATCTGTTAAGGACTCAAGGTTATTTTGGGTTAAATATATGTAGGGCCACTCCAATTGATACCAATTGGTTTAAGGTTGGAATCTGACATGGTATCAGAGCCCATGACCCGTTTGTTGTATATAGGTCTGTTGGTCCATTTATCCACGTGTCAGATTTTTGTTATGTTTCAGTTTAGCCTGAACGTGTGGGTATGTGTTAAAGTCCCACATCAGTTAAGGACTCAGGGTTGTTGTGGGTTAAATATCTGTTTGGCCACTCCACTTGATACCAATTTATTTTTAGGTTGGAATCTAACATGGTATTAGAACTCATGGGCCATCTGTTGTTTGTAAGTCCATTGGTCCATCTGTCCATGTGTCAGGCCTTTGTTCTATTTTACTTTGGCTTGGATGTGTAGGTGGGTGTTAAAGTCCCACATTGATTAAGGACTTAAGGCTGTTATGGGTTAAATATTTATTGGGCCACTCCACTTGATACCAATTAGTTTTAGGTTGGAATCTAACACACTCCATGAAACAAATTAACAATATAAAAAATTTGAATTTTATAACATGGATCCCACTTCAAGATTTGTTGGGTGAGTTTTTGTAATTAAATTACAAGAACTTGAATTCAACATCTCCCTCAATATAAAACCTTGTTTTAACATGAAATTTTCTTAGTTTCTCATTATAGTTACCGTGTTAATCTAATAAATTTATCTTTCCCAAATTGGTTATAACATATGTGGTGGTTATTATCATCTTTTAAAAAAAATTAGATTATCAAACTTCCTTATTCCTTCTCATTTTTTTAAGGAGAAGTTGAATGTTTGAATTAAACTTCATTAAAAAAAAAAAAAACATGTAAATAGATTAATGTGTATTATCAATCATTTGATTCTATTTACACAATCTACGCTAAAAACAATTTTTTTTCCAATAGTTTCATTTATGATATAAATGTAAGGAAAAATGGTGATGGAAATCTAGCAAGATATGTAAGAAAACTATTATATATTGTATTTTAATATAGTATAACAAGCAGGGCCATCTGTCGGGCCTATATTCAAAATTCAAAATTCAAAATTGACCCTATAATAAAACGAGCTTAGCCAACCCGATAACTAAATGGATTTAATAACTAAATTCGAACTTGGTCCATAATGGCTTAAGCCGGATTGACCCAAAATCCAACCTATTAATAATTCTAGTTTTACATGAAAAATAATGTACAAAGGAAGGGCAAAATGTGGTATTTTTTTTATATAGATAGTAAACGTGGACATGTGTGATCATACATGTATGAGAAATTAAAGGGTAAATATTACATAGTATAATGATCTTTTTATAATTATGAAAATTAACCAATGTGATAATAGGGTATGGGATTGGATTTTATTCATTTTTTAAACTAAAATGACTCTGATTATATTATTGGTGTGCAACCACTTATATTCCACCTCCTATCATTATAATATATATATACACATGGTAATGCTAATGTCCAAGACCTTATGAAGATGTTAGCATTGTCCAACACATTTTTATCTAATAATACCCTTCTTCATTTTGTTTTTTAGTGAAAAAGATAATAGCATATTAGTCTTTTACATAATAAATACATTTATTATATTGGCATTGCTTGCAAAAGTATTAATAAAAAATAATAATTAATTCAAAATACTTAAATGCTCATAGTATTTATTATGTAAATAAACATTTATTATATAAAATAATAATACACCCTTATTTTTTTAGTAAAAGACAAAATAAGGAGGAGTATTATTGGAAAAAAAAAAGTGTTAGACAATACTAATGTCCTCATGAAGTATTAGACGTTAACATTCTCCCTAATATATATATATATGGGAAATGTTCAGCACCCTAAGTTTTACCACACACTTTAACAAACGTTTTTTGTCCTACATGGGTTAGAAGTTTTGGAATGAGTTGATTTTTGATGAGGATGATCTCTATGATTAGAAGATCATCCTCCCCAAAAATCAGCCCATTCCGAAATGTTTAGCCCCATGTTTACACGTTGAAAAATCGTGGACCGTCCATTTTTGTAAATCATTTTTGATGGGGTTAGAAGTTTTGGAATGAGCTGATTTTTGGTGAGGATGATCTCCTCACCATAGAGATCATCCTCACCAAAAATCAGCTCATTCCGAAACTTCTAACCCATGTAAGACAAAACGCGTTTGTTAAAGTGTGTGGTAAAACTAAGGGTGGCGAACGGGACCCTATATATATATATATATATATATATATTGGTTGGGATATGCTAACTTATGAAAAATGACTCATGAGAAAACACATTATCTCAATCATTTAGATACAAAATTCAATAGTTGAGATTTTTACGTATCTTGATAATACATAACTCGAATATACTTATCCCGAGGATAAATATGAAAATACTGGGCTTCGAACCGTTTTTAGTCCTAAAGGGGGTGAATAGGATAATTAAAATTTCATTCGATTTATTCAATTTTAACTTAGATTGATAATGTGACTATTTATTTGAAGTCATTCACTTATCCTCAATTTTGTACTTATGTCTCTAAGATGCATTTATTAAAAATACACGTGAAATTTAACCATTCATTTCGTCATTTCATTCAATGATCCATTCATATAAGATTTTACATATTCCACATTCATGGCATCTTTTGACATTGAAAGCATTTAAGTGTAAATTGCGAACTTATAAAACATGCATGAGACATAAGACTTATAATGGTTAGGCAATGTGCCTACATCCAATCTCACGACAAATCTATACTTTGCAATGCAATAGTTGTTCACTTAGAATCTAAACATTTATGACATGTCATACATAGCATAATATTCATTCATAATACGCATTCATCTAAGTGTAAATTAATAAAGATATTTTTAAAAATACGAGACAAGCATTTTATAGTGATTCGACTACATGTCTACATCCACTCCCAAGGTTTCTACCTAGGAACTTGGTGTTCACTATCAAAAATGTTTATGGTTCACCTCGGACCTTTTACATAGAATTTTTATACCTAGACTAAATTCTAAAACCTTAAGATTGAGATAAACACATCATCTTGAAATTGTGAATTTTGTTCCTCGAAAATTCACGAACTTCTTCTCTTGTCAAGAGTCCTAGACTCTAATATGAGCTTGATTTTTTTATGGGTTGAACGAAGTAACCTCATACATAGATTTGAAAATGAATAATAAAATAACAAGGACTTATTGAACTCTAAATATTTACCAATAGCGATCTTAAGTTCTTCAAGTCCTTGAGCTCACAAGTGTATCTCGATGGTTGAATCTTTCAATCAAGCTTTTGAGTTCGATTCCTTGTGATCACTCCTTCTATCTTCTCCCTTTTGCTCAATGCTTCATGAATGTAGCAATATGTATGTAATCTGAGGTTTGATGACTGGAAATTAGATCAAATGAGAGGTCTAAGAATTTTGAAAGAATTCACCTAAGTTAAACTCTCATTAGCGTAGAAATGACTTTCTAAGTGTGGAGAGGGGAGAGTTAAAAATCTCTCGAATTTTATCATCCACAAATGAATTCAAGCAATAAGTTTAAAGTCATTTGGAAAACAAAAATTACCTATCGGTGGCACCGTGCTAATTTTCGACGGCGCTACTTGTTCCAACAATCATATTTTCAAATTTTTGGATTGTTGGAATACTTACCCGGCGGCGTCGGGTAACAGACTTATGGCCCTTGTGGAAAATGGGCCTTACTGCCATGGCTCCTGGTGAACAACCCGATGACGCCAAGTAAATTACTAAAACACCTTTTTTAGGTCATTTTGATCATATCTTACTCATGAAAGCTCTAATGAACTAACTGTTCGAGATTTTGTAGATCTTACTAAATTGAATATCCCCAAGCTTTTACCAAGAGGTGAGCCATGATCTAAGTTGGTAAAATTATCAACTCTTTTAATCATTTTGGGCCAATTTGAGCTCTTGGGAAGTCTGGTGATTAAATGATTCAGGGATTTAGTAGATCTTGCCTATATAAGATCTCCCAACACTTACCAAGATAAGTGATTATCTAAAGGTGGTCAAATTATAAAATACCATTTATGATCATTTATAGCTCTCAAAAGTTTTGATGAATGAATGGGTCAAGGTATTTACCAATGTGAGTCGACTTAACAATCATCTAGGTGTTGGAGAATAGTATAGGTGGTCTCATTATCTTTCAAGTTTTATGTATACATATTATGAGTGTTTTATCGATGTACTTGAAGTTGATTGGCTTTACTTGGGTTTTCATATGTCTTTAATTGTAAATCAATCTGACACACAATTTAAGTTTCGAGATTGACAAAATGTGAAACTAACAAAATCTCAAACATTGGATTTTATATTTAAATGTTGGGATCATGTATTTTTTTTCACGAGTCAAGGGATCCTAACCCTACACACAAATGGTTTTCATTCTAATGTTTGTCCCCCACATAAGTGTTATGATTTAATCTTATTACAAATCTCGAGAAATAATTGTGTACATGAAGAATAACGTGTAGAGGGAGGAAAAAAATGTGGAGTGTTTTTTAATATAGATACTAGAAGTTAACATGTGAGATCACACGTGTGTGAACACAGGATTTTCGATTTTCGAATATCACAACTACTGTGAGGGTTTTTGGAGTCGCCACCATTCTTTTTTGGTAAAAGGGTGTGAATGGTCACCCGGATTATATTTTTTGAAAAATATGTTATATTAAAATTTAGTGACTCTTGTACGAATATGAGTTATTTGGTCAAACTTTTGATTCTAGGTAAGGGGGTCCATATTAGGGAGTAGGGAAGGTGTTAGGCACCCTACTCCCTTCACCGTTGGTGATAATCTCAAATTCAATCGTTTTTAAAAATAAAATAAAATAAAATAAAAAATTGAAACAAATCTGATATGTGTCCTCAAGTATGTGGGACTTTGATGTTAGTTCAACCCATTGAGGACACCCTTATTGAAAAATGGGTCTTTCGATGGCTCAAACTATTTGTGGTGTAGAGAAGGGGGATAAATAGAATAGGGAAATGGATGGGAGAGAAGGGGGCGATCTTTGTCCAAAACCCACTTTAATCTTAACTTTATCTTCTTTAATTCTTCAAAGGATAAGTCTTCCTTGACTTTTCTAGACTTGCTTGAGAGAAAATTAAGAGTTAAGATGAGTTGAGAGTAAAGTGTTGAGAGTAGAGAGAGTTATAATTTTAAAGAATTCTTTTTTCAAATTTTCATTAGGTTGTGTGAGTTGAGAATGAGGGGATTTTATAAAATTTTAGAAGTAAAATGAAATGAATTGATGAAAATGAGTAGAATGATTCGGGATTTTTGAGAGAAGGTATGTAAATTAAGGGTGATGGAATGACATTTGTGTAAGAGAAGTTAAATGAGTTATTTATAATCCAAATGAGTTGGATCTTTTAACCCATTTGAATTAAGTATTAGGTGGAATGAAATGACTGGTGTTTGGTTGAGAGAATAGGGGTGTAAGATGATGGTTGATTGATTGAGTATTTGGTGAGTTGAGGGAAGTGATGTAAGAGGGTAATTAATTAGGTTTTGGGAGAGTGAAGGAGATGGTGACATGTGTCAAGATGTATAGAGATTAAAATTTTAGATAGGTTGATGGGAGATAATGAGTGTTTGATTTGAGAGAATTGGTGTGGATTTGTAAGGAATAATGATGGTAGGTTAGGGGAGAAGTATGAGTTTATAGGGAATGATGATGGTAGGTTAGGGGAGGGTATGAGCTTGTAGAGAATGATGATGGTAAGTTAAGGTATGAATTTGTAAGGAATGATGATAGTAGGTTAAGGGAAGGTATGGGTTTGTAGAAAATGATAATGGTAGGTTAGGGAAGGGGTGATGGATTGATATGATTTTTTAGAGAAAAGATGATGAGGATGGGTAATTTGATGAGGGATGTAAGTTAAGGTGGTAATATGTGTCCCACCTTGATGATCATGTTGATTGGTTGTGATATTAGGTTGGGTTAAAAGTTGGGCTTGGGTAATGGATTGGGTAGGTATAATATTGGGCTTGAGTGTAATAATAAATAGGGTGAATTGTTATGGTGAAAGGTTGAAAGGAATGGATTTGGGTTGAGTTGAGTGGGCTTAAGTGATGGGTTGAATAGGGATGGGTTTAGATTTAATTGAATGGATTTGATTGAGATGGATTAGGTTTAAGAGTATAGAAGGGTAGTGATGAGCTTGGGTCCATGGGCCACGTAAATGGGGCCTTGGGCTATTTATTGAAAGAGAATGATGAAATACACTACATTTTGAAGGTTTGGGCCTTGGGGCCCATTTCGATTTTGATAGATTTTGGGTACTTTGCATCGAGGGCTTGGTCAAATTTGGGTGTCTGTAACATGCATGAGAAAATAAATGGTCTATGAAAATTACATAGTAAAAATAATATTTTTGTAATTTTGAAACTTAACTAACGTGATTATATGGTCATGGGATTGGAGTTATATATATATATATATATATATTTGATTAAAATGATTATGATTATATTAAGTTTATGTAGATACGTGGGCTTTAAAACCTTAAGGAAAGTTTGAGCTCATTTACTTAGGTTTTGAAGTCGCCACCATTTAATTAAGGTGTGAATAAATACCATGAAATTGTTTTCAAAATTTGTTTTCCTTGGTTTGTAGTAACTCTCATATCCGAATAGATAGAGTTCTAGGTAAGAGAGTTCGGTTGAGGGACAAAGAAGGTTGTAGGCACTTTGTCCCTCCCATCCTAAGTGAAGTTTTGAAAACTATTTTTTGGATTTTTGAAAATAAAGGGAGTTAGAGAGATAGAGAGGGAGAAAGTTAAGGAAAATTTATTATAGTTTTGTTTTAAAACATGAACAAATTAAGATGATGAGCAAACCCCTATTAAAAGTAAGTGTTTGTTAGATTTTTTTTTGTGAGGCAGAGATTTTAGTGGGATTTCACTTGGATTCCACCATTTTAAGTATTTAGGCTTTAAAGGAAGATTATGTACTCATTTGTGAGTAACTTTTTATTAATTTAGTATTTTGAAGGTGTTCATGGGTTGGATACCACCAATGAAAAAATTAAAGATCTTTATGCATGATTTGTAATCTTTTTGGGACTATCTTTTTGTTGGCTTAGAGAGTTAGGCGAGGATCTAAAGAGATCATCACCTTTGACTCTTAATCCTTTTATAAAGTAAATTGTGGTATGTGTGGGGATATGTTTGCATGGGATGGACTTAATAAGAGAAAATTACCTCCTAAGACTCTAGTTCTATTATCATCAAATAAAGCAAAAAAATATATATATTTTTCTAAAAAAATTAGAATGCAAAAAAATAAAAAAAATAAAATATTTACATTATGAATTTAAATTGCATAAGTAAAAAAAATTAAAGACAATATATTCTAGTGCTCTTAAAAAACTTATTGAGGACTTATTAGGAGAGATCACCTCTAAGAGATATTACTCTCTACTCCCAACCTATAGACTAAATATTAGAGATCTACATTATTAAAGAAATATAAATGAAAGCTTGAAATTAAATATCTAAAGTAAAGAATGGTGATATGAAGATGGGAGGGGGGGGGGGGGATTAGAAATTGGGGCTTGGGCAGAACTTTTCCCACCTTTTTTTTTCTTTTTCTTTCTCCTTCCTGGGTTTTTCTTTTTGAGATAATTTGAACAGAATTTTGGAAGGTTTAGGAGTTTTGAGAAAGAATTTTGACAGAATTTTAGAACTTTAATTCTTTCTCTCCTTTTTCTGTCTTGAATAGGTCTCATATTTATAAGATTTTAAGAGACCTTTGGGGGTAAACTTGTCTTAAAACCTTGATATCCCAAATATTCTAGGATAAACGTTCATGAAAAGCATCAATTCCACTTTCTAACCCTAGCCTTGATGGTTTTTAACCTCTTTTAAAGTCACACTAATTTTGATGATCAAGGGATATGATAGTCTTTGCACTCAAAATTCTAGAGAATTCTTAATGGGGTTAGAATGGTCCTAGACCTTATGATTTGGGTCAATTATGAGAGATCTAAGCCAAATGATATGTAATTTGATGAAGTTTTTTTGTCTTTTTTGGTAACGTTGCTATGCTAACTCTCTAATAAACTAGGGATACAAAGGTTTTTGAGCATAAATTCTAGAGACTTCTTAAGGTTGGATAAGATGGTCATAAGATTTGGAAAGTGGTCAATTTACCTTGAGTGTCATAGAATCCTTTAGATATTTGAAAAATGTTAAAAGGGTAAAATAGATTTTTGACCCTAATGTGTCTCAACAAACTAAAGTTAGAGGAGGTAATTATGCTTGAGTGGGGACCAAGTAAGAGCTTTGGTCAAGTTTAAGAAAATAAGAAGATTATCATAAAATCCTTGGTGGGGGAGATTTGAAAATCTAAAGCATGGGTAGAAAGGAGATTAGGGGGGATTTTCTTAGAGAATAAGTCATTAAGAGAGAGGTTTAGAGAGTCATTTCCCGTGAAGAATCTCGTGCACACATGAGCTTTCTAACTACCTAACTGAATTAAATGTACCTAGGTACGCCTAGAAGAAATTATATCTAACCATATTTAAGGTATGGTCGGTGCAATTTAAACCTACACATCACAAAGGTAAAGTCGATATAAAAAATAGATTGGCCTGTAGACACCCCATTTTTGCACTCGCCTGATTAATCAACTCGTCAATCCGATTGCAATGATTTCCAATGATGGATGTGTATTCCGTTGCTTTATTTTGTTACCAGATGTGTTTCAGAAATTCGGATGAGGTATCTCGAATTGACAAAACCTTAGAAACCACGCTACGCTAGGAAAATACGACCCCAGAAACATAGAAATCATCATCTTGCAGACCAAAAAGAAACTTCACGATAAAAATCACTAAAAAATTACCAAATTATCAAAATACCCCTAACCTCGAAATAATCCTAGAGCCTACGTTACGCTTAGAAAAACTCTCTCGAACACATAAAATAACAAATCGGAACCAAATAAATCATTTCACCAATTTTAACAGAATTTGACAAAATTACGAAAATGCCCCTCATAAAGTTCACAATCATTTCACATAAAAATTTTCATAAATGACACAAACCAACATTCTCATTGAATTCCTTACGAAAAACCGATTCTAAAACATCCTAGAACATTAAAAATCGACTTGAAACGTGAAAAGTCCTCTCCGGGGGCAAAACGGTAATTTCACAATTTTCATAATTAAAAAATTCGAAATTAATAAATAAAACATTAAATAATTAAAGTGAAATATTAATGAAATTAATTTAAAAATTGGAACTAAAAAATCGATCAATCGGACTTTCAGGTAAAATTATTGAGGGTTCGTGGGATATTTCTTTAAGGACCCCTCCATTTGGGGGTCTAAAGAATTAAAGATATTTTCGAGGGGGGTTCTCCAAAAATTAAAAGTAAATCAAGCAAGACTGAAGTCAAGGTATTAAAGTCAATCAAGTGAGACTGAAGTCAAAATTAAAGTCAATTAAGCAAGACTAAAGTCAAGATATTAAAAGTCAATCAATTAAGACTAAAGTCAAAACATTAAAAGTCAATCAAATAAGACCAAAAGTCATAATAGAATTATAATTGATTAATAACTCTATCTAATAGAGTTCTAACTTAAAAACAATTCTACCTAAAACAATTCTAATTGAAACACAATTCTACCTAAAACAATTATAACTAAAACACAACTCTAATTAAAAGATCTCTAATTAAACACTAACTCTATCTAAATCAACCTTAAAAAAATTCTATAAATAGAGGTGCTCACACCCTATTTTCGTATCAAATCATAAACCTTAAGAGAAGTAGGTCTAGAAACTCCCCTAGCCCCCCATAAACCCTAGTTTTGGAGCCCCAACTCCTTACTTAACATCCCTCCTTCAATTTTAGCCTAGAAAACACCTAAAAGCCTTCCAAAAATATCCTAAAATCCGCAACAAACTTGAAGAGTTCAGATCCAAAAATAAGGAGATACATTGCCTCGGAGATCCGAAATCAAATCCGGAGACAGAACGAAGCAAGGGAATATGGTACAAGAAACTATTTTTTGTCAGATCTGAGGGAACAAAATCCTTACTATCGAAAATGTATGAAATTTTTTATTTTTATTTTTATCTAGGTTTTTAGCAATGTGATTTATTTAGGAAGTTAGTAGAGACCGACTTTGGCCGGGCGGGGTTGGTGCCTAACACCTTCCAACCTCGTAACATGATCCCCGAATTCAGATTTTTTAATGGTAGATTAGTTCTTTTTATCCATGTTAGAGTCAGTTTGGTTCCTAGACCATAATAACTAGGTGGCGACTCCCAAACCTCAAGGGTAAAAAACGGATCCGCGCACCCCGCGGATCGAGGGCGCTTTCATGGCCATATGATTTGTACGGCCATGCAAAGCTATGTTTGGCCGTACAGGCCATATGGCCAAGTAAAATTTGATTTTTAATGATCAAAATTAATCATTTTTTATTAATCTAAATGGGTCTTATTTTTTAATCGAAATTCTCTCGATTTGATCATCGATACATGGATTTGAACGAGCTCTTGGGATCAAATTGGATTGTCTACAATTTAAATATAAAGTTGTGGACATTTGTCATATTCAAATTTTGGTAGGAAAACCACTTGTACTCTACGTTTACTAATTATAATAGTATATATATATAAAAGTCTCGTATGACAACCAACATTGGGATGCCAAATTTGATGCAATTAGGATCCACTCCGTTAAAGTCCCACTTTGGTTAAGGACTTAGGGTTGCTGTGGATTAAATATATGTAGGGTTACTCCACTTGATACCAATTGGTTTTAGGTTGGAATTAGACATGGTATCAGAGCCCATGGCTTGTTTATTGTCTATAGGTTTGCTGGTCCATTTGTTTACTTGCAAGGCCTTTATTCTATTTCAATTCAGCCTGGATGTGTAGTTGGGTGTTAAAGTCCCACATTTGTTAATGACTCAGGATTTTGTGAGTTAAATATATGCTTGGCCACTTCACTTGATACCAATTGGTTTTAGGTTGGAATCTGACATGGTATCAGAGCCCATGGGTCGACTATTGTATGTAGGTCCGTTGATTTGTCTGTCCACGTGCCAGGTCTTTATTTTGTTTCAGTTTGGCCTGGATGTGTAGGCGGGTGTTGAAGTCCCACATTAATTAAAGACTCAAGGTTGCTATGGGTTAAATATTTATTGGGCTATTCTACTTAATACCAACTGGTTTTAGGTTGAAATCTAACACACTCCATGTAACATATTAACAATGTAAAAAAAATTGAATTTTATGACGTGGATCCCATTCCAAGGTTTGTTGGGTGAGTTTTTGTAAATAAAATGCAAGAAATTCAATTCAACATCTCCCTTGATATAAAATCTTATTTTAATATGAAATTTTCTTAGTTTCTCATTATAGTTGTTGTGTCAATCTAATAAATTTATTTTCCCCAAATTGGTTATTACATATGTGGTTATTCTTAGTTTTTAAAAAATCAGATTATCAAACTTCCTTATTCTTTCTCTTTTTAAGGAGAAGTTAAATGTTTGAATTAACCTTCATTAAAAAAATAAACATGTAAATAGATTAATGTGTGTTATCAATCATTTGATTCTGTATACACAATCCACCCCAAAATCAATTTTTTTCTAATAGTTTCATTGTAAGCATGACCGAGTTGGCCAGCTATGGGTTTAGTGTGAAGGGTGTTCCCTTATATGTACTATTCTCTTTTGTTGGTTTGTTGTTCATTAAATTTATAATTTTAATATGATATAAATGAAAGGAAAAATGATGAAAAAAATCAGGCAAGGAGTGTAAATCTACACAATTTGTTCTACGATTTTACATGGGGTGATTGTTAATGGACCGGAATGGGCCAAGTTTTTTTAGGCTAAAAATCAAGGCCCAAACTCAACCCATTTAACTGGGCTTAAGAAATAAAACATTAGTCCAAGCCTAGTCCACCTACATTCAAGTCATTTGCAAGCTAGCCAAACTTGTTTTCAACTATTTTTTTTATTGTACCAAAAACATGCTAAATAATAATTAGTTGATCAAAAATATTATTTTATTATTTGATTTTTTAAATATATTTTCATCTCTAATTTCAAATTTATAATATCTTAATTCTCAAAGAAACTACTAAATTAAGGGGATCATCCTTAATTTATTAAAAAAATATTATATATTGTATTTTAATATAGTATAGCAAGCAAGGCCACCTGTCAGGTCTATATTCAAAATTCAAAATCGGCCCTACAATTAAATGAGTTTAACCTGGCCAAATAATTAAATGGTCTTAATAACTAAATCCGAACCTAGTCTATAGTGGCCTAGGCCGAATCAAGCCAAACCCATATTTTAATCGCCCTAGTTCTACATGAAGAGTAATGTACAGAGGGATGGTAAAATGTGAAGTCTTTTTTATAAAAATACTAAAAGTTGACATGTGTGATTAGACATGTATGCAAAATTAAAAGGTAAATATTACATAGAAGAATGACATTCTGAAAATTAATCAATGTGATTATAGGGTATGGGAATGGATTTTGTTTATTTTTTATATATCAAAATGACTCTGATTATATTAAGTTTAAATGTAATGCTGTAGACATTTGTTAGATTCAAATATTAGTATACAACCACTTGTATTTTGCTTTCTATCATTATAATATATATATATATATATGGGAATGGTAACGTCCAAGACTTTATGGAGACGTTAGCATTATCCTACACATTTTTTTTCAATAATACTCCTCCTCATTTTGCATTTTAGTGAAAAATACAACGATAATTTAGTCTTTTACACAATAAATATATTTATTATGTCATTAATAAATGTATTTATTATGTTAGCATTGATTGCCAAAACATTACCAAAAAATATATTTAATTCAAAAAACTTAAATGCTCATAGCATTTATTATATAAAAGACTAATACACCCTTGTCTTTTTTACTAAAAGACAAAATGGGCAGAGTATTATTGGAAAAAGAAGTGTTGGATAATGCTAACGTTAACATTTCGTGTATATATGTATTGATTCAGATATGCTAACTTATGAAGAATGACTCGTGAGAAAACACACTATCTCAATCATTGAGGCCTGCTTGTTTGCACCATAAACAAATGCAAACAGAAACGTTTACGTTTGTTTGCGGGATATGGGTGCTTGGATGCTAAAATTCTAGTGGGCCCCACCATAAACTAACATAAAATTATATCAAAATTTCAACGAAACTTCCGTGAATTTTTATGGAGCAAATAGCTCCACAAATTTTTCTGTTAGTTGAGTTTCCTCTATTAACACTACTTAATTGAGTTTCCTCTATGAACACAACTTAGTTAAGTTTCCTTTATAAACACCACTAGGAGATTACATACAATACGACTTGGAGCCTCTCTCTCTCTCTCTATTTTTTCAAAGAAGAAAATCAATTTCCCTGTTTTTCATCGTTCTACACAGGAGCTATACCAACAAAGTTGAAAACTCCATAAGTGAGCATCTCTCTCTCTCTCTCTCTCTCTATTTTTCTTTTCTAAGAACTATTTTGGAGATTTGAAGCTTCAGCTTTATCCTCAATGGCGGCAGCGACGTTGTCTTCTTCATCTAAATATGTTCTTGTTTTGTTTGGATTAACAAAAACAATGGAGATTTGAAGCTTCGGCTTCATCTTCAATGGTGGCAATGACGTTGTTTTCTTCGTTTAAATATATTCTTATTCTGTTTATTGGGGTAACAAAAACAATGCAGATTTGAAGCTTCAGCTTCATCTTCAATGGTGGCAGCGAACGTTGTCTTCTTTGTCTAAATATGTTACTCTGTTTATTGGGGTAACAATAAAAGTTGGGTCTGGTAAGAAGATAAGACTTTAGGTTCTCCCATAGCTTTATTGAATTACGTGTATGAATAAGTCAAACAAAATATTGTTTAAAAGATTTTCGCATTAATTCATAGATCACATCTACAACTTTATAGGTCTGACTACTCATTAAAAGTTGGGCAAATATTTTATATATATATATATATATATATATATCTCATAAATAGGAAAAATAAGAAAAAACAAAAAAAAGTAAATTAGAGAAAAAGAAAATATATTTGGAAGTAATAGATCCACTATTGACCGTTCACATCTTGTAAACTTACCTTTCTCTCTCTTTCATTGTTGTCTTTTTTGTTTTTGTCAAAAGTTAAGAGGTACTTAGAAGATGTTTTTGAAATTAAATTTTAATTTATTTGTAGAATTTTAATTTATTGAATTTTGAAGAATTCTATATGTTATGAGACTTTTAGTTGAAATAATTTAATTTATCTTTCTATTTATTTTAAAATGAAATTAAATCATATGTCAATTATTATTTAATTTAAAAAAAAATTTAAGAATTTTTTTTTTGTTGCGTTTGTAGGATAATCAAGCAAACGTAAAAGTTTGCATTCGACACAACCAAGCATCACAATCAAAAAATTCAGTAAACATAAATATCTGCAAACACAAAATTTTGCATTTGCAGCGATTTGTGATGCAAACAAGCAGGGCCTTAGATACAAAATCCAATAGTTGAGATTTTGTGTATCTTGATAATACATATCTCAAAAATACTTATCTTGGGGGTAAATCTAAAAATACCGGGCTTTGTACCGTGTCTAATCCTAAAGGGAGGTGAATAAGATAATTAAATTTTTTTTCGATTTATTCAATTTTTACTTATATTAATAATGTGACTATTTATTCTAAGTCATTCACTTAGCTTCGATTTTGCATTTATGTCTCTAAGATGTATTTAATGAAAATACACTTGAAATTTAAACATTCATTTCGTCATATCATTCAATAGTCCATTCATATGAGATTTACCTATTTAACATTCATGACATATTTTGACATTCAAAGCATATAAGTGCAAGCTGTGAAATCATGAAATATGCACAAGATATAAGACTTATAATGGTTCGGCAATATGCCTACATTCATTCTCACGACAAGTCTCTGTTTTGCAGTGCAATAGTTGTTCACTTATAATCTAAACAATTATGACACGTTATACATAACATAATATTCATTCATAACATGCATTCATCTAAATGTAAATTAATAAAGGTATTTTCACAAGCAAGAGACAAGCATTTTATAGTAGTTCGGTGACGTGTCTTCATCCACTCCCAAGGTTCTTACCTAGGAACTTGGTGTTCACTATAAAAGAGGTTTATGATTCACCTTGAATCTCTTACATAAAATTTTAATACTTAGGCTAAATTCTAAAATCTTAAGATCAAGAGAAACACATCCTCTCAAAATTGTGAATTTTATTCCTCAGAAATTTACAAACCTTTTCTCTTATCAAAAGTCACAGACTCTAATAAGAGTTAGATTTTTTATGGGCTGAACCAAGTAATCTCATATATAGATTTGAAAATGAAAAACAAAATAACAAGGACTTATTCAATTCTTAATATTTGTCAATGGCGATCTTGAATTCTTTAAGTCCTTGAGTTCACAAGTGCGTTTCGACGATTGAATCTTCCAATCAAACTTTCGAGTTCGATTCATTATGATCGCTCCTTCCATATTTTTCTTTTTTTACTCATTGCTCCATGAATGTACTAATGTGTATGCAAGGTGAGGTTTGATGGTTAGAAATGGATCAAATGAGAGGTTTAAGAAGGTTGAAGGGGTTCACATAAGTTACTCTCATAAGAGTAGAGAAGGATCTCTAAGTGTGGAGAGGGGAGAGCTAAACTTCTCTAGGGTTTGATTCAATCCACAAATGTACTCAAGAGATGAGTTTTAAAGGCATTTGGGAAACAAAAATTTTCTCCTGGTGGTACCGGGTGCTCTAACAGTCATATTTTTCAAACTTTAGGACTGTTGGAGTACTCAACTGACAGCCCGGGTAATAGTTCGACGACTTTGATAGAAAATGGACTTTGTTGTTAGGGCCCTTGGTGAACAACCCAGGGACGCCGGATAAATTAACAAAATGCCTTATTTGGGTCATTTTGAGTATATCTTGTTCCTGGAAACTCCAATAAGCAAAACATTCAGAGATTTTGTAAATTTTATTAAATAGAAGGTCCCCAAACTTTTACCAAAGGATGGGTCATGGCCTAAGTAGGTAAAATTATCAATATACGTTTTTAACCATTTTAAACCAATTTGAGCTCTCGAGAAGTCTAGTGATTAAATGATTCGGGATTTAGTAGATTTTGCCTATATAAGATCTCCAAACACTCACCAAGGGTGAGTGATGGTTTAAGGGTGGTCAAATGACCAAAATACTTTTTATGACCATTTAGAACTCTCAAAAGCTCCAATGAATATATGGGTCGAGGCATTTACCAATGTGAGTCACTTAATAATCATCTAGGTGTTAAGGAATTGTCTAAGTGATCTCATTATATTTTAGGTTTTATGCACATATATTATAAGTATTTTGTCGATGTACTTGAGGTTGAACAACTTTATTGGGATCCTCACATATTTTCAATTGTAAACTGGCTTGACACACAACTTAAGTCTTGGGATTGACAAAATGTGGAACTAACAAATTTCAAATATTGGATTTTGTGTTTAAATGTTGGGATCATGTATTTTTTTTTTCACGAGTCAAAAGATCTAGACCCTACACACAAATGATTTTCATTCAAATGTTTGTCCCCTACATACGTAAGTGTTGTGATTAAATCTTATTACAAATCTCGAGAAATAATTTCAACTTTATTCACTTTTCTTTCCTCTATTTCCCAGAAGACCCCTTGAGTACCTTTTCAACTTTATTTCCTTTTACGTTCTACTCCCTTCTTAATAATAACCATCAATTTTAATCTATTCTCCCTTTTTTTCAATAATACTATACAACTTTATTATATTTTCTCTTTTATCCTCTTAACGTTAAAAGGGATTATTTTCTCTTTTTTCAAAAATTATTTTTTCAACTTTATTTATTTTTTCACTTTTATCCCTCTTAACCTTCAAAGAAGATGCTTGTGCGAACTCTAATATATATATATATATATATCAGGATACTTCAACTGACAACAATTGTGCTGATTTTTGTTGAGATGGTCTATATACTAAGGAGATCATCCTTGTAAAAAATCAGCTTATTTGGGAACTTCTAGCCCATTTAAGAAAAAACAAACATATATATAATTTCTATTTACAAGTTGTCTCGTCTCGGAGGAAATGACCCGGAAGAGTCAACTCGGTCTAGGCAGAGACGAGGTCAGAAGCCGGGTCGGGAAACCGTGCTTCCATTGCTACCTTCGTTTACCAATAAAGACCATTGCTTTATTCTCACTCGGAGTGTTCACCTCTCTCCTTATCAGTTTCTATCTGAGATCATCAGACAAGTAAGAAAAAGAAGATACTTTTCGTTCGATTTTTGTTCTCTTCCTTAAATCTGATGCATCTTCTCTAGCTTTTTTATTTTCTTTTTATATATTTATTTATTTTTTAAAGCAGAGTTAGGGTTTAGACAATAACCATTGAAATTGGCTCTAGAGATCACCAATTAAAGCAGAGTTAGATTTTTTATTAGTTTTGTATTGGTTTCTTGAATTTGCAGGGGAATTGCTGTAAAAAAAGAAAACCTAAAAAAAAAAAAGCTTACTGGGAAGATTTTCCATAATTTATTTATTTATTTTTTATGTTAAAGTTTTGAAATTAAGTTTAATCTCCTTTTCGATATAGCAATTCGAAAGACAAGATGCCTCGGACGGTGTCTCGTTCTCCTTCTTACAGGAGGAGACACTCTCCGTCTCCAGTTGGACACAGATATGGTAGGAGAAGCAGAAGGGATCGAAGTCGTTCTCCGTATCCATCATATTCACATAGCAGGTAATCTTTCTCAATTATTTCTCAATTAATTCCATGTTGTCTACGCATGAAGCCATTTCATACATTCTGTTAAGCTTTGGGCATTTCTCTCATGCTTTGGTTTGTTTATGTATGTGGTTTTTAGAATCAGCAAAAAAAGCCCATTATTTTAGTGAGAGGAAGATGGGTTTCTTTTTTGCAATATAGGTGGGAGAACTAAATGGGTATAAAATTGTTTGAAGAGTCTGAAAAGATTGTGGTGGTTGTCATCTTGGAATCGAAAATATAGGTGTAATGGAAGCTTTACTGACCGAGGAATGGGAAGTTCTCTTTAGTGGTTATGTTAAATTGGGCATCTATGGTGAGGTGCACATCTTTAGAAAAAAGTACGACGACATCAGTGTTTCTTATTTGAAGCATGTTCTTGATTACATGTTCTTTAATGTTCCATTGCACTCTATTGAGCATGTGTTGGTAAGATAATTTTTAAAAAATACCTTCATAATATTAGAGATTCTTTAAATTACTTTAACCTCTTATATTTTGTTGCAGATAGAACTGAATATTTGCTTTTCGGATTACGTCAAGCATTTCTTACAACATGGATTCTTCACTTACTTTAACCTGTTAATGGCTTACCCATATTGTCCTCCATATGTTAGTTTTGAACAAAATCTTTGGGTGTGTACATCTGGGATGGGTCATCTGATGGCCGTTGGATAATTAGCTTATGTATGCAAGACCTTACATATGTCAAAAATAAATATTTGGATCAAAATATTCAGTCACTTCTAAGATTGGACAGAGTAAATACTCACTAATGAATAATTAAAGAAACGTAGGTGCTTTCCATCTTGGGGGAACTAAGCCGGTGATGGGTTTTGATGGTTGTCCTTTGGTTGCTCGACTGGGACATAATAGTATGTGAGGTAACTGTACATGTTTTGTTGTGAATTTGTATGTTAGATGGTGGGTATGCATGGTTTCTATTAGTCATATTATGTGATAATCAAATCTCTTCAAATATTCCCTAATTTTTTTATTTTATCACACAGGCGAAGAAGTCGTTCGCTTTCCCCACGACGACGCAAAAGTCGTTCACCAACTCCAAGGCGTCGCAAAAGTCGTTCTCCGACACCAAGGCGACACAAACGACAAAGAAGTAGGAGTACTTCACTGTCTCCTATAAAAAGGTCCCGCAGTCCAAGTCTTAGTTCAAAAGAGCGGAAAAATGCCATTGAGAAATTGAAAAACGAGGAAGAAGAAAAGAAGAGGTATACAACCAATTTCCACCTTGTACTAGCATATTTTGTTTATCTCCTTATTCTCTTTTTCTTCCTTTTTTGAAACTTAGTTGTCTTGATATTGTCTTCATAGCACCATCTCATTATATTCTTTAAATTGGCTACATCTTGAAAGTCATTGGCAAGAAAGAATATTAGTTTTAATGTACGAATGTGGGGAAACATCCTTGAAAATTGCTTCATTGAGGTTCTTGAAGTCATGGTCCAAAGATTGAGAAGAATATGCACAGGCAATATTGTTCTAAATCTGAGGTGTCCTAACTGTGGACCCCTTTAGAAGGGTTATTGACTATAAATTAGCCCCGTTGTTTCTTATCATCGAACCTACTATTTATTTGGGCCCTGGAATTGCAAAGGGTTGGAGTTTATTGAGTGATCAAGTCGATCCAATATGAGATGGACCTGGTCATATGTGATTTCTGTATCACATGAGGATCTTGACTTGGTCGAGCAAGATCCGAAGACCAAAATTTTCAATTTCTTATTGACAAATATCAATTTTTTTTCTCTTGTAAGGTTGGTCATCGCGACCACATTTCTTTAATTTTAGTATTTTATTGCTTGCTGGTAGCGATGAATAATATTTATGATCTATGCTTCAACCATTCTAAGATTAGAGGTAGGTATTTGATCATGGATTTGGTTGGATATGCTGTGATAGATAGTCTCCTTCCTACGTTTGATTTGGTGATGTGCCAACTACAAAATGGTAAGGAAGAAATTTGGGGCTGAACGGATTGGGTTAAGTGAAGACAAGAAAGAAAATGATATAAAAAAGGATCATCCTTTTTTTTTTTTTCCTTTTTTTAGGCACGCATCATCAATAATTTAAGATCTTCTCTTTTTGTTAGTATGATTTGTGTTCTCGCGACTACAAAAAAAAAAAAAAAAAAAGCCACACACACATTGCATGGATACCCAAGTGCAATTGGCACAAGTATAAAATTGCCCATTTTTTTATGGTACTTACAACAACTTGGTTATCAGTCGGATTGGATGTATCTTACTTTGAAGACTAGTTGCAACAATATGATTGGTTTGAAGACCGGGACAAAATTCATAGAGATTCCTGTAGTAGACTGTGGAACATGCCATTCTTTCAGGATGGTGGATGATGCAGGTTGTCTAATCCTTGGTGGTAGATGTTCTTTCTTTATATGTTACAGCCATCAGCATGTCAAAATGTGGGTGGAGAGTATATTAAAGTGTGTTGGTTGGAGTGGCTGTCAGCACAACCTAAGCTCTGATAATAATGATGTCCATGCTAACAATTTTTTTTTCAGTATTAACAATTAAGATTGCAAGATCCTCCCTGGTCTCAAAAACTCCATTCCTCTACTTCCATAAAGACTGACAGACTCTGAAGGGAAGAATTTTGTAAATCAGTCTCTCCTTTTGGGAAAGCCTTTGTGTATCATCCCTTCAAAAGTTCATGAATATGATATGGAACTGAACCACTTCATTACAGATACATGTTAGAATTCCACTCAAATGCCCCATGCTTCTAGGTAATGGATGAGAAAATGCTCCATTGTTTCTGCCGATGTTTATATGATACATTGGGGTTAAGGAATCCCGCATATTGATGAGGTGGTTAATTGCCAAAATCTTGTCTAGGGTATCCATTGGCGCATTGACAGAATTTTCCAAATAGTTTGGGCTAGGAGTTATTGAGGTTCTTGCAACCTACTCCTTAAGAAGGATCTTCCAATTTTTTTTCCCATTTGGACCATCACCAAACTCTTTTGTTCGGGCTCGAAGGGGTGATGTCTCTCCACTGATCCTATCAAGAAAAGAGTTGTCATAACATCGATTTCCAAAATATTCAAGTTTCTACTTCACATTGGTTAATTACAACATAAGGTGTTGAATTTCAGTTTCGGTGTTTATTTCAGTCTGCCTGAAAATAGAAATATTTCGATCATTGTGGAAATAATACTATTTTCAGGGAAATGTTGAGGACATTTCCAATGAAAATATAGGGAATTTTAAAGCAGGCACTACAGGGTGTCGAGTTGGCAAGTCAGGTAGGTACACAATGGGGTGTCTATAGGTATCAGGTCTTTCCTCTTACCAAATTTTCTATCGATAACTTTATTTCTTTCTTTCCTATATATCCAATGCTATTTGTCAACAAGCAATGTTTATATTTTTAAAGTGCCTACCTCCTTATTTGGGATCACATATTTAATTCTATTCCACAAGATGAAATTTTTTAAGACTCCAAAACATCCTTGTAAGAAGCTCAAATCATCTTTCTCTAAATTTGGTCACCACTCTCTGGATCAAGAAAAGAAGGAAAAAAAAAGTTCTATAGGGTACTTTTAATAAGAGTGATCTTATTGTCCTTTGATAGGTAGCTGCTCTTCAACGAAGCCAATTTTCTCCAAAACATTCTATGGTTAGGTTTCAGTTGGCCTTCATACTGTAACTCGTTCCTAAAGGAAGACCAAGTTAATAACAAGGCATATTACTCTGGCAACCGAAACACACCGTAAATCTCTGTTTTCCAAGTTTCCAATGCCATAAATCTTATTCCTACGCAGATTCATTCGAAGACCAAATACACCCTCGTAGATAAAGTGCCTTTATGAATTACTAAAAAAAAAGCACTCTTATGAGTGCATCATTATTCTCTTTTTATTATTTCCTTAAATTAAGAAAATACATCCTATGTTCTTTTGTGATTTAAACCTTGTTTACATTGCTTCCAAGTTTGTTACAATATGGGGATTGGAGATGCATCGGTAAACCTGGTAGTGAGTACTCTTGTCCTAATTGCCGGTTTCGTTTGGAAGATTTCCCCATACCAAAATTATGGCCCATTGGACCTTAACCATCCAACGAATTGTATAATATTTGGATGGTGAGATGCATGGGCAAAGTGTCTAGGGTCCCTTGATCAGAATATTCCAGGTTAGCAAGACTATGCTTCATTTTTTAGATGTGGACTAGGCATGTCAATATGTGTGGTAGTACCTGGACTACCTAATAGAAGTTTAAAATATTGCCTCACAAGCTTGGTAAGATGGCCAGGACCATGTCTCAGGAAGCAAAGGTCCTGAGTTCAAATCACTTCATGCCTTGTTGGCCGCCACCCTGGAGCTTTAAAAGGCTAGGTACACAAGGCACTTGCTGGAAGTGGCGATGGGCATATCATGGGATTAGTCCGACTAAGTCTGGATACCCATGTATAAAAAAAATAAAAATTCATCGAGTCTGTTTTCTATCTTTGTTAAAGCCTAAAGGCATAATTAAGTGGGTGTTTAGATGGTTACATCAATATTCTCTTGGCACCTTTTTGCCCCTTGGTTGGCCTCTATGACCTTTCCCTTGATTTGTTTTGTTGATTATATGAATTAAGGTGAAGTTTGTTTGAGGGAATGGTGTGACAGTGGCAGATGTAAAGAAGAGCTCTGGAGGTGTTTTCTTAATTCTTTGGTGTGTAATTTATTGTGCAATATTTGGTCCAAAAATTCTTGATCTGGTCCATTCTACCTGATAAACAAGGAAATTTCTATATTTTTTTTCTTCTTCTTGGTTTTTTGTTGTTTTATTTGAGCATTCATTTTTAGATTCCACATACAAATGAGACAACCCAGGCAATCCCAAAACTTTCGGTTTATATGTTCATGTTTTGTACCTGTTTCGGCTGAAACTGAGACGTTATTCTGCGACAGTATGAAACTCTAATGCATGCATAAACTAGCAATCAGGTCCCTGAAAATCCTTTTCTAAAGCTTTTTTATATAAAAAGTGAATAAAAATGAAAAAAATAAAGGAAATGAAGAAAGAAGCGCTCCCATACCTGTCTTCTGGGTCTATGGCACGTGAGTTCTTCTGAATGTGAATGCTATCCTATTAGTCACATCAGAAGTGAATTAAGTGTTTGACATCTTGGTTGGGTCTTATTGTACAATTTTCTTTCTAGAATTCTAGATCCTTTCCCTTCTATTTGCAAATTTTCTTGGGTCATGTTCACTTTGAGGTGTATTTTCATCTTCTATTGACGATTTTGTTTGATACTTGTGTGTTTTTAGAGACCGTTGGATTTCCACCATGATGGTTGCATACTAAGATATTTACAGCACCCATGTATATTAAGACAAGAATCCTTTTCTCCAAATCTGCCAATATCCCAAATATGTGATGGCTTTTTAGTGTCAGAGTGCCATTGGTACCACGGTCCATAAAAATCAGCCAATATTGCTTTGCTCCTGTCATTTGAACATTTATATATTAGATGCAATGATTTACTATTAGTATGCCCCCTAGATGGATACAGTTTATATGCTGAAGTTATGAGGAACTTGGATGCAATGTAGTTAAAGGCAAAAGGCGCAAAGACCTCTTGGTGCCTGAGGCTAGGACTGGCAATGGATCGGTTTGGTACCGGATCAATACTGAAGGATATGATCCAAATCCAATGCGATTCAATCGGATCAATAATATATGAACCGAGTCCGATCCAATCAATATTTTATATAACCCAAAACCAATCCGATTCAACAACTGATTTTTTTTTTATAAAGAAATTGGATTCTAGTGAAGTAAGGTTTGGACGAAGTAAGTTGTTTTCCTTCTTGCCAAGTAAGGTTTGGACAGAGAAAGTTTTTTAGCTTCTTCCTAAGAATCAGCTTTTTGGGCTGGAAGAAGATCAATGAAAATGCGGGAGAGAGAGAGTATCTGTAATCTGGGGAGAATGGGCCGGTACGCCAGCAAGAAAGGAAAGCCTGGCACGATCGGGGAAGGGAGGCCAATCAAGCAGCAGGAACAGCTGCATCTGCCCCTGAGAACGGAATTCAAGAAGCACCGGGGACGGAACTTGCTAACAGAGGAGCAAGCCAATCTAGATGTGGAAAGCCAATCTAGAGATGGTGCCCGACATGGACAAGGTAGATGAACATGATGGGTTTAAACAGATTGAAGGCAATGGAAAATCATTCAGATTAAATACCCCCTTCAAACCCCTTTTCTTCTCATACACATTTCCCCCTTTTAAGCATGTTGAAGATAATGAGGTTTGGCACCTAGGGTTTCAAGAGAAGCGATTTGGAAGATGATGGGTCAGGGACGATCGGCTTTAGGGTTAGATTTTTTTTTGTTTTCTTTTAACATAGAGAGAGAGGATTAACCACCAAAGAATGGGTGGTCTGGCACAGCCATGGATGAGGTTGAAGATTGTGGATTTTAACATCTAGGGTTTTGAGAGAAACGAAGTGTATGCCAAGGGGTTGGGGACGATGGATTTTAGGGTTAGATTTCTTTTGTTTCTTTTGAGAGAGAGAGAGAGAGAGAGAGTATACTGAGGTTTTGCTTTAAGATCGGATCGGCTTGATATTAATCCAAAACCTATCTGAAATTTATCAGATTTTTAATTGTAATCTGATCCGAAAATCTAATGTGTAGATCCGTATCCTATTTTTTTGGATTGGATCGGATCGGATGCCGAATTTTAATTGGACCATTGCCAATCCTACCTGATGCGCACACCTGAGTGAAGTAGAACACAATAAAAATTATTAAATTAAATAATGAAAAATGGATTCTAAATATATTATATATATAATAAACAAATTAAAGTATTAAACACTTCCAGAAGGAGAACGATCAACAATAGCAAAAAAATTAGAAAGGAATAAGAAGAATAAGGAAAGAAAAACAAGTAGAACCTGGCCAACTACATGTGTCGCTGCTATGATATGATGATAACTAAGGTCAAGATTTAAGATGTCGTAGAGAGGAACATTTCTGTCATGGAAAAAATTGATAATGTATCAGTTAATACATTCTCAAAAAATTCAGTGCTTGGGGGTCAATGTTTCTCCTTGGTCTTGGCTAATACTAATACGTATCTACCGATACGTTTCAATATTTTGAACCATGACTAGGGTCATCAATGCCCGAGTTCAAGACAAGATTGGTTGAGCCCTAACCCCAGTCCTAGAAAGGTAGGCTCTGTCTTAGACTAGCCCTAATCCCTATTGGGTCCAAGTTGACTAAGTCATAACTTGATCCTAACAGACTCCGTCCCATAAAAATGACAAAATATGAAATTCAACATTTTTAATAATTGAAAATTATACTTTTCAAATGGATCTTTCCTTCTTTTTTTATTTTTATGTAAAGATGTGAATCTAATATGAGTTTGGTGTCTTATTTAAACAAAATGCATTTATTTTCAGTTTTTAGTGAGGTGTGCTCCTGACTGAGTCGTAGTAAAGGTGTGTGCCTTGGTGTGCCTCACTTACATTACTTCACCTCACATGTATTAAGGTGACTTCGGTGTGCCCTGCCTCAAGGCGCATTAAGGTGCTCACCTTAACTACAAAGCTTGAAAGATTCTTAGGAATCAGTTAAATAAGTGAACTATCAATAAAAATTTCAAGAAAGTAAATGAAGCGAACTATCATCAGGCATCCTTTGCAGTTATAGTGTTATCTATCTAGGCATTGTTTTCTCATGAAGAAGATGCTGATGATGTTTCATGTGTCTCTGATGATAGGATTGTACTTTTTTTTTTCTTTTTGGTTTGGCAGTGGATTTTTCCCTTCTATTGTGTCTAAGTGGTGGAATCTTTACCCCTTTTATCTCTGGTTTTTTTATCCCCAACAATCAATAGTCCAGATTTCTCACTATGCATTTCTATGTGTGTGACAACTTTGCTTGTGTCAGAACTGTACTTTAGTGTGCAAGGATTGGAGTGTTTTCATGATTAGTTTTAAACCTGCAACAGGTTACTTGACATTCTTCTCCACAGGCTTTTCTGAAGGAAGCTACTACTGCTATAGTTCAACTTGTTATATTTGATGATCCAATTGCTGCCTCTCGTTTATCTCTACTGTTCACGAGTTTGAAATCTCATTTGTTTGGATCAGAAATCTGTTATAGAGGTATGCCTTATAAGCATAATCTTGTGTTTAGTGTCTTGATGAATGGTAAGGTCAGTTTCATTATAATTAAAAAAAAACCAAAAAAACTGCCATGTCACCTGCAGATCAGTTCTGAAAGGTCATATTTTGGGATTGAAAGTGCTATGCTGTTTCTGCATCCGAGTCCATTTTCCTATTTAACTGTTGTTTTGTGTTATCAGGCATCAATGTGAGGCGGAGTTGAAACTGTTAGAAGAGGAAACAACAAGGAGAGTAGAAGAAGCAATACAGAAAAAAGTTGAGGAGATCTTGAAATCTGAGGAGACCAAGCTTGAAATACAGAGAAGAATAGATGAAGGTCAGAAGAAACTGTTTGATGACGTTGCAGCTCAACTTGAAAAAGAAAAGGAAACTGCTCTTATTGAGGCTAGGCGAAAAGAGGTAAGCTTTTGAATTTAGACCAGATATTGATTTCTTAATCTTTTGGAGGTGTTCTATCATTGTTATACAACCGTATGACATTATACATGTGTTTCCCTAGCCTTCTGATCCAAAATAAATTTTCTTCAAAATTCAATATCCTTTGTTTGGTCAGTTAATTCTCCGAGTCTCGTAATCCTCATGATAATTCATTTTTTAAACAGATAATTAACTAAATATTATGTCCCATTTTGGAGCATATTGGACTGATTTGTCATAGCCCTTTGTTCTCTATTAAAAAAATTAAATGAATAGAAAAAACCAATAAAAGATAAAATCTGAAAATATATACAAGACAAAAATTATGATGCAAAGTTTAATATTCAATTTCACATTTGAAGCTTATCAAAATTAAATTAAGTGTACCTCATTCATAGACCATAGTTTTTTACTTCCAATTTTTGAGTTTTAGTCCTTCAAATAAAAGGCGACACTTTGAATGTATCAACTTTAACCAAAAAATGTAGCACCAGAGATATGAGGAGAGGACTAAGTTTGGCCTTAAGAGATAAAAAGAAGACAGAAACCAAAAATTAGTGACAGAAGAAGAGCTAGAGATTGCTGGAGTTGTAAATTGACTGGGAGCTTGCAGAGGTTAGGGTTTAAAAGAAAAGCTGCAATTGCTTAGTTAACAGTTTTTGCTGTAAAACACGTTATTGAAGGAACAACTTATAAAACACTAATTCACACAAGGGCAACCTCTAGATATGATTTGATCAATGAGATGGATCTTTTCCAAAACAATTGACAAAATAAAGAAGGCAACCTTATAAGGTACCTCAGACTACAGAAGCGGGAAAGTAAAAGGAAGAATCAGGCTGGAAGGATAGAAGGAGCTAACCAAAAAAAATTCATCCTGATTACAAGCCCACAAACGCCTGTCCTCATAATTGGGTGACAAGGGATTCTAGATTGATGGGTTTATAAGTCATTTAAAATCCTTCTAAAGCCAGAATCCTATGACACCTCTTTCGTGACATGTGACACGTGACACAAGTCATAGAATCATAAATTAACATCCTTTGTTTTTTTGTTGAAGATGGAGAATACAATGAGGGAGGATGAGCAACAACAATTCCCCAAAAATAGACCCTATTACTGCAACCAACCTCACACAAGATCCTCTTCTGAAACTCAGAGAATTTTCACAATCCTCACCCCACACTCAAATGAAGATCTCACCCAAAACTTTCCCATCTACAATAACACTTGTCGTATTTAGCCTTTATTAGTCCCCACAAACTCTCATTCTTCATTTTGAACCTCAACGATCACTCTCTTAGCAATGCCAAATTCATGGACCTAAACTTTTCAAACCCCTAAACCCCTGTCTTTTTCGGAGAACAAACTAGTTTCCAATTCACTAAATGAGTTTTACGCTTTCCCTCATTGTCATTCCAAATAAAATCTAAGTCCAACCTGTTCAAGCGCTTCTCCACATTCCTAGGCATGGAAAACAGAGATAGGAAATAAATCCGAATGCTAGCCAGGGTGCTCTTAATTAGAGTAAGCTCCTTTCTAGGGATCACATGTGAATCAACAAATTGAAGAAACACCAAGAAAATAGTTTTCCAAGGTGGTTGAATCAATGGATAACCCACCAAAATATCTCTGCAAGCAAGCTCCAAGGATCCATCTTGCTAACCACTATCCCTTTACCTATCCAAAAAAAAACTCTTTAAGGAACACCAAGGTTAACCAATATTAAGAAATCTTTAAAGCTTAAAATTTTATTAATCAGCCGAAGTATCTTTACATGTTCTAAAAGGGAATCATTTATAGGAAAACAAAGCTCTAAACCCTACTGTAAGACCTTAGAAACAAATCCTAACCATTCATCTAAGATAACATAAATATTTTTCTTATATTACTGAAATACCCCTAATTTCTTATACTTCTAATGTACCAAAACTTTCAATATATTTTTGACAACTTCAGAATATGCCCAAGGCTGAGAAATAGCTATTGTAGATCTTTGAACAAGCTTTCCAATCCATCTGACAGCTTCCCAAACGGATGTATGAGTAAAAAGTTATGCTCATTATAAATAAATATTATCTAGGCCCAATGTGATTTAAGAACATGGACTTATTTCCCCCGACATACGGTCGTCGAGGCTTCAAAAGATTATTGATCTTTGATATTCTCTCAAGATTTAGAGTTTCAATTGCATCACCCAGCCTTCTCCCCACCCTTTGTCTCCAGATCACAAATATTTGAGGCAAGATAAGGCGATTCTAGAGACTGACCCAATTAGGAAGATGGAAAATATGAAACCTAACATCCCATACTGGCTACTAGGAGATTGAGGTTGGGAACATATCCCACCTGAGAAGACTTAACCCTTCGAGGAGATTAATGGAAACGCAGAAACTGCCTCTAAACAACAAGAAAGACCACTAAAAAAACTAATCTGATCAATAGAGGCCTCAACAAAAATCAACATGTCATATACAAATTGTAAGAGCAACACCATTGGACCACCTCCCTTACCCCCCCCCCCCCCCCCCCTCACAAATCCTTAGGAATGAAACCAGTCGGGCTCCATTTTTCACTTTCTTATCTATAATTCTCCAAAGAGCCTCAACCACACGAAAGTGAGGTAGGGGATATCCTTGTCTGAGACCTCTAGAACTCCTGAGTACCCAACAGGGTCACCATTGACTGATATAGAGTCGAATCAATCTTGCAAACAATCAGGGGACATCTAGACCTCAACCTAGAGTCTATGCGTTTTATATGCAATCAAAACACGAACCAAAATTTGATGCCACTTAATGAAAGCATTGTACTCGGGATCAGTTAACACAAGGATACCGTTTTAAGAGCTAGCAACTAAGATATGATCTCATTCATTGAGCCCACAAGACTTATAAATCTGAAACCTGTAATACCCTCCTCCCCACACGCACACCCAACCCCTCCCACACACTTTTTTGGATCAATGGACAAGGTAGCGTAGCTCCTCCCATGGAAATTCTTGACCGCAAACATGACATCCTCCAAATAAACTCCCAAGTCCCAACACGAGTTACAAAATGTTGGCTGCATATAGAAAAAATTAATGACAGTAGCAGTTATTATTTTCATTAATCAAATCACTAAGTTGGGAAGCTTCTCATGACATCGTAATTACTCTCTTGAGAAAACCTTTTTTTTTATACATGGGTATCCAGACTTTGTTAGACTAACCCCGTGGACACACCTGTCACCACTTCCAGCACGTGCCTTGTGTACCACCAGGGTGGTGACCAACAAGGGGTGAAGTGATTGGAAGTCAGGACCTCTGCTTCTTTTTGCCCTGGTTTATGTATTAATATATGACATGATATCTCACAGGAACAAGCTCGAAAAGAGAGAGAAGAGCTGGATCAGATGCTTGAAGAGAACAAAAGGAGGGTAGAAGAGTCTCAGAGAAGAGAAGCTTTAGAGCAGCAGCGGAAAGAGGAGGAACGGTACCGGGAGCTAGAGCTGATCCAAAGACAAAAGGAGGAAGCTTTGCGGAGAAAGAAATTGGAAGAGGAGGAAGAACGTGCTAATCAGATGAAGCTGTTGGGTAAGAATAAATCACGTCCAAAACTGTCATTTGCTGTTGGTTCGAAATGATGGTTTTTAGAATTCAAATTTCATATTAGTTTAAGGTGGCTATGCATTTGTACTTCAATTCATTTCAGGCAAGTTTTTGGAAAATGTATGCACAAATTGGTTTTATATGTTCTCATTGAGACTACCCTTGCAGGGTTGCCTCCTATTGTATGTAAACAATCATGGAAACTTATGTTTATTGCTTGTTTAAGTTTACAGTCATCTTTATTCTTGACCTCAGTAGGTGTTATTATGGTTTATTTTTCCTTTTATGTTGGACTGCTTAGTTGCTAATAATCTGCAGCTCTACTGTACAACATCAGATTGGGTAGAATAAGACACCATGTATGATGTTTGTCCATGGTGGAGTTACTTTGAAATTACCCGATAGAAGAGAGTCGGCCATTGAAACAAGAACTAAATAATAAAAGACAATGGGCAAATTAGCAGGAATTGTTTCAATCCTTCCAAAGAGGAGCGATGGATGCTCAGAAAACCTGATCAGTAATAATACGGATATCACTCCTCAAATCAGGTGTAATATCAATCCAACTAGATTCAGTCTCAATCCTCTTGAGATGCTTGCCAAGAATCTGAGTTACATGTCCACGTTACTTTTTCTTGCTTATTTGAAAAGTAAAATTCGGGGAAAATTACTGTTTTAGGGTTTTTCTTAATAGTCTATTTAGTAAAATTTTCTTTTCTAATCAGTCCTTCAATCCCATTCATCACATTTCTCACGATTGAATCTCTTAACTGTTCAATTTCATTGGTTTTGTCCAAAAAAATTGGATTTTCAGCCATTCCAATCGAGTTTCGGAGACCATTTCGTCGGAAAGAATTTAAGAAAGAAGTCGTTTTCAAGCTTTGTGAAGACATGTAAAAAACTATGGTTTTGTTCATTTTTTTATTTATCATTTTTAGATGAAAATTGATTTAAGGATGTTTCTTTTAGTTTGAAATCATCTAGACAAGTTATATCAAGTTTTTAGTTGATTTTTTCATATATTTTAGTCGGAAAAAAAAAATAGAAAAACGAAGATGTGTGGGTTTTACCAACGTGGAGTTCACCATTTTTTATTGTTGAGTTTGATATTTTTAAAAATTATTGAATCCAACAATAAAAGTGGTGAGTTTGACAATAAAAATGTTGAGTTTGATAAATAAAAGTGATGAGCTTGCCAATAATGACTAATGAGAGGTCATAAAGAAAAGAAAAGTTTACTAAGTGCACAATTAAGCTATCGTCCAAAACTTAAGGACTATTCAGAAAGAAATATCTCCACCAAGGTCCTTTTAATAATTTTCTCTAAAATTTGTCACACAATCAGTTGAGCAAACCTACCTAAAAAACAAAAGGCCAAAACTAAACTAAAATAAAAAAATCCATCACTACGAACCCTATCTACAAGGGTTCATAAACCAAAAATATCCCACAAATGCTTATATTAATGATCACCTATAAGAGCAGCTCCAACCATGCTCCTTATACTCATACCCATTTTAGTGGTTACGGGCATCTGTGGGGGGTATGCACTCCAACCGTGCTACTCATAATTTATTTAATAATTTTTTTAAACTTAATTCAGATTTAAAACTTCTTAAAATTGAATTATTTTCAGCATAACCAAGTGGGAGTACTTATTTTGAGTATCGAAAATATCAAGACCCAAAAAAGGTTGAGGGATGGATCTTGTGTTGAAGACACTATTTTTGGGACTCCATTACCCAAATAACAGTTGTAAGGGGATGGGTACTGCCATGGAGTTGCTCTTTCTCTTCCAATCTCAAATAGTATCCTAATCCAAGGATTTCCTGTCACATGGGAAATTACGATCTTATCAACAAAATTACATAAATTAATATTTTAAAATTTAAACTACAAAAGATCCTTACAAAAATTGAACAAATCCTCATAGTATTATATAATTATACTATATAGTTTTATTATAATATTATATTACATTTTCTATATAGTTTTATTATAATATACTATATAGTTTTCTATATTACTTTCTTCTTTTGGCATAACAAGTATCGATGTTTGATTTTTGTACAATCTAATACATTTGATTCTTCAAATATGTGACTTTTAAAGTATTTATGATAATTAAAAATGAGAAAACTAGTTCAGACTTCAGAGTTACTCAAAGGGCTAGGCTAGTTTGTTATGATTTGGAAAATTTCAGTACAAGAAAACCTGGATTGGTTTCTGATGTTAAACTTATGGGACAACATTTGCTCAACTTTTTCTTATTCTGCAATTTATTTTTATTTATGAATTACAAAGATCGTGTTTTGATGACCTCATTGCTTATTTGTCTTATCGTAGCAATTTTGTTTGTGCTAGTGCGAGTTGCTATACCTGACATTTTATTTCATCTCAGACATATATATCTCTCCTCTATATGTCAGTGGAATTGTTTTTATCTACATAGTGGAATTATTGTAAATTATTTAATTAACTCTTATTGGTGATATCTTTCTAATGGCTTACTATGGTGTTGGTTTGCAGTTTCAGAGAATGCCTAGGAATCAATTCAATGGGAATCCTTCTATCCCTTGGACAAGATTGGAAAAGCTTTTGAGAGAGAGACAGAGAGAGGGAGCAAAGGAAATCTAAGAGGATGCTTGAGAATTAACTACTCTTGTGTTTTAAAAAGGAAATGGATGGATGGATAGATAGAAATGTGTTGGCGATTTCTTGTGGTTTTAAAATTAAAGACATTGTATGATGCTGCATGTATATTTGAAATTTTTTTTTCTCTTGATGGAAAGTTGATGTTGACTTTGATTTGTAAAACATGATAAGAACAATTATAATGTTGTGTTCTAGATTTAAAATTAAGGATAATACAGACTCAACAACTTATAGACCCAACTTTACATACTAATAGGACCTGAAATTGGTCCTAGATTTGACCTCTTGTACCAACAAGATCTAAGGCGTGCTCCCACGTTAGACTTACTAGACACATGAGTCACTGGTTTTGGTTGGTTTGATATATAGGCTTATCAGATTGTCTCTTACACCAAATTGTGAACCGATACAAAGTAAACCAGTTCGTGGGAGGTTCACTTTAGACCCATAGAATGCAACATTATGTGTTAACCGAGTTGTGAAGGACCAATGTATTTTTTTGAGAAATTCTACTTACTTCGACCCACAATAACAAAAAAACGAGGAAATTCTATTACTTGTACCCATTAAAAAAAAATGACTCGGTAGCTTGATAGTGGGGAATTGCAATGGTTCTCTTTTTATCATTAGGCATTTAGGTGGATTTCCTCTTTCTTGCATTGACTGTATGTTCTGGATTTATAGAAAAATTTAATTCTGGGTAACCTGCTCAAAAGGGGCATATGTTTGAATGCAGATGAGAAATACGTTTACACACGATTAAAGTTTTACAACAAACCATCACACACGATTTAGCCTACATGGCGACAAAGTTGTTCAAGCAACTATTTTTTTACAAGTAACAAATTTGTTCAAGCAACTATCAACACACCTAAACATAAACCCTACTAACATACCTAAATTAAACCAATATAGTAGCCACACTAGTCACACAACCAACAAACAAACTTTAAGAGATGAGTTTATACATCATTAATACAAATAAAAATATAGCAAAAAAATAAAAATAAAAATAAAAAACTATGTAAACCAACAGACATTTGCAATAATATGATTTCTTCACTGGCCCTCACTTTCCTTTAGGGAATTGTATTGGATTTGTAGAGTGAGATGGATGGTATTTTAAAAATGCTTCTCATCCTTTTCAAATGCTTCAAACGCCTAATGACAGGAACCTTGTTTTCATCTACACATCCATGACAATCCTCCCATGTTGTGTAAATCCATGGTTTACGCCCCACAAAAACAACATAAAGCTTTGGCATCCTAAAAATCTATAAAAATAGAATATTTTAGATAAATGATTAATCAAATAAATAAAATTCAATAAGGAAGAAATTTTTGCTTCATTCTCATTTTCCCTATCACAAGAAATTTCCTATGCAAGAGGGGGGCCAAATAGAAAGGGTTGTTGGCATGTGTGATAATGATTGTTGCCTTGCTTTCTCAATGATCGAGTTTGGATTAAAGGTTTAATATCTAAAAGAGTCAATTAAACAAAAAAGAATCTGGCCATTCAAAAGTTATATATATGCAAGTAGTATGGCTAAGAAGTTTCCACAATACATTGACCCATCAGATATATTGTAGATAAAAAGGTGAATCTAGAAGGGGTTGTTGAAGTTTGGAAGGAAATATAGGCAACCTTATTATTGGATATTGACTCTTTTGAATAAGAATATATCTTAAAATAATGGTGACATTAAAAGATGGAAGGTGGTAGCAATTTGACCACCAAGAAGGCTTTTGGAAACTCCTAGATTATTTTGAAAAGTTGGGTAAATGCTATCAATGTTGTCCCATAAGTTTAACATGAGAAATCTATTCAGGTCTTCTTTTACCGAAATTTACCAAACCATAACAAACTAGCTAGCCCTTTGAATAACTCTAAACTAGTTTTCTCATTTTTAATTATCATAAATACTTTAAAACTCACATATTTGAAGAATCAAATGTATCAAATTATACACAAAACAAACATCGATATTTGTTATGACAAAAGAAGAAAGTAATATAGAAAAAAAAATTAAACCAAAGAAATTTCCTATACTTTAAAACTCGGTTATCTCCTAATTAAAATAAAAAAATAAAAATAAATGAGAGAAGGGTTTTAGATTGAGACAAAGAAAGTGAGGGTTATGATTTCGATAGTGCGAGAGAGAGCGATAGATAGTTAGGGATGGGATTAGGGTTTCGAACGCAAATAACATCGAATTTGGGTAAGGATTTAAAGAGATAGTGCAAAAGAGAGAGAGTTATGACTTAAATATAGAGTGCGAGAGAGATACATGTAGAGTGAGAATACGAGAGAGATTTGAAGTTTCTACCACAGGTCAATAGTTCAGAAAAGACAAAATCTTTGTTAGAGAGAGGGGATCTTCGAGCTTATTATGTTCTGTGCAAGGATCTTCACGTGAGTTAGAAAACGAGAGGAAGACGTTCAATAGACGGCGAAGATGATCTGATTTTTGATATAAGAGAGAAAGATATGAATAAGTTAAGAGAAAGAGGAGTTGTTATTAAAACAAATTGTGAGAAAGGGTTATTTTTAATTTCAAAATTTTGTATTTGTATACACCAAATGATTTCGAGTTGTCTTGTCCTGATCTCATCCGTCAGATTATGCGAGATCTAGTGGTCTTTAAAACTTGGTACGATCTTTGGTTAACATTAGAGCCTCGGAACGGCTCCCTATATATGATGGAAAAATTCGATTAACATGATAGAACGTAACACATGATGATGGTTATCCATCCGTGCCAAATTTGTGAGACAGTCATCTTGATCCAATTACAACAATTCAGAGTAGTCCGCAATCTTCTTGTATCAGTGGAGGGAGCAAGCGAGCAGTAGGAATCAAAATGGAAACCCTAGAGACAATCATGGAGATGGTTGAGGTCTGATTTGGAGAGAGAGAGAGAGAGAGAGAGAGAGAGAGAGAGAGAGAGAGAAATGGAGGATCGTGCGAGCTGTTCGGGCGAGCTTCAGTGCGTAGGAAAATTGGAGATCGTAAGACCAAAGCCCGTGGGTTTCCTCTGCGGAACCCTACCTGTTCCAACTGACAAAGCCTTCCATCAAAATGCTTTCAACTCCGCCATCGTTCCTTCATCTCAAACGTGCGTAATCATCTCTCTCTGTATATATTTATATGAAGTATGAAGCATGAATTACGAAAGAAAGCTGACAAATTGACCTGGTTTTTGTTTGTGTTTCAATACCCAGAGTGAGAGCGCCTCGGTATCGCGTGCTCCCGACTGAAACCGATCTCAATAGTCCTCCTTTGTTTCCCAATTTTCCAGACAAAGTCTTCCCAGTTGCTTCTGTTCAATCCAGGACTACCACTGGTGGAGGTAGACTTTAATTTCGATCACCAATTACTTTCTTTGTTACAGAATTCCATCTTATTTGATAAATGATAGGCCGTAGACTAGAATTCAATCTTCTTTGCTAAATGAGTAAAATTAACTGTCTAGGTTACGAATTTAATAAATGATTAGCAGTGAACTCATCCCTTATATTTGCTGAGTTTTACTACTAGTATATAAATAAGAATTAAATAAAAGCAAAGGACAGCATATGTATGCACCATCATCAATCCAATAGCTTCATGAGGGGATTTTTTAACTAGGAAAACTATAAAACAAATATAATTGTGTTTAACAACTCAGTAGTATATGAGCACAACTGTCTTATTTTAGAAAGCATTTTGTAGAAAGATTGTCAAAATATCTGGGTCATATGTTGACATGGGCAAAATGTGAAATGGCCAAGTCCTTGTTTCGTCGCTCCATCTACTTGTCACATAAGACTTTGGATAGTGAATTGCTAAAATTTAAATTTAAAGAATTAGAAATTTAGAATGTGAAGACAACACATTCTACTCGATTAAACTGCACTTTGCTCAAGTAAGAAAATAATAGAAACGATTAGCAAGACTTGCACTTCACAATTTGTGTTGATTAGCCATTATACATTTAGACCATTGCACATATCCTGGAATCAATTTTGAATATTTAAAAGATGCAGTAACAATAGATATTTTTGACAGCACAAAAATGAAAATCATAGCAAAGGGTTTGCTAATGTTGTCATTGAGATAAGCAGTATGCAAACTGTTGTGATATGATGTTTCCATTGCAAAGAAAGGGATTTATTTTTCTCAATCAACATGCATGATACCCTTTTGTGCTTGCTTTGCCTTTTTCTATTCAACATTTGGTGAAGAGGCATCTAAGTTGTTATCTTTTTCAACTTTCAATGTGACATCTTAATAGAGCAGGAATTACCACATTATAAACCATTTTTCACATATTCCCCATAAACAGGAACAAGAGAGTAGGGAAACATGGTGTTGATGATTAGTAAAATCAGGAGCTGCATTTTACCTATTTGCTTAGAAATCTTCTAAAACCATTAAAATCAAGCAAATCTGAAAAAAGAACCACATAGAACAGTGAGGATGTCTTTAATCGCATACATAAATGCCATGTGTTCCCATTAATTTTTTTTTATTTGCTAGGAAAACTAGATTAGTGGATATATTGGATGTTAAAACTTAATGGGTTGCTGTACAGAATGTTGAAGTCTTCAACTTCATATCAATTTACTATTTTTTTTTAAAGATTTCTTGGATTCTGCTTGTTTTGATTCTTGACCTTTCATGATCAAAATCCATTTTTCCTAGATTGATTTACATAAAACATGGTATGCAAGGCCAAGTATTTTGTCATCGGTAGAATAAAGATATATTATATATATATATATATATATATATATATGGGTTAGAAGCTTTGGAATGAGCTGATTTTTTGTGAGGATGATCTCTATGATGAGGAGATCATCCTCACCAAAAATCAGCCTATTCCAAAACTTCTAACCCCATCAAAAGTGATTTACAAAACTTGGACGGTCCACGATTCTTCAACTTGTAAACTAGGCTTAGAAGTTTCAAAATGAGCTGATTTTTTGTGAGGATGATCTCTTCACCGTAGAGATCGTCCTCACAAAAAATCAGCCTATTCCAAAACTTATAACACCATCAAAAGTGATTTACAGAAAATGTTTGGCACCAAACTTGGCAAACTTTAGGGCTGCCGAACCGCTCCCATATATATATATATATATCTTTTTTTTTTTTTTGAAAACCAAGCACCCAAAAAATTTCGTGGGACTTTTCCAAAGACAAGCATTGCACCCGCAAAAAATCATAAAATCCTGTAAACATAAATCACCACAAACGCAAAATTTTGCTTTTACGGGGTTTTGCAGAGCAGCCAAGCAAGCCTTTGTGATCTATAGTTGCACATAGGTTTCAAATATGATATTTCTCTTACTTCGGCATGTCCAAAAAAATTATTCATTTCCAGTATGTTACTGCTATTATCTCTGGTGTGTGTGGTAACATGACATACACTTCTCTTTTAGTTTGCTCCTTTTAAATTGGTAAAATGAAATTACGTCAACCAAAGGAAAACTGGCTGTACGTCTATATTTCAAGTTTATCTTGTGAGAGAGAAGATATTCAATAAACAATAGAAAGCCCAGGTACATCTGTTTTATGATGTCCTTGTACTCCAACTCTAATATTTGAAGTAGAATTTGTTCAGCAGATTTACATTGGGAAACCAATGCCATCAGTCAAAATCTTGCAAGAAAGTGTGAAGCACTAGCAGTATCTGGTCTGGCAGAGTATGGAGATGAGATAGATGTGGTTGGTCCATCTGATATTCTGAAACAAATCTTTAAGATGCCTTATTCAAAGGCTCGATTATCCATTGCAGTTCATCGTGTTGGACAGACTCTTGTTCTAAATACTGGGTATGTTATTTGAAATTATTTGCTGCCTAGTCTAGCCTTGACAATTTGTTAATGAAATTCTTAAAGTGCTTTGAAATTTTTATGTAACACAGTCCGGACATTGAAGAGGGAGAAAAATTGGTTAGAAGACATAGCAACCAATCGAAATGTGCAGATCAATCTCTGTTTTTGAATTTTGCTATGCATTCAGTAAGAGCAGAAGCTTGTGACTGCCCGCCGACTCAGTATACCGATACCCCATCAGAACATACATCAAATTCTACTATATTACCTGGACATTATGAGTCTGAGGAGGCTACTTTTTTGTTTTCTGACCATCCAGTACAAGGTGACACATCTCCATTTCTGAGTCAGAGTGGTGGTAGCAGCCGAAAGGAAGGACTAAATCTCCGTGCAGAGTATGAGTATCCACATGTCAATGAGGGAAACGATTGGGACAACACTAAGCAGAACAAGAGAAATAACAGGCGTGATGCTGTCAAGAAAGCTTCACAAGTTGGAGATAAACCTAGATTCTCAATGCAAGAGTCTGAAAAACATAAGAGACTTGGTAATGACAGTTTCTTGAGGGTTTTGTTTTGGCAATTTCACAACTTCCGGATGCTTTTAGGCAGTGACTTGCTTCTATTCAGTAATGAGAAATATGTTGCTGTGAGCTTGCATTTATGGGATGTTGCACGACAGGTTGGCAATATTATGCTAGTATTTCTATGTTGATTGTTGATGTCTTTTTTTTATTTTTTTATATTAATTAACTTGGTTCTCTTTTTCTTCTTTTTTCCAGGTCACTCCATTAACGTGGCTTGAAGCCTGGCTCGACAATATCATGGCCAGTGTGCCCGAATTGGCCATCTGTTATCATCAGAATGGTGTTGTTCAAGGGTATGAGCTTCTGAAGACAAATGATATATTCTTGCTTAAAGGCATCTCAGAGGATGGCACACCTGCATTTCATCCTCAAGTTGTCCAACAAAATGGTCTTTCAGTGTTGAGGTTCCTTCAGGACAACTGCGTACAAGATCCCGGTGCTTATTGGGTACTGCTCTGCGTTCAATTTGTGTTTTGCTTGGATTTGAAAATTTCCTATTTTAGATGATTGTTGCTGATGGTGTCAAACTCAATTCTGGTTCCAACTTTATTTCAGCTCCATAAAAGTGCTGGAGAGGATGTAATTCAACTTTTTGATCTCTCTGTTATTCCCAAGAACCATTCATCTGAAGATCATGATAAGAGTGCTAGCTCTCTTCCATCTCTAGTGCACAGAGGAAGAAGTGATTCCATATTTTCTCTAGGGACTCTTCTGTACCGTCTTGCTCACAGGCTGTCGCTATCAATGGTATGGAAGCAAATACTCCATCATTTAGTATAACTGATATGCTGAAGCTAATGCTGATGGTTCTTGCTGCAGGCACCTAATAATAGGTCCAAGTGTGCGAGTTTGCTCAGAAAATGTCTTGATTTTCTAGATGAGCCGGATCATTTGGTATCATTCCTTAATAAGACAATTTAAAATCAGATTTCCATTCTTCTATTGGTTGTTGAATTTAATATTATATTCATGTTTGGAAGTCTATAGACAGGATTACACTTACAATGAAGTTTATGTTGAAATAGGTGGTCCGTGCTTTTGCTCATGAACAATTTGCGAGACTGATTTTGAAATGTTATGAGGAGCTGGACTTTACATCTGAATATGGGCTATTAGAATCTGAAGTTACAGTCACTGACACCAAAGTTGAATCCTCAGACTTCTCTATGGGTAAGTCTGGATCAGTTTCACATGATAAATTGACCTCTCAAGTTGCAAAAAAGGATGCAAACATCCTTCTAGAGTCTGAATCAGAGGAGGCATCAACAAAGATAGTTTTAGAAGCAATGCCATCTAATCCTAGACAATTTCTTCCATCAGTAAGGACAGAAGAGGAAGAACCAACAGGAACTGCTCTTAGTTCCAATGATAAAGATATCCCAGTGTTTCAGATGTCTGCAACTACCCCACATGTGGTTCAAACTGTTGCTGATCCAATCTCGTCTAAATTAGCTGCAATACACCATGTATCTCAAGCTATCAAGTCTCTCAGGTGGAAGCGCCAACTTCAAAACGATGAAGTAGAAATGATTGATCATGGAAAGAAAACTCAGGATAGATCTTCACCTATCCATTTTTCTTTATGTGCTTGTGGTGATGTTGACTGTATTGAAGTTTGTGATATTCGAGAGTGGCTTCCAAGATCTAAAATGGATCATAAGTTGTGGAAACTTGTTCTTTTGCTTGGCGAATCTTATTTAGCTCTTGGACAAGCTTATAAGGAGGATGACCAGTTGAATCAAGCTCTTAAGGTTGTGGACTTAGCATGTTCTATCTATGGATCAATGCCTAAACATCTTGATGATGCACAATTTATCTCATCTATGGTTAGTAGCTCCCCATCCCAGTTAAAGTCGTTTATCGATGACACATCAAAAGTGGATTTTATTTCCCCCCAAGATTGCTTTGCTATTGATCGGTTCTCTTCGAGTTGTCTTTTCTGGGCCAAGGCATGGACACTTGTAGGGGATGTATATGTTGAGTACCATATAATAATGAGCAAAAAACCATCAATACAACCAGAAAAAAATGCATATACAAGTGAGTTGAGAATGTCATCTGAAGTTGAGAAGGAAGTAAAAAGGCTCAAGAAAAAGTTGGGACAGTTTAATCAAAACTGCAGTATTTGCTCTTTGATAAATTGTAGCTGTCAGAGTGATAGAGTGAGCAGTGGTAACAGTGCAAGCAGTAGTAGTGGAGATGCGCATCCATTAGTTTACGGCAGAAAGCAGAATAAAAGATCAAATGCAAAGAACAAGCAAGATATGGAGTCTACAATGGCATCTGAATCTGAACGTAGTACTAAAGAAGCACATACGGGAAAAAATGGTGGGATTTTCAAATTTTTGGAGGGTCCCATAGTTAGAGATGCAGAATATAATCTTTCAGCGGCCATAAGCTGTTACGATGAGGGTAGGAAAGCATTGTCTAGACTTCCTACTGGTTCGACAGAACTGCAGTCTATAGCTAAAAAGAAAGGATGGGCATGTAATGAACTGGGTCGAAACCGGCTAGGCAGAAAAGACTTGGACACGGCTGAAGTTGCATTTGCAGATGCAATAAAAGCATTCAAAGAAGTTTCTGACCATACTAATATAATATTGATTAACTGTAATTTGGGACATGGAAGAAGAGCGTTGGCTGAAGAAATGGTAGCCAAGATGGAAAATCTGAAGACGAATGCTTTCTTCCTCCAGAATGCATACAACCAAGCTCTCGAGACTGCAAAGCTGGAATACAGTGAATCCTTGAGGTATTATGGTGCAGCTAAGTCAGAATTGAATGTCGTTGAGAAAGGTGATAGTTCAGTCACATTGTCATGCAGCGTGAGGAATGAAGTGTACACCCAATTTGCTAATACATATTTAAGGCTCGGTATGCTTTTGGCCCGGGAAGATATTTCTGCACGGGTTTATGAGAACGGAGCCCTAGAAGATCTGTCAATAGGTTGTATTAGTCCTCGTGAAAGGAGAGCTAGGAAAGAACTGAGGAAGCATGAGATTTCAGCCAATGATGCTATAAGGGAGGCTGTGTCCATGTATGAGTCGTTGGGTGAATTGCGACAACAGGAAGCTGCATATGCTTATTTTCAACTTGGTTGCTACCATAGGGATTGCTGTTTGAAGTTTTTGCGTCAAATTAAACTGTCAAAAATTGAAAATAGCATTTTGCAAAAGGTCAAGCAATATGCTTCTTTGGCTGAGAGGAACTGGCGGAAGTCCATAGATTTTTATGGCCCAAATACGCATCCAGTGATGTACCTCACGGTTCTTATTGAAGGGTCGTCTCTCTCATTGAGACTCTCGGATTCTTTCCAGTCAACCGCAGTATGTTCTCTTGAACTCATCTGTTCACTTGCATTATTACAGTTATGTGATCGTAGATGATTATATTTGACTTGTGAACTGAAGTTTCTTATTTTTCTAGTTGATACTTATAGTCGGAAAGGATTTAATATCCAACTGTCGTTTTTTTTCTTTTTCTTTTTGCTGAAAAGTTGTGCTGCTTTGTCTTCTTAATAATGCTTGCCAATCCTTATGGCTGTGGTTATATCATGTAAAAGCTGCAGACCTTCACATTTTTCTAAGCAGCATAGACCTTCCCAAATTTCTACACATTTAATGCTTGCCACCCTTGATAGGAAGAACTATTTGTTTAGGGTGAAGTTATGTACGTGATGAATAAGGTTGAAATTTACCCAGTCATCTTAATGCGTTCACCTAATAAACTCAAAATTTCCAGAGAGATAACATTGTCTACCCATGTGAAATTGTGTGCTCGATGAACATTCTTTGCTCCATTTCATGCATACATGGTGCAAATTGTGCATGCCACCTATATTTGGGTGGAAAGGGTTCGGAAGATCTCATAGTGCCTCCTTGGTATCCAAAAAATTGATAGGGGCTCCTTCTTGTGGGTCTAACTGCACAACCTAAGAGGCTCATCCAAAACCCCTTTTAAAGATTTGTTGGGCCAAACCCTGGCCATTTTTGAAATATGGGCTTTCATTGCGACTTTAGTTATAGGCCTACCTTCTAAGCCCACAACCCAACATAATTCCTTACAACATAAAAGTTTGTCAGTGGGCCCAATTATGCATTCATGTTCGTTGGGTTGAAAGGGGCCACTAGAGCTAAAATTTTGACCTTGCAATTTTCTTTTATGAGATCTATTAGTCATATGTCTTGTTGAAACATCGACTCCATAGAACATGTTGCCCCAAGAGAAATTTGATTTGCACTTGGAGTCCACAATGTGGAATTTGTTTGGAAGGTGTTGTGTCTAACGGTAGCAGGCTGGCAATCTGACATTGTATTTGGCACTTCGTCTCTTTTTGAGAGGCCCAAGAGTCTTTGACGCATGATACGCCCTTAGACACCAAGCTTTGGTCTGTCGTGGAGATTTTTTGAGATATGCATCCTCCTCCCTATTTAGAAATATAAGCTCTGAGACTTGAGTGTTCAATCAAAGATCTTATTCCTTTAGCCACCTTATATCTAAATGGTTTGGTGCACTTGAACACATTGTAGTTCCTTGTAGGTTTCCTCAGGTGTCCACACCTTGACTTTTGTGGAGTGTTTGTAGGTCACACTGATCAAATGAATTTGATTTGATTCTAATTCTGGATATTATTTATGAAGCAGATATGTCTAGGTCTTAGTTGCTATACTTAGGTGCATTATTCTCCGGTAGTTCACATTGCCCTACGGACGAGCTTGCATATTTGCCAGTTCTGAGATTTGTTGATTTTTCGATGTTCAAAGCACATGTTGTCTAACCAAAACTCTTGCCACCAGCCCATCTTGATCTCAATTACTGATGAACCAAATTCATTACTTGGGTCATAATGGTGTATTCTAGGTTACCTGTAAAAAATGGTATATTCTAGGTTGCTATAGAGCACCTTCAAGTTTTTTAGGATTTTTTTTTTTTTTTATAGGTAAAGATGGGTTACTTGTTAGCATAAGAAGTATGGGTTCAAGGGGGCTTGAACCTCGGATGTGGGAACAACTCTCCACACATCTTATCACTTGGTATTTCCTTGACGCATCTCCCCATTGTTTTAAGATCAAATAGTTTCTCAATAGATTTACCTTGGCTCATAACCTCATTGCTCTGGTAGAGTTTCTCAATGCATTCATGTTCTTGATTAGTTGTCCAATTGTTTGGCTTGCATAATTGAAGGATGAATATGTTTACAAATGAAATGGTAAGCTGAACATATCAATCCATGTAAACCGACCATGCTTTAGAGCTTAGGGGGGTAGCACCAAGGTCCAAAAGAAACATTGAAATCAAGTATTCAGATGACTTTCAAGTTACAAAATTACTTCAAGTCCGATTGGATTTTGGCTATGAAAAACGTTCCCTATACCCATTGGAAATCTTTGTTGGAGAACATCAGAATTGCTTCTTCACTTTCCATCTAGTTGGCCTCTGTTAGATATATTGGTATTTTATATATGTGCCATAAGGGCATATGTGTAATTTCATTTATTTCTAGTTTTATATATACCATGGTTCATAGTGAGAGAGTCAAGTTCAAATCCTCCCATTTTCTTCATTTTTTTCTTCTCTAAACCCTACATGGTATTGAAGCTTTTCTTGTGATCAGATTTTGGTACTCTCCCTTCTTCTGCATCTTTGTTGTTTTTTTTTTTTTCTCGGTATAAATCAGATTTTTTTGATTTAGTTTGTACCTATTATCTTCGTGGTGGTTAAAATCCTCTAAACGGAAGATTGTCTTTGTGGTTGAAAAATATCCCTAATGTGATCATAGATCAAGGGATTTTTGTCAGTTATTAGTGGTGGTTGGTTTCAAATTGTGTTTCTGACCTTCCAGATACACTGCGATTTCATCTTGACAGGTATTGGAGATTTGCGATTTTATGTAAAATGGGATTTCGAGCCTTGCGATTTTATCTAGTAGAGTTTTAAAACCTTGCGACTTCACTGGGATAGATTTCTCTTTATTTTTAGTGGTTTTTTGCAAATCTTGGTTATAAGGAATTCATGTCGAAGAGATTTCACCCATAGAAAATCATTAACGAAAATTGTAGAACAATTTTATTGATTCTTGGGCAATCAATTATTTCATCACGGAGTCGAAGACTATCTTGGGTATATCTATAGATTCATATCTTGGGCAATCAATTATTTCATCATGGAGTCGAAGACTATCTTGGGTATATCTATAGATTTGGTCAGAACTCAAATGACTTTTATTCGTTTAAATGGAAATAACTACATACAGTGATCGAAGGCCGTGGAGATGTTTTTAAAGGCACAAAATAGGAAATCTCATCTAACCAAAGTGAAGTCTGATTCTCTTGATGAAAAATACATTGAGCTATGGGAACAAGAAGATACTTAAATTGTTACTTGGTTGTGGAACAAGATGGAGTCACATATCAGTGTGAACGTCAAGTTTTGGATATTGCGAAGGAGATTTGGGAGTGAGTGAGGCACATGTATTCGGAATCCAATAATATAATATGAATTTATGAGATCACGTAGCAATATTTCTCCTTATAGCATGATGATAAAACTCTGGATTGGGCCTTCGCCTCATTGATGCATATGCGTGAAGAACGTAATCAATATCAACCTATTTCAAGTGATATATTTCAAATGTAGAAGCAAAAAAAGGATATGAATGTTATTCGTCTTCTTTCATCCCTCTAATCAAAGTATGATGCAGTCAAGTCTCAGATTTTAGAAAATCCTGATCTTCCTTCCTTGATAGATTTTTCTCCAGGCTAAAGAGAGCCACTCAATCAGATAGTGACCAACATATGAGTGATCACTTTGCTTTAGCTATTCTCGGAGATCATGGTGGTTGTGGTCACAGAGGTAGTTGCAGGGGACATGGTGATGGTCGTGGAAGTAAAGGTGGTAGTAGAGATTTAGGAAGAGGTTGTGAAGGTTGTGAAATCCGAAAGTGTACCTATTGTGGTACGGATGAGCACACTATTGACTTTTGTTGGGATCTTCATGGGAGACCAGTTGTCCCTTAGACGTCATTATCTCCAGCCTAGGATGTTGTGCAGCCCACTATATCATATGATCAGAGTATTGAGAAGGAATCCATTATTCTTTCTTGAGAGGAGTATAACAAAGTAGTCTTCAACTCATCAGCTATTACTACTTTATCCCAAACAAGTAAGGTATCCACTTATTTATTATCATCTACGAGCCCTTTGATCATTAATTATGGTGCATCAGATCATATGATATGTAATTCTCATGTTATCTCTCTCCATCTTCTTGTCTAAATGTTAAATTAGCCGATTGGTCATTTTAAAAAATTATTGGGTTAGGAACTTCACAACTCAATCCTAGTTTTTCTTTGTCCTTAGTATTTTATGTTCCTAAATTCCCGTTTAATCTTCTTTCTATGAGTCAATTTACAAAGATTGTTTAGCAACATTTTTCCCTTTTCACTGTGTGTTTTAGGATCTAAAGACGAAGAAGATGATTGGTGACGGGCGTCAAGTAGATGGTTTATATCTTCTCAACAATGCTCTAGTCCCAACAAATCTTCATTCATCTTCTAGCACCTTTCAGTGGCATTGTCGGTTTGGTCATGCTTCTCCTTGTGTTTTACGAAGTCTAGTTCTTGCTTTAAATATAGACTTCATATTTAATTGTGAAGCATATTAGTTTAGAAAATATCATCGAGTGTCTTTTCCACTTAGTGTGAGTCATAGAGAGTCCATTTCTTTTCGTTTAGTGAATTTTGATGTATGAGGTCCTTCGTCCACTACTTATTTAGGTTTTAGATATTTTGTTATTTTTGTGGAAGATGACTTGATATTTTTAATGAAGGATCATTCTGAGTTGTTTAATATATTTCAACAGTTTCATATGGAAATTCGAATCCAATTTGGTATTTTCGTATGCATTTTATGTTCTGGTAATGCAAAAGAATTTTTTCTTAGTCGTTGTACTACTTATTTGCAGTCTCATTGCATTATCCATCAATCATCTTGTGTTCATACCCTTCAATAAAATGGGATAGTTGAACGTAAAAATTGTCACCTTCTTGAGGTTACTCATGTCTTAATGTTTCAGATGAAGGTTCCCAAATATTATTGGAGTGAGGTTGTGCTTACTGTTTGTCATCTCATCAACCGTATGCCTACTTCTGTCCTTGATGGTACTTTTGCACATCAAATCTTATTTCCTGATTGTCCTATTTTTCATTTCCTCATGTTTTTTGGTATGATTTATTCATCATTTGGGTCTTGATCGTGACAAGTTAGATCTCAAGAGTTTGAAATATGTGTTTCTTGAGTACTCTCGTAACTAAAAGGGTTATCGGTGTTATAGTCTCACATTACACAAACACTTTGTTTGTGTTGATGTTACATTTTTTGAGTCTACACTATACATTTCAATTGAGTCATTTGTTGATGCTAAATTAGAGAGTATTCCTTTACCTGTTCTTATTCCTATTTTTGAACTCAGTCCTTCTCCATGACATCAAGTTTATCAAAGGAAGGCCATTAGGAAGATCATTACTGCATCGCCAACACCAACTTCTTTGTTGTTTGAAGATCCATTTCTACCTCTTATATTGGTACCTCATTCCGTTTAGGTAATGGATGCTGTTTCATCTTCTAGTAATTTATCTATCGCTATTCGTAAAGGTACCCGTTCTTGTGTTACTAGATATCCTATCTCTAATTTTGTTTTCTATGCTTCGTTGTCTTCTTTTATCTTCACCATCTCTTTTGTTTCTATTCTTAAGAATCTCCAAGTTGCCTTATCTCACCCGAGATAAAGGACAACTTTGGTTGATAAGATGGATGCTTTACATCATAATGATACTTGGTCTCTGATATCTTTCCTCCTAGAAAGCATGTTGTTGGTTTGGTAGGTGGTAGGTGGGTCTACATTGTTAAATTTCATCTTGATAGCATAGTTGATAGATTGAAAGTTCGGTTAGTTGCTAAGTGTTACACATAGACTTATGGAGTTGACTATGTTGAAATTCTCTTCAGTCGCGAAAATTACTTTGGTTTGAATGTTGATTGTATTAGTTATTATATCGGATTGACCCTTTATCAATTAGATGTTAAAGATACTTTTCTACATGGTGATTTACATAAGGAAGTGTACATGGAGCAACCACCTGGGTTCGTTGTTTAGGGGAAAATTGGGAAAGTGTGCAAGTTTCGGAAAGCACTTTATGGTTTGAAGCAATCTCCACGAGTATGGTTTGGTAAGTTCAGTGATGCAGTGTCAGACAGATCATTCAGTTTTTCATTCGAAAATTGAAAAAGTGTATGTGTTGCTGATAGTCTATGTTGATGACATTGTTTTGACTTATAGTGATGTTAATGGGATACAGAGGTTGAAGTCTTAGCTATTGGAAATATGTAGTTTCTTTCTATGCTTATTTCTATTTTTCTATTGTTAGTTTTCTATGTAAGGGCATTTATATCCATTCTCATTTTAGTTTATATATATATGTCAAGCTCTCATTATGAGACTTGAAAATTCTCCTCTACAATTCTTCTTGGTATCAAAGTCTCTAGAATCCAATGCCCCCCTTCTTGGGTTCCACTCTTCGCCTGTTTTCCCCTCTCATTTCTTCCTTCTCCTATTTTCGGGTTTTGTGAGACCTGTTGACCTAAAGCAGTTTCATTAGAAGGTCTCCCCTTCGGGGGCTTCTTTTATTTTATGTTCTCCTAATCACATGTTGCGATTAGGATTTTTTTAACAAGGTTTCACATGCTGCAAGTGAGTCTCTACGTTGTGTTGTATGCCCTATGATAGGGTTCCTACCTTGTGATAGATGTTGTGGTTTGGATTCTACCCTATGTTAGGGTTTGTGTTTGAGATAAGGTGATTGGTGGACTGCCCTACGATAGCAAAAGGGTGCTGTTGAGAGCTTTTGCGACAATAAAATAGACCCTCTTCTACTTAGTTGGAAACCACGATTGGTCCCTAACCTTGTTGCTGCCTTATGGAAGCCTTTTGAGGCCCTGCGACAGCAACCTTGGGAGCTTTATTACCTTGCAACAAGAAGTAGGGAACTATTTCTGCCCTGCAACCTCAACAAAGGATTTCTGCCTTGCAACAGCAAGTGGGGAGGCTATCTCTGCCGCGAGACAGTTTTTTATTTGTTTGTTGACTTGCTGCTTGAGTTGTTTGCTGACTCGTGACAAGGTTATTTCTGCTATTTTTTATTTGGATTGCTACTTGGGTTATTTGCTGCCTTCCGAAAAGGTGGTGTTAATTCTCTTGGTCTTGGTTTGGTATTACACTTGATCTTCATCTCCCTTCAATCCAAATATTTTTTAAATTCTTGTTTTTTGTGAGCGATGATATCGACTCAAGAGATCAAGGATTCCAACATTGATCATGGGACAAATTCTTCAGCTCATTTGTATTACCAACACCTTATTGGATGGTCGTAATTTTCAGTCATGGTCTCGATCTGTGAGTTTTTATTTGGGTAGTAAAGGTAAATCAAGTTGGTTGTTGGGCACTATTCATAAGCCACTTCTTACCGATCTCAAATTTGAAAAATGGGAAATTGACAACTGCACTATTCTTGAGTGGCTATTTAATTCCATAGAGCAACGCATCTATACCATGTTTATGTACTATGAGGCTGTCTCTTCGTTGTGGTCCGCTCTCACTCAGACATATGCATATGCTAGGAATGACTCACGGATTTATGAGTTGTACTAGGACATTGCCTAGGCTACTCAAGGTCTTCAAAGTGTAGCTGATTATTTTGGGTTTCTTTAGTCCTGTTGGGAGTTCTCCCATTATGAGTCTATGGCTAAGTTGTCTGCAGAGGCAGTAGAGCATGTGGTCAAGATGATTACTTGACGCCAAACATACTAGTTTCTCATGGGTTTATGTCCTGAATTTGAAACACTTCGGACTTAGATTCTCAACACCACTCCTTTACCTTACTTATTTAAGATATTTGCGACCATTGATAGTGATGAGCGTCGTCGTCGTAGTTCCCTCTCAGACTCAAACCCTTGGTATTCTTTTTGCTCCAGCTACATATTAGATGGCTCTAGCAGTCAATTCGAGTTTTTCTAACCCTCGTGCCCCAGGATCTAGGGATCATGGCCATGGAGGTCGTGGTCGTGGTAAAGGGAGTGGTTTTATTTGCAGTTATTGTGGGAAGACTAGCCATGAGAAGGTCCGATATTTTCAACTCTATCCCTATCTGTTGCGATCTTCTGTTACTCCCTATTTGGGACATTCTGTTCTCCGTGTTGCCACTGTTGAGACATCTTTAGTCCCTGCCACTGATCCTCCTACTTCTCTTGGTACTATTGAGTTACTTTCATCCTTAGGTAATCTTTCAATGAAAGGAACGTCACTTCTTTCTAGGTAACTTTTTGTAGCCTTAGCCATCCAAAGAAGCTATTTCTAGTAAGAGAGATTGGGTTGGTAACCCTTCATTGTCTTAGCCATCTGAAGTAGCCATTCCTAGTAAGAGAGACTGGATTGAGTAAGCTGGAACTTGAACCTCATTTCTCTATCGTTCATTGCAATTAGGCTTAAACTGGAAAATTACCTAGAATGAGTTGATGTTCTTTTAATTTTGGTAGTATCAACTTAGTGTTGACCCATGCTTCCATGTTTGCACTTGGCTGGATTGTATTTGTACCTTGTAGTTGCATCATTATTGATGGATCACTTTGTCCGATCTAGGGGAGAGCATCTCGTAGTTCAATCACACTTTTACATGACTGGTGTGCCAACTGTGAGCAATATATTGCAACTATTCATTTGGCCGAGTGTTTTGTTACAAAATCGCAGATTATCACATTAATTATTTTGTCTCCGAGCTTATACAGTTTCTGATTCTCTCTTATTTGTGCTGTGTTCCAGATGCTGGAGTCAGCTCTATCTCGCCTACTTGAAGGTCGCCACGTATTTGGAGGGCCAACAACTGCAGATTTTTCAGAGGTGAACAAAAAGTTTTTGACTCAATTGCAGGATCTTCTGAAGAGGATGTTACAAGTAACTGTATCTGGAAATACTAGCAAATCTTCTGTTGTTGTTCCTCATTCAATTTCAGCCAATACTACTAAGTCTGGAGATGTGGGGAAACTCAAGAAGCTTTACGGGATGTCGTTAAAATCAACTGACTTGAGTCAATTGAATGCTATGCATGAGCTGTGGAGTTCTTGATCACACGTACACACCCCCAAAAGATGTTCTTCTCTGACTATGTTTTCCTTTCAAAATGGATTGTAATATTATTGCATGTTCAGCCTTGTTTCTGATCAGATCAGGTCAGTATGCTTTTCTGATATCTTTAGTTTTGCTCATCAAAATCATGAATCAGTTATGATTAGATCCCTATCTTGGTTTTTCTTCCTATCAAAACATTGTCCCCAGATGATATTTATTTAAACAATACAAAGCAATATAATACCTTAGAAAAATAAGGTTTATATTTATATTTTTTATTATTGGATTGGCCAAACATTTAGAGATTCAAAATTTTGAAGAAATCTTTTTCATTTTATGACATGGGTCCCTTGTATTTTCAAGGTGACTATGGCACGCCCTCCACGATGGATCGATGGATGGATAGATATTTTTCACAACCCAAGATCAAGGAGCATTTTATCAGTTTATAAAAATAATAGGGTATCTTAAATATTCATCAAAAAGTAATAGAAGACCATTCTTTGCAGTAGCATTGTAATTGAGTGAAATGAAAGTGGAGTTTCTAAAGAGTTGGTCCAAGTTGGGGATGGATGAATTTTCTTTTTATGGTTAACAATGATGTTCAACGAAGGCACAACTTTATTGTCAAATGTCTCCTCTATTATCAATACTACTTGTTAATCTCCATTATATGATGGTGTGGTGTGGGCATACATTCCGATATTGAATGAATTCTACTCCGTGATAGGGATGCCATTTTTCCTTGTTTCTCCTTCATTTTATTGTTATATGCTCGTCTTTCTGTTTTTTTTTTTTTCCTCTTTTAAAGTTCTATATATATATCTATGTTAATTCTTTGAATTTTATGGGCTCGTGTGGATACAAGAGTCAGAAGTACTTAAAATATAAGTACTTTTTGAAGTATTGTCTCAAGTAGCGGAATACGTGTTGTACGTTTGGATGCAGAATTTGAGAAGTACTTTTCACAGAGTTTTGTGTTAGGAAACTATTTTATATTCTGTTAAAATGATCAGAATACCCTTATATGTAATAATTATTGTTTTTAACATCATAACTCAACAACATATGCTAACAAAAACAACAGTTACTATTTTTATTAAATAAAAACATTATAACATCATTTTATACTCTAAATATACTTATTCTTATTTTTTTTTTAAATTCGACAGAACCTCTCTTAAATATTGGACATATAAAAAATAAAATCTATATAAAAACATAACAATTATCATGTAATAAAACCTGTATCCTCATACATAAAATCATATGTAATAATCACACCAACATATGTAAAATGAAAAGAAAACATTTATAAACAAAATTTATATGTGATCATCATACTAATAAACAAAAATGTTCATATAGTAGAAACATATTAAATTTATCCAAAAATATAATTTATTCAGTTAATAGTAACTTTTAAATCATAAAATTATATAATTATATCACGTCGATCATAAGTTTCTTTTATAGCTTCAGCTATGACTTCTCTCTACGTTCCATTTCTCTATGTCTTTCCCGTTGTGAACGTTCGAGGGTCCAGGCTCATCTACACTCATAGGGACGATTTCATCTATATAATCTAATTCTTCGTATATAACAAATTCAACATCTGCCAAAGTTTCATTTCGAATGAAATTGTGCAGTCCCATGCAAGCAATGACGATATCCCTTTGAGTATCAATGAAGTATGTGTGCATGTCTCTAAGAATTGCTCATCTTGCCTTTAATACTCCAAAACACCTCTCTATAACATTATGCAATGATGAATGAAGATGGTTAAATAACTCATTCTTTTCCTTCTGTCATGCACCTCGTCGAAAGTTTTGTAAATGGTAACAGACACCCCTATATGGTGTCATGTACCCATCCATCAATGGATAGTCAGAGTCAATCAAATAATATTTGCCTACAAATGAATAATAATTTCATTATTTTATATATATAACATATAATTGAATGTACTTTTAAGTAAAATTTTGAATACCAATCTGATAGAGGGAGAGGAAGTCCTGAATTAGGATTATTTATGATTTTTAAAAACACATTCGCGTCATTTGCTTGTCTCTCCCAACCAGCAACTACATATGTGAAGAACATATCGAAAGAGCATACAACCATTACATTTTGTATTATACATTTTCGACCTAAATATCGAAGTTGATCTGCTATTGGAACTTGTGCCCCAATATGAGTATCGTCAATCGCTCCCACACAATCTTTCATATAAAAAGAAATTTTATTTTAAAGATTAAACATTATAATTTTTGTGAATTTAACTTTAAAATTACCTTAAAAAAAGGCCAGAATCTTCGATTTGTACGAATTTGATGAGGGATCTCATCCAAAGAATGAAGCACAATGAGAGTTTTGCACAATTCAAGGACAGCTTTCAAGATTCTATGAAAGTGTCTACTCACGGTTTCTTTAGAACGTTGAAATCGATCACCAACACTTCGCATGCCCTCGTTTTGTTCCAATATCTTTAAGAACATTCTTAAGGATACTTCCAAAGAAATGTTCATTTTTCTTTCAAGACCTACCTCTTCGTGTAGAGTATTGCATAATTTTTTAAATACATGTTTCTCTATTCGAAATTGTTTATGACATATTGCATTATTCCCAGACAAAACATAATTCATATAATTTTGTCCAGTAAAATTATAATTAGTCTTGGGTTGTCGAACTAATTTATTTTTACGAGCCGTGCGATAATGATTTGCTGCAGCAAGTGCAGCCATACATATAATCTCATCGTCTGAATCTGAATAATCCATCTTGTTTCTGTTTACATTATTAATAAAAAAAATATATCATTTAATATTTCATATTAACAATCATATAAAATATTAAAACAAAGATTTTTAACAATTAAACCATAATCCATAATCCATAATTCATAATTCATAAGACATAATCAACAATCCACAAACCAGAAATAAATAGAAACTTAATCCATACAGAATAAATCCAAACCATAATCCATGAAATAAATTTTCTTTTATTAACCACATAGTTCACAAAAACAAAAAAAGGATTCATAAAAGATTGACCCATAAAAAAAATTATGCTACTCTCTAGTGATCACCATGATAACGACGGTATTCAAAATCAATATACGATAGACAAGCATTATTTGTTGGCAAGTTATAAAAGACATTCCTAAAATCTATATTATCCACGAACTTGGATACCACATAAGAATATCGATCGCTACCTATAGGAATCTCATCCACTAATTCATTAAGAAGTGGTAAGCATTCACCGGAAGTAAGCTTTTTTTGCTCGTTTGGAAATTCGTCCTTATGAATTTTTGATTAGAAAAGATCCACCAAACGATTGAATTCAACCTCGAATAAATCATATTTTTTTTTCTTTTTTGTGTTTTGATCTAGAATCCCCACTCATTGACGACCTTCTCTGTGATGGTCTTGAACTTGGTGACTCATCAATATCATCATCAGGGTGAGTTGGGAGTATATTTTCTTGTGTCGCTGGAATGTATTCAGGAGTATCATCATCATCAGCAATTGACTCATTCATCATGTTTGTCATTGTAGAATATCAAACACGAGATCCGGTAGCTGTGGTACCACCAAATAACTTGTCCAATTCATCTCTGTGCTTTAATGCCTTATAACGAAACTTATTATCTCCAGAATGTTGCTATAAAAAAATGATAAATATTATTAATAGATATTTATTAACATCTTTATAAATAAGTGAAATTAAATATATTAAAAAAATATGTATTACCATTTCTCGTTCAATCCATCATTCATCGCTCATGATGATAGAATAGTCGTTCCAATCGATTCTAGTTATACTCATTAGATTGTACTAAGCCTTCCAATCTAATTTTGTTTTGTTCCAATAATTTTTTAATTGTTTTTGTTCGAATTTGAATCCTGTTTTCTTGAAAAATTCATTTTGAACATACTTCCATCATAACCTATCTAAAGTTGGCCCATTTCTATGACCTTGCGCGACTGCTTCAACACATAGCTCAACAAAGGTCTTGTATAAATACGGACTCCAATTTGCTTTACCCTTGTCATTTTGTGTTGCAACTTGTTTGTCCTTGTTCATATTTATTGTTTTAGAAGGCATGTTAAAATGAAAACAAACAAATATGTGGAAAAAAAATTAAATAAATATTTAAAAGAAAAAAAAATAATCATGTGTTAGAAAACAACATAAATAAATCATGTGTTAGAGAAAAATTAATCACAACAAACTAATTCTGATAGGATTTAAAACCAATAGAAGAGACAAGATAATGTATGTCTGGTGTATGACTTGTATTACGTACTCTTAAGATTGTTTACAATTAGGATAAGGCTCATATAAAATCATAAATCTAGCAAATAAAAATATAATAGAAAGAAAGAGAGGCTCATATAAAAACCTAAATCTAGCAAATAAAAATATAATAGAGAGAGAGAGAGAGAGAATATCCTTAATTTTGATAATGCACCCAGAATGCATAAAAAATGATCAGAATACCTTAAAAAATATATAATTACACTATATATATATAATAAAATTATATTAAAAAATTATAAAAATAATTATTTTCAATTTAAATAAATTTATAAATTTTAAAATTCTATCGAAATTTCGACTGCATCTCCTCTTAAAAATGGACGTATGAAATTTTTCTAATAAAAAAAATACCTGTATAATACATAATCTAACATCCATGCAATAGTTCATATAAATATTATCAATTCAAGCACCCCAGTATGTCATCAAAGCCTAAAACACGACCTCGAATGAACATGAGACTAATTCTAACATAAATTCATCTCAAAACATTAGAGGATTTTCAACATAAGCAAACCATGAAATTTTATCTTCAAAAATCACGTACTCAAAAAATTGAACACATGTGGGAATGAGGAAACTAGTAATAAATAGATTCTGTGATAGCTGAATCCACCACAGACTACAATATAAATTATAATTACAAGAAACAAAAAAAACTTCAAGATTTTATACATCACCCATAGATTTTTAACAACAAAAAAGAAAAAAAGAGTTAATAATGTACATCACTCAAACATACTAACAAACAACTTTTACTAAAGCCTCACCAATTCATATATAACACCAAAAGAACTACACACAATTGGTGTGGCGTTAGTAAAAGTTAGTGTTGCAATCGTAACTCTCTTAAAGAAATTCAATAATACTATATTTAGGCACTTGAACTTCCAATCAATGATTGCCAAGTTGCATTTGAACTAGCTTTATTTGCATATATGATGGAGGTAAATGCATCCATTATAGGATCTCACGTCATAGTTATGCACCTGAGATTATATATCAATGCTAGTAGATTACAGCTTAAAAAGTTTTTCTCCATTTTATATATATTTTTGGTTTGTTTTTCACTAATCTTTGGCTAAATAATAATAGGCTTAGAGTCATAGCTTGGTTTGTTGATATATCGCAATGCAACCTTGAGATAAGAGTTAAATTTGGTGCATTCTAGCCATTGCTTGGTATTGAATCCTGACCCAATTCATCAAGTAATCTTCATTTAGGACAATTAGGGATTAGATTGAATCAAGAATTATTGGAAAACTTCTAAATCTATATGATTTAGAAGTCTCCATAACCAAGATTTCTTATTTGAAGGGCATTTGCAAGGGTTATGAACTTGGAAGGACAACTTCAATCTCACGAGTCTTATATGTAACTCAGCATTGCTCACAAAATTTAATTTCGAGGTTCTTCTAAATACATAGACAAAAACATTAAAAATCACTCAAAATTATATTTGAAAGTTGTAGTTATTTCATAGGCTGTAATTGAACAACATGCTCTTACAAGATTCAAATCACTCAAAATAGATATTCGCATTTCAGCTTTAAAACCAAAACTTTGTTGAAATTCCCAATGGAGGCTTCAGATTGACTCAACTCAACCAAAAATTAAATAAATAAATAAGTAAATTCAATCTCATCCATGAGCAAGCAATATTCAACTGCTCTAATTAGTTACACAATATATCAGCTCAAACATGCAAGTAATGCGGTACAAAGCAAGAAGATACTTCACCTCAAAACATTTGAAAAAAAAAAGAACACTTCACAAGAAATGAGACTTAAGCATCTTGATGATAATTTTGGGTTAATCCCCACTTTGAGCTTATACAATTATAATAGCGAGATCAACATTATAATATTTAGTAAAAAAATCTGATCCAAACAAACCCATTCCTCTTATTAGAAGTAAACATAAGAAAAATACGAATGGAATTCGAAGGAATCAATGATTAAAGATTGTGTTGAATGTCAAATTAAAAAAATAAAAAATAAAAACTGAAAGTGTAGGCTATAGTCCTACATACCCTTCCTCTTCAACCCATTAGAATAAGTTTTTAGCAAATATTCCTAAACGAAACATTGGCGAAAAAGAAACACCAACATTAACAATTAACTTTATTATTATTTTATTTTTTTTTTAAAGAAAAAAAAGGCCGTTCTAAAAGAAAATTAAAATTGAGTTTCTAAACAGGATAACGACGTTATCAAATGAAACTTATATCTTTTCGACCCATGAAAATATTTTAGAAAAGATTTGAGAAGAGAGCGAGGTTCAGTCGAGGTTTAGTCGAAATTTCAAAGAGTTTCAAATGAGAGTTACCTCTCTCTGTCGAGATTCAATCGACAAATCAATTATAGAAGAATATTGAACTCAATCCATTGAAGAACAGACGAGGGTTACCACTCTCTGTTGTGTTTTCAATCGAGAACTTCAAAGTGGGATTAAAAAATCAGAAAAATTACCTCTCTCTGTCGAGGGTTTCAAGGATGAGAATGATCTCGCCACCGTTGAAAGTTTCGTTGAGGGTTTCTGTTGAGGGTTTCCGTTGATGGGGTTAGCCACCGTAATCGTCGGAGGGAGAAGACAATCGGAGGAAGAAGGCAGTCGGAGGGAGAGAGATGACTCTCGACTCTGTCGAACGAGTTTCTCTCGATCTCCTTCACAATGTAGTGTGGAGAAGAATGTCTGTCTTCTGTTTTACGTTTTGGAGAAGACATAGTTCTTCTGTTTTAAGTTTCGTTAATTTAGGATAAAAAAATAGATAAAATAAAACGAGGGGGTAAAATTGGAAAGTTGCGAAAAATTTTGACGGGATAATTGTTCTCCGCAAAAAGGAAATTGAGAAGTACCAATTTCGGTACTTCTCATAAAAGCACTATTTTGACTCTTTTAAAAACTCATTTTTTCAAAGCATAAAATACCCAAACGACAGAGTAAGTGCTTCTAACTCCCTGTAAGAGTCAGAAGCACTTAGAGAAGTCAATCCAAACAAGTATGTTTTTTTAGAGCTGTTATTGGCACCTCAACTATTACTTCTTACATCTTAAGTTCTTAAATTATTTGTCACCCCCCCTCCCACCATCATACTTGGAGTGTGATAAGTAAAAGTTGGGGTGCCAATAGCAGCTCTCGTTATCTACTGAATTTCGGATTTGTTAATTGGACTGGACCGGATTCGCATACATCCACAGACAACAATAGCGACTAAAGCAGGAGAACAAAGACACCATATTTTAGTTAATATTTGAGATAACCCTCTCTATTTCAAACCGACCACATGCAGCTTAACCTCTCCCAGTCTCTCTCGTCTGACGAATGATCAAATGCCCTCATCTTCCACCTTTATAACTGAAATACTTGTTTTTTTTTTCCCCAAAAAAGCCAATTATCTCCGATAATCTTTCATACTATCTTTTTCTACCTATATATATATATATAGTAAATAATAGAAGATGATAGAATTTTGGGTAGATTAGCAAAATAATAAAAAAAATTAAAAAATGGATTTTTAGGATGAAAATCAAGCATGTTCTAAAAGAGGTTGAAGAGCTTGAGGTTGAGGGGGGGTTTTGTTTTTAACAAACACAAGGGTTTATTGCCAAAAATTAAAGATAAGGGCATTTAGGCCAATTTGTGCTGGTCTCTCTACAAGACTAAGTCAAGGGATATAATATTATCAGTTTAAAAACAACTGGGTATCTCAAATTTTCACAAAAACATGGGAGGGGTCTGTCTATATCAGCCCCCTCTTCCCACCAATCAAGAGACTCCAAAATACTCTCTCTCTCTCTCTCTCTTTCTTTTATGATTCTCTGAAGTTATATATTAACAGACTAACAGATTATGACAGACCAACAGTTTCAGCAGAAGTGAGAGAAAGATCAAATCCTGCAATTTTACAACCTTTAGACTCATACACACCCACAACATCAATGGAGAAATCTTCACCCTCACAACCATTTTTAATGCATCCTTACAAGACCAAGAATCTAAACGATCTGTACCACATAGGCAAAGAACTAGGCACAGGTCGGTCTGGAACAACATTTCTCTGCACAGAAATATCAACAGGTTCCCAATATGCTTGCAAATCCATCTTCAAGAGAACATTAAAAGATTATGAAAATGCGTGGAATGAAATCAAGATAATGCATCATTTGTCTGACATCCCAAATGTGGTTAGAATCAAAGGTACCTATGAGGATTCTGTTTCTTTCCACTTGGTTATGGAGCTTTGTACGGGCGGTGTGCTTATCAATCCAATTGAGAAGAATGCACGTTATCCAGAGCGGAAAGCTGCCCAAATCATCAAAACAATTGTTAAAGTTGTGGAGAATTGTCACTCTCTTGGAGTCATCCATGGAGATATCAAGCCTGAGAACTTCTTGTTCTCTAGTGTCGATGAGGATGCCGCACTCAAAGCCATTGATTTTGGCTCGTCTTTGTTTTACAAACCAGGTTGGTTGATGGGTCGATGATGCTTATGATTCCTTGAATGGGGAGGCTTAGTGGGTAGAATCTTGAAACAGAATAGTACTAAATTCACAATTGATTTAAATGATTCGTTTATTTTGGCTTCCATCATCTCTTAATTCTTGTTTCTTGTGTTACTTTTCTCTGATTACAAACCAGGTTGTTTGATGGGTCTCTTCCATTTTTCTCTGTTTTTAGTTCTTGATTCTATCTTCTGTTGAATTCTTTTTTGTTTTGATGTAGTTATATTTGCATAATCTTTTTGTAGGAATTGGGTTTTGTTCATTATGGGTTGATGATGCTTTGAATGGGGAGGTTTAGTGGATGGAATCTTGAATCAGAATAAGTACTAAATGCATAATTGATGTGAATGATTTGTTTATGTTGGCTTCAATCATCTATTAATTGTTGTTTCTCGTGTTGCTTTTCTTTGATTACTTTGGAGATGTGGCTGTGCACTATGCTATAGGTTCATAATTTCCAACACAATTTAGAGCTAATTTTCCTTCTTATTTTTTTCTTCTTTTAGGGGACACTTTCTCTAATCCAGTTGGAAGTCCTTGTTACATGGCACCGGAGGTGTTGAAAAACAATTATGGACCTGAATCCGATGTATGGAGTGCTGGAATTATCTTATACAATTTACTACGTGGCGTACAACCTTTTTGGGCAGGTATTTCATCCCTTTAAGTTATCATCCATGATTCTCTGCGCATACAAGTATTTAAGAAGAGCCGTCCTGGAGGGACCTCAATTCACACTTTGCTGAGGTGGAGGTGCTCACACAACCATAGATGCTTGTCACTCGTATCTTGATGAAAAGCATCTATGGTTCCGTACACAGCTCCATGTCAGCAAATTGTGAATTGTGGTCACTCCAGCATTATTCATTTAAGAATGGAGAACTTCCATTGCCACACCGACTTTTGCTAACACCACCCAAGATTTGTGCTAAGTCTTTGGTGATTTACATATGCATTGGGGTGGCATTAGCAAAAGTTGGTGTGGCAATAGAATCTTTCTTAAGAATATTACTACTTTCTATCAATGCCATGTATTTTTACCAACTTTGAATTGTACCACTTGTTAACTGCAGGCAAAGTTGTGAATTCTACCTTCAAACAGATTTTCAAAGAGGAGATAGATTTGGACTTCAAAACATGGCGTGGAATCTCAGAAAGTGCCAAAGATTTGACACGAAAAATGCTTGAAAGGGATCCGAAGGAAAGACTGACTGTTTATAAAGTTCTGCGTGAGTGATTTTAATTTTATCAATACTAAGCCAGGCACATATTTTAGATTTTTTTTTTTATAAAGAAAAGCAAAGAAAAATCAATGCCGAAGAGTGGTTTATGCCCTTTAATTATTCCTTGTGATTGTGATTGTGATAGTGAAGTGAGTTTCTATACTAACAGGTCACCCATGGATTGTGGATGGTGGAGTTCCCCCATATAAACCTCTAGATTCTGCTATCTTATCACGTCTCAAGCGTTTCTCTACGATGAATAAACTCAAGAAGATTGCTATATGGGTAATAAACTCTAAAGTCTATACCAATTTGAAGACTTTGCCTATATATATAGATATATATATATGGAGAATGAAAGTAGTGTTGTACGCATCGTAAATAAGGGGGGGGGGGGGGGGAGGAGAGAGAGAGAGAGAGAGAATAATAGGGATGAAATGGCTCAAGAAAACACAAAATTTAATTGTTGCCATTGAAAAGTGATCATTCATCTTATTGGGAGATCAAACCCTTCAAAGCAACAATGCTCCAGATACCTATTAAAGAAATTATATGTAATATCTGTTGATGTGGTAGTAAGCAGAACAAATTACGGGAATTACTTGTATTAAAGATGATTTTTTTTCCCTTTAAAAAGACCAACTTACCTTCCAGAAAATTAAATGTTACGAACCAAACAGGGCCTAAGAAGAAAAACTAAAGCTCTAACATTCTATTACATAATTGGACCTCTCTTTGAATATCATTGAATATAAGTAGTCAAAATAGTGAGCATTTTAATTCAAGTTTTGTTGCCCAACTATGCTTCTGTAGTTATGCTCCAACAAGCACTAGATACAGGTAAAAATATTGATCCTGAAAATAATGTTGTGGCTCTCAACAAGTGATTGAGTTAATGTTAGTCTTTTTGTTCCTCATTCATTTTGTTGCTTCTATGTGAGCCATATGATGGGCTTTCAAAAGTCAAGTAGCTTATGTTTGTTTGATCCTTCTCATTCCATGTTCATTCCATATGAGAAAATGTTTCTTTTTTCCCTTTCATTTTTATGTGCATCTGTGCATTAATTATTTTGCAGGTTATAGCACAAAGACTGAAAGAGGAAGAAATCGCCGGTTTGAGAGAGTTGTTCAAAATGATTGACAGAGACAACAGTGGAACGATAACGTTCGATGAACTAAAAGATGGGTTGAAGAAAGTGGGCTCTGAACTTGAGGATCCTGAGATCAAGGCTCTTATGGATGGAGTAAGTAAATGTTGGCAAAACTAATGGGTTTAAAACCTATGCCTATGATACTATCAAGTTGTTATGAAGCCATTCGAGCATGGGTTTCTATGTATGTCTTCAACACAATAACGGTGAATTTGGCAGGCTGATATCGACAACAATGGAACCCTAAAGAATGGTGAATTTCTTGCTGCTACTTTGCACGTGAACAAGATGGAGAGGGAGGAAAACTTAATGTCAGCCTTTTCTATTTTTGACAAAGACAAAGATGGTTACATAACCATCGATGATCTTCAACAAGCTTGTGGAGAGTTTGGTCTAAGTGACTTTCACATTGATGAAATAATCATAGAAATTTATCAAAACAATGTAAGTCCCCCTCTGCCTCACTCCTAGAGGAAAACAAAATCTGTTTTTAATTATACTTCATCTGTGTTGATCATTTTTTGCAGGATGGGCAGATAAATTATGCTGAATTTTCTGCTATGATGAGGGAAGGAAATGGAAGAGAACCATGAGAAGCGATTTGAAGTTCAACTTGGACGATTCTATGAAAACACCAGACACTTGATGTACTGTTGCTGACTGAACCCAAGTTACTAACAGAAATCAATTTTTTTGTACAATGAGAAATGCTCAACCGTAGGAATGAATTTACTAAATCTTTTGATCTTTACGAGTCTGGGTTATTTTAATTTTTTTTTTTTCTCTTTTGAATGATTGGTAATGAGAGTTCATCAAAAGCAATTTATACCATATGATTGATTACCAGTGAACAGTCAGTCATCTTTCAGTTGGTTTGAGCATAGTGGGTGAGAAATCTTAGCCAACTGAAGGACTCAATGATAGTTTCTCAGCCTCGTCATCATTATAAACCCCTACTAAAAAATAGTTTCTCAGGTAGGGATGAATTGGAAACTTGATATTATGTCTTCGAGAAGGGGCTGTTAACAGTGAACATTCATATTTCAGTTGTTTTGAGTTTACTAGGTGAGAAATCTCATCACAACAAAAGAGCTTAATAATAGTTTCTTAGCCTCACAATGAGGAATGCTCGACGGTAGGAATGAATTGGCTAAATCTTTGGTCTTTAGGAGTATGGGCTAGTTGTAATTTTTTGTTTTTTGTTTTTTTTCTGATGATTGGTAATGGAAGAGCTCATCAAAAATACCCCTAACTTTATTCTCTTTCATTTGGTTTGAGTTGTATCAGCACAACTTGAAGAACTCAATAATAGTTTCTTAGGTAGATGCACTGGAAACTTGATATTATGTACTTTAGGTGAAGGTACAAGACTCGTGTAGGAAAGGCAGTCTTCTTGAAAACAAGTAAAACCTGAATCTGACTGTTAGGTTTTTCAACTTATCTAGCCCACGAGTATAGAGGGAAGGGGCCTCCTCTTGTGTAAAACATGATTAAACCAAATAATATTCTCCTCCTTTAATTTATAAGTTAAGCTCTTTATATAAATAAAGATTCCTGAAACAAATAGAATTCTACACTATTAAACAATATCTAAATAACACCCTACAACACCCAATTCTCCATCTAATGGCTAATTACATCCTAACCACAATACCCATCGAATTCTAAACTGGTAAAGATCAAAAAAGGAGAAAGAAGAACTACTCAATTCAACGGTGTTTGATTCGCAACGGCACTACTTCTACTTAGGATTTATGGTTTAGGAGAAACTTTAATGATTGGGAGTTAACGGAGGTGACATCTTTCCTTGATTTCTTGAATTCTTTCCATCTCAAGGAAAGTGAACAGGATAGGTGGAAATGAACTAAAGTGAAGGAGCGTTCCTTCTTGTAGTCCATCATTTGGTCTAAGTCAGTTCCTTATAAAGTTTCATTTTTTTGTTTGGTTGGCTTTTTTGGGGAGGATTCTAATGATGGACAACTTGATTGTCCAAGGTTGGATCACTCCTAATTTTTTCCCCCTATGTTCGAGGGATGGGGAATCTGTTAACCATATCTCAATTCATTGCTCTTTTTCTCATGATATTTAGTCCATTTTCCTTGGGCTTTTCTTGATAAATTGGGTTTTACTTCAGAATTTTTTCATGTTGTTAGAAGGGTGGACTAAAAACGTTTTCTCCTCCAGAAAAAAATACTTTTGGGCTATTCTACTCTCGACTATTTCTTAGGGGTTATACAACGAGAGAAATAACAGGGTGTTCAAAAGTAAGGTGAGAAACTCTTATGGTGTTTTTTTGGAGAACTTGGGCTATATGTACCTTTGGTCAAAAGTCAACAAGGAGTTTGCGGAGATTACCTTCGATGACTTTGTTTTAGATGGAATTCCTTTTGTAATCAATAGTGTTCTAGCTTTCTTTTGGTTCGTTTCACTTTCTTCTTTGAGGGGCTATCTTGGACTTCTCCTTTTGTATTTTTGTTACCCTTTAAATATATTTTATACTTATTATAAATAAAAAATTTGAGTACATTAGGAAAAAAATAATAGAGTAAAAGATGGGATTTTTTTATGAAGGAAAATAACGGATGTTCTAAAAGAGGTTGAAGAGCTTGAAGTTGAGGTTTTTTTTTTCAAGGACAAACTCTAGGGTATATTGCCAAAGGTTGAAGACAAGGGCATTTAGTCCAATTTGCGTTAGTCTTTCTACAATACTGAGGTCAAGGGGCATAATACTGTCAATTAAAAAGCAATGGGTATCCACATTTTCACCAAAACATGGAGGGGTTTGTCACTATCAAAAGAGAGTCTAAGATTCTCTCTCTCTTGATTCTTTAAGGTTTGCTAAAAGACCATAACAGACCAACAGTTTCAGTAGAAGTGAGAGAAAGATCAAACCCTGCAATTTTACAACCTTTAGACACATACCCACAACACCAATGAAGAAATCTTCACCATCTTCAACCTGAAACTGATGACTTGCTGCTTGACCTCTCTCAGTCCCTCTCATCTGACAAATTAGCAAATGATCTAAATGTTGTCATCTTCAACCATTATAACTGAAATCCTTGTTTCTCTCTCTCCTCAACCCCCCCCCCCCCCCCCCCCCCCCCCCCCCACCCCCCAAATCATCGCCAATGTGATAAACCAATCTACCCTTCTTTTCAATCTCTCATACTATCCTTTTCTACCTATAAACCTGAAGAACAAGATAATTTTATTTGTAATAATATTAGAAGATGATAGAATTGTAGGTACATTAGCAAAATAATAATAATAAAAAAAATGGATTTTTAGGAAGAAAAATTAAGTATGTCTATATCACCCCACATCCCACCAATCAAGAGACTCCAAAATATTCTGTGTCTCTTTCTTTCATGATTCTTTGAAGGTATATATATATATAAACAGACTATAACAGTAATAGACCAACAGTTTCAGTAGAAGTGAGAGAAAGATCAAACCATCCAATTTTACAATCTTTAGACACACCCACAACATCAATGGATAAATCTTCAACCTCAAAACCATCTTCAGTGCATCCTTACAAGACCAAGAATCTAAAAGATCTTTACCACATAGGCAAAGAACTAGGCACAGGTCAGTCTGGAACAACATATCTCTGCACAGAAATATCAACAGGTACCCAATATGCCTGCAAATCCATCCTCAAGACAACATTCCGCAACGAAAAAAATTATGAAAATGTGTGGAATGAAATCAAGATAATGCATCATTTGTCTGACATCCCAAATGTGGTTAGAATCAAAGGTACCTATGAGGATTCTGATTCTGTCCACTTGGTTATGGAGCTTTGCACGGGCGGTGAGCTTTTCGATCAAATTCAGGAGAAGGGACGTTATCCAGAGAGGAAAGCTTCCCAAATCATCAAAACAATTGTTGAAGTCGTGGAGAATTGTCACTCTCTTGGAGTCATCGATAGAGATATCAAGCCTGAGAACTTCTTGTTCTCTAGTGTTGATGAGGACGCCGCACTCAAAGTCATCGATTTCAGCTCATCTTTGTTTTACAAACCAGGTTGGTTGATGGGTCTCTTCCATTTTTCTCTGTTTTAAGTTCTTTTGATTTCTTTTTTTGTGTCATCTTTTTGTAAGAATTGGTTTTCTCCAATATGAGAAGGTTCCATATTTCCTCATGATGACATTTTGTCAGTTTTGGTCACCCTTACAGTGTTCCTCTTTCTTTCCTCCTTTTTCTTGAATATTTCTTTTTTCTTATATTCATGTTTTCTAAGATTAAAAAGTCTTTTATTTTAATTTTATTTCCAAAAAGAAGAACAAAAGAGTAGGAGATCAAAGTGACCTGTATTGCGGGTGTGCGGCCAGTCTGAAACTGTTTCTTTTCATCCTTCGGTATTTCTTTCCTCCTTTATAAGAAGGATGAACATAGATAGAAAAAGTGTGCTAGGAAGGGTTGTGGTCATATATACAATGTAACTTTATTTGGTAGAATAATGAAAAAGCAAAACTATTTGACTGTGTTAAGCTGTTGATCTTTATTTACAAAACCAAGTAGTTTCAGTATTACCCTCTTGAGGTTCGAGCCACAAATTTCTTCCATATCTTGGTGGTTGCCGTTCCACTGCTCAAGTAAAAACAACAATCTGGTACGTGTTCATGAAATTTCATTTTAAAGATGATCTTTGCTGATGATTGTCGGGTGATTTAGACATTTAGTTGCTTTCTAGAATAAAGTGCTTGTATGATCATAATTATTCTAGTATTTCAATGCACCTCATGCCATGAATTTGAATTGCAGAAACAACACCAGGGACGGGTACTTCATCTGCAAGCTTGCCAACTTCTGATATGAATGAGTAAGATAAAATTCCATCTTTCTTTTTGGCAAAGCCCATATCATGCATGCTTAGATATTCATGCTTTTGGTTTGTCGTAATTATTCATTTTTAATTTGCAATGTGATGGGAACTGTCATATTCAGGGGTTATGAAGTCAAGGAGGAGTCTAGAGCCCAAATGAAAGTCCAAAGAAAACTACATCTACAAGTTGAAGTAAGTTAAAATTTCCCCATTTAGAGAATTCTCTCTCTTGGTCATCGATTTTTCTTGAGATCTGTATCTACTTTTTCTCGTTAAGTAGGCTTTAGTACTGACTATCAAACCATGGAAACTGTGTTTAGTTAGGTAACTAGGAATTCGGTTAGGAAGGTTAAGATGGGAAACACTTGGTGGTTCTAAAACAATATTCAACGGAGGGAAAATAGTTACTTACAGATATATCCCCATAAATTACCTGGGATTTGGGATCGTATGCACCCAGGGTGGAGGATTGAAACCTCCTCCCACACCCCAATATATGCCACATAAGCCACAATCCAAGAAAATTGTTAAAACGAGATAATTTAGGCACTAATTCCTTAAATTTTGGCTTACATGGCATGTATTGTGGTGTGGGTGGTGCATACAATCCGGACTCATTACCTGGTGTGTGTGTGTGTGTGGGTTGGGGTTGGGGGGGGGGGGGGGGGGGGGGGGGGGTGGACTGCATTCCCCCATGGATTAGTTGAGTAGACCCGGATACCTCAGTCAAAAAAGAAGAAATTATATTTAAAACAATTTCAACATTGGACTGGGAACTCCATGAATCAACTCAATTTATGCAGGCCTTGAGTACCGAGTCTACACGATATTCTGCTAATCTATTTTGCATTTTGTGTGTGTGTGTGCATGTGAAGGTTGAAAAGCATGTGCAGATTCGCAAGGATGCAGAACGAAGATATATGGATTCCATGCTGGAGAGAGCATGTAAGATGCTTGCTGATCAAACCATGGGAGCTGCAGTTGCAGTCACAGAGGGCCAAGACCTTCTTGAGTTAGCAACAAAGGCATCAGCAACAATCTCCACCAGTGACCCTATGGGCTTCTATTCTGTAAGCCCAACTGAAGCAATCAGAGTACATGTCCCCAAGGAGGAGCCTCGTTTACAACACCCTCAGAGGGCTGATTGTTCCACCGAAAGCTGCCTAACTTCACCTGGTAGTCTCGCAGCATTGTCTTTGGAAATGTCTCCACCGGGAAGGAAGAAAAGCTGTACTAAATTCACAATTAATTTGTTTATGTTGGCTTCCATCATCTATTGATTCTTGTTTCTTGTGTTACTTTTCTCTGGTTACAAACCAGGTTGGTTGGTGGGTCTCTTCAAATTTTCTCTGTTTTTAGTTCTTGATTCTATGTTCTGTTGGATAATTTTTTGTGTCATCTTTTTTGTTTTGATGTGGTTTAATTTGCATAATCCTTTTGTAGGAATTGGATTTTGTTCATTATGGGTTGATGATGCTTTTGAATCTTTGAATTGGGAGGTTTAGTGGGTAGAATCTTGAACCAGAATAGTACTAAATTTACAATAAATTTGAATGATTTGTTTATGTTAGCTTCCATCATCTGTTAATTCTTTGAATACTTTTGAGTTTTTTGTGGAAATCTAATAAGTCGACATTAGTTGAGTTCTGTTTTGGAGAAAATAGGATTGGTGATGCTTGAGATCTGGGTTTTCTGTTGTTTTGCTGTGGACATTCTTTCTCTTAATAAAATTTTCAGTTATCAAGACCTTATGACCTTACAAGCCATCTGAAAGCAAAATCTTTGAACCAATAGAAAAGAAGTTGCGTTGTTCTTCAAAGTTTATGGAATTCTTTGTTTCAAAATGAATCCATTTCTTTCTTTCTTTCTTTTCTTCTAAAATCTTCTTGGACTTGGATCAAATGGATTTAATATTTATAATTGTAATACCATGTAACTAAGAATTGTGATTTGGGATTACAATGTGGTTACCCACTACACTATAGGTTCATAACTTCCAACACAATTTAGAGCTAATTTTCTTTCCTTCTTTTTTTCTCCTTTTAGGGGACACTTTCTCTAATCCAGTTGGAAGTCCCTATTACGTTGCACCAGAGGTGTTGAAAAAGAATTATGGACCTGAATCCGATGTATGGAGTACTGGAATTATCTTATACCATTTACTAAGTGGTGCAACTCCTTTTTCAGCAGGTACTTCATCCCTTAAAGAAGATTACTTCTTTCTATCTATGCCATGTATTTTTACCAACTTTTTATTGTATCACTTGTTAAATGCAGCCAAAGATTTGGATTCCATCCTCAAACAGATCGTAGAAGAGAAGATAGAGTTTGAGTCTGAACCATGGCCTGAAATCTCAGAAAAAGCCAAAGATCTGACACGAAAAATGCTTGTAAGGAATCCGAAGGAAAGACTGACTGTTCATCAAGTTCTGTGTGAGTGATTTTAATTTTATTAGTATTAAAAAAGAAAGGAAAAAATCTGTGCCGTAGAATGGTGATAGTGAAGTGGGTTTCTATACTAACAGGTCACCCATGGATTGTGGATGATGGAGTTCCCCCAGATAAACCTCTAGACTCTGCTGTCTTATCACGTCTCAAGCGTTTCTCTACGATGAATAAACTCAAGAAGATTGCTACAAGGGTAATCTTTTTTATCAATTTCTTCTTTAATAATAACACTTCATCGATCTGTAGCACATCTATCCTAATTTGAAGACTTTTGCCTTATAATTTGTTCATTTTGCCTAATATAAATACATATGAAGCATGAAAGTAGTATTTTTTGGTGTTACCAATATGAATCCCATTTACTCCTACCTTTATATTCAGGTAGCATTTTTTGTTAGTGTGTATACATTGTAATCATTAAAGATGATTTTTTTTCTTTAAAAAGACCAACTTACGTTCCAGAAAATTTCATGTTAAGAACCAAGCAGAGCCTAAGAAGAAAATAAAAGCTCTAACATAGCTTTTTTCAGTAGCTATGGACCAATACACAGAAATAACATTCCAGTATAAAATTGGAATTCTTTTTGAATATCATCGAATACAATTAATCAAAATAGTGAGCATTTTAATTCAAATTTTCTTGCCTGACTATGCTTCTGTAGTTATGCTCCAATGTGTACTATATTCAGGTAAACAAATGGCAAACGTTTGTTGGTAATTTCATGTCTTTTTGTTCCTCAATCATTTTGTTGCTTCTCTATGAGTGCCCATTTGATGGGCTTTCAAAGGTTAAGTCTCTATAGCTTATGTTCGTATAGCGTGTGGGCCTCTTATTGTCGTTTGATCTATCTTGTTCCACGTTCATTTCATATTAAAAAATGTTTCATTTTTATTTTATATTATGTGCATCTGTGCATTAATTGTTTGATATAACAATTTTATTTTGCAGGTTATAGCAGAAAGACTGAAAGAGGAAGAAATTGCCGGTTTGAAAGAGTTGTTCAAAATGATTGACACAGAATACAGTGGAACAATAACATTCGATGAACTAAAAGATGGTTTGAAGAAAGTGGGCTCTGAACTCAAGGATCTTGAGATCAAGGTTCTTATGGGTGGAGTAAGTAGATGTTGGCAAAACTAAAATTATTTGGGTCATAGAGAGGAAAACTAAAACTATGTATGTCTCCAAGACAATAAAGACATACATTCCTCTATATAATATAACTGTGGCATAGCTGAAATCTGACATGAGTAAGTTTGGCAGGCTGATATCGACAACAACGGAACCATAGAGAGCAGTGAATTTCTTGCTGCTACTTTGCACTTGAACAAGATGGAGAGAGAGGAAAACTTGATGTCAGCCTTTTCTTTTTTCGACAAAGATGACAATGGCTTCATAACCATCGATGAGCTTCAACACACTTGCGAAAAACTTGGTCTAAGTGACATTCACATGGATGAAATAATCAGAGAAATTGACCAAAACAATGTAGTCCCCCTCTGTGGCTCTGCCTCTTTCCTAGAGAAAAAAAAAATCTGTTTTTAATTATACTTCATCTGGCTTTACCATTTTGTGCAGGATGGGAGGATAGATTATGCTGAATTTTCTGCTATGATGAGGAAAGGAAATGGAGGAGAACCATGAGAAGTGATTTGAAGTTCAATTTGGACAGCTCTATGAAAACACCAGACACTTGATGTACCATTGCTAACTGAAATCAATTTTTTTGTACAATGAGAAACGCTCAACAATAGGAATGAATTTACTAAATCTTTTGATTTTTATGAGTCCGGGTAATTTTAATTTTTTTTCTCTTTTGGATGATTGGTGATGAGAAAGTTCATCAAAAGCAATTTATACCAGATGATTGATTACCAGTGAACAGTCAAGTCATCTTTTAGTTGGTTTGGGTATAGTGGGTGAGAAATGTCAGTACAACAAAAGAGCTTAATAATAGTTTCTTAGCCTCACCAGCAATATAATCCCTACTAAATAATTGTTTCTTAGCCCACGGTAATAGAATCCTGAAACAAATAGAATTCTACACTATTAAGTAATATCTAAATAACACCCAATTCTCCATCTAATGGCCAATTACATCCTAACCACAATACCCAGCGAATGCTAACCTGGTGGGGTTTTCAAACCGAAAGCTTGTTTGTCTACAAAACATTCATTGACCTTTCTCAAGCTCTACGGCCAATCACAATGATAATGTATTTACATGTGTTACACAGGTAGTCAAAAACAAAATAATGGCATGATGCCATAAATGCTGAAATCAACACCCTTCTTCATCAAGGGCTTCCCTTTTTTTTTTTCTGTCGCGATGAGGTGTTACTCCACAGCATTTTAGATGGCTACCGAACTACCAAATTTAAAAATAAAAATAATGGTGAAAATTAATTTCTTTTTTTCTGAATTTTTTTTTTCAAAGTTCTAAAATTTTGTCCTTTACAACCTGATGGCATTAGATCATGTTTTTGGATGCCACAAATTCATTGATTAGGATCCACTACAAGACATGTTAAGTAAAAAAATTAACTTCATCAATTTGAAGTTTATGACGTGGAGGTTTGTTGGGTAACAAACTTGATAAAGTAAGGTTTCGGGGCAACAAACATCATAAAGGTTCCCTTGGAGTAGTCAACTCCAAGGGAGTTTTTTAATAAAAATGCAACAGTTAGGTCTGCCTGTAAATCTCTCAAAATAGAAATCTAACAAAATAAGGAAAAAAAAGGCTAATGCCACACCAATTCCTATGTAAATCACCCAAAAATGGGTGAATCTCAATTTCGTGCCCTGAATATGACAAAATTCCGAATTCAATACATTTGTCATTTTAATTCCCAAAACATGCATTCATCATTTTTATAACCTACAAACTTGTATGCAATATCTTTTTCTACCTATAGACCTCAAGAACAAGTTTTTTTTTTTTTTTTTTTTGTAATAAGAGTAGAAGATAATAGAATTTTGGGTACATTAGGAAAAAAATAATACAGAAAAAGATGGGATTTTTTTTATGAAGGAAAATCAATGATGTTCTAAAAGAGGTTGAAGTTGAGGTTTTTTTTTTTCTTTTTTAGTTTTGAATAACTCCAGGGCTTATTGCCAAAAGTTGAAGACGAGAGCATTTAGGCCAATTTGTGTTAGTCTCTCTACAAGACTGAGGTCAAGGGGTATAATACTATCAATTAAACAACAATGGGGTATCTCAGATTTTCACCAAAACATGGAGGGGTTTGTACCTATCACCCCACAATCCACCAATCAAAAGAGAGTTCAAGATCCTCTCTCTCTCTTTCTCTCATGATCCTTTAAAGGTATATTAACAGACTAACAGACTACAACAGACCAACAGTTTCGTAGAAGTCAGAGAAAGATCAAACCCTCCAATTTTGCAATCTTTAGACACACACATACATACCCACAACTTTACAATGAGGAAATCTTCACCATCTTCATTCTCAAAAGCATCTTCAACCTCGAAACCATCTTCAGTGCATCCTTACAAGACCAAGAATCTAATAGATCTTTACCACATAGGCCATGAACTAGGCGCAGGTCAGTCTGGAACAACATATCTCTGCACAGAAATATCAACAGGTACCCAATATGCTTGCAAATCCATCCTCAAGACAACATTCCGCAATGAAAAAGAATATGAAAATGTGTGGAATGAAATCAAGGTAATGCATCATTTGTCTGACATCCCAAATGTGGTTAGAATCAAAGGTACCTATGAGGATTCTGATTCTGTCCACTTGGTTATGGAGCTTTGCACGGGCGGTGAGCTTTTCGATCAAATTCAGGAGAAGGGACGTTATCCAGAGAGGAAAGCTGCCCAAATCATCAAGACAATTGTTGAGGTTGTGGAGAATTTTCACTCTCTTGGAGTCATCCATAGAGATCTCAAGCCTGAGAACTTCTTGTTCTCTAGCGTCGATGAAGATGCCACACTCAAAGCCATTGATTTCGGCTTGTCTATATTTTACAAACCAGGTTGGTTTATGTGTCTCTTCCATTTTTATCTGTTTTTAATCCTTGAGTTTATGTTCTTTTGAATTCTTTTTCGTGTTATCTTTTTTGTTTTGATGTGGTTAAGTTGGCATAATCTTTTTGTAAGAAATGGGTTTCGTTTGTTATGGGATGATGATGCTTGTGATTCTTTGATTTAAATGATTTTCTTATGTTGGCTTCCATCATCTGTTAATTTTTGTTTCTTGAGTTGCTTTCTTTGATTATTTTTGAGTTTTTTGGTGAAATCTTTAGCAGGAATTGAGATTATTTGTTAAGAGTCAACAAAGCTGAATTCTGTTTTGGAGAAAATAGGATTGGTGATGCTTGAGATCATTCAACCAATAGAAAAGAAATTGCATTGTTCTTCAAAGTTTATGGAATTTGTGTATCCCATCTTGTTTCGAAATGAATCCATTTCTTTCTTTCTTTTCTTCTAAAATCTTCTTGAACTTTGATCAAATGGATTTAATATTTATAATTACAGTACCACCCAACTAAGAATTCTATTACCAACTAAAATTTTTCGTTGCCCACTACACTATAGTTTCTCATAACTTCCAACACAATTTAGAGCTAATTTTCCTTCTTCTTTTTTGCTCCTTTTAGGGGACACTTTGTATAAAACAGTTGGAAGTCCTGATTACGTTGCACCGGAGGTCTTGAAAAAGAATTATGGACCTGAATCTGATGTATGGAGTGTTGGAATTATCTTATACCATTTACTAAGTGGTGTAACTCCTTTTTCAACAGGTACTTCATCCCTTAAAGAATATTACTTCTTTCTATCTATGCCATGTATTTTTACCAACTTTTTATTGTTAAATGCAGCCAAAGAGATGGATTCCATTATCAAAAAGGTTTTAAAAGAGAAGATAAATTTTGAGTTTGAGCCATGGCCTGAAATCTCAGAAAACGCCAAAGATCTGACACGAAAAATGCTTGTAAGGAATCCGAAGGAAAGACTGACTTTTCATGATATTCTGTGTGAGTGATTTTTAATTTTGTTAGTATTAAAAAAGAAAGGAAGAAAATCTGTGCCAAAGAATGGTGATAGTGAAGTGGGTTTCTATACTAACAGGTCACCCATGGATTGTGGATGATGGAGTTCCCCCAGATAAACCTCTAGACTCTGCTGTATTACCACGTCTTAAGCGTTTCTCTACAATGAATAAACTCAAAAAGATTGCTACAAAAGTAAGCTTTTTATCCTAATTTGAAGAGTTTTGAAAACTTTTGCCGTATAATTTGTATATATATTATATGAGTCGTGCTGGGGTGACACAAAGGGAGACACAAGGGTGACAAAAACTCGTGGTGTCATGCACATTACCGTAGATGCTTTTCCGTGAGATACGAGTAAAAAGCATCTATGGTTATGTGCGTGCCACCACATCATTTTTGTCACCCTTGTGTCTCCGTTTGTGTCATTCCAGCATTTTCCATATTATACATATGAAGAAGTTTGTTTTCTGTGCATTAATTGCTTGCCATAACAATTTCATTTTGCAGGTTATAGCAGAAAGCCTGAAAGAGGAAGAAATCGCCGGTTTGAAAGAGTTTTTCAAAATGATTGACACAGACAACAGTAAAACAATAACGTTCGATGAACTAAAAGACGGTTTGAAGAAACTGGGCTCTGAACTCGAGGATCCTGAGATAAAGGCACTTATGGATGGAGTAAGTAAATGTTGGCAAAACTAAAATTATATGGATAATGTCAAATTCTTATGAAGGCATTCAAGCATGGGTTTCTATATATATGTCTCCAAAAACCTAAAGACATAAATTTCCCTATATAACTGAATGAAATCTTACATGGGGAAATTTTGGCAGGCTGATATAGACAACAATGGAACCATAGAGTTTGGTGAATTTCTGGCTGCTACTCTGCACATGAACAAGATGGAGATTGAGGAAAACTTAATGTCAGCCTTTTCTTTTTTCGACCAAGACAAAAATGGTTACATAACCATCCATGAGATTCAACAAGCTTGTGGAAAACTTGGTCTAAGTGACATTCACATGGATGAAATAATCATAGAAATTGATCAAAACAATGTAAGTCCCCCTCTGCCTCACTCCTAGAGAAATGGGAAAAAAATATCTGTTTTTAATTATACTTCATCTGACTTGATCATTTTTTGCAGGATGGGCAAATGGATTATGAAAAATTTTCTGCTATGATGAAGGAAAGAAATGGAGGAGAACCATAAGAAGTGATTTGAAGTTCAATTTGGACAATGCCATGAAAACACCAGACGCTTGATGTACCATTGCTGACTGAACCCAAGTTACTAACTGAAATCAATTTTTTTGTACAATTAAAACGCTCCACAGTAGAAATGAATTTGCTAAATCTTTTGATCTTTACAAGTCTGGGTTGTTCAATTTTTTTTTTTTTTTTTTTCTCTCTTTCGGATGATTGGTAATGAGAGAGTTCATCAAAAGCAATTTATACCATATGATTGATTACCAGTGAACAGTCAGTCATCTTTCAGTTGGTTTGAGTATAGTGGGTGAGAGCATAACAGAAGAAGGACTACTAAATAATAGTTTCTTAGGTAGAGATGCACTGGAAACTGGATGTTATGTCTTATAGGTGAAGGTACAAAACACATCTAGGAAATTAGGCATTCTTCTTGAAAGACTCTTGGATGAGTGGCAAAATTATTTTAATCTTCAAACCCAATGGGACAAGACCCATAGATATATGTAAAAATTGATCTACAATTTGAAACAGATTATGGACCATATGTAAACACATTTTATGGATTTACAAAAGCAGCTCTCATTATGAGAGCTGCTATTGGCACTCCAACTTTTACTTAATACACCCCATTTTCTTAAATTATTTCACCCCAATTAGAGATTAAAACACACAAATCAAACATTACAAAGCTTTGGCCTTAACATTACAAAACATGATAACACTTATTCAAACAATTTAGGTAGTTGTTGCAATTATCAATAGGCTCATATAAAATCCCAAACCCAAAAAATATAAATCTAGCAAAATGAGAAAAAAAGAAAATTTATATTGGCACTCTCAACTTTTACTTTTTCTCAACTGTTCACTTATTTTTAATTGGAGTGCCAATAGTAACCCCCCCCCCCCCCCCCCCCCCCCCAATGATTAAAGAGAAGTGTTTGCATCAAACTTTCATATCATAATTGCTTCCAGTGGTTACAATATGTATGTGTGGACTGTATTCTAATTTGTAAGACGACCCAAGAGAACTATACAAAATTAGTAGGTTTAAGTCAAGTCTAATTGGGTTTGGGTCATAATAGTGTCTACCCATGTAACACGATTATTAAATAGATTGTGTCTAGGTTGGTGATATCAACCATTTAACCTATTTAATTATTGTGTCATTAATCTATTATTTTAAATTATGAAATATAAGAGATATCTCAAATATCAATAACTATTTAAAGATTTTTAAATTATGCAAAAAAAAAAAAAAAAGTTTTACTAGAATTTAGTATAACTTTTTTATAATACCATTTTTTTTTTTAATTTAATGAAGATTTTTTTCAAATAATTAAGACACACTAAGGGAGAGTGAGAGATACAAGAATGTTATACGTAGTTATATCTTATCTATATATATATATATATATATATATATATATATTGAAGAGTCTTTTAGGTATTTAAGGAGAAGAAGGGTGTATTTAAATGCACTTGGTTTCGCTGCTAGTAGAGTAAAGCAAATTTGCTGTTGTGGCACAGTTTTATGAGCCCACGAATGCTATAGCTACATCCGACGGTGGATCTTCATATAGAAAATCAATTTGATCTAAATTGATTATTTGACGAAACGTGTTTATATTTCAGAGTCTTTATACGTTGTTTGATGTGAAGCTCTTAAGTCAAAATAGGGCCCATTTATTTAGAAAAGTTTGTCGGTGGATTTTTCTAGATTCCAACGAATGAAACGAACGAGTTCCTAGGTTTTCTGCATGTTGATGATGGCGAAGCCAAAAAAACCAAAAAGGATAGTTTGGATGAAATCTTTCTTGCCTAAATGTTTGAAGATTATGTAAGCCATCTTAATCTATTTCGCTTCTCATCCTCTTATATATTATTATTAAAATGAGGATGACGATAAAGATCTAGGTTAAGCTGGTTTACATTCTCTTTGATCATTTACAAGATCTTCATGTTTCTCAATCTTGAAAAGTATTTATGTATCTCAAGAAAGGGGTCTTAAGGGTTAATGTGGATTTTAGGGTTTTTAATATTAGGGTTATTTGATTTGAGTTTGGTTTAGGGTTTAAACTTTTATGTTACGTCTTAGTCTTAGGATGAAGGTTAAGGATAATTTCTCATGTGTAATGTTTTACAGTCTTCTTTACCGGTCTCAAACCCTGATGAAAGAGTTTTTTTTTTTTTTTGTTTTGTTTTGGGTTGAACTTGATTTTAATGAAGAGTCGTGTTTGGAGTGATCTCAACGGGGGACACCTTGACGTGGTATCGTGTACATGTACATAGATGCGTTTTACTTGTATCTCATATAAATGCATTTACGAGCATGCATGCACACCCCATCACATCAAGATGCCCCACTACCCCCATCCCGTGTGTCCAGCGTTAATCTTTAATGAAATAGGTAATTCTTGCATTGTCGGAGTTGCTAACCTAATTAGATTTTATGTGTTAAGGGATTTGGCTTGTACTATGACTCGAAAACGAAATGAAATTAGTGGGTTTTGGATCAAGTCTAATTAGGTTTGAGTCATAATAGTGTTGACTCGTCTAAATATCAACCCATTTTGACACTTGTAATAATTGTATCATTAACGTGTCATTTTAAATCACAAAACATAAGAAATATCTCAAATATCAAAATTATTTAATGGTTTTTTAAATTACCCTTTTTCTAATAAAATTTCGTAAAAAATTTTCTTAATATATTTGTTTTTTTAATTCTTATAATAAAGGGTGTTTTAAGATATTTTTTAAATAATTAAGATAAAGATTTTCATTTAAAAATGAAAAACACTTTGCTTACTGCATTTTCTTGTGGCATTCAAAATTATAATTTGATGCAACAGGGAAGTAGAAGATAAAATTTTAAGAGCGTTAGAATTTTTGTGGTGAAAATGGAATTTATTTTTTCATGTAAGATTATAATTTTTTTATAGGTAAGTTTGACTTGAACCCACAACCTCAAAGTTGCTTTGCAATGTGTCAAACTAACTGAGTTATGGGTTAAATCTATATTAGAATTTTATTAAACAGATTACACGGGTCAGATCAAGTTACTTATTTAATAGATGTGTCCAGTTCGGATTTAAGTTTTTGACGCAATAATTAAATGGGTTGGTGTGGATTCAATAAATTTTCAGAATATCCTCACCTCAAAATAGCACGAACACAACCCGACTCGACCCATTACCACACCTACTAATTTGCAATCCGGACATCTATTTCGTGATTTAACAATAAAGATAACGCTCTATCAGTAACCTTGCATCTCCATGGAAATATGGTTAGAATAAAATGTGAACAATTTTATTCAATCACCAACTTTTTCTAATGCCACCCCAATTCATATGTAAATCACAAAAAATAAATAAAATTAGAACCTTATTTTTAAGGGCACCTCTTGAATCGTTGACCTACTCCGACAAGTCTGCGTCTTTTCTGGTGAACCAACACACCGTTGTGTACTCTTTGAGGCTTTTGGTGATATCTACTTCAATTGACAATGAATTTTCCTTTAGTTTGATTAAATTATAGTCGACTCCAAAAACATTGAACATGTTACCCAATTATTAGGTGTTTTTTCAATAACCATGCCCAATTCATAGAATCATTTGTACCTGTAAATTTGGATCCAAACAGGCTCCAATCTGTACCCAATCCACTCCATTCACTTCCATCAACCCATTGCCCACAAGTTCGCAAATGGACCCATTTGACCCATTCAGTGTTTTCATTTTTTTCTAAGTGGGAGTGAATTTTTAGAAGGGTGGGGGCAACAAGTGTGAGTCTTCCCCAATCAATCTGGTTGTGATTTTCTTTATAAGCTGTCGATTGGATTTCTAGAGTTGATGGTAAGTGTACCAACAAATATCCTGGACAGATCTTCAAAATTAGCATATCTAATTGAGCTTTAAAATCTTGCTTCAATGCAAAAAAACAGAAACACTGGTATTGATAGGAATATTCTTAAAACATTTCAAAATATTCCCAAGTTAATCTCAAAATTTTCACAAAATATATTTTGTTCCAATCTTGGTTGAAATCAGTTCATTAAAATATTTCAAAATGGCACAAAACTTTGAATCACGATGCTTCTAGCATGCAGGCAATATTGTAATGTGAATTTCCTGGCACACAAAAAGGCATCATAAATGTCCATTTTTTATTTTTAAGTTTCTCCTCCTTTTCCATAAGATATCCTTATTTCACAACAAAAAAAAAAAAGAATACATGCACGTAGGAGGGACAGCCTCTTCCCAATAGTCCAATCTGATCAAAGCCTGTAAATTGTATTTGGCATAGCTTGTGTTGATAGGCTTCGGCTTCTCCTCTGTCAAGTGCTTTTGGATGTCAAAATCTTATTTAGGTACTACACACTCAACTTTCAGGCTCCTGCAAAAGCCAGGAGTTGAAGCAGTTCTGAGTTCTGACCAGCTTTTGGTTCATGGCTTTTGCGAGAATCCAAATGTAATGGGAACAAGAAAAAAAAGGATAAAAATGTTCAAATTGATTATAATTATTTACAAAATGCCCCAATCATTTCACTCTCCGCAAATCTCTCTGAGGGGTATTAAAGTCGACAAACACAATCTAGGATACATTAACGACTTTTTACCAAGTTTCTGGGAGTTCATTTGAAGTGATTCAAAGATAAGTTATTCCATAAAAGCACTTACGTTGAAAACAAGGCAACCCCAAACAAATGTACTCTTTACAAAGAATAAATTCTCACTTTCTGCTTATTATTCACAATAAAATTAAGATTAGGCTTCAGTTTTCTGTCATTACTCTTCCACTGATAAATCAAAATGTGACACCACAAACTGGTGGAAGAAGAATTTGCAGATTCCTTGACGGACTGATGTACATATGAACAGTAAATACATAACTTACCGATTGGTGCTGTTGAGTGGTGTGGTTTTGCACAGCCCTGACAGTATTCTACTCTGAAGATTGGCTGCAAAAATATGACCATGGGCACTTATAAAATGATGTAAACAATTTGCAGAGCTTCTCAGAGATCCTTCAAGTCTTGCCTCCGTCCTTGTGGTGCCTCGGCGAAAAGTGACAACACTCGCATCCTAATGCAAACAAAACCAAGACATCAAGTCAAGACCTGGAGTAAGAACCATCTGATATTTTACCTTGGACAAGCCTTATTAGAAGAAAAGTTTCCCAATCTTGCAAATTCTAAAGCTGGCACTTAGATTTAGATAGGGAAAAAGAAAACACTCTAAAACTTACATTGACAAGAGATTGTTGGGCAGTCCTGACAAATCAAATATCAGTTCAACAACATCTCACTGTAGATTCATTTTCCTATTCTATCTCATGACTCAATGACACATTCGACCAGAGTCGAGCTTTTAGCAGACAATGGAACACTTCTTTGACATACTTCGACGTAAATCGTGATTCATTGTCTCAAAGTGATGGTGTTCCCATTTTGAGAGATATCAAGGGCTAACAGTTTGAGGACATTGTTTTCAATGGAAAAAACTTTTAAGAAAATGGGAAAAAAGAACCCCACCACTTTGTTATTGCCCTCAACCTGGAGCAAAACCACAAGATCCAATCTAGAAACTTTCATGCTTATTTATCTTCTGGTCTAATAGTAAGTAAAACAAGTGACAGGAAAACCCATGAAAAGGAATTTGCAGTACCATACATAGTGTCCTACCCATATGTCAATAACATGCTGAAACATATTCTAAACGAATCTTAATTTGATCATTCTATTGTTTTCATGTGTTATTTATACACCATTCAAATGATTTTACACATCTGCTTATCTATATATAATTTTTATTATATTGTGTACTTGGGCTGTTGGACATGAACTAAACCATATCAATTGTTTGAATGTCTAGATATATTGGTTTTGTGGTGGTCCATGTCTCCGATACTCCATATCAGTGTAGGTGACCAACTCATGAGAAGTGTGCAACATATATGAAAAACCACTAGTTGGGACACGTGTTAATAAACTGGTTTGATCGATAAGTTGAAGGCTTCTGCTGACTTTACTAGAATCTATTGCAAAGCCAATGTATTACTTCAACCCTGCAAGGTTCATGGGTTACTGGATACCAAGGATTTTCAGCTAACATAATTGTCACTAGAGTTACAAACATTTAATGGATTTTTTAAGTACAACTCATGAAGCGTTCTTGTTGCAGCTTTTCTACAAGCATCATTCAATCAAGCAATCTCCATGATGGTAAGGGAATCTGATAAGAGAACTTTCTAATCATGCAATAGAACTTTGGGATGATATAGCTATATGTGTGAAGGATTTCAAAGCCTCGATGTCCAATATGTAGTTTTCATGAATTTCTTGTTTATAGTTAAAGAGAACCTTGTAAGGTATGACAAACCAAATAGGTCACACCATCAACAACTCAGATTCCAACTATAATGTGTTCATCAGTTAGGAAGCCAACGAAGGAAAAATGTTTTAGGTGCAAAGAAAATAGCTCTAATTGCTATTGGTTAAGGATCACTTGCAAAAGAATTAAATTGCAAACCAAGAAGTACGCTCAAACAAAATCTTAACAGCTACTATAGTGTTTGAAATGCATAACAACTTACGACAAAGTATCAGCCACATAAAATATTGGAAGCCTTCCCAGTCCTGCACCTCTCCATTTTCTTCTTTGGGAATTTATAACTTGCTCTGCCTCTGAACCTGTTGCTGCCACAACAAACTGTAAAACTACATTGGTCAACAGTAATACCATAAACTTTACCCACAAAAAAAAAAAAGTACATGCTCACTTTCTCTATGATGAAAAAGTTGTAGAAGTATGGAAGGTAGAAAACAAAACTAGAGGAAACAAGAAAGCTGCCTAGATCTTAATTGTTCAGATGCTTATGGATAGAGGCCAACTGAGTAATCTGATCTGATACAATAATGTGATAATGCTACGCTTGTTTTTATATTACCAAATACATTAAATGATGCATGACAATGCTGCCTAACCTAAAATGACAAGTCTGGGACCAGGATTAAAACAGATGAACATTTTCAAACATACATCTAAGATTGTGCAACCATACATCATAAAGAAAGTCTAACAAGCAAATGAAGTCCAAATCCTTGAAAATGCATGCAATGACGTAAAAAAACAAGAGAGATTGAGAGAGAAGCTTAGGGTGCAGAAAATTATCTCACCCTTTTCTACGCCCTCGATTTTAATTTATAGGAGGGGGTGGGTCAATGACCATAATATCCCCACATTAGATACATCATAACACTCCCCCTCGAACTGGAGAATAAATATCAATAAGCTATAGCTTGGAACAAATAAAAGTCATCCAACCAAAATTAAGTGATTCCTAAACACTTCTGCCAATTGGTTTTCAAACTTTACATAAGGTGTATAAATTTCACCATTTAACTTTTTGTCTTTGATAAATGACAATCTATCTCAATATGTTTAATTCTTTAATGGAACACTGGGTTAGAAGCAATATGCATTGCAACCTAGTTATCGCAATGTAGCTTCATAGGAATGGTGGTCACCTTTAAGCCCAGTTCACCATGAGAATTCTTTAATAAAGTCAATGCGCACGCAATAAGCGTCATTGCCATGTATTCTACTTCTGCACTTGACCTTGCAATCACATTTTGTTTCTTACTTTTCCAGAATACCAAGTTGTCACCCAAAACGTGTAGTACCCAGATGTAGATCTCCAATCAACATCATTGTAATCTTCCAAGTTCAAATTACCTCTGGACCTATACAATAATTCACGACCTAGTAATCTTTTTAGGTAGTACAACACTTGAATTACGGCTTCCCAGTATGCAACTTTAGGTGCCTCCATAAACCGCCTTACCACAGTAACTGCAAATGAGATATCAAGACGAGTGTGGTCAAGAATTTAAGTTTACCAACCAACCTTTTGTATCACCAGTTTGGAATTATGATTATAGGAGTATCTATTGGTTTACATCCCAACTAATAACTCTACTAGATCTGACAACTTAAATCCCCAAGGAATAATGCAACTTACCAAGAGCTTTAGTATGTAATCGGTGTTGTAGGAATATTTTCAAATCATCAATACCATGACTATCATCTCCTGTCACCACTATATCATCCATATAGACCACCAAGATGATGGTGCCCATAGAGCACATGCGCACAAATACTGAGTGATCAATTTAACATTGATTCAACCCATATTACTTCACCACTTCACTGAACCTATCAATCTATGCTTGTAGGGACTGTTTTAGATCATAAATAGTCTTTTTAAGCTTGCATACCATGCCATGACTATCATCTCCTATCACCACTATATCATCCACATAGACCACCAAGATGATGGTGCCCATAGAGCACATACGCAAAAATACTGAGTGGTTTGTTTAACATTGCTTCAACCCATACTGCTTCACCACTTCACTGAACCCATCAAACAATGTTCGTGGAGACTATTTTAGACCTTAAATAGCCTTTTTATTAAGCTTGCATACCATGTCAAACGACTCCCCCTTAACAACAAACCCAGGTGGTTGCTCCATATCAACATCTTCCTCCAAATAACCAAGCAAGAATACATTTTCGACATCCAATTGGTATAATAAATAATTGGATTAGGCAGTTAGAGAAATAATAACACAAACAAATGTAATTTTAGCCATAAGAGAAGAAGTATCTAAATAAATCAACACCATAAGTCTGAGAATAGCCTTGGACAACATGGTGAGCCTTTAACCTCTCAACAGACCCATCAGGCAAGTATTTCGCAACATAAACCCAACAAAAATCGACAGCTCGCTTACTTGTGGCAATGAAACTAATTCTCAAGTACCATTTATATGAAGTGCCTCCATTTTAGTCACCATTACCTGCCTCCAACTAGAATGAGACAATGCCTCCTGTATGGTGTGAGGAACAGACACACAGGAAATAATGGAAGCAAAAGCATGAAACGATGAGGAAAGATGGGAAAAAGACAGAAAATTAGATATAGAATGTTGTGTACAAGTATGAATTCCTTTGTTGTATGCAATAGGAATATAACATCAAACGAAGAAGGTACATGACCTACAGACAGCAAAGACAATGACGAAGAGCTTGTATTAGGTGAAAGAAGGTGAGTAGAGGTATCCTTTTTCTTCATACGAATATATGTTTTTACAATACTCTGGACATTGTTTATCTCACTTTTATCCATAGGAAATGAAGCATGAACGACAACGGGAGCTATAATTGGTAACAAAACATTAATGTAATTCAAAGGGTTGTTGAAGTAGGAAACAGATTAAAAAAGGTGACATCAGCACTCACGTAAGACTTACAAGAAAGGGGATCATAAAAACGATAACCTTTTTGGGTACAAGAATGATCCAAATACACTAATGGCACAAGGATCAAGCTTATCAAAGCTCGGGAAAACTGATGTGTGAAACACACACAACTAAAGGAATGAGTGTTAGTTTATGTTTTAAAATTGTTTTAGTAAATTTTTTTTTTTTTTTCTGTAAGTTAAAATTTTATTAGAGAAGGGGATGAGAAGGCCCCAACAATACAAAAGACAACAAATAAAGAAAAGAAAAACGACTAAAAAGCATGTAAATTACAAATAGAATCCCAACGGATTAGAAAATCCTAAAAGAAGGTCCCCTTAAATTCTTTGAAAGATTTTCCCCAAAAGAATAACAGTCCAAGGATGTCTAGAATAAGATATTGCAGATTGCACTCTTTATTCTCAAAAGTGCGTCGATTCCGGTCCTTCCAAACCCCCCAAGAAATAGCAAACGGAAATAGACTCCAAAGGATTCTCTTTGCCATTCTAAAATGGGTGTCCCAAAATAACCAAGAAGCAAGGAGATCCTTGAAAGAAGAGGGAAAACAACCGACCAACCCAAAGAGACCAAGAAAATGCGCCCACTTGGCAAGTACATGCGCAATGCATTAACAAATGATTTGTCGTCTCAGCGTCATTGAGGCACAGTAAGCAACAATTGGGAGTTTGGAGTCCTAGTCTAATCAATAGATTCAACATAGTAACTCTACCCAACGCCACTAACCACACAAACATAGAAACCTTAAATGGGACCTTCATGCCCCAAATGATCGAGGTCTGGAAGATGGATGCCGAAGGTAAGAGCGGTAGCCCAGAAACATACATAGATATCACCATGAAAATTCCTTCTTTAGTACCTCTCTAGAATCTACAGTCCTCTGAGTTTGCACCAAGCACCACCATATCCAGCATCTCCAAAAGACTGCCCACTCTACTCACTTCCCAATTGTTAAAATGACGTCTAAATCCAAAATCCCACAACTTGTCCCCATCTATGCTGGTCAAGGAAAATTCAATTGGTTTCCTTTATTTGGTTGACAAATCGTAGAGGTCTGGGAAGAGATCCAGAAAGGCACTTCCCCACACCAACTCTCCTCCAAGAAACGAACTCCATTTGCCCCTACCCACTTTGAATTTTAGCTTCCAAACTCCGCAACCAAAAGCCTATTTTGCAATCCCACTCTCCCACCCAAACTCTTTCACCCCATACCTTTCAATTATCACATCCCTCCAAAGACTACCTTCCTCCTCACTAAACCACCAAAGGCATTTAAACAACAAAGTCGAATTCATCTCCCCAAAATTTTTAAAACCCAGCCCACCACAGCTCTTTGGAAGGCACAAATTCTTCCAACTTACCATATGGCATTTTCTTCTGTCATCTTTGTCATGCCAAAAAAAGTTCCTACAAATCCTGTCCGTCTTTATCTCTACATTCCGAGGTAAGGATAACATGGATAAGTAATAAATCGTGATACTAGCTAAGGTACTCTTGATGAGAGTAATCTTCCCCCCTTTCAATAGGTACTTAGCCTTCCATCGGCTCAGTCTCCGACCTATCCTTTCTAACATCGGATCTCAAATCTCTTTATTGCAATAAACTGCACCAGATCCCAGATCTCTTTATTGTGGTAAACTGCATCTAAAGGGAGACCTAAGTAAGAAGAAGGCAGAGATCCCACCTGAAAACCAATCGAGGCCGCCATCAATTCCACCCCTTGAGCCACCCACATTAACTCTGAAAAGCTTGCTCTTATTCAAGTTGACTGGAACACCCGAGACTGCTTCAAAACAACCAAGAATCCCACTAAGGTGTCGCACTTCAATAGCCGAGTAATCCAAAAGGATAAGTGTATCATCTACAAAGTGCAAATGCGAGATCAAATGACCATGGATACTTGCACGAAAGCCCGATAAATTCCTAAGAGACACTGCTTTTGACAACATTCTACTCAGCGCTTCCATAACTACAAGGAATAAGTATGGCGATAACGGATCCCCTTGTCTTAATCATCTTGAGCTCTTAAAGTATCCTTCCGGACCCATTAAAAAAATGGAAAAAGATGAAGAGGACACACATTTCATAACCCATTTAATCCATTTCACGCCAAACTCCATCCTCTCCTACAAGTACTCGAGTAGGGACCAACTTACATGGTCATATGTCTTCTCCAAATCGATTTTGCACACTAACCTCGGTGCCTTAGATTTTCTTCTTGAATCTATACAATCATTAGCAACTAAAACACCGTCAAGAATTTGTCAACCGACAACAAAATCCCCTTGAAAAGAACCGATCACGATATGCAACATTATCTTCGTTCTTGCCACTAGAACTTTAGAGAGAGTCTTGTAAACTAACCCAACAAGGCTAATAGGGCATAAATCGAAAATATCATCCACCCCTTTTTTCTTTTGAATCGGGGAAACAAAGGTACAATTAAGCCCATGATCCAAAACCCGTCATAGAAAAGTTCATCCGCCAACGCCAAAGGTTAGATTTGATAACCTCCCAATAGACCTTGAACAAGGTTATGGAAAAACCATCTGGCCTAGGGGCCTTATCGCCCGCCATCCCACCCACCACCCAGCAAATTTTGTCCTCGTCAAGGTTTCTCTCAAGCCATGTCCGTTGCTCTTCAGTAATGCTATCAAAGTGAAGGATGTTGAGAGTCTGGACGCACCATAAAATTATCCTCATACAACTCTTTGTAGAACTCAACCATACCTGAAGCCACCTCCTCGTCCCCCACCTTCCACTCTCTTTTGACCTTGAGTCTTGAAATATAGTTCATCTGATTATGAAAGTTCATTATCCTAAGGAAGAACTTTGTATTTCCATCTCCTTCCTTAAGCCATTTAACTCTAGATTTTTGTTTACATGAGATTTCATTCAAGGTTGCCACTTTTTGGAATTGACCCCTTAACTCTTCTCTATGGACTCTCCCTTCCCTATCCAACTCCCCAACTTCCTCTTTTCTATCCAAATTCTCAATTTCGCCAAATAACCCCTTTAAAAAATTTTATCCACAACCCCAAAAGTTACTTTATTCTACTTTTTCAGAATTTCCTTTAACGCTTTCAACTTACTTTCGAAAAACCACTACTGGTCTCCCCACAAAAAACATCTCATCCTACCAAGCTTTCACCAAATCGATGAAGTTCAGGTACAAGAACCACATATTTTCAAAACGAAAAGGGATTGGATGACTTCTCAATTTACCCGCCTTCAAACAAATAAGGCAATGATCCAAAACTAGATTGGGAACCAATTCTTGAGAAATGCTACAAAACCTTTCATCCCACTCAGAAGATATCAGATAACGGTCCAATTTGTTAAGAATAGGATCGTCTTGTCTATTTGACCGCGTAAATTGCCCTCTATCATGGCAGTTCACAGACTCGTCAAACTATCTCATTTTCGAAGTAATTCTCGAACCCCTTTTTTTCTCGAAAGCAAAACGGATGATGTTAAAATCTCCTCCCAAGCACCAAGGAAAACCCCACCGAACACTAGCATCATCCAACTCTTCCCAAAAATGAGGCCATTCCTGATCTGGATGGCCCATACACCCCCGTGAAGACCCATTGAAAATCGTCTCCCATGAGTTTGCATAACACAGACATAGAGAAAGTCCCAATTAATTCCTCAACTTCCACAAACGTCTTGTTCCACATCACAATAACCCCTCCAAAAGAACCTAGAGAGGGAAGATAAGTCCAACCTTTGTTCTGAATAGCCCACAAGTCCTAATAACGCTATCATCTACCACTACCAACTTTGACATGAAGAACCACTCTAAGCGCAAAAGAGCTTTAACAAAAGCCTTTTTAAAATGTCATTCAGCCCCTGACATTCCACGATAAGATTTTAACACTCATTATTCAACTGAAGTCTGACCTTCTAGAATAAGTAGATTTCAGTGGGAAATCTTCCATGTCTCTCTGTAAGTCTTGAACTTCTCTATTCCATCTTGTTGTCTTCATCGGCTCGATTCATCAGTGTGGGTGGATGTAGCAGGCGTACTATCTATATAATCGTCAGAACCCCCGTTCTTCAACCCTACGCTATTAGAGATCAACTTTTGGTTCCTCTTCCACCAATAACCGATGACCTTACTCATACAACAATTGACCTCCTTGTTGACTTTCATTCATAACAACATGAAGCATCACCACTGACTCCTCACCTTGGTTCTCAAAAGTTAAACCAACCTCCAACAAGTTCTTGAGAAAACGAATAATTAGATCATCTAACCGAGGTTGGGACAAGATCAAGGAACTTCATATGGGAGAATCGTGAAACTTCTGAAGACCCCAAAACACTGGCCAAAGGTTCAACTACCAAAGCTGCAGCAACTGACAAGGCATGTTTCCTTCGAGACCACTGGAACCTTCGAAGACCCTACCAAGGATCAAAAGTTCTCTAATAACCCTCAAGGTTCAACATCCATAACTAGCCGTCGAACAAATAATGATCCTAAGCCCACTTTCACTTTGGCTAAAGAAAACCCAAAACCTCCTCCCTGTAACGAGAGTGACCACATGGAGGTTTCACACCGCGTCTTCCACAGAAACAAACCTGAACACAAAAGAAAAGGAGAAAAGTCTGCTTCTAACGACAGTCAATAAGACCTCACATCTTCAAAATAAAACTTCAAGGGTCGTTGGGCTGCAACAAGTCCTATAGGCTTAAAGGCAGGAACATCAGACGAGTCCACACACACATGGGACAGAAGACTTCCCAGTTGGTTATTGGTCTACCAATGGCCCAAGAAAAACTCCTTTGAACAGCCCATATGTTTTGGGCCAAACTTGCCTACAGTCTTAAGCGCCTGAGCATCAGACAAGTCCACAAAAGCATGGGCCTAAAGACTGTCCAGTTGGTTAGTGGGCTCCAAATGTCCCAAGATGAGATCCTTCGAATCCCATTCTTCTTGTACATTGAAACCGAACCACTTTAAAGATTCACAATCCGAATCTGAACCCGGATCCAAATCCAAATCCACCACTGAGAGAGAATTCGAGACATGTGAAATGTCAACATCCTCCATTGCCGTCTGACACAACTTAACGTGGGCCCCAGCTCAGCCGTGCAAGGATCCATTCCTGTGCCTGCCTCTTGAAAGCCCTCTAGATCTCCTCCACATGTAATCCACACTGCTGAAGAGTTTGAATTTCGAAAAACAGCAGGGTTTACTACCACCAGATCAGAATTGATATCTCTAGGATCGTCTTCTCCAACGAGAAGCTCGTCCAGAAACAACTTTTCGGCCCGGAAACCTCAGCCCCCATTGTCAAAGTTTGTCTCACTTCAAATATACCTACCGGAGCCCACAAAACTTCCTGATGGGAAGACTCAACCGAAACAAATGGTTCATCCATGAACCAGCAATCATCAAGGCCCTCACTGGTCGCTTTCTCGCTAACCTTCAGACCCACTACAACTTCAGAACCTTCTACCACAACCATTAAGACTTCTCAGAACTCTCTTGGGCGTGCAATGAACTATGATAAGAACACATCTACTCAGATCCGATAAATTCAGGGTAGAGGACTCAACTTCCATTAAACCCCCCAAGCGGTCCCCTAATTGTCCCCTAATGATGTAAAAAACTTGGGCAGACCAAAGATGAAAAGGCAGCCCCACCACTTCCACCCAAATCCCATTCTTAAACCAAAAGTCCAGGAGACGATTCACATCTGCAAACCATCTTCTAAACATAATTTTTTGACCATTAACAGAGATTTCTTTTATCTTGCAGATTTCAGTAGCTTGGTTGAAATTATCTGTCAGCAAAATACATTTTTGAGGTCCCCACTACTGATATCCCAGTTAAGAGCACGCAAAGGAAACTTAAGGAAAGGCTCCCACCAATTACCCCAAGAACTTGTGGGAGCATCCGATTCACAGATGACTGCCCAACACCAATACCCAAAGCAAGACGCAGATCTCGAGCTTTATCAGTGTCTGAAACTCCTCTATTGTGCCACCAAACACTATTCTGCAGCAACTCCTTTTTGTTGTTCTCCCCTGGTTGCCCAAACATCTTCTTCCCTTTGCCTTTAACATCTTCTTTCACTTCCCCTGAAAGTCTATGAGAGTACGTCAAGGCATCCTCTTGAGATTCCCCCAAGTGCTGTAAGGAAAGCACCAAATCCAGCCACCCTTTTCTGTTTGACCCTCAGGAATGATTAGAGGTTTTACCCATCCTTTCTCTTTGAACACCTTGATCTTTACAAATCTACCTGCAGCATTTTCCTCTCCTAATGCCAAGAGGATCCTACCATCCACTATTGATTTCGAACACAAAGGTTTATTGAGGGTCGAGCACTGTGCATCTTTCAAAGATTTCACCAGTCAAAGAACCTCCTCTTTCCTCAAAACTACCTAAGAAACTCCCTTTCTTCCTCTGTCAATCACCTCTACCACTTTCCTATTCTTCTGCCAAAGCACCTTTAGATCAAAAACCACTGTCTTCATTGCTCGATCAATGTTTTAGGGTCAATGCCCCACTACCGATTTCGAACACAGAGGTTTCATCATGACAAGTTTGACTAATCTAAAATATATGAAAAAATCTGTTTCAGTCAGCTTAAAGGTTGTTTTAATAATTGATCTTGACCACAAACTCATCATATAGTTTAGGCATCATAGTCTTGCATCACCTATGCTCCATCCAAGATATTGCATAGTGATGGAATGATTTAATTGATGCATTGCTTACTCACTATGTTTTCCCCAGATGGGGAATTAAGTGTTTAACATGTTTCCTCATTTAGAGGGTACTCATCTATCAACAGTCCTGTAAGTTTGACAGAATTGGCCACTTAAAGAAACGAAAGAAGGGAGAAAAGAAACTTGACGCTATGAATTTCATTTTACTCACTGGTTAAATGACTTGCGCCTGCAATAATATCATTTTCTAAAGCTATAGGAAGGCAAAGGAAAGGAAGAGGTTTCATACTAATGAGGCACATAGGGCATTGAATTCCATGGTTGCTGAAACGGTATGGATAAAGCATATCAATGAATGATTTGAACAATGAAATGCATTACCCACAAAGAACAAAAAGTAAAAGTAAAGGTTGGGTTACTATAGTATACTAATTACTGTGTTATTTGGGTATAGAAAAAAAGGGTTGCTGTTACAACAAAACATAATGGCTGCATTGGTATCCTACAGGAATCATTGTGCCTTCCTACCAGATGTACTCATTTAAAACATAATTCAATATTAGTACAAAATTATGTGAACCAAATTTCCACACTGCATGTCAAACCTTTAACTACCAATAGTCCAGAAATTTAAATAGGTTTTCATGTTTTTCACTTGACAAATAATATGTCAGCTTCATAGATACTGCCTAAACAGTAAATGGGTATTGTATACATAAATGCAAAAATAGACAGTACTAAGAAAAGCCACAATCATAACACCAATGCAAGGATGGAAAGAGATGAGATATACCAGGGGGAAGAGTATAGCCATAACTCCATAGCTCTCCAGAGGGGGAAAGAAGAAAATTGCCAGAACACATGGGCTTCCTGAAACAAGTGAGAAGTAAACATAACTTTTCTACAGTTATACCTTAATATTCCAAAGAAAGGAGAAAAGGCAAAGCCTCAAAAAATCTCCATACCACGTGTTCAATTAGACAAAAAGAAAGGAAAGCAACAACAATTTCTGTATTTTTGGAAGCAAAGTAGAAGCAATCTTCATATAGTCAGTTAGCATGCCTTTCCATATAATTTACAACCTTTTTTTGAATCAAAGTACAACTTTATTTCTGAAAAAGGACTAAAATATCAGTCCAAAAATTCCTTTTTCGAGTTTTTTTTTATTATCAATAAAGATAATTTTATTAAGAGAAAGAAAAAGAAGGGGGATCGAGAGGACCAACCCAAAACAAAGAAAAGAAAACAAGGCAAAACAACAAAACTCTCACGACAACGAACAAACCCTATCCCATCTCACAACAAAATCTTCAAAGAAGACCTCCCGTAAAGACCTTATAAAGTTTGCTCCAAGAAAACAATAGCTCCAAAATAGAAAGAACTAAACCCTCTAGCGTTGAATCTTTTCCTTCGAAAATGCAACGGTTACGATGAGTCCAAATACCCTAACAAATTGCGAAAGGAACCAAGAACCACAGTATCCGTTTAGAAGACAAGAAAGAACCACCCCACGTCAACCAAGACTCCAAAGCCGACTTGACTGAGCTGGGAAAACAGCCCACGATACCAATCAAAGATAAAACATGCGACCACATATGGTGAGCCACCTGACAATGAATAAGTAAATGATCCACCGATTCTGCATGAAATTTGCACATACAACACTAATTTGACAAAAGAAAATCCCTCTTAGTAAACTGATCCATAGTTGCGAGTCTCTCTAAGGCCGCCATCCAAATAAAAGTCGAGATTTTTGGAGAATCTTACCACCCCAGATGAAAGAGTGAGGAAAAGATGAAGCTGTACTAAGAGCAATATCATCATACAAAGACTTGACTGTAAATTTTCCATCCCTAATACCTCCCCATACTCTTTGGTCTTCCGAAGAGCTCTCCATGCAACTATTCTCCACCAAAGAAATTAATCTCCCAAGATTATCCACCTCCTAATCATTAAAAGATCTTCTAAACCCAAAATCCCAATTGATCACCCCATTTTCAAGACTTCTGAAGCACGAGATAACTTGATTCTTTTTTAGCGACAAAGCAAAAAGATTTAGGAAAAAATTCTTAATCATTCTCATACTATCTCCCAAAATCTCACCTTACTCCCCCTCCCCACCTTACATTTCACTCCTTTCCTAAGATACGGAAGTCTTCAAAGAATACATTTCCACACCTCACACCCCAACGCACTTATAGCCGGACCACTCTCCCACCCATTTACATTCACCCCATATTTATCCACAATTACTTTCCTCCAAAGACTCTCTCCCACCTCCCCAAACCTCCAAAGCCACTTCCCCAGCAGTGCCAAATTCATGTAACTAAAATTGAAAAAACCCAAACCCCCATTCTTCTTAGGCAAGCATAACTTTCTCCAACTCACCCAATGATGTTTTCTTGAGCCCTCTTTACCGTGCCACAAGAAGTCCCGACAGATTCTGTCCAATTGCACTTCCACATTCCTAAGTAGTGAGAATAGCGAGAAAGTGTAAATAGGGATACTAGCCAAAGCACTTTTAATGAGAGTGATCTTCCCCCCTTTGGATAAAAGCTTTGCTTTCCGAGAGCTTAATTTCTTTTTCATCCTTTCAAGAACCAGCTCCCTAATCTCCTTAATGAGAGTGATCTTCCCCCACTTTTTCGATAGTTAATTCAAACCACATGTTCTAGCCCCTTCAAATAAATATGGAATAGGCTTCTAATGAAAGATTGATGACTTTCTCCACAAGAAATGGTTTCCTGTATAGGTAGCAACTTCTTACTTTCCAAACTTCACTATGGATAAATTCTATCATTAGCACTATCTAGTTTTCTATACATAGGTCATAAAAGGATCAAAGCCTTGTGAATTCTGAAATGGAACTTATCAGGAAGTGAGTGATGAGTTTAATAATGAAAAACATTTGTTGGAAGATGGTTGGTGAGTTGGTTGAGATGAGAACATGAATGAGGACAGGTTCTTACAAAATTTTGTTAAAACAGTCAAACCCTCAGGGGACATAAGCAAAGTATACAGGGAATGGTTGATATTTGATAGGCATAGGTTTTAACTAAGACCGAATGAAGTTCTATTTGTTGTGGTGACTGGTGATGAAATTTCAAACTTTTGACTGAAATAGATGATGAATTTTGAAAAGATTTGGTTTCATGGTACATATTTCAGCTGAAACCGACCAAAGTGTAGGCTCCAATCCCTGTTTTATTGAACATAGGGAGAAGCCTGTCACACTTAGACGATAGTGAAAAGAAATTCTCCAACCATAGCTTCTTAGAAACCTCCTGAACTTACTCCCCACTAGCACATATATGCATGTATTTTCTTCAATCTACAGAACAAGGACACGGACAAGTGTTGGTACCAGATATCGGTACGAGTTGTTGGACACAAAGACCTCAAAAACTCAATGCACGAACAAACCCATACATTAATAGTAAAATAATATTTAACTGTCATATTCTCATCTAGACACCAATCTAACTAGATCAGATGATCTTACATAAAAAATATTGGATGTTTAGGATCATTCAACTCTCCTGGTTTGTCTAGAAAGTCTGGTGTTGGAGCAGGCTGTTGGGTACATTGTGCGGATGACATTCACATCAAATGTATATATACTACAACAATTAATTAGTAGTACAGAAAAAATTCCACTAGATGTGAATAAATGAATCATATACAAAGAACTAAAGCACTTCACAAATGGATGGGACTATATAAGGCACAACTCCAGTGGGAAAGAACATTACCAAACCCTGTGAAGAAGGCCCAGTTTGATTCAAAGAAGTCCAGCCTCTTGTCCAAACCCAGTTCAGTAAGATTCCATTTGTATCTTAGAAGTAATCAAATACAATTAGGCTTCATCCAGGTAATGTTAGTTCAACTTACTGAAATAGAAATTGTAAACTGTGCACATACTCGAAACAATAATAGGCATACATCCACGAAAGAAGTAAGAAATTAAGTGCCTTCCCAATGTATGGTATAAACCCTGCAGCGAAAACCTGCATTACAGTCCGAAGAATGTCAAACCTGTTACCAACACACGTCAATATGTTGCCCAAGTGACAACGAGTTAAATGCGCATATGAAATATGCATTGTGACACAAATGGCTCATAACATAAATAAATAAGGTACCATGTACAGCATACAAAAACAATGGTCAAATCCAATCAAAAGCAATTGCAAACCTCTATGAAGAAGAAGCTCAACAAAAGGACTGAATAGACCTGTTCTCCAATTCCAATCATGACCCTATATAGAATAATAAAAGAAAGAAGATAATGGATCACTTGAGAATATATTGCGAAAATATAATGATTTCCTTCATGGAAATGCTTCCAATAAATGTAGCAATAACTACTCTAATTCTGAAAATATTAAATGCTGACAAGGCTAGGAATGTACCCCCCAAGGCCAGCAGACTTATCCACACGAGCTGAATTTTGTGATAACTCCTTTTGGCTTGATGGTTCTGTCAAAGGTCGTTCTCTTCCCATGGCAACATAAGCGTACTTAGCAATGTCATTGTACCTGAATACAAATGTTCAGAATTGCATAACTTAGATTGCGCATTACATCAAATACTAACTAGAATTTCATATGAGAAGAAAAAAAAGGCTATTGTCATATCTTTTTTAAATGTTCCCAGACACTAATCATTTGGGTATGCTTTTATTGCATCTTCAATATTCTCATCGAATTTAACAGTGAAGTGTCGCTTGAAGTATTCCATATTAAATGATTCAATATTCTATCCTCGAAGAGTATTTGGAAAATACTTTCTCTTGTTGCCTTTGAGCTTGGCAAGAGAGCAATAAGCAATCAACAAAATTTAGTAGCACTAAAAAGGATATGAAACAAGTTATATTTTGAATTATTCATGAAAGGTCCTAACAGGCTGTAATCTTTCAATATCTTACAAACATCTAAATGGATCTGATGGATGACTGGTATGACAACTGCAGGAACATAGCTAAGTTGGAAAAGTGCGTGGAGAGTTGATCTCATGACCTAGGTTCAAACCTTGTTGAACTCATCTCCACCCTGACCACTCAACCCTTGCTTGCCTAGCGAAGAAAAAAAAAAACTGCAGGAACTACCCTCTAGACCTCAAGATTCAGGCCCCTCCTTGTGTCTCAAGCTAAACATTGATATAGGATCAATAAAGAAGTCCAAGAATCTAATAGTGCTGCAAGATTTGCCAGGTTTGGTGGTCTAATCTCTAACATGGCCCTCGTAGTAGTTTTGGGTTTGACATCTGTGCTTCTGCTGGTTCCTGTACATTTTCCTATGTTCTTGAGGCAGAAGTTGAGTTGAATGTGTTTCTTTTGCTACTTCATCCTGATCCTGTACAGACAAGACTCAAGAGTAAAGGGGATACTGCTGTTTTTAGCTGGTTGCAAACGTAATTCTCTCCTTGGAAATTATTTTCCCTATTTCAAGGCACTTTCTTCCAGTCATTTCTAAATGTCCTTATTTCATACAGCTATTAAGAGAGATACAATACAATGGAGCTGATAGGCGAACTTTGGTATTAGTTGTAATTTTCTCTATGTGGGATTATTGTCCTGAACTGCAAGTCTTTCCCTCAGGAAGGCTCCATGATTTTTGCTTCTTTTCTCTTTCAATAAATTTCCACCTTTTTAGTCTGTTCTTTTCTTCTTTTCTTCTTCTTGTTTTTTTTTTTTTTTTTGGGTGGTGGTGGGGGGGGGGGGGGGGGGGGGGGGGGGGGGATGGTTGGAATATTGCGATAACTAATACAAAATAATAACCACAAATCAAGGATTAGTTATGAGAACAACAAAAAGAGAAATGCAAGCATATGGTTCATCCAAATACCCCCCCCCCCCCCACGCCAACATTTTTCCTCAAAAAGCAAATTAGCATCTGATTTCGACTCAAAATAACCAATGCAATGCCCATTTGAAATTTGACATTAGAAAGATCATGCACAATTCCTATCTGCAAGGAATGGATGAAAAATATGGAGCTGAAGGAATTAATCAATACCAGATATTGCTCAGTACAAAGCTGAAGACATACAGTGGGTAAAACCAAAATATCTGTGAAGAAGACATCAAATCAAAGTAATCAGGGCCAATCTAATAAATTAATAGTTATTTAATAATCCTTTTCGTACTTGAGTAAACCAAAAAAACATAGGAGAATTGCAAAAATGTTGCCTTCAAATAGTGCAATGACATATCAAGTTTATTTTATTTGAAGTAAAGGAGTAGTATGTCTACTTAAAGATCAAGAACCATTTATAGAAGTCAATGACTTCTTTTGTTGACAACATCCAAATAGTCGCAAATTGTTTATTCAAGTGTTATCATTAATAAACAGGGGCAGAGAAAGCCCAGTGTGTGTAACTTATGAAGGGATTACATCATTCATCAGAGCCTTATCCCAAAGATTGCAGGTCGGCTAAACAAATCTCATACCCTCATTCCAAAGCCCCATCTTCTTTATTATCTAATATACTTCTTCCCTTATGCTTATTTAGGGGAGGTTTATATTTTACCTTATTCAATGGAGGTTTATATTTTCTGCCATGTTTATTGCTAAACATATCTCCTAAAGGAAGAAGAAAGGAGGCTGAGGAATCCTCCAAGAATAAAAACTACCAAACCAAAGAGAAAAGGAAAACAACAAAAAAGCAATGAGAGACACCCCACTCAAAATGGCACCAACTAAGTACACAAAGCATCCCATCTGAAAATAAAATCCTCGATAAAACACCCCATTGCAGTCTTTATTCCTCTTGCACAAAAGAAGAGAAGGCCTAAGATCTCCACAAACACGCCACGAGTCGTCCTAAATAATTCTAGCAAGCATGGTTCAAAATTTTGGGCCGTTTTGAAATGTTTTGACGGAACATTCCAGTTTCAGCCTAAACAGCCTGAAACATTGAATGTTTTGGTCAAGACTGTTTTGTTTTTTCACAACTTACTCATTTTCCCTTGATAAACAATATAGGCACTATCTTTGAGTGCAGAATCATAATATGCATATTCCCTAATGCTTGTTTAGTGGTGGTTTATGTCACCAAACAAGTCTCCTCAATGATATTAGCATGGAACAATTCATCAAGCTCAAAAATTACTCAATTACCCTCTATAAGCAATGCAGACATCATCTCCTAATGCAGGGTTCTATTTGACCTTCAATCTTCTATACATGGAAGCAATAGTTCAAACAAAATATGTTAAGGTATGGTAAAACTGCCATATCATCACAAAAGATATTGATCACATAAGCACACCTACAACACTCCTACACTCTTCAAACCTGTGAGATGCACAACTGGACTTCTTCCAAATCTTTACACATGATCAGACTCTTTAGGTAGCAGAAATGATAAACTGAAAAATAATGTACTTTTCTCAATATTTGACAGTAAAGCCTTTTTGGGTAAGAGAACAATTCATATCCATATGTAACATACCATTAGATTCCCACAACAAGATAACTTCCAAGATGGAACAATACTCCAAACCATGGTTCTCTAAGAGAATTGAGTCCCCCCCCCCCCCCTCGATTACCATAGTTTGAGGAAATGGGGTTTTTGTCAAGGTGCTCCTAATTATGTATACATAATATTATGTGTTATTTTGAAGAAAAAAAAAAAATCAAATGTGTCCTCAAGGTTTGTGAAAGGATTAGATAAGGATCGAAATTCAATACAATCCAAACAAATAACTTAGGAATCAACTTTAAGAAGAGCAAGATGTTCGGGGTAGGGGGAGTTGAGGGGGGGTCGAGGTGGGCTGGCCTTTTTGGTTGCCAACGAGAGGCCCCTCCGCCGACTTTCTTAGGCTTACCCATAGGAGCAGAGTACAGGAACAAGACAATTTGGGATTCAGTGATCGAACTTATGGAGAAACGGTTGAGCTCTCGGAAAGATAAGTATTTATCTAAAGGTGGTAAGGTTACCCTGATTAAGAGCACATTATCTAGTATCCCAGTTTACCATCTATCTTTATTTTCGATTTCGAGAAGTGTAGAGGAAAAATTGAACAAACTCATGAGGGACTTCCTATGGAATGATAAAAAACGGGGAAAAAAAGATTCACTAGGCGAATTGGAAGATGATCTATGAGCCTAAGAAGAATGGGGGCCTCGGTATTAAGGGTTATTGGGTTGTGAATAAGGCTTTTTTAGGTAAAGGGTTGTGGAGGTACAGAGTTGAGAATTCTAGTCTATGGAAGTGGGTCATCAAAGTTAAGTATGGAGACAATAAAAGTGGGTGGGAAAGCAAGGAAGTCAAGACTTCTTATGGATGTATCATGAACATTGGGCCCTAGTTTAGGAAATTGGTGAGGTATAAAGTGGGAAAGGACGATAGGATCAGATTTTGGGAGGATTGGTGGTCTTTGTCAACAATTCCCTCGTCTTTACAACCTCTCTTCAAAAAAATGGTCATCTATGTTACTTTCTTGAAGCTTGAGGGAAATGAGCATGTGTAGGATTTGGGTTTTAGAAGGGTGTTTAATTATTGGGAGTTTCAAGACCTAATTGACCTTACGACTAAGCTTAATCAAGGCCCAATGGGAGCACGAGTGATGACAAGAGGGAGTGGACTCTCACTAAAAGGAAGATCTTTTTTGTCAAATCTCTCGCCTCAATTATGGTTAACTGAATTAGTCCATTTGTTGACTTTCGGACTGATTTCATTTGGGGCTCAAACACCCCTTCCAAGATGCGCTTTTTTACTTGGCTAGCTGCGCTTAATAAACTTCCAATACTTGACCTTTTGATTTTAAGGGGTTTTGTATCTCCAAACTTTTGCTTTCTATGTAAATCATCCGGTGACTCAATGGATCACATTTTATTATATTGCAATCTTTCCGCCATTTGGAACCATTTTTTCGGTCTCTTTCAAGTGTGTTGGGTTCTTCCAAACTCGATTTCAGCTTTGTTACAAGGTTGGGATGCTAACCTATTTTCAGGGAAGATGCAATCCTTGTGGACGTTATTATTGAAAATAATTTAGTTAGTTGTTATTTTAGTCTTTTATTTAATTATTATTTGTAAGGGCTTTTCTGTAATTTGATCTTTTTAATTAATATAAATTCCTACCAAACTCTCAAACAGAGACTTGAAACAATTATTCTCAAATTCTTTTTAGTATCAGAGCCAAGGAATTTTCTCCTTCCTCTCTTTCTTCTCTTTACTCACTAAACCCTATCCTAGAGTCAGTCTCCTTCGATCTTCTCCCCTTCAGGGGATCTTTCGTTTTTTTATTTCCTTTCATTTTATCACATGCTGCAATAATGCGCTGTGCTTCTACCCTATGCTAGGGTTTTTCTCTACGTAATAGCAGTTGCCCTCTTTTTTTGGTGTGCGATAGCAACTGAATCACAATAGTGGCTGTTCTTGGTGCTACAGTCCCTGTTATTGGACCCTGCGACAACCTAGAGCCTTTGATTAACCCTACGACAGCAATTACTAGTTTGTTTTGGATCTGCGACAGCCCTAGAGTATCTGAGTTACCTTGCGACAGCAGTTGTTGTTTCGTTGTGGTCCTGCGACAACCCTAAAGCATTTAATTTATCCTGCGACAACAGTTTTTGTGTTGTTTTGGACCTGCGACAGGTCTGTTGGACCTTGTGATTGCAATTGCTGTGTCGTTTTGGACCTGCGACAAGTTTATTGGGCATTGCGATTGTAGTTGTTTTATTTTGGACCTACGACAACCTTAGAGCATCTGTTTTACACTGCGAAAGCAGTTGCTGCTTCTTTTTTAACCTTGTGGAGGAGTGTGACACTAGTAGGTCCCTACAACATCACTACAATCAGTCAACAGCAGTGGCAATCTCATTTTGGATCTACGACAGGTCTGTTGGACCTTGCGATTGCAGTAGCAAACTTAGGACCCTTTTTTGAGTCTTGCGACTATAGCAATAGATCTCCCTTTAAACCAAATCAATGTCTTCGGAACAAGGAATTACAACTTCCACTACGGTCCTTGGGTCTAACTCCCCAGCTCAATGTATTACCACTACTCTTCTCAATGGTCAGAACTTTCACCCTTGGTCACGATCTGTGCGTCTCTTTCTAAAGAGTAGAGGAAAATCTGGATGGCTCTCTGGGACTGTTACTAAACCCCCTCTAACTGATACTAAATTTGAATCATGGGAGATCGACAACTGCACTGTCCTTGGGTGGTTGTTTAACTCTATGGAGCAGCGTATTTATATCATATTCATGTGGCCATGAGACAGTTCCATCTTTATAGTCAGCGCTTACTCGGACATACGCCCATTCCAGGAATAACTCTAGGATTTATGAACTTTATCGAAATATTGCCCAGGCTTCCCAAGGAACTCAGAGTGTAGCCGATTACTTTGGATACCTTCAGTCACAGTGAGAAGAACTTTCTCACTATAAGTCTATGGTTGAATTGTCTTCAGAGTCGGCCGATTATGTTGTTAAGCAGATTGCTCAACATCAAACCTATCCATTTTTTATGGGTTTACATCCAGAATTTGAGGCACTTCAAACACAGATTCTCAACACCACTCCTTTACCTTCTTTATTTGAGATATTTGCGACCATTGACAGTGATGATCATCGTCGCCGTATTCTTCCTCCTCAAACTCAGGTCCTTAACATTCTTTCTGCTCCAGCTACAAATCAGATGGTCTTAGCTGTCAACTCAAGTTTCTCTGACTCTCGTACCCCTAGATTAAGGAATCGTAGTTGTGGTAGTCGTAGCTGTAGTAAAGGGAGTGGCCTTACTTGTAGTCATTATGGGAAGGCTGATCATGAGAAGGCTCGCTGCTTTCAGCTTTATCCTCATCTGATACCACGATCTTCCCCCACTTCATCTTTGGGACAGACTGCTCATTGTGCTGCTACAATAGAAACCTCATCTATTTCTCTCACTGATCCTCCTTCACTTGGCACGATTGATTTGCACCAGCTACAAACTCAGATTACCAATATTGTTCGGAATCAAATTCAAGCTCACACTAAAACCTCTTCGACTGCGACCTCAGGTATTACGCCTCCAAGTATATCCTCTGCAGTAAAAACCACTCAGTCTAGCTCTACTCCTCTAACATGAGTTATTGATTTTGGTGCCTCTGATCACATGACCGGTGAATCTAGCCACTTTACTTCTTCTGTTTTTTCCACCATCTATAAGGAGGTTAGCCTTGCTAACGGATCTCTTACACCTATCCACAGTAAGGGTAGCATTCATTTATCCTCTAGAATTTCATTAAATTATGTGCTTCATGTCCCTTACCTATCTTTTAATCTTTTATCCGTTAGTAGTATTACTAAATCTCATAATTGCTTAGTTACCTTTTTCCCTACTAATTGTATTTTTCAAGACCTGACTTCGAAGAGGATTTTTGACATGGGGTATGAGAAGGATGGGTTGTATGTGTTTGAATCTCAGCCTACTGTTGTTCCAACTTCTGTGCTTCCATCACCTGGTAGCCACATTTTTTCATCACAGACTCTAGATTTATCGCATGCTCGCTTAGGACATGTCAATTTTCAACACTTATGTTCTTTATTTCCTTCTTTAAAATTTGGTTGTAGCAGACATAAATTTCAATGATTTATGTGTGAACTTTCTAAACACACACGTACTTCTTATATTCCTCGTATGCATCGATTTAATGCAATGTTTGATTTAGTTGATTCTGATGTGTGGGGCCTTCTCCTGTTACTGTCTTTAACGGTCATCGATATTATGTTACATTTATAGATGACTACTCTCGTTGCCCTTGGGTTTATCTAATGCTTTCTCGTTCTGAGGTGCTCCCAATTTTGTAAAATTTCCTTAAAATGATTCAAACTCAGTACAATATCACTGTTAAATCCCTTAGGTCTGATAATGGGAGAGTATATATATCTGATGGTATTCACTCACATCTTAATGAGAATGGTATGCTGCACCAGTTGACTTGTCCTTATAGTCCTTAACAGAATGGGGTGGCGGAACACAAAAACCGCTACCTCGTGAACATTGTCCGTTGTCTTCTTCGCGGAATACATGTTCCAAAGGCATTTTTGGAATATGGCAATCCTTACTAGAGCTTTTCTTCTTAACCGTATTCTTAGTCGCACCTTAGAGGGACAGGTGCCTCTTCATGTCCTTTAACCTGATAGCATTTTATTCCCTATTATACCTTGAGTCTTTTAGTGCATGTGCTTTGTTCAGGACAAGACACCCAATCGTACGAAATTAGATGACAAAGTCATTCGATGCATTTTCTTAAGTTACTCCTCTTATCCAAAGGGTATCGGTGTTATGATCCAGTTTCTCATCGTGTCATCCACACTCTTGATGTTACTTTCTTTGAAAATGTTCCATACTTTCATGCTACATCTACTTTGCAGGACTCATCTCCTATCGTGCTACCTTCTCTAGTTTTTCCTCCATCTTTGCCGTCGTTTTAGGTCTACACTCGTCGCACTCACACCTCTACACTCTTGCCAACCTCTTCCTTGGATTCAGGTATACCCTCTTCTACCTTCACACATATACTTGTTCTTATCCCTTCTATTTCTGACTCTCACTTACCTATTGCCCTCCGCAAAGATAAGTGAGGGTGTGTTACTGATCATCCTATTGCCTAGTTTGTTTCTTATCAGGGTCTTTTTTTTCTTTTATCAGGCTTACCTTACCGTCACTGATTCTATTCGAGTTCCTAAGTCTGTATCAAAGGCTTTGAGTAACCCTCAATGGACAAAAGTTATGACTACTGAAATGGATGTTTTGCAAATCAATAATACTTAGGAACTTCTTTTTCTTCCGTCTGGAGAGCGGACCATTGGTTGTAAATGAATCTTCACTGTGAAATATCTCGCAAATGGTACTGTTGATTGTTATAAGGCACAACTAATTGCTAAGGAATTTACACAACCCTGGGAAAAGATTTTGGTGCCATGTTCGCTCCTGTCGCCAAACTCTCCACTGTTCGCCTTCTTATCTCCCTAGTTGCGTGTAACTCATGGCTACTTCACCAACTTAATGTGAAGAATGTCTTTCTGAATAGTGATTTGACTGAAGTTATTTATATGGACCCTCCTCTAGCGTTTCGTCTTTAGGGAAAACATTTTGGGAAGGTATGCCGTCTTCTTAAATCTTTGTATAGTTTGAAACAGTCCCCGCAAGTCTAATTTCAGTGATTTTCTGAGGTTATTCTTTATATAGAATTTTCTGGATGTCACTCAAATCATATTTGTTTTGTTTGTCGAGGAGTGGATGGTCATTGTACCATTGTTTTGGTCTATGTAGATGACATCATTGTGACTGGACATGATACACAATGGATTGACAAGGTTAAGACGTTATTGGGTCGTGTTTTTGAGGTTAAGAACTTAGGTACACTCAAGTACTTTTTGGGGATAAAAGTGGCCTGCTTTCGTCGTGGTATATCACTATCTTAGCGTAAATACACATTAGATCTTCTTCAAGACACTAGGATGTTTGGATGTCGTCATGCTTCCTCTCCTATAAATCAGAATTATCGTCTTCAAGCTAATTCTAACGATCTTTTATCAGACCCCTCTTCTTATCAGAGACTTGTAAGCTGTCTGATTTATCTAAGTAACACTAGACTGGCCTTGTCATTTGCGATCAGTATGGTTAGCTAGTTCATGCATACTCCGCGTACATCTCATCTAGATGCAGTTTGTCGCAATCTTCGCTACTTGAAGTCACGTCCTGGACTTGAGCTTTTCTACTCCTCCACTACTCAGCCACATTTATCTTATTTTACAGATGTTAATTATGTTGGCTCTCTTACAAATAAGAGATCTACCTCTGATTTTTGTACATTTCATGGTACTAATCTTATCTCGTGGAAAAGTAAGAAACAGAATGTGGTATCTTGTTCTTCTACTGAAGCTAAGTATCGTGTTATCGCCTTTGGTACATGTGAACTAATTGGGCTTCAATCTTTACTAATAGAGTTGGATTTTTCTATTTCTGGTTCTTTTACTCTGTTAACAAATCTGTTATTATGCTTGCTTCTAACTCTATTCTTCATGAAAAAAATAAGCATATTGAAGTTAATATTCACTTTCTCAGGGAGAAAGTTCGACCTGGTGACCTTCAAACAATCTTCGTTCTTTCTTCAGATCAGCTTGCCGATTTGCTTACAAAGTCTGTTGGTCTGTCTATCATCAATTCTCACCTTATCAAGTTGGGTTTAGTTGATATATTCTCCCCAGCTTGAGGGGAGTATTGAAAATAATTTAGTTAGTTGCTATTTTAATCTTTTATTTAATTATTATTTGTAAGGACTTTTCTGTAATTTGATCTTCTTAATTAATATAAATTCCTGCCAAGCTCTCAAACAGAGACTTGACACAATTATTCTCAAATTCTTCTGTCATTACCTTTTGCAATGACTTGGGGGCTATGGTTGGAAAGGAATAAGAGAGTCTTTAAAGGTAAAGAAGCGCATTTTCAAGAGCTTGTGATCAACATTCTTGGGTTGCTATTTTTTTGGAGCAAATTAAGCCTCAACTTTAAAGGGGTTTTCTTTGATGACTTCATTTTTAGATGGGACTCGATGTATAGTAGCTAGTTCGGGTTGGTCACCTCGACCGCCCTTGCCTTTGTATCTTCGTTGTTTTCTCAATAAATTTTATACTTATCAAAAAATATTACATAAATTACATTATATATTTTCTTTAAATGTATAACGCATCTCTCTAATTCAAATATATTGTTTATCAACCTGGATTTGATCTGATTTGAAACTAATTTGATTATTTGGGATAGAATTTCGATCCAAATATTGAGGTCCATTAAGGAGTTTTTTCGATTGGTAAGCTGGACTTGAACCCACAACCTCAAAGATGCTTTGCAATGTGTCAACCCAATTGAGCTATGGGTCTAAGTCCAAATCCAATATAGGATTTGATCCTATAAGAGCAACTCCAATGGGACTCTCCATAATCACTAGGCATTTCATTATAAAGAGCCATTTTAGATATTCAAGGGGTATGCACTCCAATCGTGCTATCCAAAATGGCTCACCATAGGATTGAAGAAGATTTACAAGTAAGAAGGTCTCTCCAATGGTCCTCAACCTAGCCTACACCTACAGCCAACATCATCTTCATTTGCCGCCCAAAGGTAGAGAGAGAATCTCATTCTCTTCTTTTGCCTAGCGAAAAATCTTATCTCCAAAATATTTCAAAATAGAAAATGAAATGCAAAGTGCGTTGGAGTCCCTTCAGAGCCCTCTGGCTTTCCAAAACGGCAATTGACAAGGGGTGCAGAGCCCGAGCATGAGTTTGTTGGAGTTGCTCCAAGAGTCCAAAACAATAACTACCAAACCAATTCTTGATCTAATCTGACTCTCATTGGATTGGTTCTAGATAAACCCCAATCGGTTTTTATCTGAACCATTAACAACCCTATTAGCCATTTAAGCTATGGGTAAAGATAGGTTGGGTTTAGGTAAGGTCCCAACTCCCCATAGGTTCTATGATTAGAGGTTTAGAAGATGGACCCAGATTGTTGCTTAATTAAGTGTCATCAATTAAACCTCTACTCTAGAATCACTGATTGCCAATCTAGCAGTTCGTTTTACCAAAGTGGCCCTTTTACCTGTCTAAAACTCAATGAAGATGCATCATTTTCCAATCGCAATATTGTCCATCTATGGATACTAGTTACATGGTAATTATCAATGTCTTTCTTAGTTCTTGGTCCCCAAGACAAAGAATGAAAATTTTAAGGTTTTTTCATTTTTGACTTTTTTATATAAAAAAAATGTATGTCTTCTTGAAACCACTAATCAAAGGAAAAAATAGATAAATAAAGTAGGATATAACCAACAGTAAATATGCACAAATATCCAACCACACACACATATGCCTATAACTAGATAGTCATCACTCACCAATCTCAGCCATAAAATCTACTATATGCAACAATACCAAATAAGAGAGAAGAATCATCAAACTATACATTGGAAAATCAAATGCATGCACACATACATACATAGAAAAGTTGGATAAGTCCATGACGTAAGAAGGAATAAAATTTCTCAATCCCTCCAAAGGAGCATGGATCTTGTGAACCTAATAGGTGGCATTGATCAGGCAATATCCACTGTAGGATTGGGATGACGACTGAATTTAGAGTAAAAATACTGCAAAGGAAGAAAGATTAAGAAATTTAAAATAATTGGAATCTAAATACAATTTAATTAAAAATAAAAATCAAAGTGACAATAAAAGTCGAACAAATCACTGAATAATGTCCCCAACAATTGAAATGAAACAAAATAAGTTGCAACCAGGTTCAAAGTATCATACCATATCTTATCGGAATGTATGCCGGTCATATTGGATGTTTGGGAAATATTTTGGTTTGTTTTATAATGTTTTGATGAAGATTGTATCAGATTTTTCCCAACCAAAACATTGCTTAGAAACGAGATTTTAAAACATGAACCCCTGAAACATTGCATGTTTTGGGAATGATTCAGTTTGTCTCGGAATGTTCGGTCAAGATAGTATCGGACTTTCTCCTATCCAAAATACTTCAATACGAGATTTTAAACCAAGGTGGCAGATCTTTTAGGTAAGGGAGTAGCTCTGTCCAGGACGGACCAAACCCAGGATATAAGATTAGTGTGGAGGGGTAAATGGGTAATAGATGATTAGGTGTAAGCACACCCTAGAATCAGAGTTATCCTCAAAAGGGTAGCAATTTTAGGAAATATTTGTTTAAGAAACCATTCTCACCAAAGAAAGGAAGACGTTTTGGGGAAAAAATAACAAAATTTCCATGAAATTTCAAACAGAACAACGTCCAAAACACAATCAAATTTGGTATAAATTTTATATAATTCTATCAAACATAGAATTAATCCAATAAACCCACATTAAACAAAAATAAAAGGCAGCAATTTTAGGAGGAAACATATATTTGTCTAAGAAACCATTCTCACCAAAGAAAGGAAGGAGTTTGGGGAAAGATTAATAAAATTTCCATGAAATTTCAAATACAATTGGTATAAAATGTATATGATTCTATTAAACATAGAATTAATCCGATAAACCCACATTAAGCAGACAAAAAAGTAACAAATTGCAAATATTTGAAATTTTCGAAAAGGGGAGGGGGAATTGAACTATTACCTTCCTAAGAAAATCAAGCCATTCAGGAGGAAACATTGGCCAGTTCGGATCGAAAGTTTCTTAGATCTGATAAATAGAACAAAATCCATTAGAAAAAGGTTAGAACCGATTAATTCAAAAAAAACAAAAAAAAAATCTGAAGAAGAAGATGAGAACCTGAGACAGAAGAAGACGACTCTGTGGAGACAACAAGCTTCTCTGAAACCATTGAACCAGAGGAACACTGCTTGCTTAGCCTTAGCTCTAACATCATCCATCGATGGCACCATCGCCACTGAAGAAGACCACGCAGAGAGAGAGAGAGGGTCGAAGTTAACAATGAAGCACAGTTTCCGTACATGAGACAGAGTGATCAATAAAAACACGAATTTGCACTTCTCAAAGGGAAAACTTAAGTTTATTTAAGAGAGATATTAATATGATCGCTACGCTAACTTTTACTAATGCCACACCAATTCCTATATGGTAGTAGAGAGTTGGTGCGGCGTTAGTAAAATTTGACGTGGCAATAGCTACTCTCTTATAAGAGAAAGATAGTCAATATTTCATTTTTCAAGGATATAATAGTAATTGTAATATGAGAATGTTCCCTGCTTAAACTTAACCACCAAATCCTTAATTCTGGAACCCAACAAATCAATTTGAGTGACATGTGAAGTAGTTTCCCTTTTGTGAATGAAAAACAGCATAATAAAACAAAAGAACCTAATGCCTAGGTTTCCTATATCTTTCTTTCTATGTGTCATTATTTCATTGGTTTGTTGAACTTAGGGTGCTTGATTTGGGTTGTAGATCCTGATTCTAGATTTTGATTATAGATTGCTAAACTTAGATTATAGAAATTGATTTTTAAAATTCAATACCTCCTTTGACTAACATTATCTCTTAAGGTTTTTTATGAAAAAAAATTACCTCATTACATATCTTTAGATTGTGAATGAGAAAAAAAAAATATTCATCTGAGAGGGATGGAAGAAGATGAGTTTTTGAGATAAAAATCAAGAGTATTTGAAAAAATATTGGTAAGAAAAGCATTCAAGTAATTTTTCTAGTAGTTTTTGATAATATATGGTTATGAGGCATGTCTACCATTTCTTAAAGAATTTGATGACTTTGTGTTTGTATATCAATAATTACTATTATTTGAATTTGTTTTTCAAGTACACATGAAATTAATATCTACACGAGTGAAAGAAGAAATATGTGCATTTAAAATTTTATCTAAAAAATGTATTATTATTGTTGTTGTTGTTGTTGTTGTTGTAGTAAGTGTATTTCAAGGTTTTTGTTTTTATTTATTTATTTTGAACTTGCAAATGATTTGCATGTTCCGGTAAGATCTTGGGTGCAAAATCCTCACAAAAGGATTGTATGTGAGAATTAAGGGAAATAACTTGAGAATTGATATTGTTGATTTCTGATTATGACAAAATCAACTAAATAATCTTAACCGAATGATGCATTGGATTTTAGAATTCAATTATTAGAGGGAATAGAATTCTAGAATCCAAACCAAAAGCTTTCCTATCCAATACAAAGTAGGAAATAGAGGAATTTATCAAAACGATAGACTTTTTGAACTTATTTATTAAATTATAATCTACTATTTTAGAAAATAATTTATTTTACCAAAAAGATAAAAACATTTAATATATTTTTTTAACGAAAATACCCTTTTATGTTTTACCATTTTAACATTTATAAAATTGGTTTTACCAACCCTTTCCTTTCTTAATTTTTTACCAAAACTAAAATCCATCATCTTCTCTCTTGGTCTATCGAATTTTCAACTCCAACAAAAGTGAATGGCAATGATAAGTTGATCGACCAATCTTGCTCCCATCATATCCTCTCTTCATCCTCATCCCATCATCGCCTCTCTTGCTCTAACAGATTTTTAGCGCCACCAAAGGTGAATGACAACAATCTTGGTCAATTCACTCTCTTGATCAATTTATTCTTTAGTTTGATTTACATATTTCACGCTACATTTTTATTCCTCAACGAAATTCATTTTTTATTTTAGGATTTTTATTTTTATTATATATTTCAAGCTACATTTTTATTGATCAAAATTTAGGTTTTATTTTTTTAACAAATTTGTATTACTTTTTATTGATTAATAACTTTATTAAATTTCTTCTTGTTGTTTTATGGGTTTTTTTTTCATATTTTAACCAAGAAGATGATCATCTCCTCTCTTATGTTTGAAGCTACATTTTTATTTATCAAGATTGCTCAACTAATTTTTTATTGTTTTAGGATTTTTTTTAAACAAATTTTATCTACTTTTTATTTATTAATATCTCAATTAAATTCTTTCTTGTTGTTTTATGATTTTTTAATTTTTTTCGTATTTTTAAAAAGAAGATTCTCATATCCTCCCTTATGTTTTTATGAATTTTAACCAAAATAATCAACTTAGGTAATTCAAATAGCTTTCTAAATAAATATGAAAATCTTTTGGAGATTATACAAAATTTCATTATACGTTTTTTTTTTTAAACCCATTATTAATCACTCTAGAAACCATATCTTCGTCTTGTTGTTTGAATGTCGAAAGAAATGAAATTGTGAAATGGATGCCAAATTTGAGGAATTGTCAAATAATTTGTCGATTCACTCATTTTATTGACAAAACCCTTATTTGGACAATTTAAAAAAAAATATATGAGAATTTTGTGACTATGATAAAAATGGATCAAAAACATCAATTTAACGTGAAGTTATCCTATTAAATTTTGGTTCTAATCATATCGATTAACATTCGTAGAAACATATAAATACCCTCAAAACATATCATAAATTTCTATTTTATGAGATATGAATATAATGATTGTATTATTGTATAATTATGAATCATATATAATCTCAAAACAAATCATGAATTTTTATTGCATGAAACATCAACTTAATGATTGAAATTTACCATCTTTGTATGAAATATCAACAATGAATAAAAGTTACCATTGTTATATATTTATGAAACATGTCATTAATTTTCTTTTTCTAAAACGTGCATGTATAGATAAATATGACACTAATAAATTATTTATTTATTTTTCATTTGTCTATGCTAGGTCAATCGTGTTGCAAATTTTTCAAATGTACGTTAGCATGGTATGTTATCATATTTTATGATATTAAGTTCCATATTTTGTTTTATTTTTTTACATTTAAAAATATAAGATGACATATTTAATATTTGTTTCAGACACGTGTTGTGTGTAATATGGAAAGAATGGGTCAAGTCTTCTTGATTTTAACATATGAACAGAAAATATATTTAAATTGTACGAGCTTTGCTTCACTACTATTTGTGCCACAAGTCCCAATGTATAGTAATTTGATTTTCCTCCTCATAGAAAAATTCAATAAAAAAATAGTTACTTTTCATTTAAAATTAAAATATTTCTATTTCAAAAGTCGATGTAGCATTGATATTAAGTCTGAGAGGTTTGGATAGTAACAATGAGATTGATTCTCTTTTAAAGAAGACAAAATTTATGTAGAAATATTTTAGAATAAATATTTCGATAGACTAACTGAGATAATATTAGATTCTTTTAAGATTGTACTTAATAGAGTCTTAGAAAATAAAATTTTGATTGATTTTAAAATAATTATTTTATTGTATATAGTTGTGATATTTTTACTTCCTAAGGACATTAAATATTAGTAAATAACTTTTTAAGTATTGTGGTGCCTGAAAGCGCCCTCGATCCGCGGGGTGCGCGAATCCGCTTTTGACCCTTGAGGTTTGGGAGTCGCCACCTAGTTATTACGGTCTAGGAACCGATCAATGACTCTAAATGGATAAAAACTAATCTAAAACCAAAAAAACTGAATTCGGGGATCATGTTACGGGATTGGAAGGTGTTAGGCACCAACCCCGCCCGGCCAAAGCCGGTCTCTACTAAATTCCCAAAGATATCACATTGCTAAAAACCTAGATTAAAACAAAAATAAAAATTTCATACCTTTCCGATAGCAAGAATTTTGCTCCCTCAGATCTGACAAAAAGAGTTCCTTGTACTGTACTCCCTTGCTTCGTTCTGTCTCCGGATTTGACTTCAAATCTCCTTAATCAAGGTATCTCTTTGTTTCTGAATCTGAACTCTTCAAGTTTGTTGCAGATTTAAGGGTGTTTTTAGAGGGATTTTAGGTGTTTTCTAGACTAAAATTAAAGGGGGGATGTTAGGTAAGGAGTTGGGACTCCAAAACTAGGGTTTATAGGGGGCTAGGGGAGCTTCTAGACCTACTTCTCTTAGGGTTTATGATTTGATACGAAAATAGGGTGTGAGCACCTCTATTTATAGATGTTTTTTAGGGTTGATTTGGATAGAGTTAGTGTTTAATTTGAGATTTTTCAATTAGAGTTGTGTTTTAATTAAAATTGTCTTAGGTAGAATTGTGTTTTAATTAGAATTATTTTAGGTAGAATTGTTTTTAAGTTAGAACTCTATTAGATAGAATTATTATTTAATTATAATTCTATTATGACTTTTGGTCTTATTTGATTGACTTTTAATGTTTTGACTTTAGTCTTAATTGATTGACTTTTAATATTTTGACTTCAGTCTTGCTTAATTGACTTTAATTTTGACTTTAATCTCACTTGATTGACTTTAATACCTTGACTTTAGTCTTGCTTGATTTACTTTTAATTTTTGGAGAACCCCTTCCATTATTTCTTTAATTCTTTGGACCCCCAAATGGAGGGGTCCTTAAAGAAATATCTCACGAACCCTCAACAATTTTGCTTGAAAGTCCGATTGATCGATTTTTTAGGTTCAAAATTTTAAATTAATTTCATCAATGTTTCACTTTAATTATTTAATATTTTATTTATTAATTTCGAATTTTTTAATTATGAAAATTATGAAATTACCGTTTTGCCCCCGGAGATGACTTTTCACGTTTCAAGTCGATTTTTAATGTTCTAGGATGTTTTAGAATCGGTTTTTCGTAAGGAATTCAATGAGAAAGTTGGTTTGTGTCATTTATGAAAATTTTTATGTGAAATGGTCGTGAACTTTATGAGGGGCATTTTCGTAATTTTGTCGAATTCTGTAAAAATTGACGAAATAATTTATTTGGTTTCGATTTGTTGTTTTATGTGTTTAAATGAGTTTTTCTAAGCGTAACGTAGGCTCTAGGGTTGTTTTGAGGTTAGGGGTATTTTGGTAATTTGATAGTTTTTAGTGATTTTTATCGTGAAGCTTCTTTTTGGTTTGCAAGATGATGATTTCTATGTTTCTAGGGTCGTATTTACCTAGCGTAGCATGGTTTCTAAGGTTTTGTTAGTTTGAGATACCTCATCCGGATTTCTGAAACACATCTGGTAACAAAATAAAGCAATGGAATACACATCCATCATTGGGAATCATTGCGATCGGGTTGACGAGTTGATTAATCAGGCGAGTGCAAAAATGGGGTGTCTACAGTGCCCCGCCAAACATTAACACAAATCCCCATGTCAGATCTCGAGGTACTAGGTGGCACCTCGAAATTTTGGCATGGTCTCCTCTATTTATGTTAACATTCCAAGGCGTTCAACATGCACCTGATAAACAACATATAATCCTGTATATATATATATATACAAAATAGAATATTAATGGAAGCCTATATACATCTAATAACGTATGAAAGATCAGAGTGTGGAAGAATAATCAGAATAGAGGATTATACAAATATTCATCACTCTAACAAAAAGTCCTAACACTCAGAACAAATCTATAATACTTTTGGACAAATCGAGTATAATCCCAATACTCACCAAGTGACGAACTATGGTTATTTATCTAACCCATCAGATGATTTTCACTCATGCTTTATACCTGTCATGCCAAGCTCTGAATCTGAAACTTAAAAAAATGGAGAAGGAAAGGGTAAGTAACAATGGTTACTCAGTAAGGAAGAACACAATTTCTGCCAATAACATCTTCTAATATGAACGAATAAGCATACTAAATCATTTTAATATATGCAAAGTTTTCACAGAATAAACTACGATTAACTGGTATATATAGCCAGGGATTAGCAACTAAACATTATAAAACTGATATTAGCATTTTCTTTATATACAAATCTAATTGACCAAATAGAAACATTAAACATGCATTTTCATTTTATATATCAAAGTAAAGCAACAGATACATAATACACTATGGTGGAGTATTGGAACTAGAGAGTTGGGATTCACGATTGGATCGCTCCCAGTCGGGACATGATGTTACAATTCTTCTCTGACTTTTAGTTATTGATTTTGGGGCTGGTCGCTATTTACCACGCTTGGTTGACCATTTATCCGGCTTAAGCTGACCGTTTGACGTGACCGTAAGCAATGAGTCTCTTTTCTATGTGTCAGAACGTTCGACTACTATAGATTGTTAGTGATCACTGACTAATCATCTTCGTCTATGCCTATCAGGCGTACATGTGATTCTCAAATATACAAACTATTTATATACGACCACCTTTACAGTACAAGTTCACTGGTAAAGATAGAGAGGAATAACTCCGATTTCAGTTGTGACTCCACTCTCATACGCGTCCCATACCACGTATGAGTTTGGTGGTCCCTACCGTACATCCCAGGATAGTACACCACTCTGGATGATATTACGCACTATCCCTTCAGGCATTCACAAACCCTTTAACAGCTCACAAAATAGCTACATATATATATTATTTTCATTTGAAAATAAAAGAGAAATTAACAATACAAGGTTGAGAATTGATATTCAGTTTCCTACCATGCAACTGTGGCCAAACGGCCTAAAATAAATAACAGAATGGAAAAGTAAACAGCGTATCGCGCTAACAGAAATTTAAATAAACATGCAACCAGTAACGTTATCCTTGGATATCCATTCACCAACCTACACACCACACAATAATGTAAAATGTCGATATCACCCCTCGGGTGTGATTATGACATTTAACTATTTTAATCCATTTTTCTCTTTTTTCGATTTTTACAATTTTTAATCTCTTCAATAAAATATCCATTTTCTGATATTCATCAACTCAATATGAGTTCATTAAATATTAAATCATATTTTTCAACTATGGAATTTATTTTTATCAATAATATTGAAAAATAATACAAATTTTATATCAAAACGAGGTCCGAGCAGTGCATAAGACCCAACTGATAGAAATAACCCGTTAAAATACCATACCCACGTATAATTTGTTAAAAATACAATTAAACATATCAAACATACAATTTCTGACGTGAATTTTGAAATAACAAAAGAATTCTATATTTTGAAAATACATAAAAAAAAATTTTGATAAAATCCTAAATACAATTTTCACAATCTACGATTACTAATAGAAATTGAGAGTTCCTTACAATCTCTGTGCGAAGGAATTAAAACACATGCGAAGAAATCGAAGCAATCGATACGGAAATCGAGACGAGTTGAATTTTGAGGTAGTTGATTTTTTATTCTAACTCGATGGTTTCGAAGATCTTGATGTCGTCGTCTTTTCTCCCTTCTACGGTTGAGGACGGTTTGACCCCAAAACAGGTGAAATTCGAGGTCGAAGTTTCTAAGCCCCCGTATATGTATACGGATGATTTTTTAACAATATGAAAGAAAAGATGAAATGAAGGGATCTTGGGTGGGTTTTGTAGATGTCGAAGCTACAGATCTTTTTCCCTTCTACGACGATCGTCGAAGGAGGACCGTTTACGACGAATTTAATGTTGAAATTTTGAAGAAAAAATATAATTTTTGTTTAATTTTTTCGTTGGCTGTATTTTGATGGGTTGGAGAAGACGAAGTAATAAAAAAAAATTAAAATTTTATTTATATAAAATTTGGGACGAAATCGATGTTTTACTTATTGTTTTGATCGACAATAACTTGACCATCCGGACTCCAAAACTGACAAATGAATACTCTATTTCGCCTAATTTTTCAATCCAGGTCTAATAGTATGATCAATTTCTATAAATTTTATCTCTAACAAAAATTTACACTTTTGGCCTGAGGTGACCCCTAAAATTGACGTCATTTTCGTTTTTGATGATAATCCAGCTTCTTGATCTCCAAAAATGACAAATAAATAGTCCATGTTGAATAATTTTTTGTTACGAATCCAATGGTGTAATCAAATCTTAATAATTCTTACTTTAACAAAAAATTACTATTTTAGCCTGGTCCGACTCAATAATCGAGGATTTTACAACTTTTCTTAAAATTCTATTATTAATTTTTTCTCGAGATACGAATCGAAAACTCGGTATTTTACAAGTATGGTATGATACGATGAGGTCTTCAATAGGATCTCATGGGACAGACTAGTACACAACTATATTTTAAAGTCTTTACGAATTTGTGCGACGAAGTTTAGGGAAATTGAAAAATATGTATATTTCGTAAGTTATGTATTAGCACTGCAAGTACTTAAAAAAAATCCCAATTTATTAATTTATTGTAATTCGAGATACTAGTATTATAAATATTAATGTTTATTTAAACATTCATCATGCATTCTCATGTACTTGTAAGTATAGGCATTCGAACATATCCAAGTAATAGCTCCAATACATTTCCCAAGGTACCTTAAGTATTGTGTGAATAAAAAATGAGAATTTAATATAAAAAAGTTTGTCAATTGTCCAGTATGAATTATTAAATTATATATATTGTGTGTGTACTTCCATCTAATACTCTTTATATATATATATAGGGTCCCGTTCAGCACCCTAAGTTTTACCACACACTTAACAAACGTGTTTTGTCTTACATGGGTTAGAAGTTTTGGAATGGGTTGATTTTTGGTGAGGATGATCTCTATGGTTAGGAGATCATCCTCACCAAAAATCAGCTCATTCCAAAATTTCTAACCCCATCAAAAATGGTTTATAAAAAATGGACGGTCCACGATTTTTCAACGTGTAAACATGGGGCTAAACATTTCGGAATGGGCTAATTTTGGAGAGGATGATCTTCTAATCATAGAGATCATCCTTACCAAAAATCAGCCCATTCCAAAACTTCTAACCCATGTAGGACAAAAAACGTTTGTTAAAGTGTGTGGTAAAACTTAGGGTGCTGAACATTTCCCATATATATATATATATATATATATATATATATATATATATACATATGTATTATTTTGAACAGATTATAAATAAGTTGAAATTGATTGATTTAGAACTTTGTAAGCCCGTTATTATTTTATTTGGTAAGGATTATAAGAGAAAAGATGAACACAATATTTGACATAAAAACATCATAAGTCAATAAATTGAAGAAGAAAATGATGGTGATAGAATGAGCGGTGAAAGAACAATCTAAAGTTGTTCAAAAATTAAAATTAGATATCAAACATTTGAAGTCATTTAATGAATCTGACCCTAAAGTATTGTTCCTGCACTATATGTGATGAATCAACATAATAAATTAGATCCACTTAGAAATCATTATGAATGATTATTTTAATATCTAGTAGTACAATGTTAAATTTGACAAAACCTCAGATTTTGTACCTTCGAAAATAAAAGCATGTTTTCCTACTATGAGCTCAATCGATCTTTTAAGTATATTAAAGTTATTTTCTCTGACAATGGCCTTCATTATTTTTTCTGGTACGCACAAAACATCTTCTTTCACAAATGGCTTCAGAAATGAGTATCCATCTAACGAAAAAGATATTGAAATCGATGCTAAAAATACATATGAAACAATTCAAGTGCAACAGACACCTAAAGTATCATTGTTCTCCTCTACGAAGTATAAAGTATCTTTCATTAACAATCTTCAAAATATTAAAAATATATTTTAGGTAAGTTTGTATGATCAGATCATATTTCTTATTATTTAGTTGTCTACTAAGGTTGATAAAAGACGTAGTTCATCTCATATTTTTAAACATAATTATCTCAATTATGACTAAAAAATGAAATACAAATTCGACACTAATAAGATATATATACTTTTTATTTAAAATTTTAATACATAAAATATCACTCACATTCATGTGTTGTTTATTTTTAGACTTACATTTTGTTGGTACAAAAATTATTATCTATATAATAAAATATAATGGTGAGTCCTATGTTTGATATTTTGTATGACAACAATTGTCTTTACACCGTTTTGTATTGGTCTTATTTTATTATTTTACTCTTTACTATTTTTTTCAATAATATTCCTCTAAGTAATATTTTTATAGATTAAACACTCAAATTCCATAAAATATCACATTAAAAAATCACTCGATCCTTCTCCTCCTATCAATTCAGAGGCTGAATATACTGTCAATCTAGTCAAGGGCAAATCATTAGCTTGTGACAATGAGGTGTGTGATTTTTTTTCTTATAGTACCAATCCAATCTATCCGATATATTTATTTAATGTTGTAAGAATTCCAATCGACTTATTTTATTTGAAATGTGTATAAACTCTCTTATTGCATGTTGTCAAAATTATTACAATGAAATCTTACCTTTTATCCTTGTATTGATTAGTATCTTTAACAAGTATGATTTATAAATTATGAGAAATGTATTATATGAAATATTATGTTATGTCATGATCAGTTTAAATACAATTCGTTATATTCATACATAATTGTTTACTTTATAGGATTAAATGTGTAAAGTACCCTAAACTATAATTTATGTAATGTTGTCATTTCTTTGTAGGAGGGTCGGTGCCCTATAAACCTTAGCCAGTTTTGCATTACCTTCAATGAAAGCATACACATTGTTCACGAATACCATAAATGAACTATCCAAACAAATTTATGAAATTCGACGTGAAGAAATGCCAAATCATGTCGTTCCTACAATCAAAAATACATATAAAAAATACAGTAACCTACCTCAGTTGTTACTTTTGAACCCCGAATATCTCGCAAACAAAAAGTATGAAGAAGGATAAGAAGAGAAAAGAAAAGGTTCATATTGCCGGTATGTTAAAAAATAGTATTAAATTGAAACATTAGATGAAGAAAATAAAGTGTGTTTTATGTCACAAACTCAAACACAACAAACAAATATGTCCTATAAATCCAAATCGAAAGAAGAATGATTTTATTATCCAAGCTAATATTAATTCTCATTCTAAGATAATGTCTTACTTTAAGTTATAAGACTACGATAAATTATAACATATAGTGTTTTTTTTTCCTCAGGTAATAATGATATACAAGAATTAGATCAAGATATGGAGAACGATCATGAGGCATTAGATATGAGGGAAGAGAGGTGTTTATTTGGCTGTTTCAGGTTTGCCTTTATTTGAGGAGGTAATTGTAAATAAATAAAAATTTAAGACACACGTGATATAATTTATTTTTTAAAAGAGATCCACCATTGGATTGTCGAATATCCGACAACTGTGAATGTGTATATATATATATATATATATATGGGAACGGTTCGGAGGCCCTAAATGAAACCAAGTTTCGTTTCAAGTTTTCGAGGCCGTCAAATCTAGATACATCCGATGGAGCGCATGGTTTCTTCCACTTTAAAGTAAAAAACTGTAATCTTATTACATAACCCCCCCTGTAAAAAAAATTTATTTTATAAAAAATCCCTTTTCTTATGTAGTCACCTTATTTTTGCACTCGCTTGATTAATCAACTCGTCAACCCGATTGCAATGATTCCCAATGATGGATGTTATTTCCATTGCTTTATTTTGTTACAAGAAATATTTTAGAAATCCGGATGATGTATCTCGAACTGACAAAGCCTTAGAAATCACGTTACGTTAGGAAAATACGACTCTAGAAACATAGAAATCATCATCTTGCAGACCTAAAAAGAAGCTTCAAGATAAAAATCACTAAAAATGATCAAATTACCAAAATATCCCTAACATCAAAACAATCGTAGAGCCTACATTACGCTTAGGAAAACTCTTTCGAACACATAAAATAATAAATCGAAACCAAATAAATCATTTCACTAATTTTCACAGAATTTGACAAAATTACGAAAATACCCCTCATAAAGTTCACAACCATTTCACACAAAAAATTTCATAAATGACACAAACTAATATTTCCATTGAATTCCTTATGAAAAATCGATTCTAAAACATCCTAGAACATTAAAAATCGATTTAAAACGTGAAAAACCCTCTCCGAGGGCAAAACGATAATTTCACAATTTTCATAATTAAAATTTTTGAAATTAATAAATAAAATATTAAATAATTAAAGTGAAAAATTAATGAAATTAATTTAAAATTTTGCATTAAAAAATTGATGAATCGGGCTTTCAAGTAAAATTGTTGAGGGTTCGTGAGATATTTCTTTAAGGACCCCTCCATTTAGGGGTCCAAAGAATTAAAGATAAAATAGAGGAGGGTTCTCCAAAAAATTAAAGTCAATCAAGCAAGACTAAGGTCAATGTATTAAAGTCAATCAAGTGAGACTAAAGTCAAAATTAAAGTCAATTAAACAAGACTAAAGTCAAGATATTAAAAGTCAATCAATTAAGACTAAAGTCAAAATATTAAAAGTCAATCAAATAAGACTAAAAGTCAAAATCCTAATAGAGTTCTAATTAAAAAATAACTCTATCTAATAGAGTTCTAACTAAAAAATAATTCTACCTAAAATAATTCTAATTAAAATACAATTTACCTAAAACAATTCTAATTAAAACACAACTCTAACTAAAAGAATTACAATCAAACACTAATTCTATCTAAATCAACCCCTAAAAAATCTATAAATAGAGGTCCTCACACCCTATTTTCGTATCAAATCATAAATCCTAAGAGAAGTAGGTTTAAAAGCCCTCATAACTTCCCATAAACCCTAGTTTTGGAGTCCCAACTCCATACCTAACATCATTTCTTTGATTTTAGCCTAAAAAACACCTAAAAACCCTTCAAAAACACCCCAAAATCCATAACAAACTCGAAGAATCCAGATCAAAAAAGAGATACCTTACCTCGGAGATCAGAAATCAAATCTGGAGACAGAACGAAGTAAGGAGTACGGTACAAAGATCAGTTTTTGTCGGATCTGAGGGAACAAGGTCTTTACTATCGGAAAGGTATAATTTCTTACTTTTTTTTATTATCTAGGTTTTTTTAGCAATGTAACTTATTTGGAAATTAGTAGAGACCTGCATTGGCCGGGCGGGATTGGTACCTAACACCTTCCAACCCCGTAATGTGATCCCCGGATTCAGTTTTTCTGTAGTAGATTAGTTTTTTATCCATTTTAGAGTCAGATCGGTTCCTAGACCGTAATAACTAGGTGGCGACTCCCAAACCTCAAGGGTCAAAAGTGGATTCGTGCACCCCGCGGATCGAGGGCGCTTTCATCTTAACTCTCTTCTTCTCTCTCTGTAAATTAAGTTACGGAACCCAACTGAAAACCTCTCCCTCCCATCTGTCCCTTTCTCTCTCAAGTTACATTTCGTACGATCGAACAATATCACCGTCTTCTTCACTTTCTCTCGCCATCGTTCAAATGACTGAATGATTTTCGCCATTGTTGTCTTCACAAATTCTCGTCGTCGTTGTCACACTCTCTTAAGTTGTCTCTCTCTCTGTTCAAACGATTCCGAGTAGATCTAGCACCTTCAATTTATTTGTAATGCAATTGTAACATTTTAATGTGGGGGCGAGGTTCCTTTGTGATTGTTCTTCATTAATCTCCAGAATATTTTGCTAAAGTGATGAAAATTACTTCATATGTGGTAATTTAGATGGCAGGCCTAAAGGGTCACCACGACCATGTTGATGAACTTTAACGTCTCCCATGTGGTAAGTTTAGCCAAATAGCAGGCTGACCATGTGAAAGAAAGATGCATGTTTCTTTTGTATTTTTTAAAGTGTTTAAGTTCGCCTATTTGCTTAATTCATGAGTCCAAATGTTTCTAATGTTTTCTTTTGACAAAATCCTTCTTATTGGAAAAATAGGTTGTTTATATATTTGTAAAAGAAGAGAAAATAAAGGTCACATACAAGGGAATTTTTGTATATTGGTAATGTTCTAAACACTGGAGCAATGAAATAAAGAGGGAAAAGTGTTCTTCCCCTTTTCCCCCATTTATGAAATAATAAAATGTAATAGCTGCAATTCACAATGTAAAAGTTAATACATGGTGCTATTGTCAGGTCTAAGCTTCATACCGTCTCAATTGAGACATCAAGTTTCTAGATACGGAATGAACATTGATCTTGAAACGTTAAATGTTTTGGGATTGTCTCAGAATATATAGGCGTGACTGTCTTGATTTTCCTTACTGAAATAATTCCTTGTAAACATCCCATTCTTGCATTCGCCTGATTAATCAACTCGTCAACCCGATTGCAACGGTTCTCAATGATGGATGTTTATTCCAACGCTTTATTTGTTACCAGATATGTTTTAGAAATTCAGATGAGGTATCTCAAACTAACAAAACTATAGAAACCACACTACACTAAGAAAATATAACCCCAAAAACATAGAAATCATCATTTCACAAACAAAAACAAACTTTACGATAAACATCACTAAGAAATAATCAAATTACCAAAATACCCTTATATCAAAATATCCTTAGAGTCCCCCTTACGCTTAGGGAAACTCTTTTAAACACATAAAAAAATAAATCGAAACCAAATAAACTATTTCGCCAATTTTCACAAAATTTGACAAAATTATAAAGATACTCCTCATAAAGTTTACGATCATTTCACACAAATTTTTTTTATAAATGACACAAACCAATATTCCCATTGAATTCCTTATGAAAAATTGATTCCAAAACATCTTGGAACATTGAAAAATGACTTAAAATGCTAAAAGTCCTCTCCAAGGGCAAAACGATAATTTTACAATTTTAATAATTAAAATTTCTGAAATTAATAATTAAAACATTAATTAATGTAAAGTGAAATCCTAATTAAAATTAAAGTCAATCAAGTAAGACTAAAGTCAAAATCCTAAAATCAAGTCAATCAGGTAAGACTAAAGTCAAAATCCTAAAATCAAGTCAATCAAATAAGACTTAAGTCAAAACCCTAAAGTCAAGTCAATCAAATAAGACTTAAGTCAAAACCCTAATCAATCTAATAAGATCAAAATCAGTCCCTAACTCTAATAGAATTCTAATTAAACTCTAAAACTATCTAAAAGAAACATAATTAAACACTAACTCTATCTAAAAAGTACCTAAAAAAATCTCTAAATAAGAGTCTCTACAATCTATTTTCGTATCCAAGAGAAAATCCTAGAAAAAGTAGGTCAAAAAGTCTCCCTAGTCTTTCTCAAACCCTAATTTTGAAGTCTTAATTCCTTACATATCATCCAACCCCAACTTTTACTCAAAAACACTTAGAAACCCTTCAAAAATACCTAGAAATCCATCAAAAATTAGGAAGCACTTAGATATAAGGAAAAGATACTTCATCTTGGAGATCCGAAGCGGATTCAGTAATGGAAACAAAATAAGGAATCTCTCCACCAGTTTTGAGAGGACCATTGTTGCGATCATCAAGGTAAACTTTTTATTTTTTTATTTTTTTATTTTAGGTCTTTTAACAATGTAATATTCTTTGGGGAAAAGTAGAGATCAGCGTTTGTCGGGTGGGGTTGGTGCCTAAGACCTTCCAACCCCGTAACGTGATCTCCGGACTCGTATTTTCTTTCATAGATTAGTGTTATTTTTATCTTTTAGAGTCAATGTTCGGTTCCTAGACCATAATAACTAGGTGGTGACTCCCAAACCTCAAAAGTTAAAAGTGAATCCGCACACCCCGCGGATCGAGGACGCTTTCATTCCTCAAGCCAAGATATTAAACCTTGGGAATAAGCACTGTGTGGAGTATGGACAAGTCAAGTTCTAATTCTTTATTGAATTATATAGTGTAGTTTAAATGAGAATTTTTGTTGGATGAACTTCATTTATTTTTTTCTAAACAACAATTTTAGCATGTTTCTATCAAAAAATCTGGATTATGTATAGTATTTTTGTTTTCTTCATCATTGAGATAATAAATTAAGCATTTTTTTTTGTTACACATATTTCCTTTTCAATGAAAGAATTTAGATAGTATTTAGTTTTTATTTTTATTTTTCACTCATGGTTCTCATCAAAAACATATATTTTCTTAGTTAATCCTGAAAGTCTGAAACATGGTTTCTATTTTAGAAATCAAGAATAAAATTGTCACAAGTATTACCTCCCTTCCCAACTCCTTTTTTCCCCCCTCTCTTAGGTATTTTTCCTTATCCTCTTTATGTTGATGCAATTAGAAGTTGTACGTGAACTTTTGGTGGGAAATCTGGAACATGGTGAATGCTTGGAGGCTCTTATATGCTTTGTTGTATATCTATCTCAAGATAAGCTGAAATCAGATAGCAAACATCTGGAGTTATGGACTGCATCATCTGCAAACTGCTAAAAAAACATGTTTGTATTTATTATTAAAATCCAATTACAAGATAGATGACTATTATAACTTTAGGAGTTCCCTACAGGCTAATTGATGTATCTCTTAAAATCAACAAAAGTTAGGAAGAGACATTTTCCAACTCTACTCGAATCAATCTGCGTTTGTCCTCTAATTGCTGTCTTTTCAAATTGTTGTCTAGAAGTAACTATTACAAGCCAAAAAAGCACAATACAACAATAAACATGGCTGCTGTTCATTAGATCCCCATGGATACCTTTGCAATGTTACAAGTCAAGAAAGCACAATAAAACAATAAACATGGTTACTATTTATCATATTCCCATAGAGACCTCTCCCATCTTTCTGTTGAGCTGCACAAAGAGGAGACTATCAGCAAGACAAAGTAGAGTGGCATAACCAAATTTGTTATTGGTTATATACATACACACAAAAAGTGATCAACACGTAATAGAAACAGAGCGTTTATAAATGAACTCCTGATACATAATAAAAAATAAAATAAAAAAGCATATTAGAGCTACCATGAGAATGAAAACCTACACCCTAACTAGGCAATTCCATTTGGAAATGAATTCATCAAAACAACAGTCCCTAAACTTGTAGCTGAGGTGATAGAAGACCAAGAAAAAAAAAGTTTTAATCTTGAGTGTCTTTCTATTTTCTTTTTCATTTTTTTCTTCAGTAATTTTTATTATATAATGTATCTCCTTGTTGAAAATCCTTTTATCCCTTTCCCTTCCCTTCTTTAATCATAGAGTCCCCAAATTAAAATGTATTGGAGTTTTCATTCAATTCAAATCAACAATAAACATTACCCACCATTAGTGCATCCGGCTTATCAGATAAAACGAACCATCAGATGATGGTCTTAGTTATCTCTAATTGTCTTTTTTTGTTTTGTTTTATTTTGGAATAAGAGATTAGTCACAGATGATGCCAACATTGACGCATGAAACAGATGATCAATAGACATTACTTTTCACGCATAAGAACACAAATGATCGATAAAACTACGAGTCAACAGAATATTGAACAGCTCAAAAGGGAGATAGTTGACCTAAACATTGATGATGGTGCAGAAAAGGATCCACCACTCAACTCCCTAATTATGGGTAATGTAGAACTATGACCAGTCATTTAGAAAAGTCATTATTTTCAAACTTGCACAAGAATCAGTATTAAAACCTACAAATTGAAATAACAAAAAAAGTTGAACTAAAAAGCAGAGATATTGAAATAAACTAAAAGTGCTTAAGGGAATGCTATGTTGAGGACATTGAGAACTCTGGGCCACTTACTGAATTTAATCAAAATCTTCCACTTGCACCATTAAAACCAATTATTGGCATTACATTTGACAGAAACCTCCATAAATGAAGCAATTTTTTTAATGTTCTTCAAGTTTTTTTGTGTGCTAAGTAATAAATTTACTCAACCTTAACTTGCACTAATGCAAGTTTGTACATCAGTGCTTTTGATCCCAATATCTTTAATTCCCCTTTTCTTTTATTAAGAAAAGAATGATGGCCACTGGTTAATATAAATAACTCTATGTGAAACCATTGCTTTTGAGGGTGTTTTGGGGCCTCAAGTTGCATGTTCAACAAAATGGGGGTCAAGATCAGATTATTCAATCAAAAGAAACTATTATCATGGATACATTAAAGTGGTTGTTCACCACTACAAAAATAATTGATGAAATAGTAGTTATCTAGTTTATATGTATAATCTAAAACAAGAATAAAAGTAAAAGTTAAACTTTGATGAGTGCAGCACCTCCAACATTGTATACTAGGACTAGGTAGAAGTAAGAGTGACTATTGATGGTGAATCTGATTCCACCTCTCTTCCTGCAGTGTACCCAACAAGACCCAAAATAGAGAAACATCATATCTTAGAGGTACATTAAAGAATCAACAAAGGTTGGTTTTTCCAACATTGGTGTACAACCCTCAACCTCCACCACTTTCTTCTTCTCTGGTTTCTTCCTCTTCAAAGCTTCATGCCTCACCTTTTGAAGTTATTTATATGCCTCTTGTGCTACCTTCAACCTAATCACTTTTGTGTTTAGACCGTACCTACAGATGTACAAATAGAAGAAAAAATCATGTAAATGACCAATCTTGAGTCGATAATTTCATTGTTAATTAGAGAAAAGGGTGAGCAAGCCCACTTGTGAACTTAGTTTAGTAAATAAAATAATAAAAAGTCTATTTGTGATGTGTGCAATGAGGACCAATAACAGTACCAATAAATAGTATTATGGGTCAAATCAAGGAATTTTAAAAGGCAAGAGGAAGTCCAACCATGAGCATTGTTTGGTGGGCAAAAATTAGTAGTTGTGACCCAATGGAGACAAGCAAGCACCACTTTGAGCCATTTACACACCTAATTTCATAACAAGACCTACAAGACAACCCATTATCAAACATTGCAGTACTGAGAACAGCTGTGTTTGTCCCATACCCTTGGCTGTAGAGATTTCCATATAAAGAAATGAAGATAATGCATCAAATTGTGGTATTTTTCAGCAATAGTGTGGTTTGATGACAATTTCTTGAATCAAATTCTGAAAATAGTTTATTTTTATACTTGCAAATAGTTTTACGATAATTAAAACGTGGGAAAAGAAAATGAATTGAAAACATGGCATTAAAATTATCTTTAACAAGAATAATAGCATTGAGATTTGCAGTAGAGACAATCTTTGTCGAGTAACATACATCTATTCACTCAAAAAAAAATGAATCATTAAAAAAAACCAATATATTTTTCTCGTTTAGACAATTTTCATTTGTTACCATCAACATTGAAAAAGTTCAATTTCAACAACTACGATAAAAAAAATACAAAAAAACCCAATCATTTTCTTCCATTAGTTATTTTCTTCAAACTGAAAAGGGAAGAAAAAAAATAAACTTTGTTTCTCGCTCGGATTCATCAATGATGATCAAAATGAAATTATCTCCGAAGATGCAGACGTGGTCAATACCCCAATGTTTGAACTCTAAGAAAAAGTTAAAGTTAATCATGGAATGTTTATTTCAAGTCATCAAGTAGCTCACACTTTCTTTCACCAAATTGAACCCTCAAAGATTGTCAAGGACAGTTTGAACCACTATCACAAAAAAATTAATTAATTTTTTTAATTTTGAAAAATTTATTAGAATGAGGGACCAATTAATACCACCACCACTCTCAACATGAAGATTCTATCTTCTCCAACCTTCAAAACTCTAGAACACGATAGGATTTTAGGAAGGTTGAAGCTAATTGGTTGTTGGGAAGAAACCCAAAAACATATTTTGTATAGTTCCCATAAAAATTCGGATTTTATTTTCAAACTTTTGTAACTTTATAGGAATTGAAGTAAATTGAAAAAGGACAAAAAAATGAACCTGAGAGTACGTGAAGAAGACGAAGGTTGAGAGAAAGAGAGAAACAATGATGACTCCGATTTGTTCGAACTAAGGGCCTAAAACTTGAGAGAGAGACAGTGATGGCGAAAGTGGCAGCAACAGCGAGAGTGTGTGAAGCGATGATGGCGTCGGGTCATTCGAGAGATGGTTTCTATAACTTGGTTTAGAGAGAGAGAAAGAGGGGAGAGAGTTTCGATCGAATAGGTTTCACAAAAGAAGAGAGTTTCTGTAACTTGATTTAGTTTTGTGAGGGATTCATAAAAGATTACAAAAGTTTTATCGGGGGCATTATGTAATAAGATTAGGTTTTTACTATAAAGTGGAAGAAACTGTGCGTTTCGTCGGATGTATCCAGATCTGACGGCGTTGAAAACTTAAAATGAAACTTGGTTTCGTTTAGGGCCTCCGAACCACTCCCAATATGTATATTTGTTCTAATAAATAAAATAAACAAAAAACAATTATTACAATCAGAAAACTCATTCTTTCATATCATCTCTTCTTTTTCAATGTGAAATTCTCATATGCACCCTTAGATATAAAAAAAAAAAACATATGCAAACATTTGAAGAGAGATGTATTCACGATTTAGATTTCATTTCAATTATGTATGTTTTAACATTATTATGCATGAAATGTAATAATATTATATACTAATTTATAAAGCTATGTTGGTAATTATTTTCATGATCTCAAGCGTCCCTTGATAAATAAAGAAATAACGTTGATAAATACACATCATACTGGTATAATTAGGATGATGATTATAATATTTTGAGTACATCTATTGATTCACTTGTGGGGTGAAGTGGTTGGACGATCAAGTTGAATTTCAATTTTTTGTGACAATTATAGAATGAACAAATGCATTTCTAATTTTGTTGCAATACATAGATAATCGATGCATATTGCAAATTTCTTAAAAGGAAAAAGTTGCAACATCTAGATCATTTTCTCTAATGTCATTTCTTTAGTCCATTGTATATTGAACGTCTCGTTGACATAAACATGTCATTCACATATCTTAAGTTAGATTTATAAATCTTTATAATGTATTTTATATTAATCGATCCAATTATTACTTAAGTAAACCCACCAAACTTATTATGCCTAATTAGTGGATAAGGACTTGTTGAATAATTTTGTGAGTGTACGGTTGAAAAATTCAAACCAACAAAAAATCTCATAAAGTTTACCAAACTTAATTATATTAAATATCATATAACTTCTTGTGATAAGATTTGATATTTTTTTTGGTCATTGTACTTCGGTATATTTATTTTGTTGTTAAATCACCTCACATTTTCACATTGTTATCAATCGTTAGATTTTTTTCCTATTAATGCAAATACTTATTGAGTCGTTACAATACTTGACATCAAATATAAAACATTACTTGATTCCTTATCACATTATATTTAATAATTAGTGTGATACAGTACTATGAAATTTCCTGAGTACTTATCACATTATATTTTGTCAATGCGTATATTTAATTCTTCTCAATATTACTGACATGTAAGATTGGTCTTGTTATAATCATGAGAACATTCCCTGTCAAACTAATTCATGGGACTGTGAAATTTTTATTTTGAAATATATTGATATGCAAGTCACGGATTGAAATTTAATTTAAATCAGGTATAATTATATCCCATGTATCTATCTTTAATTTTATATGAAAATATTGAATGCGTAAAATTTATAATTATTTTATACATAACTCTTTTAGAAAGACATGTCTTACTTTAGGAAACGAACTATTCTTGAGGTGTTATCAAAATTGCATTATCTTAGGAACTTGTTTGTTCTTATTTTTATTATTAATATTGTTATCGACAATGTAATCATGTTTGAATTTCAAGATTTGGAAGCTAAAAGCAACCTCGTGATTGGTTTATCCATGATGGAAAATGTTAATTATTTTTTGTCTTCATCTTAAATCCGTAAAGAAAGGATTGGTCACATAATTTTATAGAATAGTTAAATCTTATTGTAACTAATTATATTGAGATATTGTCTTTGTAGGCGCGATATATTCTTAAGGGCAGTGATTCATCTCGTCTCAATTGATATTTAATTTAATTTTCTGATTTATTAGTCGAGTCTACAAATTTAACAATAATCTTAAAAGTATAACATGGATGCTATTAACATAGATGTTGTAATGACTACTGCAAAGTTTTTTTCAGATGTCTCAAAGTTTGAGAAATTCAGTGCACCTTCTTCAAACGTTTGCAAGAAATGATTTCCTCCTCACTAGACATGGTAAACCTTCCCCACATTTTAACATAATATAAACCAAAGGAAGGTATGAAAAATTATGAAAAAGTTTTCAAATAATGAGAAATAAATAATAAAATCTATGGCCATATTATTCTTAGCATTCTCTCTTACGTGTTTATATATATAGGGTAAGGATCCGTAGACACATAAAGCTACTCATAAAGCTACAACGTTTTTGTCTTATATGGGCAAAAAGATTTGGAATGGGCTAATTTTTTGTGTGGATGATCTCTATGGTGAGGGGATCACTCTTACAAAAAATCAGCCCATTCTGAAACTTCTAACCCCATCAAAAATGGTTTACAAAAAATGGACGGTCCAAAATTCTTCAACTTGTAAACATGGGACTAGAAGTTTCAGAATGAGCTGATTTTTGGCAAGGATGATCTCCTCACCATAGAGATCATCCTCACAAAAAATCAGCCCATTCTGAACATTTTTACCCAATAAGACAAAAAACGTTGTAGCTTTATGTGTATACGGATCCTAATCCACATATATATATATATATATATATATATATATATAATTCCAAATAAAACGTAAATTCTCAATGGTTGAGAAGAATCAAATAGCACAGATCAATCCTTATTGAAAAATAAGAAGAAAAATATTATTGAAAAAAATGAGAACAATAAGAAGGAAGAACAAAAATAATTTATGCGTTTTTGTATTTAGAAAAAACCCGTTTATATAGACTCCAAAATTATGATTGTTTAATTAAACATTTTAATTTAATTAATTATATTAGACATGTTATGACAATGTTTCAATTAAGACGTTATAATCACAACGATTATATTAATTAAAACAAGTAGGTAATAAATCAGATTTAATCAAATACAACAGTTCAAAATAATTATTTAACTAACAAAAACATATTTAATCTCGCGCACACATACAAGGTTAGAAAACGAGGATTTGCACCCCCCTGTGCACGAAGTTTTTGTGTGTCACACTTAATTAACTTATTTCTGAACCGTCTCGTATAGTTTAATATAATTTTGGTTGGCCTCGTATGCGGTGGGCCTCCACCAATTCTTTCTAACCTTACTACGCAAAGAAAACAGATAATTTATAAAGATAGACAGTTTTTCTCGTAGTCACTTTAAAACTAAAATTTTAAAGAATAAATCAAACACTCTTCACTTGTGTTTTGAAATTACTCAAAATAGTTTTAAAAAAATTATTTTTATATTTGATAACACCAAAATAGTTAAAAGCTAAGAGTGCACCGCTTTATATTTAATATTACTCAAAATAATTAAACTATTTTGTATTTAAAAATTTCAGTAGACTATTTAAATCCAAATGGATGTTTTAAAAAGGGATATTGATAATCAATGAGCCATCATTAGAAATAGGTTGGGGACTCCTATAACAATTCATGCCAATTGTTCAAGAGGATAATCAATCATAATGCAGAAGCCTCTAGCAATTAAGGTAAGTTTAGAATTAGTTATAAGAAAGGATTGTACCAACATATAATTGCATTAGACTCGACGAATGCAATCTAATATCTTAAGAAGCCTTCATCCCCTCCATTGTTTGTCAATTACGTTTTGAGGAACATTAATAATCTCATCGAAGATCTTGAAGAAGTATCATATCACTTATGTATAAAGAAACTAGTAGGACAACAAACTATTTTACTTTAATGTGCATGTGCACCTCTATATAAGATGTTCAATCACTCTAACATTTTTGAACTACAACGACGTTTTATCACAGTGGATCATTTTATTTGTCTCTATATATATACATGTTGCAGTGGATAATTATATATGCCGCGATAGATACCCCAACAAACGCCAACCCTGTATATTCAATTCCTATAGCAGCGGAACAATATATCCGTCGCTACAAAACTAAAATTTCTTTTATATTAGAAGTTCGATTTAGTGAGTTCTGCTTATAATTTTTTTTTAATTGAATATAGCAGCGGATTTGAAAATCCGTCGGTAAAAAAATCAATTTTTTAATATAAAAAGTTATGTTAATGTGTTGCTCTTTATCAATTTATTTTAAATTGAATATAGCGGCGGATTAGTATATCCGCCACTATAAAATGAATTTTTTAAATATTTAGTGAAAATTGAATATAACAGCGGATTAATTTAGTTGTCACTAAAAAATCAATTTTTATTTTGTTATTTTTTTTAGTATAAAAGGTTATGTTGATGAGCTGTTTTTTATCAATTTATTTTAAATTGAATATAATAGCGGATTATTATTTCCGCCGTTACAGAATGAATTTTTTTAAATATAAAATATTTTATTTTAATGAGTTGAATATGGCAACGGATGAATTTATCCGTCGTTAAAAAATTAATTTCATTTTGTCTTTTTTAAAATTGAATATTGTAGCGGATGAGTATATCCGCTACTAAAAAATTAATTTTTTTTAATGTAAAAAATTCGGTTATTGAATTCGTCTTTATTAATTTTTTTAAAAAAATTAATATATCAATGGATGAGTAGATCCACCACTAAAAAAATAGTTGTTTTTTATACATTTAGTGGGTTTATGCTGGGGAATTTTTTTTAATTGCCTATAAGAGCGGATTGTTTTGTCTGCAGCTATACTATATACTCCAAACGCCCGACCAATTTGGCACAAAAGTTTTCGCGATAATTTTAGAGGATGAAGGTTCAAAACTCTATCATTTTTGTTCTACCATTTTCTCTTCTCATTCTCTCCATTTCTTTGCTTTGAGTTTTATCCCTTTGTTCTTCCGTTTGAGTCTTGATTAGAGTTTCAGTCGACCATTCTTCTGTTTAGAAGCTTGGTTCGGCCCTTGATTTCATCATTTTTTGTAGCGCCAACTTCGTGTAGCACCAGCTTCGTGTAGCACCAGCTTCATGGTCGCTGTCGTGAGGGTTGATGCCGAATTGTTTCGCCACCATATCTGGCCTGTATCGCTAGGAGCGGAAGGAGGGACTTGAACCCTCAACCTCAGCTGCCACAAACTTTCCTCAATCTTTAATTTCGATTCGCATCTCAAGTACTCTTTTGATGTTTAACTACGATTGTTCTACATGTTTTGGGCAAAAACCCTAGCTTTTCGATGCAAAAATTTACAATTAACTTCTAGTTCAAATCTCAGCTACTCTTTTGGGTATAGAATAATTGGTTGGTACCAAAACGGGTGTTCATAAATAATTTTTCTCATTTAAACCTTAGGGAATAGAAAAAAAAAAAAAACAAAAAAGGGGGGGTGGAACTTATCTTGATCTCTCTCATTTTTCATTTTCATCTTTCAATTACGACATATACTTCTTTTTCACCTTGTTTTCTTTAATTACCACTATTAAAAATAAAACTTAGAGTTTTAGAGGAAAATTAATCAAGAAGTATAACCTTGGAGAGGTTTAGATGCAATTAGCTAGGAAAACAGGTAAAATAAATTTATTCCTTACTTTTTTGTGATTAAATATTATTATAAGAAAAAAAAAGCATTTCTACTTAGTATTTTTATTGTGGGTATTGGATGGAAGTCTGTGGCAAGTACACCCTAGCCCCTCCAGCAAAGCTCTCAGAATTAGATGGGTTAGGAGTTGGGTGAAATCTATTTGGGGAGTTGCAATTTTATTTACATATTGTTTTATGTTTATATCATGTTCAAGTTTGTGTTACTATTTTAGTGCCTACCCTCACTTATCTCTTCCCTTTTGGGGGGAGAACTTTAGTGGAGGTACTACGTGATTTTATGGAATAATCAATGTTTAGGTTTGATTGAGATGACTCCAATTTAATGTGTGTGATAAACGGTTCAAGGTAAGTGATTTGGTTGAGAATGGGGAAGGTGTTAGGCATCCTAATCTCCTTGTCCCTCTAAAAAAACTATTCTAGACCATTGCTTTGAAGAATATCTGATCTTTGATTGCGTAATAGTGTGATATTCAAAAGATAATTGAGTGTGGTTTGTAGTGGAAGTGAGTTTGAAGAGGGTATAATTGAGGGGTTTGATGAGTGTTCGAGGTTTCATGGAAGATTTCTGGTTGTGGATTTGAAAGGGGCAACCTTTGGTTGTTTCGTCTGATCTTTCCAAGTGCATAATGTACAAATAGGTGTTCCAAATTACTCCGCAAGAGTAAGAATTAAAACTGATAACTCTACCAACAATATAAAGATACTATGTAAATATTTTATTTTTTTACATTTTTATGCTTGTTAGCTCAATGGAAGATTGGGCAATACTTCGGTAGTCCTCTCAATATCTGAGTTGTAGCGCAAGCAAAGCTTCTATTACATTGGGATAAATAGGGGGTAGTGTTAGGGGTAAATTGGACAAGGGTTCGATGGTATCAAGGAAAACTAGGAAATAACTTGGGTAATTTTTGCGGGGGTTCAACTATGTAGGTTATTGGTGGCTCGAGGTTTGAAATTAGGAAGGTCGGGGAAAGTGGACAAGTTTTTGAGGTTCGTTGAGAGATGATGCGGCTTCCAAAAATGGCAAGAGAACGAAGGAATGGGTAAGAGTAGGTGAAAGAAAATGAAATGAAATTGAGAGTTCAAACGTATGTGAAATTAGGAGGGGTGCAACCCTTTTTATAGTGCGGAGAACATACCCATTAAAGATCAGTCTATAAATTGTCTTTTAAAACAAGCAAGCACACAACATGTGAATGTTCTAGAAGCTATTAGGCAGAAACCTAGATTTGTAATGGAAAGTCGCAATTTTTCTAAATAATGAACTGATTATTGATAACTTAGAGAGGAGAAGTTAGTGAACTCTTGTTGTACAGTAGTGGGAACTTTTATTTTTTTCAATGTTTAATCTAATTTATAGTTGGTTGACAAGCAATACAACTTTTTATTATTATTTTATATTTTTATTTTTTAATGATATTCTCAATGTGGTTGTGAAATTGAAATTTATGGAGATAGCCTCACAATTGTGTTTGTGTGTGTGTGTGTGTGATGGAAAGGAGAGAAACACTTCCATGTACAATGTGATTATAAATTTCTATTGTTAGAAATGATTTGAAGAAGATCGAGGTGACATTGATTGAAATGTAGAAGAAAGATATTGGTTTTGATTCTATCATAGTTAATACTAGTGAATGGGTATTCTATAAAAGGGACCTTTAGATAAATCTCGAGATTTATTTTGTTCAATGGTTAGAAAAGCAATTATGGAAAGTATAATAGTTTATGGCACACCTTCTAATTGATTTTGCAAAGAGGGGGATGTTGACAAAGGAAAACAAATGATCCTAGAAAAGAATAATTTTGGTGTAGAGCGTGATTGTTGTACAAAATCCGTAAGGCAGAACGTAGTTTTTTTTTATTTTATTTTTATTACATCTTTTTCATTTATATATTATATCACATGCATTAGATTGCAATAGGGATACAAATTATCAAGTCATAGACTGATCCTTTTTTTTACAACTGGGCTTTATTTCAAAACCCTTCAAATCTTGCTACTACTTCCCTTGGATTGCCTTCAAACAACAATTTCATCCACTTTAACGTTACAAAATTAAAAATATGCCTAACCATTTAATTTGAACTATTATGAAATTTAATTTTGAGTTGGGATTCTGCTCAATTAGGAAACAAGGTACTGTAATTGTTTATGATTTGCCCAACTGTTGATGATATTAAAGAGGTTTTAATCCTTCTGTAGACCTTCACTCAATTGGTGGTTTGGTACCTCTTCTTGGTTACCTCAAAAACTTGCACTTTGGCATTGGAACAAAGACGGCAGCGATTCTAACAACCATTGTTCAGAGCAACCCCAGGAGTCCAACTTGTAATGGAAGCAAATGGCCTAGAATCTCTCCTGTCTAATTTCACTTCAGACCCTGATGCGATTGTCTGAACTAAGGCACTGGCTGCTATATCCTGTAAGTAATTGTTTCTTATCTCTCCAGAAATTTCTGCCAACACAGTTGGAAACCACTTTTTGACATCTGGGCTAGTCATGTTTTGAATTGTTTGCTTGTTTGTGATGAGTTTTAGGTCTGATCGGTATAATTAACCTGGTGTTGCTGCATTTCGTCTCGCAAATGGTGATGCAGCGTTGAGAGATGCATTGGGTTCAGAGAATGTTAGATTTTGAAGGTATGTGTCCCCTGCCCAACCCAAATTTATATAGTTCCCTAATTTGCTTGTGTGTACATGTAGACAGAGTAAAGATTAAGTCAATGCCTTTTGTCTTTTCATCACAACCAGATGACGCAATATCTAATTTTTCTTCTTGGTTTCTGATTTTCTCATGAGTGTTGCATGCATCAATACTTTCTCTTCCGAGTTTCTACCTTGAACCCATTTACTAGGAAGGCTCTAAACTTGGTCCAGTACCTACTACATGAAAACAAAAATAAACACTAAAAGTAGAAGTCAAATTAAGATGACTTCTACTTTTTACTTAGCGGGAAGTAAAATTTTCTCGGTATAACTGTATAAGAAAAAGAGAACACGGGTAATAAGTAAAATACTTTTCTTACTAACTTAGTTTGAGTTAAAATCTTGCTAATGGTCTTTGAGCTCAATCAGATTATCACATTGGCAATCCAACACCACAATTCTCTAGGTTTCGTGAAAAAACTCAGATCCCAAAGAAAAATAATAAATAAATAAAAGGCTCGATCCAAATTTTTGAGAATAGATGGCTTTCAAACTTCCAAATTTAAAATTAGAATTCAATGGTCAAAAATAAATTTGTTTTGATTTTTTTTTTAAAGTTCATAGAATTTAGTCATCATAAATATAAAAGAGTCGTACTGGAGTGACCTAAATCTGGTTTCTCATATCACACTTCTCGACTTGAAAGTGGATAGGAACCAAAGATGTTTTTTCACTTGTATCTCATTGAAAGCATCTATGGTTCTCATATACTCACATCAATAAATGCGATATGAGGTTCGATCCTGAGGTCACTTCAGCATTATCCAATATAAAATTGGTTTATGATTTGTGAAATTATCCTTAGCGTAGAATCCAAATGAAATTTTAACATCTTGCATGCTTTTAATTTAAGGTAATTGGTTAAATTAAAACACTGTTAATTCATTAAGTACTTTTATCATTGCATTACCAAAACAGAATTTTGTTGTCTAAAGGTACTATTGCAAAAGTTATTCTCAACCATTTACTTTTTTTGTCAAGTTCTTGGTAAAGTCTACAATAATATTTCAATGTTCCGCAATATCTCTTTTTTGCCATCACGCTTGTAGATGTAGGAGTCTTCGGTTTCTTATATCATCAACCATATTTTGCTTTTCTGAAAGAGGATACACATAAAAAGACATAAATTAGTCTATAAAATACTCTAAACTGCATGCTTTAAATAACAACATTTAAAAACAAGCAAATGGAGTTGAGAATTGAAGATTAAAAGAACCACAACCACAGAAAAACCTACTGCAGTGGTTGCTTTTTAGCCACCCAATAATCAATTTTAAGCTATTGCAGTAACATAGTCACTGTATGTTACATTATTAAAGTATTTTGAAAAAAGAAAAAGAAAATAAAAATTCAAGGTTTGCTTGATTGCGTGGAAAGTGACTTTCCATGGAAAAATGGGTATGGTTGGAAAATCAAAACTCATTGTTTGATTTCATCTAAACAAAATCATGGGAGGGGAAAAACTGAGGAAAATTGTTCTATTATATTCAACTTTTAGTAGGGAGAGGTAAGGTAACACATGTTATTGATTATTTCGAGGGGCTTAGATGTTAAAAGAAAACAAGCGCTCATTTCTTAACTTCTGTTTAGAGGAATAGTAACGATTTGAATCAATTAACAATGTCATGATTAGATGTTCCTATTAATCATTGGCCCAAAGTTTTTACAAATTTCTTAAGAAAATATAAGAAGTTGACAAGAATATGAAGGATACTTATATACAACTTAAGAATTATTTCAAAGATCTTGCAAGGTCTATATAATGGGATTTATATGATGTGTTTTCCAAATGAAACTTTAATCCATTAATGACTCTATCATCATTTAAGGCTAAAAGGAGAAGGTCGTGTCTCGTGTTTTAATCTTTGATTACTTGAAGAGATGCCATATGTTTTTTTTAATCAATATATGCATCACAGAGATTTGAAGAAGAACCCTATTTTATTGATTTTGATTTTTTTTTTCCCCTTCATAAATAGGTTCAAAGCAAAAAATATATAAAAAATCCTTATTTTTCTGTAGAAATGGGGTTTTTCAAATCTCTATTTTTTATTTTAATTTCTTTACAAATAGTTTCATTTGAAGTAGAATAGATGAAGGAGTTTTTGTTGTCTCTTTTGAATCTTAGGAACTATGGTGAGCTGAGGAGATTCATCTAAAGCAAGAATTTTGAACACTCAAAGAAAGATCAGTAGTTGCAGTAAGAAAAGGGGTTGAAAATCATTAAAAAATAGAAAAAAAATTTAGAAAACGGGTTGGAGTCCCAGTGGCATTCCATTGAAGATCGATTCACCGCAAACTAGGTATAACATTCGCTTATTATTTTTGTTTCCTTCCTCATGCATTTATTTTCATTAGGACAAAATTTACCTTGGATTTGATTTAAATGATTATTAATCTTATATGGTTGTTTAGAAAATAAATTTGAAAATTATTTTCCTTACCCCTTATAATATTTGGACCAATGGCTCTACCCCCGTACCCTTGGGAAAGGGTGCTACCCACTTCACCCACTCCTGTTGCTCGGTCAATGGGACTCTCAAAGCTCTGCATATTGCAATAGTGACATATGTATATCTTATAATAAAAAAAGATTGAATTGTGTCAAATATACATATTTTGTGATTATTATGAGCTATTACTTAGGTTTCTATTGTATATGCTTTGGATTAGCGAAGTAAAATTAACCATGAAAAGATTTATGGGTTGGATAGGTTATGCCATCAAAATTAACCCAATGGCTTGTCAAATGGCCTGTTGGATGGTCTACCCAATGGCTTGTTGGATGGCCTGTCAGATGGCCTGTTGGGTAGCCTATCCAATGGCTTATCGGATGACTTGTCCAATGGCTTGTTGGATGACCTGCCCAATGGCTTGTTGGATAGCCTGTCGGATGGCTTGCAGGATGTTTGTTTACTTGGGGTGTAAGTAGTAATAGCTGGCCTACCAATATTACCTATTTTTAGAAAATTTTAAAATAATTGGGACAAACTTTGAATGAAAAACATCATTCTCTTATCTTCCCTTCTCGTATCTCCACTTTTGGAGATAACCAAATTTGACATTTTTTCCCTTTTCTTCCCCTCTACTTTTCTTCTCTTCTCTCTCCCACTTAACAATCCAAATAGGAGAAAGGAAGATAAAATTGCATATTTTCTCTTATCTTCTCTTATCTTCTCCCAATCTAAATGGATTGTATTGAAAACCTCACATTTGTTACAGTCTTTATAATATTATTTTTTATAGTAATTTTTGAATTTAGGTGTTGAAGGAAGTGATGGATAAAAGTTTGATGAAAAAGTCGAGGTAAACTCATCTAGTTATGATTCATTGTCAATGTTTATAACTCAATGGGATTTGTTTTTAAAAATTCTCCTACATTATTTTCTAATGTAGGGTGAGTAGCGAATATATAAATGGTGTTAATAAATTCCTCGACTTCACATTTGCCAATACATCAACCGACCTCATCCCATGTGCATGTAAGAAATGTGTCAACTTTAAGCTCTTGAAACGAGATGTTGTTCAGGAGCATCTCATCATTTATGGAATTATGGAGCATTACACACCATGGAAATATCACGGGAAAACTTCTTCCACATCCGCACCCACTATTCCATGTGATGATGCTCTAGGTGGTGTTGATATGAATGAAATGTTACACGATGCTTTTGGTATGTCGGGTGTGGACAATGATGTACCTGATGGAGTAAGTGTTACAAGGACGCAATGCCGAAGCAGAAAACTTCTTCAAATTGCTTCACGATGCAGATAGAGAGTTGTATCCTGGATGTACCAAATTCACAAAGCTCTCTTTCATTGTTCGACTATATCATATACAGTATTTGTCTGGATGGAGCAACAAATCCTTCGACATGTTGCTTACCCTTTTGAAGGAGGCATTCCCCGAGGGAGAGTTGTTGCCAAAGTCTTTTTATGATGCGAAGAAGATTATTAGGGACTTGGGACTTAATTACAATAAAATTGATGCGTGCCCCAATGACTGTATGTTATATTGGAAGGACACAACCAATGATCAATTATGCAAGGTACGCGATACTTCGAGATGGCAGCAAGTTGAACATAAAGAGACTTATTAGAATATTTCTCCAAGGACGAAAGAAAAAAAGATTCCTACTAAAATATTGCGTTATTTTACATTGGTTCCAAGGCTTCAAAGGTTATTCATTTCAACGAAGACCACATCATTCATGCGATGGCATGATGAGAGTCGGACCAAAGATGGGTCTTTGAGGCATCCAGTCGACTCTTTTGCCTGGAAAGATTTTGACATTAAACATCGATCATTCTCTTTAGACAATCGCAATGTTAGACTTGGGTTGGTAACCGATGACTTTAATTCATTTAGGACGATGAGTATTTCTCATGGTACATGGCTTGTCATTCTAGCAGTATACAACTTGCCACAATGGATGTGCATGAAGCAGCCTTATCTCATGTTATCATTATTGATTCTAGGTCATTGTGGATCTGGCAATGATATCGACGTGTATTTGCAACCATTGATAGATGATTTGAGACAATCGTGGGAGTTTGGCGTAGACACATATGATGCACATAGCAATTAAACATTTCAAATGAAAGTTGTATTATTATGGATGATTAGCGACTTTCCAGGATACGCTATGTTATTTGGATGGAGCATCAAAGGGCGTCTTGCTTGTCCTTGTTGCAATAAGGAAACTTACTCTCGACGTTTGAAGCATGGTAGAAAATTTTGTTACCTAGGTCACCGTCGATTTCTATCGACTGACCATAGGTTTATATTTGACAAGAGATGTTTCGATGCAGAAAAAAAACATCTAATTATGCCAATCCTGCCATCTGGTTATGAGGTATTGGAACAAGTAGAGGGCATGAACATCGCATTCGAAAAGATTTTTAAAGTTACAAAATGTCGTAAGAAAGGGCGAGAAGATGATGCGAGAGATTTTTACAATTGGAAGAAGAAAAGCATTTTCTTTGACTTACCTTATTGGAAATATAATTTGTTGCAGCATAGTTTGGATGTCATGCACATTGAAAAAAATGTGTGTGATAATGTCACTGAGACTTTATTGAACATCGAAGGAAAGACAAAGGATAATTTGAAGATTCGTCTAGACTTGTAAGAAATGAAAATACGAAATAAACTTCATCCAATTAGTATGGGAAATAAGACATATTATCTCCCCGCTTGTTTTACAATGAGCAATATTGAAAAAGAGAAATTTTGTAATGTGTTGAAGAATGTTAAGGTTCTAGATGGTTATGCAGCGAATATTTCACGATGTGTACACCCTAAAAAACATAAGATTTCAGGATCAAGATTCATGATTGTCATGTGTTGATACAACAACTACTCCCCATAGTCTTGCGAGGTACATTGGTTAAGCATGTGAGCGTAAACCTAATTGAGTTGTGCACATTCTTTAGGGAGTTGTGTTCTAAGGTTCCACGGGTAGATGACTTTGAAAGGTTGCAGTCTCGGATTGTGTTAACATTATGCTACTTAGAGAGGATTTTTCCCCTAGTATTCTTTGATGTTATGGTGCATTTACCTATTCATTTGACTGCCGAGGCACGAATTGTTGAACTAATACATTATCGATAAATGTACCCTATTGAAAGGTATGCATTAATTTTTATCTTCTTTTTCTTTTAGTTTCACATGCACCACACTATTCAATCTCATAGTCAAATTATCTCAATGCATGGTCATAGGTACCTTGTCACACTTAAATCGTATGTGCGTAATCGAAGTCGACCAAAAGGTTCCATCACAGAAGAATGCTTAACATTTTGCTCAAGGTACTTTGATATTGTGGAGACAAGGTTTAATCGGCTAATAAGAAATGATAACTTTGGTAACACTATCTCAGGTCGATCGTTGGGGAAAGAACACGTGTTTACTCTAGATGAAATATCATGAAGACAATCAAATAGATACATGCTTTTCAACTCTGAGACGCTTGTCCCATATTTTGAGTAAGAATGCATATTTATTTTAAATTTTTCCATGCATGTTGAATGTAATATATCCATAGATAATCATATTTCTTGAACTCAAACATATACAGAAAACACAAGAATGAACTTAAACAGCAGCATCGTCGGGTCAGTCGTTTTGAAATTGATAGGCTTCATGCTAAAGAATTTGATGATTGGCTTTTCAAAATGTCCTCCCATTCAGAGAATTTTGCATTTTCAGATGAAGTTAGGAAATTAACAAAGGGTCTTGATCGTGTTGCAAAAAGATTCAACACATACATCATTAATGGGTTCAGGTTTCGCACAAAAGGTAGTGAAAGTAAGAGAAAAACTCAAAACAACGGAGTTATCGTGATTGCAAATACATCAAGTTTCACAAGTATTAGAGATAGAAACCCAATTCAATGAGACATTACCTATTATGGTGTATTGACTGATATCATAGAGCTCAATTATTATGGATGGAAGCGTGTTGTATTGTATAAGTATGAGTGAGTTGATGTTAGAAGAGGAATAAAAAAAGATAACTTGGGATTTACGCTCGTGAATTTCACATACTTATCCAATACTTGAGCAAATGTTTATGATGAACCATTTGTACTAGCATCTCAAGCCACACAAGTATTCTACGTCAAGGACTCCATAGATTCAAACGGGTATATTACTATACAATCAAAACCAAGAGACTTGTTTGAAATAGGAGGAAATGGTACAATAGAGGATACCGATGATTAGTTGCAAAGTTTGCCTTGTAATGATCAAAATATGATGGATATTTTGGTCGTCTCTGATGATAACATAACATGGGATAGGTCAAATATGTCAGGAATAACGATCAATGCACCTCTAATTATCACGACACCTTTAACTGCCACAGATGAAATTAGGGAGGATGACATTGACGAGTCAGATTTCAATAGTATTGATGGGGAAGAGTTGAGTCCAGTGATGCTGTTTGAAATTATTCATGTACAATTATGCAATTACAAGCTCAATATATCATTTGACATAGATTTGGTAATTAATAATTTAATAAAACTCATTGGTAAATCTTTGAATTAACCTCCATTATCATTAACTTAATAACATTTCTTAGAAGTTTTGAAAATAACTAATCATTTTCTTGATTTTTATTATAGGATGCATCGTCATAATTCACCACTTCCCTAACATGGGGATGAGACGGTACATTTGGGGCCCACGTAGATTGACATGACTGCCCATTCTAATCAGGCATCTGATTCAACATCTAGTAAGATGGAGTAATTGCTTTTAAGATTTTGCATTCATATATGTATATGTAAGATAATTGAATGATAATCAATTTTTTGTACATGATTTTCTACAGGGGCTAGCAAGACGCATAGAAAACGTGTGCAGGGCAATACACATCTTGAATCACTTTGGAACATTGGCCCACGGGATTTAAAAACATGTGTTCAGAAAAATAACTACAAGCAACCTATTGGCAATGGGGTTAAATTACTTGGGTAGTTCTTAGGCACCGTGGTACGGAAGCCATGGTTCATATCTTTTATGTATTCAGATTGGAGGTGAGTGCCGATTGAAGCTAAAGAGAATATTTGGCAAACAATTCAGGTAATCTGAAAAATAAATCAATTAAACTACCCGATTGTTTATATTAATCTAGAAATTTTACTCCTAAAGCTTTTTTAAATGTGATGTAGGGGATTTTTGATATCGATACCGACTTGAAAAGTTAGGTTCTTGAATCCTTCAATAAAAAATTGAAAGACCGCAAATCCCTCTTGAAAACAAAATACTATTTAGACTTTGTGGGTGCTCCAGATGAGGCAAAAAAGAACCTCCCACCTTTTATGGATCAAGTGGAGTGGGATTGACTTGTTCAATTTTGGGAAAGCAAAGTTGCTAAGGTATAAGTAACAACCATAGTTACATATAAATTCATTTAATTAACTATTGGTAAGATTTGAATATTATCTAATTTTTTATAGTTTACTTTGTAAACGGATGAAATGACAAACAAAGCCAATCGTAAGAACCAAAAAATGCACCACACATCTGGCACAAAGTGCTTTGCAAGAAAATTCGATAAGGAGGTAAAATCAATTATCCATTGAGCTTATTTAGTACATGATTGTAATAATATGTATTGTCTTATTATGCTTTACTTGTTTGTAACACCCCGAATTTTTAATTCGTATCTCGAGGAAAATAAATAGTGGAATTTTAAGAAAATCTTGAAAGTGGGACTTAGGGTAAAATTGTAGGACCTTGTTTTGATCATTTTTAATGGAATCTGACCTCACCGTTAGATTCAAAATGATCAAAAAACATAGTTTAGCCTGTAAGCACGCTCAAATGCGAGTCCGAATATAAAAGTTACAAAATCCTCGATTACCAGGTCGGATCAGGCTAAAACAGTGACTTTTTGTTGGATCAATAATTTTTAACATTTGATCATACCGTTGGGTCCATAACGAAAAATTATTCAACATAGACTATTTATTTGTCATTTTTGGAGATCAGGAAGTTGAATTATCGCCAAAAACGAAAACGACATCAAGTTTATGGGTCATGTCAGGCCAAAAATGTAAATTTTTGATGGAGACATAATTTGTAGAAATTGACTATACCATTAGATCCGGAATGAAAAATTAGGCGAAATAGAGTATTCGTTTGTCAGTTTTGGAGACCGAATGACCAAGTTATCGTCGATCAAAATAATAGGTGAAATACCGAATTCGTCCCAAATATTATATAAATAGTATTAAATTTTTTTTTAATCTCATCTTCCCCACTCGTCCAAACAGTGCGAAAAAAAAAACAAAAAAAAAAAAAGAAATTTGTTTTTCCTCTGATTTTTCCACTTCAGATCTCTCGCAAACGGTCCACTTTCGACGATCGCCGCAGAAGAGAAAAAGGTCCGCAGCTTCGTTCTCTACAAAACCCACCCAACCTATCTTCATTTCACTTTCTATTTCACCCGATATCGTCAAAAATCAGCCGTATTTGGATACGGAAATTTTGAAACTTTGACCTCGGATTTCGTCCGTTTCGGGGTCAAATCGCTTTCCGACGCAGAAGGGAGAAACGTCCGCAGCCTCATTCTCTACATAACCCAACCAAGTTCCTTTCGTTTTCTCGTCTTTTTCACCCCGTATAGTCAAAAATCAGTCGTATTTTTATACGGAGATTTTCGTAACTTCGACCTCGGTTTTCATCGATTTCGGGGTCAAACCGTCTTTCGCCGTAGAAGGGAGAAGAGACGAGCACATCGAGATCTTCGAAATCACCAAGCCAGTTTCGAAAATCAGCCGCTTCGAAGTTCGATCCATCTCGATTACCACGCCAATCGCCTCGATTTCCGCGCACGTGCTTCAATTCCGTCGCCTAGTGATTGTAAGGAACTCTCAATTTCTATTAGTAATCATAGATTGTGAAAATTGCATTTAGGATTTTATTTGGAAAAATTTGGATGTATTTCCGAAATATAGAATTCTTTGTTATTTCAAAATTCACGCCAGAAATTGCATGTTTGATATGTTTAATTGTATTTTTAACAAATTATACGTGGGTAGAGTATTTTAACGGGTTATTGCCATAAATTGGGTCTTGTGCACTGCTCGGACCCCGTTTTGATATGAAATTTGTATCTTTTTTTCAATATTATTGATAGAAATAAATTCTATAGTTGAAAAATGTGATTTAATATTCAATGAACTCATATTGAGTTGATGAATATCAGAAAATAGATATTTTATGAAGAGATTGAAAACTGTAAAAGTCGAAAAAAGGGAAAAAGGGTATGAAACGGTAAAATGTCAGAGTCACACCCGAGGGGTGATATCTGCATTTTACGTTGTTGTGTTGTATGCAGGTTGGTGAATGGATATCCAGGGATAATGTTACTGGTTGCATGTTTATTTACTTTCTGTTAGCGCGAGGCGCTCTGTTATGTTATTTATTTTAGGCCGGGTGGCCACACTTGCATGGTAGGAAACTGGATATCTATTCTCAACCTTGTATTGTAAATTTCTCTTTTGTTTTCAAATGAAAATAATATATATATGTAGCTATTTTGTGACCTGTTAAAGAGTTTGTGAATGCCTGAAGGGATAGTGCGTCATATCATCCGGAGTGGTGTACTATCCTGGGATGTACGGTAGGGACCACCAAACTCATACGTGGTATGGGACGCGTATGAGAGTGGAGTCACAACTGGAATCCGGGTTTATTCCTCTCTATCTTTACCAGTGAACTTGTAATGTAAAGGTGGTCGTATACGAATGGTTTGTATATTTGGGAATCACATGTACGCCTGATAGGCATAGACGAAGATGATTGGTCAGTGATCACTAACAATCTATAGTAGTCGAACGTTCTGACACATCGAAAAGAGACCCATTGCTTACGGTCACGTCAAACGGCCAGCTTGAGCCGGATAAATGGTCAACCAAACGTGGTAAGGGCAGCGACCGGCCACAAAATCAGGAACTAAAAGCCAGAAAGAAATTGTAACATCATGTCCCGACTGGGAGCGATCCAGTCGTGAATCCCAACTCTCTAATTCCAATACTCCACCATCGTGTATTATGTATCTGTTGCTTATTTTGATATATAAAATGAAATGCATGTTTATTGTTTCCATTTGATCAATTAGATTTGTATGAAAAGAGAATGTTATAGTGAGTACTGCTGATCGATGTAATGTGAGTTTTAAAATGTTTAGTTGCTCATCCCTGGTTATATGTACCAGTTAATCGTAGTTTTCTTCTGTAAAATTTTGTTTATTTTAAAATGATTCAGTATGTTTATTCGTTAATGTTAGGAGAGGTTATTGGCAGAAATTGTTGCTTCCTTACTGGGTAACCATTGTTACTCACCCTTTCATCCTCCATTTTTTTAGTTTCAGATCCGAAGCTTAGCGAGGCAGGAGTAGAACATGAGTGAGAATCATCTGGTGGGTCAGATAGACAGCCAGAGTCCGTCACCTGGTAAGTATTGGAGTTATACTCCATTTGTCTAGGAGTATTATAGATTTGTATTGAGCGTTAGGACTCTTGTTAGAGTGAGAAAATTTTGTATAATCCCGTAAATTTTCTTCTTCCGCACTCTGATAATTCGTACGTTATTAGACGTGTATAAGCTTCCGCTAGTATTATATTTTGTATATGTATGCAGGATTGTATGTCGTTTATCAGGTGCAGGTTGAACGCCTTGGAATGCTAACATAAACAGAGGAGACCATGCCGAAATTTCGAGGTGCCACTTAGTACCTCGAGATCTGACATGGGGATTTGTGTTAGCGTTCGGCGGGACGCCACATGTTAATAGACAGAAAAGAATAATGGGGTGAAACTATCCTGGATGCAAATGTTCATAGTAACCCACACAAGAAATGATCAGACTTTTATAGATGCAAAGACAGCAAAAGTTATTGTAAGTATATATTTTCAACCTATTCTATTAGAAAAACTTATGTATCCAAATTATTTATTTTATAAAAAATTTTGTAAGTTACAATAATTTTTTGACATTTTTTTTTCTTCTAAATCATATATGTATTGATTGTATTTAATTTATTTTAGGATGAGATGAGACAAAAAGAGAATGAGTCCCAATTGTCAGGTGGTTCCCAAAGTAACACAGGTAGGAACGACATCTTTTCCTAAGTCATGGGAAAAGATGGTCATGGTCGTGTCAAGTAGATGGGAATGAGAGTGAGACCTTCAGCGTTTTTCAGACCCCAACCGACCCATCAAGAGTGTATCTCACAGGCCGTTGAGGCAAATCGTCGTGCTGATGAGGCATGCCGAGAAGCCGCTGCAACACGCCAAGAGATGATTGACTTTCAGACAAACATGTCGATGCAATTAGAAGCACTGATGTCATTTATGAGTCAACAATTTGGCCGTATCGTACATATAACTGAAATACTTCGAGGTACACAGGTAATAACTTGTTATTCTGCCTTCTTAAACAAAAAAAATTTAATTGTATTTTCTTGTACTAATAGTTAAAATAATATTGTTTGTAGACTTCCAATGACAGCGATCCACAACTTTTTGTTAAGTATATATCAATGATCAATTTTTTGTTTTCCAAGTTTTGTTAATAACAATAGTTGGATCCACACACTTTTGTTTATCAGGTAGGAATGATCAACTTTTTGTATTGTAACTTTCATTGTGATAGTTGAAGATGTTACAATTGTTCAGTTCCATATAAAGATAAAAATTAGACAAAAAACTTGGTCTTGAATATGTGTATCGTTTCTTATATATATGGATTGATATCTAACACTCATTAGGTAAAACTTTTTTAACTCTTTGCATGTATTAGGTAAAACCTTTCTCACTCTTTGCATGTATTAGGTAAAACTTTTTTTAACTTTACATGTATTAAGTAAAATCTTTTTAACTCCGTCAATGTAAAATTAACGTTTTACATTACCGGTCCCAAGCCCAGATAAAGGAGGAGGGAGAAGGTATACCATTGATTCATTACTGTGAGTTTATTTGTCACATGCAAAACTCCCGTATGTCAAAATTTTAGCTTTTTAGTTAGCTTGACATTATTATATAATATATTGCTATGGTTTATTTTATAATATCTATGTAATTGTTTATATGTTGTGATTGAATTATGTTTACCTATTTATTTTTCATTTGCAGGGTTGTGCAAAGATTGGAACTTTCAAAGTCTAAAGATTCAGTTTTGACATCGGTTAACTGCTATATTTGCTGAAATGCTAATGTTTTACTTTATTGTTAGTTTTGTATTTATTTGTTTACCTTGAATTAGCTTATCCCATCTCATCTTATTTTCGCGGATGACTTGATTGTCTTCACCAAAGCTACTAAAAAATCTCTCTCAAATTTCAAAACTTTTCTTAAAGATTATGAAAGGGCATTAGGACAACAAGTTAATGTGGAAAGTAGTAGATTTTTCCTACCTAGAGGAGTAGACTTGAGGAAAATCAATGTTATTAGATAAATTCTTGGTTTCTCTAAAGGATATCTTCCTTCGAACTATCTGGGTGTACCACTTTTCCATGGATAAAGTTACAAAAGATATGTGTGCCAATTTGGTCTCTAAGATCTCTCAAAAATTGGAGGGTTGGAAGGCTAGACTTTTATCAAAAGGTGGTAGATTACCACTCCTCTCTCATGTGTGTTTCTATTCGCATTTATGTCATATCCATCTTACCTATTCTGAAGTCGGTTTCTACTTTTTTGGAGTCTTGTTTCTCCAACTTTTATTTTGGGTGGGGTTATTTTCCTTTTTTTCTTTTTTGGGGGTGGGTGGGAGAAGAGGGATAATGGAGTTCATAAGCACCACTTAGTCTATTGGGAGAAGGTTTGTAAATTGAAAAAGGAATAAGGTTTGGGTATTAAAAAGGTGGAGAAAGTCCACAATGCTGGGATGATCAAACTTTGTTGGAGAATCCATTCTGAGAAAGGTTTATGGGTTCAGATTCTTCATATTAAATGTCATGGATGGCCCTTAGTTTCAAGTTGTTTGATCTGTCAATGATAACATACACCCTGTGACACTGTTGAGACTTGAGGCCTCAAGTCAATGTTCCTAATAAGTGAGACTTATGATTGCTCAAATGTTAGCTAATGATTGTGTATTATGCTTGTGAATGCCCCAGTGACAAACTGGAGGAGTAGGCAGTGGGTGGAACTCCTGTGGCCCAGATCTTCAAACAGCATAGTGAGTGTTTCTTCATAGATAATGAGGTATTCTAGAAGCGTTGTCTTTCATTCTCTTACCATATTATCTGTCCATTTGGGTTTTGTTTCTCTTGCGAGTAAGATTTTATTTGAACTTTTTGTTTGTCTGTTTTTGTTTTGGTTTTAGTTTTTTTGTCCATTGCTTGATAGCTTTCAACCATGATCAGTTTTCTTGGATTTTTTTTACCTTTTTTTTCCAGTTATACATTAAAGTAATACCTATGGTTTAGTACACATATGTCATTAGGTGGTAATCAACGCGTCCAAGCACACATCTTGTAACCTACAGCAGCGTAACCCTTATTATATTGTTTTGTATGAAAAATGATTTTTGAAAGAGGCTGGTGTGAATCTGCTCATTAAGTTGTTGAATGAACTTATGGTATATGGAAAAAATTTTCCTTTCTAGTATGATTAAAAAGGGCCTTTTGTTTTTCTCATTTGATATATAGATAAATATTTTATTAAAAGAGAGAAAAAGGGAGGCCATCCACCAAGATTTCAAGAACAAGAAAGCAATAGATTACGACACTCTCATGCATCACAAATTATATCCTATTTGAACAAAGGACCTCTAAAAGATTAACCTCATCACAAATTATTCCTAGGTCTATACTGACCACTGATACTCAATAGAAGGTGCAGAGTCTAATCCATGATAGCTTTAACAAACGATCCAGCCTTCATATTAAATGTCATGGATAGCCTTTAGTTTCAAGTTGTTTGATCTGTCAATGATAACATACACCCTATGACACTGTTGAGACTTGAGGCCTCAAATCAATGTTTCATGTCTAGTTAAGGTAAATCTCAAAATACTTTGTTGTTGAAACGGCAAAAAAGTTATAACTTACGAACTTGACTAACTCATGGGTTTGGATTTTAAAATTGTGTCATGAACTTTCAAAGCACCGCCTCTTCTTTTTATTTAAGGTGAAGAAAAACGGTCCTTAAGTTTTTCTATTGGACCATGTCCCGCAGGTGTATGACTCACTAGAGTCTGATCTGAATTGAATGATATCTTTGAGTTTGTCGGTGTCTTCACCTTTGATCCAGAACTTATGGTACAAGTTGAAAGCGCCCTCGATCCGTGGGGTGCGCGGATCCGCTTTTGACTCTTGAGGTTTGGGAGTCGCCACCTAGTTATTGTGGTCTAGGAACCAAACTGACTCTAACATGGATAAAAAGAACTAATCTACCACAAAAAATCTGAATTCGGGGATCATGTTACGGGGTTGGAAGGTGTTAGGCACCAACCCCGCCCGGCCAAAGCCGGTCTCTACTAACTTCCCAAATATATCACATTGCTAAAAACCTAGAAAAAAATAAAAAAATTACATACCTTTCCGATAGCAAGGATTTTGTTCCCTCAGATCTGACAAAAAGAGCTCCTTGTACTGTACTTTCTTGCTTTGTTCTTTCTCCGGATTTGACTTCGGATCTCCTAGATCAAGGTATCTCCTTATTTCTGAATCTGAACTCTTCAAGTTTGTTGCGGATTTAGGGGTATTTTTGGAGGGATTTTAGGGGTTTTCTAGACTAAAATTGAAGGGGGGATGTTAGGTAAGGAGTTGGGACTCCAAAACTAGGGTTTATGGGGGGCTTGGGGAGCTTCTAGACCTACTTCTCTTAGGGTTTATGATTTGATACGAAAATAGAGTGTGAGCACCTCTATTTATAGATGTTTTTTAGGGTTGATTTGGATAGAGTTAGTGTTTAATTAGAGATCTTTCAATTAGAGTTGTGTTTTAGTTAAAATTGTTTTAGGTAGAATTGTGTTTTAATTATAATTGTTTTAGGTAGAATTATTTTTAAGTTAGAACTCTATTAGATAGAGTTATTATTTAATTAGAATTCTATTATGACTTTTGGTCTTATTTAATTGACTTTTAATGTTTTAACTTTAGTCTTAATTGATTGACTTTTAATATCTTGACTTCAGTCTTACTTAATTGACTTTAATTTTGACTTCAGTCTCACTTAATTGACTTTAATACCTTGACTTCAGTCTTACTTGATTGACTTTAAATTTTTGGAGAACCCCCCTCTAAAATATCTTTAATTCTTTGGACCCCCAAATGGAGGGGTCCTTAAAGAAATATCTCACGAACCCTCAACAATTTTGCTTGAGAGCACGATTGATCGATTTCTTTGGTTCAAAATTTTAAATTAATTTCATTAATGTTTCACTTTAATTATCTAATGTTTTATTTATTAATTTCGAATTTTTTAATTATGAAAATTATGAAATTACCGTTTTACCCCCGGAGAGGACTTTTCAGGTTTTAAGTCAGTTTTTAATGTTCTAGGATGTTTTAGAATCGGTTTTTCGTAAGGAATTCAATGAGAATGTTGGTTTGTGTCATTTATGAAAATTTTTATGTGAAATGATTGTGAACTTTATGAGGGCATTTTCGTAATTTTGTCAAATTCTGTTAAAATTGGTGAAATGATTTATTTGGTTCCAATTTTTTATTTTATGTGTTCGAGAGAGTTTTCCTAAGCGTAACGTAGGCTCTAGGGTTGTCTTGAGGTTAGGGGTATTTTGGTAATTTGGTCAATTTTTAGTGATTTTTATCGTGAAGTTTCTTTTTGATCTGCAAGATGATGATTTCTATGTTTCTGGGGTCGTATTTTCCTAGCGTAGCATGGTTTCTAAGGTTTTGTCAGTTCGAGATAACTCATCCAGATTTTTGAAACATATCGGGTAACAAAATAAAGCAATGGAATACACATCCATCATTGGGAATCATTGCGATCGGGTTGACGAGTTGATTAATCAGGCGGATGCAAAAATGGGGTGTCTACAGATGCCCCTCTTTGGCAGAGGGTTGAAGCAAACTAGATAGCAAATCTATTTTGGTAGATAGTGCGATATCTGAATGTCAAAGCTAGTGACAGTTCATTTTGTAGCCTGATTTAGCAATTCGTCAGGGCGTTCGGATCCTTGAGCGTAAAACTCTCCCCGAACAAAAATGTTGTCAGGTCCTCAAGCGTGAGCTTTCACTGACAGTGTCAGATCCTTGAATTTTAAAGAATTCTCCTTGACTAAAAGGTGCAAGTGTGAGTGTGTGCAATGGTGTGATGTTGTGTGAAACTGAGTAAAAATGTGCCAGGTCCTAGAGATCTTCTCTCACTGACAATAATGATTCAAAATTGAGATGCACTTATACAACGAAAACAATCATAGCAAGGTTTAACAAAGGTAATTGGAGTTATAACATTGTAAGAACTTCGTTAAATCCTATTTGAAATTCTTCTTTAGAGTTCGAAAAAGTTTGAGTCTCATTTATCGAACTGGAGCCTATTGTAGCCAAGCTTCTCATGCTAAGGAACTTAAACAATCCTATTAATTCAATATGATTTCAAACAAAACTGGAGTCTCGTTTCTCGGACTCTGGCTAAGGTTTACAGGAACTTAAACAATCCTATTAAAACTGGAGTCTCGTTTCTCAGACTCGAACTAAGGTTAATAGGCACTTCAAAAAGCCTATGATTCAAAACGTTGGAGTCTCGTTTCTCGGACTCGAACTTAGGTTTATAGGCACTTCAAAAAGCCTATATATTATTCAAAAAGTTGGAGTCTCGTTTCTCGGACTCGAACTTAGGTTTGTAGGCACTTCAAAAAGCCTATTCATTCTATGATTCAAAAATTGGAGTCTCGTTTCTTGGACTCGAACTTAGGTTTGTAGGCACTTCAAAAAGCCTATTCATTCTATGATTCAAAAAGTTGGAGTCTCGTTTCTCGGACTCGAACTTAGGTTTGTAAGCACTTCAAAAAGCCTATTCATTCTATGATTCAAAAAGTTGGAGTCTCGTTTCTCAGACTCGAACTTATGTTTGTAGGCACTTCAAAAAGCCTATTCATTCTATGATTCAACAAGTTGGAGTCTCGTTTCTCGGACTCGAACTTAGGTTTGTAGGCACTTCAAAAAGCCTATTCATTATATGATTCAAAAAGTTGGAGTCTCGTTTTTCGGACTCAAACTTAGGTTTGTAGGCACTTCAAAAAGCCTATTCATTCTATGATTCAAAAAGTTGGAGTCTCGTTTCTCGGACTCGAACTAGGGTTTGTAGGCACTTCAAAAAGCCTATTCATTCTATGATTCAACAAGTTGGAGTCTCGTTTCTCGGACTCGAACTTAGGTTTGTAGGCACTTCAAAAAGCCTATTCATTCTATGATTCAAAAAGTTGGAGTCTCGTTTCTCGGACTCGAACTTAGGTTTGTAGGCATTTCAAAAAAGCCTATTCATTCTATGATTCAAAAAGTTGGAGTCTCGTTTCTCGGACTCGAACTTAGGTTTGTAAGCACTTCAAAAAGTCTATTCATTCTATGATTCAAAAAGTTGGAGTCACGTTTCTCGGACTCGAACTTAGGTTTGTAGGCACTTCAAAAAGCCTATTCATTCTATGATTCGAAAAGTTGGAGTCTCGTTTCTCAGACTCGAACTTAGGTTTATAGGCACTTAAAAAAGCCTATTCATTCTATGATTCAAAAAGTTGGAGTCTCGTTTCTCGGACTCGAACTTACTAAGTCACGTTTCTCGGGCTTAGTTTATATGAACTTAAACAATCCTATTAATTGATTCTATGATTCAAAATCGAACTCAAAGTTTGAAAGATCAGGCCTTTATTAGCTTATCATGTATTTGGATTCATAATTATCATTGACTTCATCGGACTTTTAAATAAGATTTTCATTTTTATCATGTGATTAAGAACAAGACTATGGAATTAAATGACTTTCAAAAATGCCCCTAGTTTCAAGGTTGGCTTTAATTGGAACTTGAGTACGAGACTGATAGAATGGATTACGCTTGAAAAATATGAACTCTGATGTATGACAGATAGAAGAACTAACATTCTCTTAAATTTAAGACTCTTAAGATTATCATATGTGCAATAAGGAATTCGAACATTTTCTTTTTGAGTATCTTTTGAAAAATGCTTGAGCTGGACTTAAAAAATCTTGATAAATATTAGAATAAAAGATCTTCCCTTTCAAAGTGGTTGATGATTCTACATCTTCCATTAGCGAACACTTGAACAAGTAAACATACTTTTGAAGATCCTACAATGTTCAAGATGACTTCTGATTTTTTTCGACTTCAATATTATCTTTGTCGGATGTGAGCTCTTGGCTAAAAGACAAATATCGTGGCTTGAATGGTTCTGCAGTTTCTGCACAAGCTTCCTTCTGAATTTTTCTTCTTGACGGGACCTTTCCTCCCATTTGATGATGCCCTAATTTTCTCCTAGATCGCCTCTTTAGGTTTTCAATCTAGCGGACTTTATTTTTCTTTTTCTGATGATGCCTTGATTTTTGCCTAGGTCGTCTTTTCAGATTTTCAACCTAGCAGGCTTTCTTTTTTATGGTTATGCCCTAAATTTTTCCTAAGTCGCCTTTTTAGGTTTTCGACTTAGCGAGCTTCTCTTTTTTTCTTGATGATCTTGTATAACCAACTCGACAACTTCTCAGTTCTCTGCACCTTAACCGAGTCAATTAGCATTCAAGAGGACTTAATAGGTGGGCTTAGGATATGGCTTAGAAAGATAAGATATAAGGCTCAACTTCCCAAAATGCCCTTAGTCTTATATTCTCTTTTTTCTGTCAATTATTTTGAATTTTTTTTCTAAATGCCCCTAGTTTGGCATTCTTTTCTTTTTATCAATTCTTTTGATTCTTTTTTCTAATGCCCCTAGTTTGGCATTCTTTTTTTTTTACTAATGCCCCTAGTTTGGCATTATCTTCTTTTGAACCTTTTAATAGGGGATTTTCCTTTTGGATGATACTTTCCTTAAGAGAATATATTTTTTCATGACCGGGCCTGAAGTAATTTCTCAGGTTGCCTACGTACCCCAAATATATTTATTTTTTCTTTTATAATCAGGTCAAAACGTAGTTCTTACTAAGATTCCCTCCCAAGGTTGGTCGGCGTGGTTTAGAAAAAAAATGCTATTGATTTTTTTTAAAGGCTGCGAGGGGCTAAAGAAGGTTATCTTCATCTTGGTAAAACAGGAAAATGGTTCGACCAATGAAGGCCTCCTTTTTTGAATGCTGCTCGACTTGGTCAAAATTTCAAGAATTTGATATTTGGATTGCTCTGTCAAGTAAGGTCTTCTTTCTGAAAATGAGTAATCTTCAATCTTCTTCTAAGAATGAATAATCTTCAGTCTTCTTTTACAAAGTTGAGTGTGATTGACTTCTTTGTATTTGACGTTGACTCGTTCAACCTTTTCCAAACTTCGAAAAAATCTTATATTCTTTCGCGAATGAGAACTCTTCTTTCTTAAGTGAAAAATATGATGAATCCTTTCTTGTAGATCTTAACACCTTAGTTGATGGTTTCAACTACATCATTCTTGATAATCTTTGATTTTGAAGTTCACCCTCAACTTTAGGATTTGATCTATTTTGGTGCAATCCATCCATGTATTCTCACGAGGCCATGCAGAAACGTTGTTGAATTTCTCAAGTAAATTTATTATTCCTCTCATGTTCTGCTAAGGAAAATGTAGTACCCATTTGCACTTCTTAAGTGTACTCTTTAATTCCAATATTTATTAAGTTTGATTAGTGAGCTCTAAGTCAATCCTTATGTTAGATATTATGCTCAAATCATTATTACACGTAGGATAATCAGAAGCTTCTATATTTTATTGAAATTGAAAAACATTGATTGACAAACTCGACTACTGGATTTAAAGAATGACAAAAACTGGATTGAAACTCAAAGAAAACTCAGGGACAATTATCTACAAAGAGAGAAGGTCCTTTTGGGTGGATGGACTACTTGAACTTAACATTGGTACTTTGACTAGACGACTCTTTTGACGGACCCAAAATGACATAGATGAGGATTTAAAATATTTGGGACCAATTATCACCCGATTGGAAGTAAACCAAGGTTAACCATTGACTCTAAAGGTTTGACTCTTAACCACATGATTAAAGTTTCGATATAGAATAGTCCAAGTTCGATGGGAAATATCGAATTCAAATGCACTATAAGTCTATGGTGACCAAGAAAGTGAGAAAGATTAGGCACGGGTCTACCCCTGATTGGGATTGAGCCTTTGATCAGACAAATTAATTTGATCTTAAGATCGAATCTTTCTAGATAAAGTGGTCTGGATCTTTAAAAGTGAAACCAATTAGTCCAACTGATTTGGTATTGATCAGTTTGATCCATTTGTCCATTGGGTCAACTAGTTTAAGTGGTTCAAATTAATTAGTACATTTCACCGATTGGGTAAGACCGATATTGCGGGTTTTGTTTGATTATTCTGGATCGGTCTGCCCACCTACCTGTTGGTTGGATTGAATAAAGCAACCCAGGAACACCCATAGTCAATTCGGGTCGTGACCTATAGGAAGGCTTCTAGACTCTAGGTTTACTACGTGCAATGCATTTTTATCTAGCTACCCTTGCCCAAGCACACCTATATACCTTTCGATACGTGGTGACTTGGTTTGATATACCGTATAGGTGATAATCTAAAACCTCAATTCACTTCTCTGAAGCAAAAAACAGCCAGTTTGATCTCCAGTTGAGAGGTGGCGCACAATGCTGAGCAAGGGCCCACTTAAATACCTCTCGTCTAGAATAGACGTAGTCTATCCCCCTCGTACAGTAGGGTACAGCAGGGCAAGATCTTGCTTAGGCACCGGTTTTGACCAAGAAGTACAATTGATATACTTAGACTATCTTTTATACCTACGGGTACGAGTCAAGAGTTGTAGCTTTCATAAATGGTTTGGCATCCCACGAGGGGACCGACCACGTACTAGTACTACGTTGGCAATCGGGACATGTGAATGTGTGGCTTACAATAGGTCAAAGGCTCAGGTCGCTCCAGCCTGGGTGCATCAACATACTTCTCAGAATCACCTGATCAGATGGTATTGATGCCCCCAGTTTGATATACCCTAAGGTACGTGACTGGAGTTGTGGATTTCATGAATGACGTCGCATCTCCGAAGAGACCGGACCACGCACTAGTGCCACGTTGGCTAAATGGGACGTGTAAGTGAGTAAAACAGTAAACGTGCATGTGGTGTGTGCAAAACAGGGTGGGGTGTGCCCGGGACCTTTTTCAAACAAATGGGCCCATGGATCCAATCAAACCAATCATACATTTAATTAAAATCAAATCATTCAAATCATATGAATATTCAATTAAGATCACATTATTCCCATCACATAAGCACATTAACATTACGATCAACATCAATCATGTATTTCAAGCAAGATCATGGTAAATTAATCAATAAATATGGCATATGATAATGATCAAACAAACATTGCAATTTTTATAATTTTTAAGGTCCAATCAATGATCAGTTTTGGGTGATCCAAAATAAATCGAGATTCCAATAGGTGTTACATTGATGATAGAATGACAATGGTTGAGATGAGCTCACTCTCAAGAACATTAATTGTGCCAACATTAGATAAATTCAGATTTTCTGTAAATTAGGAAAATACAATCTGAACTTGCATCGATGATATCTAAGGTTCCCGATAACGAAATCGAGTGAACTCAAGTTCTAAATTAATCTACTCGATGAGATCTACATTTTATTAATAGGTGCCTAGACTTAATTCTCATCAGAATGTTCTGTAAAAAAGTTTTAACGTTGCTGTCCCAACTTTCATTCAGAAATAATTCCAGATTTACAGATTGAACTTGCATCGATGATATCTAAGGCTTCTGATAACGAAATTGAGTGAACTCAGATTCTAAATTAATCTACTCGACGAGATCTATATTTTATTAACAGGTTCCTAGACTTAATTCTCACTAGAATATTCTGTAAAAAAGTTTTAACATTGCTGTCCCAACTTTCATTCAGAAATAATTCCAGATTTACAGATTGAACTTGCATCGATGATATCTAAGGCTTTCGATAACGAAATTGAGTGAACTCAGATTCTAAATTAATCTACTCGACGAGACCTACGTTTTATTAATAGTTTCCCAGACTTAGTTCTCACTAGAATATTCTGTAAAAAAGTTTTAACGTTGCTGTCCCAACTTTCATTCAGAAATAATTTTAGATTTACAGATTGAACTTGCATCGATGATATCTAAGGCTTCCGATAACGAAATTGAGTGAACTCAGATTCTAAATTAATCTACTCGACGAGATCTATATTTTATTAAGAGGCTCCCAGACTTAATTCTCGCTAGAATATTCTCCAAAAACGTTTTAATATTTCTATCCAACCTCCATCATTCCATCATTTTCATAGGTTAATTTGAATCTTTCATTATTTAGGAGTCATCAAAAAGTGATCCTTAATTGGAAAAAAAATGCAATACCCAAAATCATCTACAATCAAGATAAAAAAATAAATAAACAGAAAAAATAAATAAAATAAATCCAACTAAATAATAAAAAACTAGGTCATCTTGGCAATGCTCCCATACTTGGGGTTTTTCAAGTTTGATCCTCAATAGTCCCCAGCGGAGTCACCACTGAAAGCGCCCTCGATCCGCGGGGTGCGCGGATCCGCTTTTGACTCTTGAGGTTTGGGAGTCGCCACCTAGTTATTGTGGTCTAGGAACCAAACTGACTCTAACATGAATAAAAAGAACTAATCTACCACAAAAAATCTGAATTCGGGGATCATGTTACGGGGTTGGAAGGTGTTAGGCACCAACCCCGCCCGGCCAAAGCCGGTCTCTACTAACTTCCCAAATATATCACATTGCTAAAAACCTAGATAAAAATAAAAAAATTAAATACCTTTCCGATAGCAAGGATTTTGTTCCCTCAGATCTGACAAAAAGAGCTCCTTGTACTGTACTCTCTTGCTTTGTTCTTTCTCCGGATTTGATTGACTTTTAATATCTTGACTTCAGTCTTGCTTAATTGACTTTAATTTTGACTTCAGTCTCACTTAATTGACTTTAATACCTTGACTTCAGTCTTGCTTGATTGACTTTAAATTTTTGGAGAACCCCCCTCTAAAATATCTTTAATTCTTTGTACCCCCAAATGGAGGGGTCCTTAAAGAAATATCTCACGAACCCTCAACAATTTTGCTTGAGAGCCCGATTGATCGATTTCTTTGGTTCAAAATTTTAAATTAATTTCATTAATGTTTCACTTTAATTATCTAATGTTTTATTTATTAATTTCGAATTTTTTAATTATGAAAATTATGAAATTACCGTTTTACCCCCGGAGAGGACTTTTCAGGTTTTAAGTCAGTTTTTAATGTTCTAGGATGTTTTAGAATCGGTTTTTCGTATGGAATTCAATGAGAATGTTGGTTTGTGTCATTTATGAAATTTTTTATGTGAAATGGTTGTGAACTTTATGAGGGCATTTTCGTAATTTTGTCAAATTCTGTTAAAATTGGTGAAATGATTTATTTGGTTCCAATTTTTTATTTTATGTGTTCGAGAGAGTTTTCCTAAGCGTAACGTAGGCTCTAGGGTTGTCTTGAGGTTAGGGGTATTTTGGTAATTTGGTCAATTTTTAATGATTTTTATCGTGAAGTTTCTTTTTGGTCTGCAAGATGATGATTTCTATGTTTCTGGGGTCGTATTTTCCTAGCGTAGCATGGTTTCTAAGGTTTTGTCAGTTCGAGATACCTCATCCGGATTTTTGAAACATATCGGGTAACAAAATAAAGCAATGGAATACACATCCATCATTGGGAATCATTGCGATCGGGTTGACGAGTTGATTAATCAGGCGGATGCAAAAATGGGGTGTCTACACAAGTGGATGATTCTGACGATTGCTCCAATGACCTTTGTGAAGATACATTGTCCCATTTGCATCCTAGAAAGGTCTGTGATTTCATATGTCAGCTACAAAAATGGATTAAGAAAATGAATAATCGGTGTTCCACATAATATTTACTTTTGCAAGCTAAATATTTTGCTTGTGTTGGCCAATACATTACATAATAATGAAACTTGGGATTATACAACCGATGGACTGTTGTCCATCCAAGATGCTGCCCCAAGATTTAATGGTCCGGATTTATTCATAGGTGGACAATGAGTACACATCGTGGAATGGACACAAAACAACCTTCTGTTAGGTATTTATACTCCTGGGTCTGTTTTATGAGGAATTTAACCATCCATTTTTAGATGCAAGGATTTAAAAATTAAAAATTTAAGATGGTTTGTGTTGGGAAAAGGCTTTGTTTGTTTCTTTATTGAATCCAAATGGTTTGCTCCCAAGTTTCAGGCTGCAAACAGAACTCTTGTATAAAATATGTTCTCTTTTTTTTCTTTGTGTTTAACTTTTTTAACCATTGTTCGCACAGCCAACACCTGATTCCATCACAGGGATAAGAGAAGCTCTGCTAGGGCATCTAACTACTGTTCTCGGTAATGATGGTGTTGCAGCTCATTATGTGTTGTTGCATCTTCTATCCCAGGTACATTTTTTTTTCTTTACCTCTGTAGTTTTGTTCCTGACCTTTGACATGTTATAAGCAGAAAAGTTTGAACTCATCTTTGGTCTAATTTAAGATGGTTTGTGAGGCCTCCTAAGCCTCCCCTCTATTTCAAACTAAAGACATACTACTTGACCCCTCGTTTTCTGCAGGAGACTAATAGAAAATCACCAAATTACCCTTATCTTCGATCTTAAGGTAAAGCCTTTCATTTTATTTAGCATGCATTCCATAATTCTTAACTACTCGTCCTATATTATTTTGAGAATTCTAGCAACATTGGTTTACAAATAATTTGTTGTTGTCATTGTGTTAATTGACTTTTCCTTATGATTAAATTTCTTGATTTCTGACCCTAAAAATGTTATGAATCATAAGTATTATCTATTTTTACTGGGTGTAGGTGAGGGGTTTATGTGAGAAAGCCAAGGAGATATTAATGTAAGAAAGCAATGTCCAGGTGTGGCCCTTTCCCCTTTATGCTATCACTATTATTGTTTATGCCCTCTTGTTCATGGTTTATTGGTCTAATGAAATGTTTATGTATTTTTATGGTCTTTGGTTTGCTTCAACTTGTACTTGATGGATCCAACATGGTGAAAGTTATAATTTGATTCGACTTTTGTTTTTTCCTGCACTACAGCCTCTGAAAAGCCCTGTAACAATATGTGGTGATATCCATAGGCAGTTTCATGATCTTGTAGAGATTTTTTGGATTGGTGGAAAGGTATTTATTCTGCTGATGTCATTTTTTATTTAAGTCTTGTGTTTGAGCTGCAGTAAAGGCTAAATACATATTATATTTTTTGAGACCCGCTAAATGAATGCTTGCAAGGATTGGATTGTGTTTGAACTGTAGAAGGATGAGTGGGTTATATGTGTGTATTTTTATGCCAATAAGTTGAGGAATTCCAATTATTTCTTGAGCTTCCCTTGTCTACCTGAGATTATATTTGAAAATATGCACTCAAGTGTGAATCTGCCACTTCCAAGGAAAAATTGTTGATGTGCTACTTTCAACTAACATTATAACTAATCTTTTCATTATTTCCAAATTTTTATTGACATCCCAAATGATGTCATGAACCTTATGATTGAAACAAAATGAGTTCAAATTTGGTTGACTATGGTTTGTGTTTTTTATTGCATTGACAAGGCTTATTAGATGAAGCTACACAACACCAGATATTCTTATTGTTTACCTCCTAATTTTTCTGCTAAAAGACACTATCACACGTGCATAAGTTCATAATTTGGGTGTTTTCTGCATAATTGGTTTTACATTTTACATTGTTTTTTATGATGTTGATAGTGTCCAGATACTAATTACTTGTTCATGGGAGACTATGTGGATCGTGGATATTATTCAATCGAAACTGTAACGATAAGTTGAATTAGATTGTTCACATCAGTCAAAATTATTTCTAAAGCACCTTTGCAATGGGCTCAGAGACCTCCTTCGGGAAGCTTTAGCACTACCCTCATTCTCATCTTCTCCGAATTGAATGGCTCCACTTTTATAAATTTGGATGCTTGGTGCTCTGCCTAAAAATCTACTAAAGTTATTAATTTATGCAATGCAGGAAAATAAAACAGATATTGTGATATGCAACTATGATGATCAATTTCTTGTGAGTTGTTAAATACCCTTTATATGGAGTAATATGTGAAGACATTTCTAATATTTAAACATTTTGTAGGTTTTGGCAACTCAAATAGCAAGTATGGGAACGATATTGCATGCCAGGTCTGCACATCTTTCACTAGTTGAGCATATCTATGCCCCATGTCTGATATACATGTGTTGGATGTTAGGTTTCGATTTGTAAGACTTATTTTCTATAGTCATATATGCTAATAACTTTTTGAAGACTTATAATTTGGGAAATTAGTTTACCAAATCAGCTTTAGATCCATTTAAAGGGTCTGTTGTCTGTTAAAGTGTACTATTGTGCATGTCATCTGCAATTTTTTCAATTCTGGGTCCCCTCGCCAGTGATTTGCTAGAACATTGAGAGATAAATTTTTTAGTAAAATAGAATTTCAATCTACATTGAACCACTGCCCTAGAACATGCATTTTATGGAGTATGGACAATATGTCAACACCCATAACTGCTATGTTCTCATTTTACATATCAACTTATGACTCGAGTGCACTTTGAACAATTGGTTGATGATCTTCAAGTTTTCTTTGTATTTTTTTTTCTCTTAACTAGAGATTTTGTGACATTATTCTATTTTATCCACCAGGAAGGAGGAAGGGATGTCAATCAATCCAACTTTCAATGTGTCAGTAATATTCGGTAAGCGAGATGAGGTAAGCTAGCTTGTGCATTACCCCATGTAGTTTGTCTTTGTTTACCATAACGTCATGATATCTTCAAAACTACAATGCTCGCAACCAATGCTAGTGGCCTGTGCATGTCAGTTAATTGAACATATAAGGTATATTGCCACTTAAGCTAAGTATGTGTAAATGCATTTATTCCTTGTTGGTGTTAGACTTTCTTTCTTCTTTTTTTTATACTTTTTTTTGGGTGTAAGGTCTTTAGTGAGTTAAAGGGGGTCTTCTTTGAAATTTTTTTAGTTCGGTGTGATCAAGTTTGTTGTATTTCACCTTCATTGGTGTTAGTGTCTCGTCTATATTAGTTGGTCATCTCTGCCGCTTTAATGAAATGATCTTTACTTACAAAAAAAAAAAGAGTGTAAATTCATTTATTGATTTATGAAACAAGATACTTCACCTAAAAAATGGGAAACAAATTGTGCCTTACATAAATAATAGACAAGATAAATCATGTTTACATGTGCTTAATGCAGCCAGCTTTTTATATTTATTAGATACTCATATTTTTATATTTTGCCTTGTGTTTCAGTAGTTCTGGTTCTTCTAGGCTGTTTGTGGCTCTCGAAAATAATAAATTTATCGTATGTTTGTTTTCAATGTATGCACGCAGGTTGGAAGACATAGGTTAGGATGGCGTTATTACGACCCCTATTACGACTCACATTGCGACACACCCTTTGTCTTATATGAGCAAAAATGTTAGGAATGGGCTGATTTTTTGTGAGGATGATCTCTGTGATGAGGGGATCATCCTGACAAAAAATCAGCCCATTCCAAAACTTCTAACCCCATCAAAATTGATTTACAAAAATTGGACAGTCTAAAATTATTCAACTTGTAAACATGGGGCTAGAAGTTTCATAATAAGCTGATTTTTGGCATGGATGATCTCCTCACCATAGAGATCATACTCACAAAAAATCAGCCCATTCCAAACATTTTTGCCCATATAAGACAAAATGGTGTGTCGCAATGTGAGTCGTAATAGCGGTATATGGAACCTGACCCATATATATATATATATATATATATATAAATTTACTTATTGCAGCGAATATTAATATCCGCCGCTATATGTCTTATATTTTATTTTTTTTAAAGATCTATTGCAGCGGATATTAATATTCGCCGCTATATGTCTTATATATATTTTTGAAAAGATCTATTGCAGCGGATATTATTATCCGCCGCTATATGTCTTATATTTTATTTTTTTAAATGATCTATTGCAGCGGATATTAAGATCCGTTACTATAGGTATTATATTCTATTAATTAAAAAATCGACATATTGCAGCGGCTAATAAGATCTGTTGCTATATGTACCATATTTTATCAATTAAAAAAAGTGATCTATTGTAGTGGATATTTAGATCCGCCGCTAAATGTACTACTTGTAACAGCGGAATATATTATCCGCTGCTATAGTTAGCGATGGAGGTTACCACAACGGATCTTTGGTTCCGCTGCTCATTGTCGCAATAGCTTTTATCGATGGAAAAATTACCTTGTAGTGGCGGAAAAATCCGTCGCTGTAGGTAAAAAATGTTGTAGTGAATTAGATCTATCTAATTTTCCTCATGATTTTTTTTGTAATGTAATTGAGGATGTGTCCGGTCAATCCTATGTAAGATTGTAATTTTTATTCTATATCGATAGAGGGTCCATTTAAACCCCTAATTACCGTTTTAAAAAGTGACATCTTGGATTGGGCTCTCAATGTTGTCTATGGTCATGCGATTATTACAAACATAATATTTGATGTACTCATTAAACATTATTTTTTTTTAGAAGATAATTGAACCTTATCATAATAAATTTATGCATTAATTATTGATTTCAAATTTTTGAGGTGAGATATGTTTACTATAAGAGTATCTCTAGTACGTTCCAAATCAACATAACAATTTTATATTTTTGCACGACTCTCAAAAATCGATCTCCAACGATTGTTTCAAACGACGTCGCAAATTTCAAATATCTCAAATATGAAAAGATATTTAACATATCTCAAATTTGTAGATACTGTCTGACACTTGCATTTTATATTACCAAACTGCCACCAACTACAATAGGTCTTCAAAATACTAAGTTTTTTACTTTTTCAAACACATTTATTATACTTATTACTACCAAACTACCACTAACTAAATTAACTTTTCAAAATTCAAAGTGTTTTACTTTTTCAAACACATTTATCATACCCCAACGGTTATACAAGACATAGTTATTTACACATATGCTCTCAAATGGCTATAAACCTTATCTTCTATATATTTAACAATTTTACTCTCAATAATTAAATAATTTTTTTAATTATAAATCTCCGTCTTCTTTTGAAAATATATCTTGTATTTTAATTTATCTTATGTTCTATGCTCTCTTGTGTTCCACTTTCTTCGGTATTTTATTTTGTTCTTATAATTTTTCTTAACAACAACATTGAATAAAATCAATAATTCAACTAATAGGAAAAATCATTTTCAGTGGTTCAAGATAAAATATTTTTCAATGCTTAGTTCGGTATCACTCAAGATCTAATTGTTGGCAACTCACAAACACAAATTAATTTTTGAAATCATGTGTTCCAAAATTACATGAAACACCAACGATCAAGCTATACGAACACAAGTTTCTATCCAATATCATTTGGTGTAATCATGCGGATCTACAATAAATTCATGGGCACCTCACACAAATTAAAAATAAAACATAAAATGGAATACTGAAGTGGATAAGGTAAGATTTTCATTTATATATTTAGTAGTTAACTTGAATTTATGTTTCTAATTTTTAATAAAATTTTAAATTCTTTAAGTAAAATTATTGTTTCATAAGATAAAACAAGTAATTTTTTTTTGAAACATTATTAAGCAATGTTGCAACATAGCATGAAATGGCAAGAATATATTTCCTCAAGAAGACAAAGACTTTTATAACAACAAATCCCTTCTCATCTTCATTATCTCAAGTTTTTAAAACACTAATTTGTCTCAATTCCAAGCAAGATTTAGAGAGATATATCGACTCTCAAGAATTAAAAGACCTATCAGAATGAAAATTGAAAAAGAATCACATAAGAAAATAAAATTATAGATGTTTTGAGCTCTCGATTTTGTGATTTAATGAAAATATTTAATAATCACTAAAAAATAATTAGAATAGAATAAAGAAAGGTAAAATTGATGGAAGACATGAATGAAGGGGGAACAAAAAAAAAAGATGACATAATTATGATGATGGATACTTCTAATATGGAGCCTTGGACACTTATCATAAGTATCGTAAGAATGAGATCTTAGCTAAACTAGAAGCATATTAAAAAAATATTAACTTTATGTTTATTCTCCTCATTCTCCATGATGATGTATCTTATTTTATATAACTTTGAATTTTAATGAATTGAAGTTTTAAAATTTTTATGAATTAAAATTTTTTAAAATACCAAATATCACATTATGAGTATTTTAATTCAAAATACAATAAATATTGACATCCCATTGTGTATTGGTGATCATTAATGGTATAGGTGGCAAGAGGAATACGTCCTTCAATTAACTCGATAAAGATATGAGACCAATCAAGAATGTTTACATTATTGTGGGATCTAGGCATACAAAAAAATATGTCATATACACAAGTCATACGACGCCACTATCTTGAAAATAATTATTGATTTATGTACATGGTCGGTGTATTGTCCATACCACATAGTTAGACAGTTTTTTTCATTTCCATTGCATATAATGTAAACTCCCCAACATTCTACGAAACTCACATTTCTTCCTTTCTTGTAAAAGTCTAACAATATTTACCTCTGTTAGTGATCTCAAATATTTTTTTTTTCAAAATTTGGGAGTATAGATAGATAAAATCTCTTTTAAGGACTTGTAGACATCCTATTTTTGCACTCGTCTAATCCAACATCCCGTCACCCCGATTATTGTGAATTCTTAATGACGAAAGCAGGATATGCTCGTGAAAACATGATCTTGTAAGATGTCTTTCCCAATCCTCCATATCCCAATATTTTTCCTTCACTCTTTCATTTCTTGACACACTCGACATAAAAATTTCATCAAATGGCTACCGAGACAATTCATCGATTTTTTTTGCATAAAATGGCCATTATGTTGACCCATCAAGTTTTGTGCATAATACATGTCTCATTGGTTCAATTAAATTAATAAAAAATCACAACTTTTTCCAAATTCCCTTATATAATTTAAAAGAACAATTTTAATTTTGAAAATTAAACCATAAGATTCGATTGGTCTACTTGGCATAAAATGATGACGATGATCGGGTTCAAACTCTTGGACCTTTGACTTTGACTTAGATTATCTAATTTTTACCCATCGGATATTAGTTTGACTCTAATAGAGATCGATCACCTTGATCGGGTGGGTTGAGTCTAACACCTTCTAAAACTCATAACTTCACCTCATACCTATTTCTTTTACCCATGGATCAGTCCTAGTCCAATTTAGAGTCATTTTATGATTTTTTTACCTAAACTAGGTGACAACTCTCTATTCCCCAAAAAATATTCAAACTCGATCAATTTTGAAAAGAATCGATTAATGCACTTTCAAGACTTGAATATCATATTTTCATCAATTTTTACATACTCATTCACAACATCAACAAATATGTCGCAAGCAAGCATTTTGATAGCTACAGTCATTTTTTTAGATCAGATAATCCAATATTTTTTATGACATCATTTTTTTGGATGAAAAAATCATCATGTTGTTTTATAGAATGTAAGATACGAAGAAATAGTGGGTGATGCATTCAAAAATGCCTTTGAAAAATGTTTGTTGGGTAAACAAGATTATCAACGAAATAATCTTTAATTAGTCACTCGTTGCCGGTGATTCTATCACAATAATTTTTTTGTCAATCTTTTGAAGAACTAACATGCCTCTATTGATTATCTTGTTATGTGTTTTCATAGAATTTTAATGCAAGACATTGCACTATATTCGTTCTTCGATCTTCATGACATGATGATTCATCGAAGTCTCCTTTCAAATTAACTTCCTTTAATTAATCGTTGTAGTGTTTGATATGATTATTCATGATAAAATATTGAATTTATAAAAATTAAAAGGAATAGTGGTTGGTAGGATAAGTCGTTGTGAATGGTTGTAGGTAAGAAGAATGATTATGATTGATTGGATGAATGGTGGTGATTGATAGGTGGTTGATAGAATAAATGGTTGTGAATGATTGTTGGTAGGATGGATGATTGTGATTAAAATGAAAAAAATAAAATGAATGATTAAAAGGAGAATATGACATTTGAATTTGAGATGATGCATTGGAAAAAATCGTTTTAAATTTGACATTTGTTTCACTTTTTAATCTCAAAAAATAGAATTACTAAAAGTAATTTTAGATTACCATTAGAAACACTTGTGTTATCAATAAATTTTGGCATGAAAATGTTCTAATACTAAATGATGTATTTTAGTTTTTAATTGGGGTACGTTAAAAAAATTAAGAAATTGTGGTGCAATAAATAAAATTGGGGTGCCAATAGAATTTCTTAACTTTTATTTATTAATTATCATTTTACCCTCTTTTACCAAAAAATGCAATTTTTTAAGAATAAATGACATTTTTTTATTGAGACACAGTATTAAAACACTCAAAATATAATAATTTTCTTAAAAAATGAGATAGAGATAACATTATCAGTGGAGATATTCTAAACTATTAAGAGCCCGATACTATCCCCTTTCATCATATTTGAAGTTTTGACTTGATAATCATTTCTTTCTCTCCTATTTTTTTTTTCTTATTTGTCTTCTTCCCTTACTTTATATTGTATTGGATTTAGAGTTAGGGTTTAATACAACTAACTTTTATGTCTATCAATGAAATTTATTACTGAGATAATTTTTTTTTCTAATCCTGATAGATCTTAGTTGCAAATTGTAGAATTATTAATTGTAAATTGTGTGCTATGGCTATTGAAACATTCGAGATTAACATTTAAATAAGAGTCTTTTACTGGAGACCATGGTCAAAGGGCATGTTGTTACTTTGAAAACACGAATGTCTCAAATATTTTTCCCAAACAATGACATCCTTTCTAAATGATTCAATCTTCCACAAAAGACCATCGTCAATGGCATGCATGAAGTTGAACAATTTTTGATTTTTAGCTAAAAAACAAGCGCGGAGATGCAAACGACATAAAGAAGAACATTAACCTCAAACTTCTAGGTTTTTCTCTCCTTTTTTGAATCTTTGGTTTCGAGACGTTGGGCACATAAGATGAGAAACTCCCAAAACTAACTAGTTATTTTGTTTGTTTTTTGGTTGATTTAATTCATTTTTCCCTTCTAAAGTTGAATTTTTTTATATATGATAATTGATAATTTTGCTATTTTGTTAAGCTTTCTGTTTAGTACTTTGAATTGATATATTGTCTTTGTTATTTCTCTTAACTAACCATTTAATTTTCTATGTCGGATGTTTAAGTATGTGAGAATCTAGGATTTTATTTGTATGATTCTTTCTATGATTATTTTATGTCGGATGTTAGTTTTTTTACCTTTTATATGTCATTGGATTTTTTTTTTCCAAATATCATTACGATTTAGGGGTGAACATTGGATTGGGTCAAACTAAGAATCAAACTGAATCAAAGCATTTTGAATTGGGTTGGTTCGATTTTAACATGCTTCAGTTCGATTTTGGATTGTTAAAAAAATTGACTGATTCGATTTTCAGTTCAGGGGTATCATAGAACCAAACCAATATATAATTATATTATAGAGTGTTGATTATATGATGCGGTTTTGGCGCACACCTTTAACGCTAACTGACGTGTTTGCTCATAGTCCAACAAACGTTTGACATGCGGCGCGAATGACATCAATAAAGGGAGCTTCTTTCTCTTGCCCACTGCCCACATATTTATTTTTTTAGATTTTAAATCTTAAAAAGGGTCATTGGGCCCACATTGATAATCACATTTACAATCCAATAACACAACCTTCTAGATTTCATTAAAATATTCACATTAAAAAAATATTGTGTTTTTGAGCTTGGTCTAAGGTGTTGAAAATAGATGGCCAATGAGCACCCAAATTTAAAAATAAAATTCAACGGGGAAAATAACTATTTTTTTAAGTTCATATAATTTTGTCCCCTGCAACTCCATTGCATCAGATCATGATTTTGAATGTCACAAGGTGATCAGATCATAAAAGTCTTATTTTTCACTATGGGTAAGAGAGAGAGAAAAGGACGTTAGCTAATAACTAGGTCATATTATCAAAATTCTATATATATATATATATATATATATATATATATATATATATATATATATATATATATATACACAAAAATAGAATAATAGCGAAAGTCTATATACATCTAACAACGTAAGATAGATCAGAGTACGGAAGAAGAAAATAATATACATGATTCTATTGAAACTCTTTTATTTAACAAAAATCTTTACGTTCAACCAAAATCTATTTGACAACCTGGATGAACTAACGTCGTTAATGGGTATAGCCGCAATGCTCATTAGGTAAATGGCTTTGGTCGTCTATCTGATCTACCAGATAATCCTTATTAACATACTTTACACGAGTATCGTCAAGTGTGAAACTTGAAACTAAAAAAATAAGAAGGAAATGGTGAGTAATAATGGTTACTCAATAGGTAAACAAACAATTTCGACTAATAATCTCTCCTAGTATGAATGAGTAAGCATTTTCAATCATTTTAATACATACAAAGTTTTACGAGATAAATTACGATTAATTAGTACATATAGTTAAGATAAGTAACTGAACAATTAAAATTTATATTACATTAATCGGCTTATTCATACTATAACATTTTCTTTTTATACAATTCTAATTAATAAACTTGAAATAGTAAACATGTTTTCATTTTAGAATTCAAAATAATGCAATATATATATAATACACAATGGTAGAGTTAAGATTTTACGATTGGATCGCTCTCAGTTAGACATGGTGTTCAAATAATGTACTAATGTAAGTTTCTCATTTTGAAGCTGGTTGATGCATTACCACACTTGTGGAACCATTTATCTGGCTTAGGTTAACCGTAAGCAATGGATCTTTTTTGACATGACAAAATGTTCGACTATTAAAGACTGTTAGTGATCACTAACTAGCTATCTTTGTCTATGCCTATCAGGCATGCATGTGATTCTCATTATATATCCTCACTTGTATACAACCACATTTTCAATACATGACGTTATTCTCATACGTGTCCCATACCATGTATGAGTTTGGTTGTCCTTATCGTATATCCTAGGATAATATATCACTCTAGATGATATGATGAACTATCCATTCTACCGTGTTTGTTTATTCTTTATGTTATCCAAATCAATGCGTAAGACATGCTATCTACATCTTTTATGTTTGTCTCTCACCAAATTAATATTTAATTAATTTTGCAGGTTCCACACTTGAAATCCATAATTGAAAATTCATGAAAGAGAAGTAAAATTGATAAATGGGTTTTACAGATTAACATCAAATAGAGGAAAAAAGAAAAATCGAAATCACAACCAAAACACAAAAATGAGCGAGAGAGAGAGAGATTGAAATGTCGAGCTGTACATGTGGCATATCTGTAATGTTTGCAAAAAGACCAGGCTTTTGAAGCTCAAACGAACAGTCCCTCTGGTTCTAAGGTTTGTGAAGCGAGAACTTCAATGGTGGATGACTATGAAAGCTCTTCTAATTTTTTTAAGTGCATAGAGCAGACTTGGTAATTTCTCAAGTATAAAACTTAGAAGGCTTTGGGAAAAATAAGAGATCACAGAGAGGTTGGGAGCTGCAACGAGAAGGACAAGGAAGGGGTTACATTCATTGAAAGTTAGTAAAACGATAAACAAAAGAGGGTTTAGGTTTACATTCGTTGAAAATTCAAATAAAGATGAAGGGTATTTCAGTTATTATACCTAAGTCGTTTTCGATAACGGGTTTTGTACAAAAGCAAAATAAAGAAGCCTGCTTTACACGATTTTAATTAGAAGCTGCTTTTGGGCTTTTGTTGTTATTCGTGGGAGCCAACAAAGCCCAAACGAACATCTATCAACTGACTTTTTTGGCTTAAAAGCTAAAAGAGCTTGCTTTTGAAGCTCACATGAACAGCCCTTAAGTTTGGCATACCTGATGAGTTTCTTTTGAAATTAAAGTTGGATACCTATGAGGATACGTGCGAGTATAAAAAATTTGAGTTTCTTGAAATAATTTGTCAACATTTTTTAAAAGTGTTTGTACACTTTGACATTAAACATTTCATTATTGAGATATGGGGACAAGGGGCTAACAAATTTCAGGTGACGGATGTACAAATAACGAGTGATGGGAAATAATTGTCAAACATATTGAAATTCACAATATGCGTCATCAGGCTACTAAATTGGCTAGTTTTGCATTACCTTAAATAAAAACATACACATTGTTCATGAATACTATAAATGAACTATCCAAATAAATTTGCGAAATTCGATGTGAAGAAATGTCAAATCACATGGTTTCTGCAATGGAAGATACACATGAAAAATATAGTAACCTACCTCAATTGTTACTTTTGGACCTGAATATCTCGCAAACAAAGAGTATGAAGAAGGATAAGAAGGGAAAAGAAAAAATTTATATTACAGGTAGATTAAAAATAATATTGAATTGAACCAATAGAATAAAAAAATAAAGTGTACTTCATGTCACAAACTCGAACACATAAACAAATATGTCCTATAAATCCAAATCGAAAGAAGAATAATTTTACTACCCAAGATAATTTTAATTCTCATTGTAAGATAATGTCTTACTTTAAGCTATGAGACTACGTTGAATTATAACATAAAGTGTTATTTTTTTTCCTTAGATAATGATAATATATAAGAATTGAACTAGGATATGAAAAGCGATTAGGAGGCATTAAATAGGGGTGTCAATGGATAACTGAAATTTGAATTTGAAAAATCGGATATTATCCGAAATTTTTGGATATCAATTCGAATTCAGATGTTATTTTAACATTCGAATGTTATGAAACAAACATTTTGGCAATATCCGCTCCGATTTAAATTTATGTCTTTTTATATATATATATATATATGGGTCCCGTTCAGCAACAAAGGGCCCGTGTGGATACAGGAGCCAGAAGTACTTAAAATATAAGTACTTCCAGAAGTACTTTCTAAAGCACTGTCTCAAGTAGCTGAATACGTGTTGTACGTTTGGATACAAGATCTGAGAAGTACTTCTCATAGAGTTTTGTGTTAGGAAATTATTCTGTATTCTGTTAAAATGACCAAAATACCCTTATATGTAATAATTACTGTTTTTAACATTATAACTCAACAACATATGCTAAAAAAAAAGTAACAGTTATTATTTTTATTAAATAAAAACATTATAACATCATTTTATATTCAAAATATACTTATTCTTAATTTTTTTAAATTCGACAGAACCTTCCCTAAATATTAGACATGTGTAAAATAAAACCTGTATAAAAACATAACAACTATCATATAATAAAACCCGTATCATCATACATAAAATCATATGTAATAATCACACCAACATATGTAAAATAAAAAGAAAACATTCATAAATAAAATTTATATATGATCGTCATACCAATAAACAAAGATGTTCATATAGTAAAAACATACTAAATTTACCCAAAAATATAATTTATTCAGTTAATAGTAACTTTTAAATAATAAAATTATATAATTATATCACGTCGATCATAAGCTTCTTTTATAGCTTCAGCTATGACTTCTCTCCTACGTTTCATTTCTCTCTGTCTTTCTCGTTGTGAACATCTTGAGGGTCCAGGCTCATCTACACTCCTAGGGACGGCTTCATCTATATAATCTAATTCTTCGTATATAGTAAATTCAACATCTGCCAAAGTTTCATTTCGAATGAAATTGTGCAGTCCCATGCAAGCAATAACGATATCCCTTTGAGTATCAATGGAGTATGTGTGCATGTCCCTAAGAATTGCCCATCTTGCCTTTAATACCCCAAAACACCTCTCTATAACATTACGCAATGAGGAATGAAGATGGTTAAATAACTCCTTCTTTTCCTTCTGCCATGCACCCCGTCGAAAGTCTTGTAAATGGTAACAAACAACCCTATATGGTGTCATGTACCCATCCATCAATGGATATCCAGAGTCAACCAAGTAATATTTACCTACAAATGAATAATAATTTTATTATTTTATATATATAACATATAATTGAATGTACTTTTAAGTAAAATTTTGAATACCAACCTGACGGAGGGTGAGGAAATCCCGAATTAGGATTATTTATGATTTTTAAGAACACGTTCGCGTCATTTGCTTGTCCCTCCCAACCAGCAACTACATATGTGAAGAACATATCGAAAGAGCATACAGCCATTACATTTTGTGTTGTACCTTTTCGACCTAAATATCGAAGTTGATCTGCTATTGGAACTCGTGCCCCAATATGAGTACCGTCAATCGTTCCCACACAATCCTTCATATAAAAAGAAATTTTATTTTAAAGATTAAATATTATAATTTTTTTGAATTTAACTTTAAAATTACCTTAAAGAAAGGCCAGAATCTTCGATTTGTGCGAATTTGATGAGGGATCTCATCCAAAGAACGAGGTACAATGAGAGTTTTGCACAATTCAAGGACAGCTTTCAAGATTCTATGAAAGTGTCTACTCACGGTTTCTTCAGAACGTTGAAATCGATCACCAACACTTCGCATGCCCTCGTTTTGTCCCAATATCTTCAAGAACATTCCTAAGGATACTTCCAAAGAAACGTTCCTTGTTCTTTCAAGACCCACCTCTTCGTGTAAAGTATTGCATAATTTTTCAAATACATGTTTCTCCATTCGAAATTATTCGTGACATATTGCATTATTCACAAACAAAACATAATTCATATAATTTTGTCCAGTAAAATTACAATTAGTCTTTGGTTGTCGAACTAATTTATTTTTACGAACCGTGCGATAATGATTTGCTGCAGCAAGTGTAGCCATACATATAATCTCATCGTCTGAATCTGAATAATCCATCTTGTTTCTGTTTACATTATTAATAAAAAAAATATATCATTTAATATTCCATATTAATAATCATATAAATATATTCAATTTATAAACAATCATATAAAATATTAAAACAAACATTTTTAACAATCAAACCATAATCCATGAGACATAATCAACAATCCACAAACCAGAAATAAATAGAAACTTAATCCATACAGAATAAATCCAAACCATAATCCATGAAACAAATTTTCTTTTATTAACCACATAGTTCACAAAAAAAAATGATTCATAAAAGACCGACCCATAAAGAAAACTATGCTACCCTCTAGTGATCACCACAATAACGACGGTATTCAAAATCAATGTACGATAAACGAGCATCATTTGTCGGCAAGTTATAAAAGGCATTCCTAAAATCTACACTCTCCACGAACTTGGATACCACATAAGAATATCGATTGCTACCTATAGGAATCTCATCCATTAATTCATTAAGAAGTGGCAAGCATTCACCGGGAGTAAGCTTTTTTTGCTCGTTTGAAAGTTCATCTTTATGAATTTTTGATTGGAAAAGATCTACCAAACGACTGAATTCAACCTCGAATAAATCAGATTTTCTTCCCTTTTTGCGTTTTGATCTAGAATCCCCACTTATTGATGACCTTCTCTGTGATGGTCTTGAACTTGGTGACTCATCAATATCATCATCAGGGTGAGTTGGGAGTATATTTTCTTGTGTCGCTAGAATGTATTCAGGAGTCATCATCATCATCATCACCATCATCAGCAATTGACTCATTCGTCATGTTTGTCGTTGTAGAATATCGAATACGAGATCCGGTAGCTGTGGTACCACCAAATAACTTGTCCAACTCATCTCTATGGTCCAATGCCTTATAACGAAACTTATTATCTCCAGAATGTTGTTATAAAAAAATGATAAATATTATTAATAGATATTTATTGACATCTTTATAAATAAGTGAAATTAAATATATTAAAAAATATGCATTACCATTTCTCGTTCAATCCACCATTCATCGCTCATGATTATAGAATAACCGTTCCAACCGATTCCAGTTACACTCATTAGATTGGATCAAGCCTTCCAATCTAATTTTGTTTTGTTCCAATGATTTTTGAATTGTTTTTGTTCGAATTTAAATCCTGTTTTCTTGAAAAATTCATTTCGAACAAACTTCCATCCTAACTTATCTAAAGTTGGCCCATTTCTATGACCTTGCGTGACTGCTTTAACACATAGCTCAACAAAGGTCTTGTGTAAATACGGACTCCAATTTGCTTTACCATTGTCATTTTGTGTTGCAACTTGTTTGTCCTTGTTCATATTTGTTGTTTAAGAAGGCATCTTAAAATGAAAACAAACAAATATGTGGGAAAAAAAATAATAAATGTTTAAAAGAAAAAAATTAATTATGTGTTAGAAAAAAACATAAATAAATCAGGTGTTAGAGAAAAATTAATCACAACAAACTGATTTTGATAGGATTTAAAACCAATAGAAGAGATAAGACAATGTATGTCTAATGTAGGACTTGTATTACGTACTCTTAAGATTGTTTACAATTAGGATAAGGCTCATATAAAATCCTAAATCTAGCAAATAGAAATATAATAGACAGAGAGAGATAAAGAATACCCTTACTATTGATAATGCACCCAGAATGCACAAAAAATTATCAGAATACCTTAAAAAAATATATAATTACACTAAATATATATATAAATATAATAAAATTATATTAAAAAATTATAAAAATAATTATTTTCAATTTAAATAAATTTATAAATTTTATAATTCTAACGAAATTTCGGTAGCATTTCCTCTTAAAAATGGACGTATGAAATTTTTCTGATAAAAAAATACCTGCATAATACACAATCTAACATCCATGCAACAGTTCATATAAATATTATCAATTCAAGCACCCCAATATGTCATCAAAGCCTAAAACACGACCTCGAATGAACATGAGACTAATTCTAACATAAATTCATCCCAAAACATTAGCAAACCATGAAATTTTATCTTCAAAAGTCACAATGAAAAAAATCAAACACATCTAGGGATGAGGAAACTAGTAAAAAATAGATTCTGTGATAACCCAATCCACCACAGACTACAATAGAAATTATAATTGCAAGAAACAAAAAAAAACTTCAAGATTTTATACATCACCCATAGATTTTTAACAAAAAAGAAAAAAAAGTTAATAATCTACATCACCCAAACATGCTAACAAACAACTTTTACTAAAACCTCACCAATTCGTATATAACACCAAAAAAACTACACACAGTTGGTGTGGTGTTAGTAAAAATTAGTGTTGCAATCGTAACTCTCTTAAAGAAATTCAATAATACTATGTTTAGGCACTTAGACTTCCAATCAATGATTACCAAGTTGCATTTGAACTAGCTTTATTTGCATATATGATAGAGGTGAATGCATCCATTATAGGATCTCATGTCATAGTTATGCACCTGAGATTATATATCAATGCTAGTAGATTACAGTTTAAAAAGTTTTTCTCCATTTTATATATAATTTTGGTTTGTTTTTCACTAATCTTTGCTAAATAATAATAGGGAAATGTTCAACACCCTAAGCTTTACCCTACACTTTAATAAACGTGTTTTGTCCTACATGGGTTAGAAGTCTTGGAATGGGCTGATTTTTGATGAGGATGATCTCTATGATTAGAAGATCATCCTCACCAAAAATCAGCCCATTCCAAAAAATTTAGCCCATGTTTACAAGTTGAAAAATCGTGGACCGTCCATTTTTTGCAAACCATTTTTTATGGGGTTAGAAGTTTTGGAATGGGCTGATTTTTGGTGAGGATGATCTCCTCACCAGAGAGATCAGCCTATTTTAAAACTTCTAACCCATGTAGGACAAAACACGTTTGTTAAAGTGTAGGGTAAAGCTTAGGGTGGGGAACAGGACCCATAATAATAGGCATAGAGTCAAGCTTGGTTTGTTGATATATCGCAATGCAACCTTGAGATCAAGAGTTAAATTTGGTGCATTCTAACCATTGCTTGGTATTGAATCCTGACCCAATTCATCAAGCAATCTTCATTTAGGACAATTAGGGATTAGATTAAATCGAGAATCATTGGAAAACTTCTAAATCTATATGATTTAGAAGTCTCCATAACCAAGATTTCTTATTTGAAGGGCATTTGCAATGGTTATGGACTTGGAAGGACAACTCCGATCTCACGAGTCTTATATAGAACTCCAGCATTGCTCACAAATTTAATTTCGAGGTTCTTCTATAAGTATGGGGTATTTTAGCTACTAAATAGATAAATAAAAACATTAAAAATCACCCAAAATTATATTTGAAAGTTGTAGATATTTGAGAGGCTGTAATTGAACAACATGCTCTTACACGATTCAAATCACTCAAAATAGATGTTCGCATTTCAGTTTTAAAATCAAAACTTTGCTGAAATTCCCAACGGAGGCTTCAGATTGACTCAACTCAACCAAAAATTAAATAAATAAATAAGTAAATTCAATCTCATCCATGAGCAAGCAATATTCATCCACTCTAATTAGTTACACAATATATCAAATATATCAGCTCAAACATGCAAGTAATGAAGTACAAAGCATGAACATACTTCACCTCAAAACGTTTGAAAAAAAAAAAAAAAAAACACTTCACAAGAAATGAGACCTAAGCATCTTGATGATAATTTTGGGTTAATCCCCACTTTGAGCTTATACAATTACAATAGCGAGACCACCATTATAATATTCAGTAAAAAAATCCGATCCAAACAAATCCATTCCTCTTATTACAAGTAAACATAGGAAAAATACGAATGGAATTCGAAGGAATCAATGATTTACAGATTGTGTTGAAAGTCAGATTAAAATAATAAAAAATAAAAACTGAAACCATAGGCTATAGTCCTACATATCCTTCCTCTTCAACCCATTAGAATAAGTTTTTAGCAAATGTTCCTAAACATAAACATTGGCGAAAATGAAACACCAACAATAACAATTAACTTTATTTTTATTTTATTTTTTCTAAAGAACAAAAAGGCCGTTCTAAAAAAAAATCAAAATTGAGTTTCTAAACAGATTTGTCGACTGAACCTCGACAAAGAAAGGTAACTCTCAATTTTGATTTTTTTTTTAAACCATTTGAAAAAAAATCAAACAAAATTGAGTTTCTAAACAGATTTGTCGACTGAACCTCGACAGAGAGAGGTAACTCTCAATTTTGATATTTTATATTTTTTTTTTATAAAATCATTTGAAAAAAAATCAAAATTGAGTTTCTAAACAGATTTTGAGAAGAAAGCGAGGTTTAGTTGAAATTTCAAAGAGTTTTAAATGAGAGTTACCTCTCTCTGTCGAGGTTCAGTTGACAAATCAGCTATAGAAGACAATCCATTGAAGAACAGATGAGGGTTATACCTCACGGTTGTGTTTTCAATCGAAAACTTCAAAGTGGGATTAAAAAAGTAGAAAAATTACCTCTCTCTGTCGAGGGTTTCAAGGATGAGAACGATCTCGCCACCGTTGAGAGTGCCGTTGAGGGTTTCCGTTGATGGGGTTAGCCACCGTAATCGCCGGAGGGAGAAGCCAGTCAGAGGAAGAAGACAGTCGGAGGGAAAGAGATGACTCGGCTCTGTCGAACGAGTCTCACGATCTGCTTCAATATATAGTGCGGAGAAGAGAGTTACCCTATTTTACGTTTCGTTTATCCTAGAGTTACCCTATTTTACGTTTCGTTAATTTAGGATAAAATACCGATAAAATAAAACGAGGGGGTAAACTTGGAAAATTGTGAAAAAATTTGACGGGAAAATTGTTCTCCGCAAAAACGAAATTGAGAAGTACCAATTTCGGTACTTCTCATAAAAGCACTATTTTACCTCTTTTAAAAAGTATTTTTTCAAAGCATCAAATACCCAAACGACAAAGTAAGTGCTTCTGACTCCCTGTAAGAGTCAGAAGCACTTTGAGAAGTCAATTCAAACAGGCCCAAACATTTTGACAAAACATTTTTCAAAACATGGGTTAAAGGTTTTGGAACGGGCTGATTTTTGGGGACGATGATCTCTAGGAGATCATCTTCACCAAAAATCAGTCCATTCCACTAGAGATCATCCTCACAAAAAATCAGTCCATTCCACTAGGGATCATCCTCACCAAAAATCAGTCCATTCCAAAACTTCTAGCCCTAGTTTATAAGTTGAAAAATCGTGGGCCGTCCATTTTTTGTAAACCATTTTTGATGGGGTTAGAAGTTTTGGAATGGGCTGATTTTTGGTGATGATGATCTCCTCACCGTAGAGATCATTTTCACCAAAAATCAGCCCATTCCAAAACCTCTAGCCCCAGTTTACAAGTTGAAAAATTGTAGACCGTCCATTTTTTGTAAACCATTTTTGATGGGGTTAGAAGTTTTGGAATGGGCTGATTTTTGGTGATGATGATCTCCTCACCGTAGAGATCATTTTCACCAAAAATCAGCCCATTCCAAAACCTCTAGCCCTAGTTTACAAGTTGAAAAATCATAGACCATCCATTTTTTGTAAACCATTTTTGATGGGGTTAGAAGTTTTGGAATGGGCTGATTTTTGGTGATGATGATCTCCTCAACGTAGAGATCATTTTCACCAAAACTCAGCCCATTCCAAAACCTCTAACCCATGTTTTGCCAAAATGTTTGTTGCTGAACATTTCCCTATATATATATTAAGTTTTTTCAATGTAATCTTCTCTCCCAACCAAAACGCAAGAACCAACAGGTGGGGAACCGTGCAAGCTCCGATTCTCTCTCACAGTAAAACTTTAACCCCCTATTTTTTTCGACTGTGCGAGTTCTACAACCATCTTCTTCGACTGGCGAGCATCCAACTCTCTCTCTCTCTCACACACACACACACACACACACATACACACACTCACACACACACACACACACACACACACACACACACACAGTAAAACCCTATTCTTTTACCCTTCAAAATCCATCGGCTTCAACCTCAATGAAAATAATATTGATTTAAAAAAAAAAAAAATCTATTTCTTCAACGTTGATGTAAATCTTTATTCGAATTTTTCATAATTTTTTTCAAAAATTAAAGTTTATATGATTTTAAGACCATTTTTTTTCTTTTATACTCGAAGTTTAAACTAAATCTTCAACCTATTTCAATCTTAAAATCTTCAACCTACGAAGCTTGCAAGGTCAATTTGATTTTTACAAATCGATTTGATTTATCGAATCAGATATTATCGGATATCTAATATATTTTTCGAATTCGAAGTCGAATCTTAATTAGTGGTATCCAATCGGATTGGAATTCGGATATCAATATTTTTTTTTCAGATTCGAATTCAAATATAGCATTATCCGATCGGATATCTATCCGTTGACGGTCCTAGCATTAAATACTAGGGAAGAGAGGTGTTTACTTGACTGTTTCGATTTGCAATTATTTGAGGAGTAAATTGTAAATAAATAAAAATTTAAAACACACATAAAATAAGTTGTTTTTTAAAAGAGATCCACCGTTGGATCGTGGAATATCCAACGGCTATGAGTGTGTATATATATAAATTAACAAATAAAATAAACTAAACACAGATTACATAAAACTCATTCTTTCATCTCCTCTCTTCTTCTTCTTCTTCTTCAAGGTGAAACAAACCCTAGCCGTCGTCTCCCTCACCAGCCGAGTCCCCGTCGCCACCTCTTCGGAAAATCGAGGAGGTAAGATCTCTCTATCTGTCTGTCTGTCTCTCTCACGAATTAGTAAGGGCAACGCAGCCATAGTGATAGCCAAATTCGTGCTGCTCTGCTGCTGGAGTAACATTGAAGTTGACATCTCGTTTGGAACATTGGTGTGCACAGATACAATCACAGAATCATAGATGCTTCTCAATCGTATCTCGATGAGAAAAGCATCTTCGTTTCTATAAACACATCCACGTCAGCAAGGTCTCCAACGTTTGGGACATTGGTGCTGGAGTATTGGGCAACCTAGAAGCTTTTGTTTCCAAGCCATCTATGAGTGGTGCTGCTGGAGTAACATTGAAATTGGCATCGTTTGGGACATTGGTGTGCACAGATGACATAACCATAGATGCTTCTCACTCGTATCTTAATGAAAAGCATCTATGGTTCTATAGACACATTCACTTCAGCAAGGTCTGAAACGATGTCAATTTCAATGTTACTTGAGCATTTTCCTTGTTTTATATGGGTTAAAATGGGTGATTTACGGTTCTTGAATTTGTTTTGTTGGGTTTTTGGGATATGGTGTGGGTTGCCCATATTAATTAGTGGGGTGCTTTTATAATTACCCCACTTTTGACAGAACATTTAGTGGATGTTGTTGAAGTTAATTAATTAGGGGTTGTTATTTTCGTTAGTTTTTGTTATCAGTGAAGCTTTGCTTATGTTGAAATTTTAATATTTTTTTTGCTTAGTCTTAGCTATTTTAATTATTGAAATTAATAAGTAGGAGAACTGAGAACCAAACCCATCTAAGGTTGGTTTGGGTTGGTTCGGTTTGGTTCTGGATTTGTAGAACCGATCATGTTTGGTTCAATTCCGATTTTGCCCCCAAACCGAACCATGTGCACTCCTGATTGCGATTTATCACACAGTAATAAAAGGAGATTAATGGGATTTGGTAAACTATTGAAATTTTAAGCTGAAGAGCGATTATTGCAACTTTAGCTCTTGTTTCAGATGGTGATTGTATATGTGATAATTTGGGTTTTTCAGCCTACAAGTACCAGATGTCATGCAAAATTTAGTAGCTTAACATGCCAGATCTTTTGATGCTAATTAAATTAATATTTCCTTAATTGAACTGAAAACCCTAGAGTGTGGATTGTAAGAGAAACATCATTTGAGTATTTCTATAGGTTTACACTATTAGGCTTATTTGAACCAAGCCTAAGATGTTATATTTGTTCCATGAAGTGGGCTAGCCAAACACAAGAGTTAGATTTTTGTCCAACTCCCTCCCATATGGAATTCCTATGGACAAACAAACATGGGAGTTCATTTGACACCAAAAACCAACTCAAAAAACTCAAACTTCAGCAACCCTGCCTTCGAAATGAGCCCTTACCAGTTGTAACATTTTGAGATTGAATTTCCACTTAAGTCTACTGTTTTTTAGTTTTGCTTTATGACAATTCACTAACTATGCTTAAAAGATTATAGATATGGGTGGCAAGAGAAAGAATGACGAGGATGACAGCAAAACTATTGTAAAAGAAGAAAATGAAGGAATCCCTAATAAGATTAGAACTATATTGCCATCAATGATAAAGAACAAGGAGAAGAGATCCGCTATGCATGCTAAACTCAAGCATGAGAAGAAGCGTGATAAAAAGAAGGCGGCTAAGGCTCGAGAAGCCGCTGAGAAAAAAGCTCTCGAGCTTGGGGAAGAGGTTCTTTTCCTTATCTAATATTGTATGCAATTTTCATATTAATAGAAGGAAGACCTTGGATTCAGCTGAGATTTCTAGTTTTAAGATTAGTTTTTCGCACTAAATTGAAAGTTCTTTATTTGCTTTGTAGCTTCCACCGAAGAAGGTACCTCGTACAATTGAGAACACAAGGGAGTTTGATGAGACCATTTGCAAGCCTGATGATGAAGAGGTTCGTGATTCTCAGTCTCTTCTCTTACTTTTGATATGAGTTTTGCTTATCTATCATTGATATCTTAGTTTAGGTTTAGCAATATGGTTGATTTTAAGCCTTGATTTTGTATTCGGGACTGGGTCTTTATTTGCAATTAGGGCTGGTTGCTTTAGGATTTGTTTTTGACTCTATAAGGAATAAGAAAGTTCGCCTTTTTCATAGGCAGTTGATCACCCTCAAATGGTCTTGGACACCAATAACCTCATGGGGATTGATATTCCTCTCTCTCCCCTTTCTTTCTTATTTGATTTAAGCCACTTGATATAGGAGGATGCAACAACTACAAATTTACAACTGGTTTGCTGCTCAAGTAGTTTACTTAAAGGGTTAATTGGAGGAGTATGTGAGTACTCTACACAGCATGATAAAGGAAAAAACTGTCACTATCCACTAATCATATTACCTGTCACTAACTACTAACAAAGTGGAAAGGATTAGGAAAAGGCTCGTCTTGTGGAAAATGAAATATCTTTTGAAGGGGGGGAAGTTGACTTTGATCTGGAACACCTTCGAGCATTCCGATCCATTTTTTTGTCTCTTTTTACCCTTAGTAAGATTGAATCTTAGTTAGAAAAGTTGGTTAGGGACTTCTTGTGGAATGATATGCATGAAAATCTGAAGTTTCACCTGGTTAATTGGAAGGCAGTGTGCCGAATGAGGAAGTTGGGGGGGGGGGGGGGGCAACTTGGGATTAGGAGGTTAACGTCTGTTAACAAAGCTTTGCCAGGGAAGTGGTATTTGGCATTTTGGGGTTGAGAAAGAGGAACTTTGGAGGAAATTGCTTGCTGCGAAGTTTGGGAACAATCTGTTTGATTGGGAGGGTAAGCTGAGTAGATTGTAGTTTGAGTGTGGAGTGTGGAGAGCCATTTCTAAGTTGGGTGTTACATTGAGCGAGCACATTCGGTATGAAATGGGAAGAGGGGATCGTACTTGTTTGTGGGAGGACCGGGGGTGCAGTGATACTCCCTTACAATTTCTATTTCCTGGCCTGTATTCTTTTCTTTGAGGAAAAGACTGCCTTTCTCTACCTTCTTGATTCCTGAGAGGGGTGAGTCGTGGGATCTAGGGTTTGGAAGAAGGTTGAATGATTGGGAGATACAAGACGTTGTTTCTATCATTGATATACTTCACTCAATGGGCCTTTCGCTGGATAGGGAGGATCGTCGGATTTGGAAAACTAGTTCAGATGATTGTTTCTCGGTAAACTCTCTTTACATGACTCTCGAAGGTAATCTTGATGTGTGTTTCCCTTTTTCTTTCATTGGTCTTTTAAGGTTCCTCTAAGATTTCCTTCTTGTGGTTGGTGAACAAACTTCCCACGATTGATCTTCTTAGGCGTAAAGGTTTTTTTATTATTGATTATTGTTGCCTGTGTAAAAGGAATGATGAGTTTGTGGATCTTGTTCTCAATCGTTGTAAGGTGGCTTTTCTGGTTTGATCTTATTTCTTTTCCTTGTTTGAGGTGTCTTGGTGTCTTCTTGGTTCACTTGTCTCTCTTCTTTTTGATTGGGAATCACCATCCTTTGGTGGCAGGCGGAAGATGCTTTGGAAGCTAACTCCTTTTGCTATTTGGGTAGAAACTAGAATGTTCTATCAAAACATTTTGTGGGTACTTTGAACCATGTCTACAAGGCTACAACTACAAGTTTACTATAGAATATAGAAGAATGATTTGAAAGATAAATGTTAAATATACCTTATTGAACTCCACATAGAAGCATAATGAGAGTTCAAATTGTCATTTCGATGAAGTTGATTGTCATGCCCATCATAATCACGGGGAAAATGTTACAAGCCATAATATATTGTGTAGGAATTGGTCCCACTAAGTCTAAAAAAATTTGGTTTCTTGAATTCTGTGTGAAAGTATAACAAATGTGTGTTTAGTTAATTCTAATTGTGATTGGGAGGGAGAAAGAGGCAAGAATCCTTTGGGAGGGCTTTTCCATAGTGTGATTCTTGTTACAACAACATAGCCCAGGTTCACCTCAGTGGAGGCTTTACTCAAAGCACTATGCATTATTAAGAGTGTGTCAAAGCTTGAGAGGCATACAAGCCATCCATAATAAACCGACACCTCACGTTGCTCTGTACATTTTTAATGCCTCTTGTTAAAGGTGCACCCTGTACGTGCATTTGGTTATGGTACAACTGCCTTATAGGTTATAATAGCATAAAAAATATTTTTATATTTTTATGTTTAATGTTTTCTTCTACCATTAGTTAAATAATAATCTATTCTAAATTGAATAACATCAACAAAAAATCTCTTCCCGTATGAAATGGGACAATGCCTTTTCTTTTACTAGTTTTCCTAGAATATTCTTTTTCTTTTAATATTTAATTAATTATTTTTATTATGTTCTCTGTCTAGTTCTTATTCTAGACGGCATGGTTATGAGGCTTATTCCACCTGCACCTTGGAGTGTATGCTTATTGTCAAAATGCCTCAATCTATGCTTCACATTTAAAATATTGGTAAAGGAAGATATAAGCCTCTTCTTACAACAATTTGGAATTTGTTGGAGTATGCCAAGATCCATTTATTTGGTGTTCCATAGATATTCCTCGACTTTCCCCTCTTGGGGCGTTTATTTTGGTGGCTTCTCCCATTTGTTGTACTTTGGGACATTTGGAAGGATGGAAACAATGGAAATTTGTGGTACATTTTACCTTTTGTGGTTTGTTGGGGCATTTGGTTGGAAAGAAACTGAAGGGTGCTTGAGGGAGAGGAGCGTCCTTTAGATGTTGTGATCGTATCAATTATGAGTCTTGTTTTTTTTTTGGTGTAAAGTGTGAAAGGAGTTTAGAGCAGTCTTTTTTGAAGATTTTATGGGCAGATGGGAGTGAGTTTGTAGCATTGCCCTTGTTCTTGTTTTTCTCTTTCTCGACCACATCTTAATAAAATTTCTTGCTTTTGCTTATCAAATTTTTTATGGGAAAACTTGACTAGTAGTTTCATGTTGATTGAGTATATATTGTTTATGTCGATATCTATCATCTTGAATTTGGTTTGTGTGTGTGTGTGTGCTCTCGCGTATGCATGTCTTATGTTCCATTTTAGTTGATTGTTAAGGAACGGTTTTCTTTTTTGTTTTCCTTTTGAATTTTTTCCTTGGATGGTCATCTCAACCAATTCAATTGTAAGGGCCGGTACTTCAAAAGACATGCATTACACTTCTTAGACACTTCAAAAATCTATAACCTTGCAATTTTTAGACACTTCATCTTTATGTGACAATACCTCATTGATAGTGCACCCACCCTGATGTGTATTAGTTATGCCCAGTTAGCATTCTGGCCTACAACTTAACCAGTTATCTAGGTCTTCCTCTTGGTGCATCCTATACTAGCAAGGAAATTTGGGATTCAATTCTTGAAAGAATGGGGAAGAGGCTGAGCACATAGAAAGCCAAGTATCTATTCAAGGGGGAAGTTAACTTTAATTAAAAGCACGCTTGCAAGTATCCCAATTTATTGCCTCTCACTTTTTCTTCGCCTTGGAGTGTGGATTTGAAGTTGGACAGGATTTGTAGGAATTTCTTTTGGCATGATAAGGAGAATAGAAGAAAGTACCATATAGTGAGTTGGAAGAGGATTTACTTTTCTAAGAACAAAGGGGGCTTGGCGGTTAGGAAACTTTGCATTGATGGATGCGGCTCTTTTGACAAAATGGTTGTAGAGATTTGGGGAGGAAGATGATGGTCTTTGCAAAGAGATTGTGTCTTAGAAATATAGTGTAAAAGAGTTTGGGTGGGAGAGTAAGGAGGGGTATAGGTTGTGGTGTTTGGAAAGGCATTCTTAGATGCACACCTCTTTTCATAAGAAAGTGTGGAAAGGAAATAGGATCTGATTTTGGGAAGATTTGGAAGGAATGTGTACAAATAGTGAGTGCCACGTAGTAAAGAGCGACTAGACGTATTTTTATTTTAGAAGACTTGTGGTGTAAGGAGTTGCCTCTATTGGAGCTTTTCCCAGTTCTTTTTGCAATCTCAACTAAGAAGGGGAGGCCGATCAGGGGTTTTTTTGATGAAGGATAATGCGTCAAGATTGTCGGATTTTGGTTTTAGAAGGAATTTTAATGATTGGGAGCTCACAAGTTTGGAGGGACTCTTGGAATTGTTGGAGGCAATCAATGTATGTGTGGAGGAGGATCGAAGTCTTTGGGTCGGCACCTGAGATGAGGTTTTTCTATAATGGATCAATTGATCAAAAGAGGATTCTAAACTCCAAACTGTTGCTTGATGTGTTTAAGGGATGGGTAGTCAACGAATCACTTGCTTTTTCATTGTGCCATTGCCCATCGGGTTTGATCTCATTTTCTTGGGTTATTTGGAGTTTTGGGTTGCTTTCCTCCTTCTATTAAGGCTCTTTTGGAGTCTTGGTTCTCATGGTGTGATGCTTTTAGAGCCTCAAATAGGATTCTTTGGAGCATTCTACCGGGAGCAATCTTTTGGGGCCTTTGGAAGGAGGGGAATAGACGTACTTTCAAGGGCAACGTATTAGAGTTGAACGATCTTATTTATCAATATTGGATTTTTTGTTTTTTCGAGGGAAAGATGTTCATAAAATTCAATGGTATTTTCTTTGAAGATTTTGTTGTTAGATGGGACCTAGTTTGTAATTTAGAGGCAACTTAAGGGGCTGCTCGCTCTCTCGCTCTCTTTGATAAGTTGTCTTGGGGCCATCTTGTCCCCTTTTTATAAAAAAAAATTTAACTTATAAAAAAAATGTTGCATAATGCAGGGGTGGAGCCAAGATTTTCTTTTGGGTTGGGGGGAACTATACTTAAAAGATAAGGTCAAAGTGCTTTAATATGACTGATTTTGGAAGGAGAATTCATTAGTATACTAGAGAATATCTAAGTCAAAGGTGCAATCTTGTCAGTTTAAAAACATAGGGTATCTTAAATATTCACCAAAATGCCTATATATTTTCTCATAGATGAATGCAAAAATGACCTCATTACCCTTGTCTTCAACTTGAAACTAAAATCAACCAATTAATTTCTCTATTAGGTAAAATTTCCCCTAATCTTCAACCTTAAGATTTCTCTACTTTAACCTTCAAATCTAAAAAATAAGATAGGATTTTTGAAGTGAAAGATGATGAGACTTTTTGATAGAATATTTTAGAATTTTTATTAAGGGATTAAGGTGCGATTCAAAATGATGGATTGAAAATGAGGTTAAATAGATTAAAATTAATTTACCAAAGGATTCGAGCTTGAAGGAAATTGTTTTTAGGAAGAAAGATTGAAGGTTTTTTTATTAGAGGTTGAATGTGAGGGCATTTAGGTAATTTTCTACTAGTCTAGAAAAGAAGAACAAAGTCAAAGGGGCATGCCATCGGTTTTATAAAACATGGAATGTCAAATATTAATCAAAATATAGAAGGTGTCTAAATCACTCAAAAAATTAAAGGGGAGGGGGCAAGAAGGTAAAAAAGGAAATGTTTTGAAAACACAGGGATATCTCCAATATTCATAAAAATAGAGGGATATCCAAAGCACCAAAAAACTGTGGGTGGGGGGGAGGGCACGCAAATTGTGTGGTCAGGAAATTAAGTGGAAGGGAAGGGGGCAACACCATCAAAGTGGAATCATTAGTTGGAAATATGGGATATCTCAAATAATGGCTAGTTGTAGAGGGGCTGCTTAAATTATCCAAAAAGTAGGGGGGGAGGGCGAACTGCCCCTTCTTGCCCACCCTAGCTCTGCCCGTCCAGATGGGAATATAAAAGCTTATTTGGAATTTTCAAGGTCATATGTATGGTTTTTTCATAGTTATTCATTTTATATGTATTGTTCCATAGTTAATGGATAGGGTATCTCTCATACGGCGTAGAAAGTATATATATATTTTTATGGGTAAGCTGGACTTGAACCCATGACCTCATGGTTGCTTTGCAATTTGTCAAACCAACTGAGCTATAGTTCTAAGCTGTAGAAATTACATGTTTGATTTAAGCTTGAGCCGATTATATCTTAGTGGTCATATTACTTCATTTTTGTCATATTACTTCATTTTTGTAGTATATTTAATTATTTTTCTTGTTTAGCATAATTCTTCTTTCACTGTGTATGTATGCAGCTGTTTGCAGGAAATGATGCAGATGAGTTTAGTTCGATTCTTAAACGAGAATTGATTTCAAAGATATTGATCACTACATGTCGTTTCAATTCTAGTGTATGTTCCCTCTCTTCTTCTTCTTCTTTTTAATGCTTGTTAAAATGTCATTGCAAATAACATAGAAGCTATTCTGCTTTCTATCTTTCTGCAGCATTAAATGAACTTTTGGTTGTGAATGTTAGGACTTTCTGGGGGTGATTGTGTCATGCTTTGTAGTATTTGGTTTTCTTAGTCACTATGGTACTAATTAGGGATATTATTGTATTACTCTTATTTCTCATTATCTCTTTCTTATATTCTTCTTCTCCTCTTATTATTTTTCCTTTCTTCCTTTCACTTTCTCATAATTAACCCTAGTTATTTCAAAACCAAATTCATATCAGAGCAATAAGATCCAAAAGGAGCTGGTTTGAGAATATGAGAAGAGATCAGGTGTTAATGTTATCATCCATATGGCAGACATCAGCAGTCTTACGGCTAGATGGTGTCAAAATGGGTCAATAATAGGCGGTGGACCCCTAAGGCCTAGATGAGGTCTAGGCAGGGCTTAAGTGACATAAAAGATAAATGTTTCAATTTTTTATATGCAGTAAAGATCATCATACAAGAAAAAAGGAGCAAGAGAATTATATAAGTCGTCATTGCCAAGTTAGCTCCAAGCTACAGACGGAGCAAGTTGGTAAATCAACACAGCTAACATATAAGCAAAATTTTCGAGTAGCTTATGAGGTGATGTACAATTAGCATATTTGTGCGCATGTGTGATTGTACAATAGCAGTATGTGTTGAATATCACCAATTTTTTTTTATTGGTATTTTTCTAATAAAAATAAAAATAAGAAAAATTGCAATGATCACTAATAGTTCTAATTTTTTTATAATCTTTTTATTTCTAATTCATTATTGTGTATTTAATTTTCACGTTTAACAAGTAGGTAGAATGTATAAACTGAAATTTTGGATAGATCGATCCAAGAAATCTTGCTTCTTGAATGTTGAATTATTGATTCTTTCAAATATAATTTATTCTTACTTCTTGACTCTTGACTCTTTCTTGTTGAGCTTGATGCAAATGATTTGAAGAGTAGAATATGCAATTAGATTGTTAAAAAAAAAAGAACTTAAAAAGGGAGGTAAAAATAAGTGTAGAAGTGAGTTAAAATAAGAATAGAAATAGGTTAGTGTTACTTATTGAAAAAAAGGGTTAGTGTTGTACAATTTTTTTTTTTTTTTTTTTTTTGGGGGGGGGGGGGGGGGGGAATGAGTATTATAATTTTTTTTAATATCCAATGGACAAGAATGTGATCGCATATGCAATTGCATACTTATGTGTGTGATGGCATAATGATCTAATCTCATATGCCATGATGTCTTATTACTCAAATTGGCACATGCAACCTCATATGACACTTATGCATTTAAGCAAAATAAAAATCATGTAATGGCCAATATGCAAGCGGTTTAATTCCCCTTCTCCAATATCTTTTAATTTTAGACATGCCCTCCAAGTTTGGGTGAATATTTGAGAGACTCTTCATGTTTTAAAATTGATTAAATAACCATTAGACTACGGTTTCTATAAAAATATTACAAAATTTATCATCTTGACCTCACTTTTTGAAACCCTGCTTAAAACGGTGGGTCTAAGCAGTCTAGGTGGCCCAAATGGGGCCTAGGCGTAGCTTTTGACAACATTGATATCAAAGATAGAATGTGTACTCCTTTATCGATATCTTGTGAAGGCAGAATGGGACTGGTGTAAACTGGGACTGGTGTAAACTGACTACCAGATTGTTTAAATGTTTGAAGCAAATCAGCCTTCCTATAGAGATGTGTTTGATTTTATTTTGGTAACTTTTCAGTAATTTTTGTAAAAACACTATTGAGATTAGCTTTTGCAGTAGTGCTTTCCAACAACAAAAGTTATTTGGTGATGCTAATGATAGTATCACATAAATGCATATTGTGATCGAGAAAGGAAAGGCAGCAAAGAGTGGTGTAATTCTTTTGGAGATCAGGGCTTTATGACTCAACATTGTCTTCTAAACCTAGCTGGTCCACTAAGACCAAATTTCACTAAGGCGACTTGCAGTTGGTGACCATGAATGGCACTTTCTTTGAATTTGTTCTCCCCTCCCCCTTCTTCCTTCAACTTTTCTCACGAATAATCCTACATCTTAACAAATTGAGTCTTTTGCATGTTTTAGTAAATTTCTTCTGCGAGCAATTGTCTGGGGTTTTAATTCCATCATTGGTTATACATTTTTCTTTTTACAGAGAGGACCTGCATTTGTTTCAGAACTACTCTCGGTGATCCCAAATGCTCACTATTATAAGAGAGGAACCTATGACTTGAAAAAGGTGCTTTGAATTTCGAAGATGATACCAATTTTTGTTATTTAACAATTTGAGTCCTGGTTCTGGAAGAGGTGATATTGTTCTTTTTGCAGATTGTAGAATATGCAAGGCACAAGGATTTCACTTCTATAATAGTTGTCCACACTAGCCGTAGGGAACCAGGTTAGCATCGCTCCTTGGAAGGCCATCAAGGTCTCCAGATTGTGTTGAAGGGCTATTAAGTTGTTATCCATTGGGTCATGTCTTGGTCAAATATAACTGTAAAGATGAGGTGCCTGATCATATTGGGAGGTTTTATGTGAGAGAAAGCCCATGTCTCAGGCTCTTCTTCTCCCCATATATTTTTTTTCTTTTATTGTCATTGTGGGTGTTTTAATCTTCACATCTTGTTGTTCGTTCTGCAGATGCTCTTCTGGTTATTGGCTTACCTGATGGACCTACTGCACATTTTAAGCTATCGAATCTTGTTTTACGTAAGGATATTAAGGTATGTTCATTACGAGCTAATTATATTGGTTGTGCAAATTTTGTCCATTCTAGAAGGAAGTACCAGAATATGTGCAAAATGTTCTATTTTAAAGAAGATTTCCTGAAACAATGACAAACTAGGTATCCTCCAAGTTTACCATTTTTTTTCTATTTCTGGTAATCTGGTCATCCTACTTAAAAACTCTTATTTTTAGGATAGTAACCCTGATTCGTTAGGATTGGAGCAGGGTCACTAAGGAGGGAAGTGCATTTTGTATGCGTTCTTTTTAATTTTTTACATTTTGTAACTCGACACTTGTTCTATGGCTGGTTACCTCAACCAGTCTTTTTTCGATAAGGTATGTTCATTACGGGCTAATTATAATGGTTGTGCAAGTTTTGTCCATTCTAGAAGGAAGTACCAGAATATGTGCAGAATGTTCTATTTTAAAGAAGATTTCTTGAAACAATGACAAACTAGGTATCCTCCAAGTTTACCATTTTTTCCTATTTCTGGTAATCTGATCATCCTACTTAAAAACTCTTATTTTTAGGATAGTAGCCCTGATTCGTTAGGATTGGAGCAGGGTCGGTAAGGAGGGAAGTGCATTTTGTATGCGTTCTTTTTAATTTTTTGCGTTTTGTAACCATTGTTCTTTTTCTTATAATATTTGGTCAACCTTCCTGGGTCTTTTCCGTATTAACTGGGTCCCTTCTCGTAAGTTCTCCTCATTGTTAGTAGAGTGAACCAGTAATGCCTTCTACACCAGAAAAAGGATCCTTTGGGCTATGCTTCCTCGGCTATTGCTTGAGGGGTCTGGAACGAGAAAACAACAGAGTGTTCAATAATAAGAGTAGTATCTCTCTTGCAGGTTTGTTGGAGATATTGGGTTTGTTATACCTTTGGTCAAAGCATAATATAGAGTTCGCGGTGACTACTTTTGATGATTTTATTTTTAGATGGGACTCTTTATGTAATCATTGACACTGTTTTTTTCTTTTCTTTGTAGCTCTTCTTGAGGCTTTCTCGGCCTCTTTGTTTCTTGTTTTCCTCTCTAATCAATATATTATACATTTCAAAAAAATAAAATAAAATAAAAATTGCTTCTACTTATGGAAGAACTGTAAAAACCGCAGTGAATCCAATGTCACTCCAGCATTAGTGTAATAAAAATTATGGAAGGATGGTTTTAGTTACAAATATAATATGTGATGGTGTCTTTCTCCCATAAATCCCTAATGAAGGGACAAAGTCTTGATGAAAGGACTTTGACTTAAGACTCAAAAAGGAAGATCTATAATCTATTGATGAAAAATGTTGCGGTGAGACACGAGCTAGTTGTGAATTATGATCATTGACCTTATCAATTTTCTTATTTCTTAAACAATTTAAATGGAACATAGTATACTTATTATATGGGTGCTTATCAAAGGAAAAAAAAATTATTGTGGCATTTGAAATATATTTGTGAAGGAAATGAATTTTGATGTGTATTTTTTATGCCCCTGATTTGCTATGTTTTGCAGAATCATGGTAATCCAACTAGTCACAAGCCTGAGCTAGTTTTGAACAACTTTACAACACGACTGGGACATCGTGTTGGAAGGTATCAACCTCTTTCTTCATTTTCCAGTGACTGAAGATAATATTATTTGAAGTGTGTTTCTACTTGCCATATAACTGGGACGCAACACATGTTTGGTGCCTGCAGGATATGGTGTGTCACAGTAATTACCTACAAACGACATTATTTATTCTATATTTTTTCTGGAACTTCTATCATATAATGAGGATGACTCCTTTAGTTCTATTAACATTTTTCTTCCTAAAATGCCCCTTTTATAAGTCCTATACTATTAGTGGCATTTTGATATTTTCATTTCTAGCAAATCAAAATTACCAAATAATTTACAATTAAGTTTCTACGACTTTATTCCTATATTAGACCATGTGTCGCTCTCTTGATCTCTCTTAAAAAAGAATGCATCTACATCTTGCTCTTGAAATTTTTTAAAACCTTATAGTTATAACATCTAATGCACAAATTGATGTGGTCTTAATAAAACCAGCTTTCTACTGAAAATCTTTTCTCTGACATGAAGTATTTCCACATAACTGTGAATACAATATTTATTTTGATTTAGAATTCCTCTAATACCCTTTACAGTTTAACTTCTTAACATAAAGAATAATGATGAATGCATGCGGTCTTGGTGCATGGTTGGGTACGCAGCTGACTTGGCAAGGGCACAGAACCGCACATCTTTTTCATGTGTATCCTGATGAAAACGATCTATGGTTCTGTACCCTTGCCACATCAGCTGCGTACCCAACCACGTACCATGACCGTGTGCATTCATCACGACTCTAATATAAATGTAGGAAAGGCTAGTAAGTATTATTTAAATGAGTGTTCACTTTTTTATTTTAAAAGATTGTTTATTCAAGGAGTTGATTGCTGAAATTTACTTTTGTTGATACCAATAAAAGACTGGAAAGTAATCACCCTTTTGCCCACATTTAATAACACCTGGAGAAAAGGTTCCTTTTGGTCACTAGGTGATCTTCTGAACTAAAAATTTCAAAAAGTGGGCTTAGCCATAGCTCAGAGGTTCAAGGCCAGCTTACCAATAACAAAAAATTAAAATAGTACAAAAAAGGGTTACGTGGAGTGGGACCTTTAGCGGAGTCGCCCCATTGAATGAATTATTTCTGGGACAAGGCTTTGATGATGAGGGCCCATTGAATTAATTATCAATTAAATTGCCTACCTACTTTTTCAATAATATTTAATTAAATTTTATTTAGAAAAAAATGTTACAAAATCAACAACTTTACTTGAGCAGCACATTTACCACAAGTTCCCCTAGGTTTTTTTCCCCCCCAATAATTAAGCTTACAATATGAGAAGTGTATATATGCATAAGCTGATATTTATTAAAACCATATTGACTATGTATAAACAATAGTTAAAATAAATTGAATAAAGTAAATTAAGAATATTTCAAAAGTGCATCAGTGTGTCCAACATGAGTATCCAACATGGCCACTTCTTATTAAAAGAGTGTCCTTGTAGCGTATTCCACTTCAAACATGACATCATGATATTTTAGTTTCATTTGATAACTGTCCACATTTCCTGAATTTTCTTTAACATTTTCTTTTGTTGAATTGTTTTTTCTTAAGGCTGATACAATCACTTTTCCCTCAAGATCCCAATTTCCGTGGACGACGAGTTGTAACTTTCCACAATCAGCGGGATTTTATATTCTTTCGCCACCATAGGTTTGTCTATAGTCCATATCTTGTGCTGAATGCTGCATTCTTGGCCAAGGGTCTGAGTATTAGATTTTGCAATGTTGTAACTTTTGTTTCTTTTATGCTACCAGGTATATTTTTGAAAACAAAGAAAGTAAAGAGAATGACAAAAAAGCTAAGAAACCCAAGGACATAAATGGCGAGAACATCCCTCAAGGGAAAATGATTGCACGCCTTCAGGTTTGAAGTCTACTGATTTATTTATTTTACTTGCTTGTTTTTTTGGTTGATTTTAATAAAGATGTACTAGTAGAGGCTAAATTACAAGATTTGATATGAAAACTGCTTTGGCTGATGACTCTGTATATTTGTCTCTCTTTACCCCACCAAAACTTGCAGGAATGTGGTCCCCGTTTCACACTGAAGTTGATCAGTTTGCAGCATGGAACATTTGATACCAAAGGAGGGGAATACGAGTGGGTTCACAAGGTATTGTACTTCTTTTCCCAAATTTATCTAGTTTTATCTGATTCATAAGCTTATTATTTGCCCCCCCATTTACGTTTATTTTTGTGAATGTTAGGCGGAGATGGATACTAGCCGCAGGAGATTTTTCTTGTGATCTGCTTGGGGATTTTGCTTTCAAGTTGCTAGGCTGTGGAGTAGAAGCGACCTTTTTTTTCACCATTTAAGTCAGAGATTCAATTCCGGTCTTGAACAGATCTAAAGTGGCGGTTCTGTTCTCATCCTTGCCTGTTGTGCCAAACTTTCACCTGTCTTATAGAGAACAAGTGCTCAGTTTTGCATCCTAAATCTTGTATGAACGTCGAGTGCTATGTTTTTCGCTGATTTCAAATTAAATTATAAAAAAGCTGCAATTCACATACTGATAATAGTGATTTTTTTCCTGATGCTGTGGTATTTTTCCAATGATACAACGCAAGTGCTGTCATATTTCATCTATCCCAAAATTTTGGTTTTATCTGAATGAATCCGTTCCTTCATTCAACATGCCAAGTACTGAACTTAGGGAAGTCATTTACCATACCCACCTTTGTTGTTGTTGTTGTTTGTTGTAGTACAACAATTTTTGTAAAATTATGACACCAAATAAGGCTTGGATCCATAGTTTAGTTGGTTTGGCACATTGCAAAGCAACTTTGAGGTTTGAGTTCAAGTCCAGCTTACCCATGTAAAGAAAAGGAGTAATGCTTAAGTGACCCCAAGAATGGACCTCTCATTGCACACCCTAACGTGAAAGTGTATGGAAACCATAGATGCTTTTTCTCGAGCCATGAGTGAAAAAGCATCTACTGATCCTATCCACTTTCATCTCAAGGAGTGCGCCATGAGGTCCAATCATGAGTTCACTCTAGCAAGACTTTAAAAAAAAAAAAAAAAAATTATATTAATGTAAGATAACTCTTTTTTTCTTTTTTTGTGCACACCATTTAACACAGGGTTAACTCAACCACACACCATGGGCCTCAACTTCCTGCTAGAATCCCTTACTGGATCTTGTTCAATACCTTGACCGTAAGAGAGATTGCTTGCTACATATTCGTTGTTGTCTGTATGGTGGGAACGGTGAAGAATGGGAACAAATTTGGGGGAAGAGGTAGAAAGGTTGTCCACTCCCTATTTAGTTTCATCCTCTAATGTATTACAGAAAAAAGTTGGTGTGGCAATATTGGCCCTCTAAACTTGTCTCCTACTGTGAAAATTCATCACAATCCACAGCTATCAAGATCTAAAGCAGACCTTCCAACATAAAATTGAGAATCACGCATCTTCTTTTGTCTTCCTCGATATACAATCTGTTGTATACTGTCCTTGGAACAATGGCTCTTAATGAAAGCATACAAAATTTCCATAAAAAATATATTTCCTAAAGACTTTATTTTGGAAGATTATCTGCGTCAAGGTAGACCCAAACTAGCTACAACCTTAGGAACCACGAACCACTACGATCTTGATCAAGGATCGACAAGAGATCAATAGGAATAGAGTTACAATCCAGCACATAGCAGCCAACAACAGATTGCATAGACGCAAGGTCAGCAGTCCTGTTAGTTTCTTTGAACACATGGGAGAAAACAACTTCATGGAAGAAAGAGATGAACCTTGAGATAGCCAAACACAGATGGTGAACATGCGAAGGGGGATTCCAAACTTTGTTAATGATGCAAACAACAAGAAGTGAATCAGACTGAACTTCAATACGAGTGCACGGATGGGTGGCAGCTAAATGGATCCCTTCGAGGATTCCTTGCAGCTCATGATGCAAGACTGATTTTGGAGAGTCCATTCCAGCAAGAGCACCTATCATAGTACCCTCATTGTCCCTAATAATAGCTCCATAGCCACCTCTCAAGGGGGAAAGAACACCATCAGCATTTAGAGCCCACCAACCAGTTTGTGGCTTTTTCCAAGAGCAATAGGTTCCTCTTCTGTGAGAGAAAGATGCTTGGAAGTCCCAAGCATGCATGGAGGCCCTGCTGTGATCCGATTCCTTAACATTGTTGATTTCATCTTCGAAGTTAATCCAAATATCCTCCAAGACGTTATGGAGCACCAAGGATGTTTTCTAGAATTTGTTTTGATAAATACGATTGCACCTCTCTTGCCAAAGGTGATAGATGAAAGCGCAAAAACCAACTCCATAGTAGTTTGGAACTTGATCAAGCTGATGCGAGATCTCTGGCAAAGAGCCTTCTCTTCCCTCCGAGACTCTCTACTGACCATCCCTAATCAAGGTTGAGACTTTAGCCCTTGGACCAACTCTTGAGTCATAGGTAAGATCCTCATTGAACATGTGACTCAGGATGCCATGGATCATCCCAAATCTTGGTGGAGCATCCATTGCCAATGAAATGAGTAATGTTCTTGAGGGCATTGTATCTAGCTTTGAGGATTTTTCTCCAGTTTCAGGAGACCTTCTCAGGGATCTTAAGAGTCCAAATTTTTTTTCTTCAAAAGATGCGATTTGACCTATCTTAGCCAAAGGGAGTCTTGGTTCGAAGAAATCATCCAAGCAGAACATGTGATTGAAACCTTGTTCTACTCAGTAATGCTCATTAAGCCTAGCCATCCCTCAACAGTCGGTTTGCACACATCCTTCCAACACACTGAGCTATAGTTTTTCTGGCTATCAGGCCCAACCCATAAGAATTGAGTACAAATTCTTTCCATCTCCTTGACAACCTTGGCCAGAAGAATGAAGCAATTGCACCAATAGACTTTGATGCTAAGAAGAGCCAATCTGACTAACTCCAATCTTCCAGCATAAGAAAGGAATCTGCCTTTCCAAGAGTTTATTCTCAAGGACAACTTCTCAATAAGAGGCTAGTAATGTCTAGTAGAGAGACTAGAAGAAAGAAGGAGTCCCAAATATCTAATAGGGAGATTCCCTTTCCTGACTCTTAGAATATTCACAATATAATCTTCTAAGGATCTATTATCCCCAACAAGAAAGATCGAGCTTTCATCCGGGTTGACCTCCACACCAGTTAAGCTGCTAAACTCAATAAGAACCGAATGAATTGCCTCAACACTTTTCTTATTACCCTTGAAGAAGATGAGAAGATCGTCCGCAAAGCAAAAATGAGTAATCTTCTGTTTCACACATTTGGGGTGGAAGTCAAACGACTTGCACTTGACCTTTTCTTGGAACAGAGGGTTGAGAATTTTCATAATGAGAACAAATAGGTATGAAGACAGAGGATTGCCTTGTCTTAGACCTCTTTTTCCCTTGAACCACCCAACAAATGAGCCATTGAAGGAGATAGTGTAAGACATACTCGAGATGCACCTCCAACACCCAACTAAGATCTGAGGGAATTTGAAAGCTACAAGGGTAGACTTGACAGCTTTCCAATCAACCACATTATACACTTTCTTCAAGTCCACTTTGACAGCACCCCTGGCGTTTGTCTTCTTCCCGTGATAGTTTTTGATCAACTCATAGGCGAGAAAAATATTGTTTGATATGCTTCTTCCTTTGATGAAAGCTGATTGGTTCAACCCTATAAGCTTGTGCACCACCTGACTGGTCATGTCAGTAAGAATTTAAGAGATAATCTTATAAAACACATTACAACAAGAAATAGGTCTAAAATTAGAAAGATCCTTAGGTAAATCAATTTTAGGAATTAAGGATATAGCTGTTGCATTGGTTTCTTTGACCATGTTGCACTTCCAAAAAAAGCTCTTGATAGCCTTAAAAGAGATTTGATTTGATGATGTTCCAAGCTTTTCAGTAGAAGCAAGCATTGAATCCATTAGGGCCAGGAGCTTTGAATCCATCCGTACTGAACAGAGCACTATGAATCTCACTATCTTGAACATCCACGACGAGAAGATCTTGATCCAGACTAGAAAGATGTTTAGAGAAGGATACATTCTCCTAATTGCCCAGAATGTTGTTCGTGTTGTTGGAGCCCATAACGGATTTGAAGTGCTCAACTACTTTCAATTCTAGATCTGCAATATCAGTGATAATATGACCTTCTCTCCCAACAATGCTAGTGATTATTTTTCTGGACCTCCTAGCTTTCAGAGAGTGGTGAAAGAATGCATTGTTGTTGTCTCCAAGTTTTAGCCAGTTGACTCTTTGATTTTTGTTGAATCTTAGATTCCTGGATTCTAAGGATATTGGCATAACATTAGAAAGCCTTCTCTCTACTTGAGCAAGGAATGCAAACTGAGGATTCTCTTGTGAGGTGAATTGGACAACAACTAGCCTACTACGAGCTTCTCTGCGAGATTTAGATCTGTCTTCAATCTTGGCCTTGTTCCAAGCTTTCAACTTAGCCTTGACAACTTTGAGTTTGATGGTGAATCTGTAAAGAGGATTCCCATGCACTATCATGTCCCAAGCTTCCTTGAAAACAATAAAAACGTCATTTTCCTCAGTCCAATAGTTGAAAAATCTGAATGGATTCTTCCCCTTTGACATAACTCTAAAGGCATTCACTGTACATGGGCTGTGATCCGATAAGTCAGTAGGCATAAACAACCCTTCAGCTTCATTGAATTCATCATCCACCCACACGGGATTAACCAAAATTCTATCCAACTTGGACCAAATCCTCCTTGATTCATACTTGTTATTCCACGTGAACCTAGCCCCAAAGGCTTTGATATCAATGAGGCAGCAGTTAGAAAGACACTTAGTAAACTCCCTAGAGGCAACAAAATTAATGTTCTTTCCACCCACTTTCTCAGATTGATTCTTGACACAGTTGAAGTTCCCCATGAGAATCCAAGGAATTCTCATTACAAGAGAGGTATCAACCATTTCCTTCCAAAGCCTTCTCCTATCTACTCTTTTGTTGTCCCCATAGATCAAAGAAAGGAAACAATCATTGTCTCCCTTAGAGTTGACAAGGACATGGATTCTCTGATCAGTTTTACTAACGAGGAGAACGTTCACGATGTTTGGCTCCCAACAAACCCAAATCCTGCCATTGATGACGTTATCGTAGTTATCAATCCTTTTCCACGAGGGGCAAACTTTCTTCATGATTATATCTGCATTCTGGCTACTAACCCAATTAGGCCAATGATGACTAACTTCTTCTCCATATTGAGGTTTTTTACCTCATTGTGTTTGCAGGGTCATTTAGACCCCTAATATTCTAGGAGGGAAAATTCATTGGGCACCAGGTGGGTTTTCCCCCCTCCCTCCTATAGCAATGTCTGCACCTTGCTCTGAATAAGTCCCTTTGTCAATGTCTCCCTCTGTTCTAGCATACACATGCTCCTTATTAGTTTTTGGGTAGGCTTTCTCTTTGCTGCCTTCAGTCCTTGAGGTTGGCTAAATGTTCTCTGCTTCCATTCCTGGCTTGGCTTCACTAAGGGCCTGGTTCAACAATGTTGGCCTCCTCTTGGTTGTTCTTCTTGACTGTGCATTTCCTACTGACCCGACCTCTTTTGGCTAAAGGTTGATGACCCTTATATGGCAAGGACTGATGATGGGATTGAGGAATCATATATATATATATATATATATTGAACAATTATAGAGTGACTCTGCAGGGCACTGTGTTCGACACTGAGCTAAAGTGGAGGTGTGCTTATAACCATAAATGTATTTCATTCGTTTCTTGAGAAAAATGCATCTAAGGTTCTGAGTATACCTCCATGTCAACTCATTGTTGAACAGTGTCATAGGAATTCACTTAGCTTTTTTTTTTTTTTTTTTTTTTCAATTTGGTATCACATGATTTCCTCACACCCTTTTTCGGTGGGACTGGATCCTATGGTAGAAATTTCCCAACGTGTAATAGGCTAAGTCAGGAAACTAGCAAGTTTCAAATACACGAGAGTAGATAGTGTTAATATTTATTATTTTTTTAATAAAATAAATATTTATTAGATTCAATAAAAAAATAGGTCATTTGTTTTTAAAGTTTTTGGGTTAAATTGGGTTTTTTGTAAGTTGAAGGGTACTTCTATATTTTGTATTTTTAGAGAAAGTGTGGAACTTAGGATTTTATCTCCTAAAATAAATAGTCCCACATCGGAAAAATATAATACTCTTCTTAAGGTTATATGAGACCTCTCAAATAAGTAATTTAGTATGTGTTTTAGAGGTTACACTTCATTGCTAATTGGTGGCTCATCTCCGCATTCGCTCACGTGCGTCGTGCAAAAAGGTGTTTAAGGCGCTTTAGAGGTGCACTTTACACTTTGCATGTACACATCATTGCGAAGAGCTTGGGGAGTATTTTCTAATTGCTAGTTCAAACACCGAGATTTGATCTTGACTGTTGGATGATTATAGTGGATGTAAGACTTTGTTTGGTGAATCGGATGGACTAAACCAACATCATGGAAGTTGGTCACCACTCTTCAGAAACCCAAGAGAGGGTGTGCCTTTTCACCCTATGACCATTAGATCAGATCTAGAGAGATCCAAACCATCCAATCATATTATTGTTGAGACAAATAGTTATGATGACTATTTGAAAAGTCACTTTATTTCTATAAAAAGAGATCTGTAGACACAGATCAAAATATACAAAATTTCTAGCCTTTCTTCATCATACAAAATTCTTAATTTCTTCTTTCTACTTTAGTTTTCTGATATTTATTCAATTGAGTTATCAAGGAAATTCTCCGTTTTTGCAAGATGACGGATTATGATTAAGAGATTAGGCTTGTTGTATCTTGAAAACCCTTTTTGCAAACTGAATTTTTACTTGAGTTGGGAGCGAATAACTTTTTAAAGAAAACGATCTCATGCCCCGAGTTCAACATTTCTTGTTTTGTTTTATTTTACTGTTATTGTCATATTCAAGAACTTTCATTTAAATTATTTACCAACAATTTTAAAATTTTATTATCCTCTATTCAAATGGCCTCAAATTTGAAAAAACATGGGTCAAGACTTCGTCAAATTGGAATGTTTTGATGACAATAACTTTTGAAAATGGCAATAGAAAATGCACTTCCTCCTGATAACTCTTGGAGTTGCTTATATTTTAAATTCTCCAAGGCCTGAAGAGACAGAAGATGAAACATCTGTTAATGCTCATCTTCGTTAGAAATGAGAACAAGATGACTACATCTGCAAAAACTACATTCAAAAGACATTAGTGTACTCATTGTTCGATGTGTACCAAAACATACATTCTGCAAAAGAACTCTAGGAGAATTTGGAAGTCGAATTTTGGACTGAAGATGTAGGCACCAAAAATTTCTTAGTAAGTCAATTTTTAGATTTTAAAATGATTGATAATAAATCTATTCTCAATCAAGTTCACGAGGTTCAGTATATTATCAGTCAATTAGTTCAAGAAGGTATAAAAATGGATACCATTTTCAACAACCATTCTATTATCCACAAATTATCTCCTTCTTGGAAAGACTACCGCAAATTATCTACAAAAGGGAAGAACTCACTTTCAAGGAGTTGTGCCACCATCTTTGAGTAGAAGAACAGTTGCGTCTTTGAGAAAGAAGGATGAGCATTTTGAATTAACTTCAAAGGCTCATATAGTGGAGGCAGACACGTCTAAACCAAATGGAAAAGGGAAAAAGGGTAAGGGAAATTTTAAGTTTGATAAGACTAAGTTCAAGAAGACAAGTTAGAAAAATAAAGGTGATTTCTACTACTGCGGTAAAACTTGGTCACTTTAAAAAAAGATTGCAGGAAATTCAAGAAAGACAAAGAAAAGGGATCTCAAGTTAATGTGATTGAAAAAAAGTTCATCACTATGATTTATGAAATCAATTTTGTAAAAAGTAATAATAATTGATAGATTGATTTTAGTGCAACTAGGTATGTTTTGAACAACAAGTCAATGTTCTCTAACTACAAAGAGGTGACAGATGACCAAAAACTTTTCTTGGGGAATACAACCACTAAAAAAATCATGGGATCTAAGACAATAAATTTGAAGTTTTCTTCTGATAAGATCTTGATTGTACATGATGTTTGTATGTTCTAGAGGTTTGAAAAAATCTGATTTCAGTTAGTTTATTAAATAAACATGATTTCAAACTAGTCTTCAAATCAGACAATGTTGTACTCACTAAATGGGGTGTATTTGTGGGCAAGGGATATGTTTGTAATAGGATGTTCAAAATTTATTCAATGAATGAAATGTCTTCTTCTATTTATATTGTTGACTCTTTTGGTTTATGACATAATAGGTTGGGACAAGTTAATATTGGTAGAATGAATTCTATGGTTAAATTAGATTTAATCCCTAGACTTGCAAATAATGTTTTTGATAAATGTAGAATATGTGTACAAGTTAAAATCACTAAAAAAAATCTTTTAAGAGCGTTGAAAGAAAATCTAAGATTTTAGAGCTCATACATTCTGATATTTGTGATATGAATCATATTTTAACTAGAGGTGGGAAAATGTATTTTATAACTTTTATAGATGATTATTCAAAATATTCTTATGTTTATCTTTAAGTCATAAAGATGAAGCTTTAGCTAAATTTAAAATTTATAAGGAAGAAGTAGAAAATCATTTAAGTTCAAAAATTAAAATATTGAAATCTGATAGAGGAGGCAAATACATTGGAAATGTAGTCAATGACTTCTGTGAGTCTGTAAGGATAGCACATTATTTGACTACCCGTTATTCTCCTTAAATGAATGGAACTGCCAAAAGAAAAAAAAATAGAACATTAACTGAAATGGTAAATGGAATGATTTTAAATTCTAGTTTAAATATCGATTTTTGGGGTGAAGCCTCATGTTTTAAATAGAGTTTCATTTAAGAATTCTAATATTTCTCTTTATGAACTTTGAAAAAATAAAAAGCCAAATTTGAAATATTTTAAAGTGTGGTGGTGTCATGCTCTTGTTAGACTCCCAGATCCTAAAAGACTTGAATTAGGGAATCATGTTATTGAATGAATTTTTATAGGGTTTTAGCTATTGAAACTATTTATGCAATTAGTCAAAATAGCATAATTGAATCTAGAGATGGAGAATTTTATGAAAATTATTTTTCAAGAATTTCTACGATAAATGAAAATTCTGAAATTCATCTCAAAGAAAATTGATAATTAATTATGAAAATGTACATGAATATGAAATTAGGAGTAAAAAAATTAGAAAAGAAAATAATTTTGGATATGATTTTTATATGTATATAATAGAATGATCTAGATCAAAACAAATCAAAGAAACTATGATTGTTCTTAATGTCGAAAATTATCCTCTATCTTTTTTAGAAGTTATGAAATCTCAAGATGCTGCATTTTGGAAAGAAGCAATAAATGACGAAATACAATCAATAATGTATAATAATACTTGAAAATTAGTTGACCTACTCGAGGGATCTAAACTCATAAGTAGTAAATGGATTTTCAAAAGAAAATTAAGAGTCGATGGTACAATAAATAAGTTTAAGGTCAGATTAGTGACAAAGGGATTTTATCATAGAGAAGGAATTGATTTTTTCGATACCTATGCTCCAATGATTAGAATTTCAACTATTCTTATTTTAATTTCTTGCTTTTGTTTATAAATTAGAAATTCATTAAATAGATGTCAAAACTACATTTTTAAATGAAAAATTAGATGAAGAGGTTTATATGGATCAACCCGGGGATTTTATCATTTCTGTTCAAGAACACAAAGTGTGTAAATTAATTAAATCACTTTATGGTTTAAAACAAGCTTTTAAATAATTAAATGAAATTCTTGAAAAAACAATTCTATCACATGGTTTCAAAATTAAAAAATCTAATAAATGTGTCTGTAATAGATGTAATGAAGATAATAGTGTTAGTATATGTTTATGTGTTGATGACATACTTATATTTAGTACTGACTTGTCTAACATAGTAGATGTTAAATTATTTTTATCTTTCAATTTTGATATGAAAGGTATGGGTAAAGCTGATGTGATTTAGGAATTAAAATCATTAGAAATGATAATATGGTTACATTAATTCAATATCATTATATAGAGAAAATACTTAAGAAATATGATCAAGATGATTGCAAACCTATTTCTACTCTTTATGATCTTAGTATTAAGCTTTCTTACAATAAAGGTAGATCTATAAACCAAATGAACTATGCTAGTGAAAGCGCCCTCAATCCGCTGGGTGTGCGGATCCGCTTTTGACCCTTGAGGTTTGGGAGTCGCCACCTAGTTGTTAAGGTCTAGGGACCAAACTGACTCTAAAAAAGGCAAACTAATCTACGAAAGAGAAAAAGAATCCGGGGATCACATTACGGGGTTGGAAGGTGTTAGGCACCAACCCCGCCCAGCTAAAGCCGGTCTCTACTAACTTCCCAAATATATCACATTGCTAAAAATCTAGATAAAAATAAAAATAAAAAATTTCATACCTTTCCGATAGCAAGGATTTTGTTCCCTCAAATTTGACAAAAATAGCTCCTTGTACCGTACTCACTTGCTTCGTTCTGTCTCCGAATTTGATTTCAGATCTCCGAGGCAAGGTATCTCCTTATTTTTGGATCTGAACTCTTCAAATTTGTTGCAGATTTTATGATGTTTTTGGAAGGCTTTTAGGCGTTTCTTATGCTAAAATCGAAGGGGAGATGTTAGGTAAGGAGTTGGGACTCCAAAACTAGGGTTTATGGGGGGCTAGGGGAGCTTCTAGACCTACTTCTCTTAGGGTTTATGATTTTTTATACGAAAATAGGGTGTGAGCACCTCTATTTATAGAATTTTTTAAGGGTTGATTTGGATAGAGTTAGTATTTAATTAGAGTTCTTTTAATTAGAGTTGTGTTTTAGTTAGACTTGTTTTAGGTAGAATTGTGTTTTAATTAAAATTATTTTAGGTAGAATTGTTTTTAAGTTAGAACTCTATTAGATTGAGTTATTATTTAATTAGAACTCTATTATGACTTTTGGTCTTATTTGATTGACTTTTAATGTTTTGACTTTAGTCTTAATTGATTGACTTTTAATATCTTAACTTCAGTCTTGCTTAATTGACTTTAATTTTGACTTCAGTTTCACTTGATTGACTTTAACACCTTGACTTCAGTCTTGCTTGATTGGTTTTAATTTTTGGAGAATCCCCCCTCTATTATATATTTAATTCTTTTGACCCCCAAATGGAGGGGTCCTTAAAGAAATACCCCACGAACCCTCAACAATTTTACTTGAAAGTCCGATTGATCGATTTTTTTAATTCAAAATTTTAAATTAATTTCATTAATGTTTCACTTTAATTATTTAATATTTTATTTATTAATTTCGAAAATTTTGAATTATGAAAATTGTGAAATTACCGTTTTACCCCCGGAGAAGACTTTTCACGTTTTAAGTCAGTTTTTAATGTTCTAGGATATTTTAGAATCGATTTTTCGTAAGGAATTCAATGGAAATATTAGTTTTTGTTATTTATGAAATTTTTTGGTGTGAAATGGTTGTAAACTTTATGAGGGGCATTTTCATAATTTTGTCAAATTCTGTTAAATTTGGTGAAATGATTTATTTGGTTCCGATTTGTTATTTTATGTGTTTGAGAGAGTTTTCCTAAGCGTAACATAGGCTCTAGGGTTGTTTTGATGTTAGGGATATTTTGGTAATTTGATCATTTTTAGTGATTTTTATCGTGAAGCTTTTTTTTGGTCTGCAAGATGATGATTTCTATGTTTCTGGGGTCGTATTTTCCTAGCGTAGCATGGTTTCTAAGGTTTTGTCAATTCGAGATACCTTATCCGGATTTCTGAAACACATCTGGTAACAAAATAAAGCAATGGAATACACATCCATCATTGGGAATCTTTGCGATCGGGTTAACGAGTTGATTAATCAGGCGGATGCAAAAAATGGGGTGTCTACAGCTAGAATAATTGATAGTTTAATGTATGTTTTGCATTGTATTAGACCTGACATTGCATGTTATTGGTAAGTTAAGTAGACATAAAAGTAATCCATGTCAAACTCATTGGGATGTAATTTCCCGCGTGTTTAAATATTTAAAAGGAATTGTTCATTTTAGATTGTGTTACTCTGGTTATCCCTCTTATTTGGAGGGATATAGTGATGCAAGTTAGAACTCAGACTCAGATGAATCTAAAGCAACGAGTGGAGTGTTGTGATCTCTTGGGGATATAAAATGCATACTTGCATCACACATTCCACTATGGAATCAGAATTTGTTACTTGGGCAGCATGTGGCAAAGAGACAGAATGACTTCAGAATTTATTGTTAGAAATTCCTTTATGGTCAAAGCCTATGCCACTTATCATAATTAATTGTGATAGTGAGACTACAAGATCTAAAGCCTACAATAAGGCACATAATGGAAATAAAGATATATTGGTCTAAGACATTGTTATATACAAGAATTATTCAAGGATGAAGTAATTGGGATAAACTATATCTAGACAAGTGAAAACTTGATCAATTCATTTACCAAGGACCTTTTAAGAGACTTAATAAAGAAAACACCGAAAGGGATAGGACTGAAGCCATATATTTGAATCATTTTTCTCATAAATCCAACTTAATATTTGTACTCAAAGTTTTTAAGTTCAATGGAAGAGTACAGTACTAGCATGATAGTTGAATCATTTAAATTTTACTAGTGTCCATCCTAGAAAGATGTAAAGTGCTTAAGAACTATAATGAAAATGTGAGGATGAGTCATTACTCTTAATGAAGTCTATAACATTGTATGTTAATGTATTTGGTTACAGTAACACATTTGATAGACTAACCTATATGAATGTGGAGGTGCAGCCGTGTCCCATGAAATCATGATTTCTCTCAAAAAATATTCATGAAAACTAGGGTATAAGCACAAGGCCATAATAGTGCTAGCTCTAGAAGATAAGTTAGTCTGTTGGAAATGTGTATGTGATATTTATTTAGCCTTGTTACATAGGGTCCTCAACTCAAGACTATGGTCTCTGTGCACCCTGATGAGACTTTGATAGATATTTACTAAGAGAAGGTTCAAGCCCATAAGGTACCTTTCATGGTATGTATATATTCCCAATACCAAAAATTTTATTTTATCTTGAATATAGCGGGGGATTGTTAATATTTATTATTATTTTTATAAAAAAAATATTTATTATATTTAATAATAAAAATATAATAGGTTTGTTTATTTTTAAAGTTTTTGGGTTAAATTGGGTTTTTTTGTAAGTTGAAGGGTATTTCTATATTTTGTATTTTTAGAAAAAGTGTGGAACTTAGGATTTTTTCTCCCAAAATAGAATAGTCCCACATCGGAAAAATAGAATATGTGTTTTAGTTATGTGAGATCTCTCAAATAACTAACTTAGTTATGTGTTTTAGAAGTTACATTTCGTTGCTAAGTGGTGGCTCGCCGCCACGTTCACGCACCCGCACTTGCAAAAGGGTGCTTTAGAGGCGTACTTTACACTTCGCACGTACACATCGTTATGAGGAGCATGGGGAGTATTTTCTAATAGCTAGATCAAATACCGAGGTTTAATCTCGACCGTTGAATGATCATAATGGATGTAGGACTTTGTTTGGTGAACCAAATGAGCTAAACCAACATCATGGAAGTTGGTCAAAGGGGTTTGACCAAGAAAATGTCTATTGGACCATTGGTCAATGGAGTTTGACCATAGGTCAAACAATTTGATAGTTAATCATTGGGGTTTGATTGCGGGTCTAACACGTTTAGCCATGTTCCAATGGGTGTTGATTCATGAAGAGTCACCACTCTTTAGAAACCCAGAAAAGAGTGTCTTTTCACCCTATGATCATTAGATCAGATCTAGAGAGATCCAAGCCATCCAATCATGACTGTTGAGACAAACACTTATAACGACTATTTGAAGAGTCACTTTATTTCTATAAAAAGATATATGTAGACATAGATCAAAATACACAATTTCAAGCCTTTCTCCCGAATACAAAATTCTTAATTTCTTCTTCCTACTTCAATTTTCTGGTATTTATTCAATTGAGTTATCAAGACAATTCTCTGTCTTTACAAGATGATAGATTGTGATCAAAAGATCGAGCTCAATGTATCCTGAAAATGTCTAGCTAGAAACTCTTTTGCAAACTGAAGTTTTACTTGAGTTGGGAGTGAATAATGTTTAAAACAAAATGATCCCATGCCTCAAGTTTAACGTCTCTCATTTTATTTTATTATTTTTGGCAAAATCAAGAACTTTCATTTAAATTATTTTCCTACATAGAGCAAATCCTTGTCATTACTTTTAATGTTGAGCGAACCCCCCTAGATACATGTCTTTGTACTTGATGTACTTGTAACTTGTATCCTTGAATTATATATATGCACTAGTGAATTGAACTATCGCTCTTTTTCTTGAAAGGCTAAATCAAAATAGAAACTTGGACGGTTAGGTTTTATATTAAATGTTAAAAAAATGAAAAAGATAATTCTAAATTTGTGAGATATATAATAAATTTAGTATATATTTATTTGACTCGTTGAAGACTCAAAAAATATCACCTCTCTTCTCTTGTCTCCCAAGGAGTTTTTTGCACAAGAGAAGAAACTGCCCCAAATTACCATTCTATTTATAGTTCCACAAAATGTTTTCAACACCGATAACAATGGAAAGATCTTCTGGAAACACCCAAAATTAGGGATGCACAAGGTTCAATTTGAGGGGCAAAATTGAAATCGAACTGAACTTGATCGTTTTTACAAATTTAGAACTAGAATTGAATGGACTACCCCTTAGAACTGAATCAACCCAAATCAACCTTAGTTTGGTTTGGTTCGATTCTCAAGTCTCCTAAACATATATAACAAGACACCAATTATCAAATCTTACGGCTAAAAAACTCACAACCATCAATGATTTCAGTTAAAAGGCGCAATGAAGAGAATGACATTGGCAATATAATATTAATATCTTGAGTCGTGATAATCTGACTCCCCCATGTGACATACTAAATCGACTCACCTGATGTGGGGTGTGCCAAAACCATAGATTTTCTTTCATCAAGATACACAACTGCATAAATTTATGGGGATGTGCAGTTGTGAATCCTGAGGCATAAAGTCTATGGTTCTGGTACACCCCATGTCAGGGGAGAGTCATATTATCACCACTCTAATATCTCTATAATCTCAATTATCTACATAATAACATGAGTGATTTTTCAAAAATTGAAATTCATTAGATGATTAGTACCATGTCATTTGGAACACTTAGATTGGTGATTAAATTTGTTAGAATATAGAAAACAAACAGTGAGAGTTCTTTTTTGTTATATTTAATTTTATTTATTATATATATATATATATATATATATATATATATATATATATATATATATATATATATATATATAGATATATAGATATTTGGTTTGGTTCTAGGATTCCCTGAGCCAAGAACTAAATCGAATCAATCTATTTTTCAAAATTGTGAACCAAAACGAACCAATGAACTAAAAAATCGAACCAAACCAATCCAAAATGCCTTGGTTTGATTCTTGATATGGCCCGATCCAATGTGCAACCCTACCCAAATTGCATGTATTTTAGTTGCAAAACAGACTTGAATCAAACATTAGAATAAAATCTTAAGAACTTTTAGCATTCCAACTTCCTTGGCTATTAGTTACAAATTGTCGAGATAAATCGAAAAATACATATAAATGTTCAAAATTAGGGGCATATCATTTTCCATTTTTCATTCACTATAAAATATCATTCGAAATTATTGCAATCATTGGGAAACCCTAATATGTGAAGAAGATGATCAAATGGTAGTTTTGGTATTCCAAACAATATTTTAAGGGGAGATGGCGTTGAGGGACTATTTAGATATAAAATGTTCACTAAATATATTATTAAGATAGAAAGAAATCCCCCCCACTAGGGTTTAAATAAGAGAAATGCTAAATGGACGTGGGTTTTCGGCCAATGCCCCAAACGCCCTATGACGTGTTGGCTCATAGCCCAACAAACGTTTGATATATGAGACAATGACATCAGCAATAAAGAGAACTTCTCTCTTTCCCGCCCACATATTAATTTTTTTAGATTTCAAATCTTAAAAAGGGTCGTTGGGCCCACATTGTTTATCACATTGACAATCCAACATCACAACCCTTTAGATTTCATGAAAATATTCATATTCAAAAAGATGAAATTAAAAAAATATTATTTTTCAAGTTTGATCCATGGCGTTGAAAATGGATGGTCATTGAGTACCCAAATTTAAAAATAAAATTCTACGGTGAAAAATAACTATTTATATATAATTTTTTAAAATTTCATATAATTTTGTCCACTACAACTCCATTGCATCTGATCATGTCTTTTTACTGTCACAAGGTGATAAAATAAGAAAGTTTGTTTTTTTTCACCAAGGGCAGGGTGGGCACAAACCATGCACACATGTGTTTGGAGCTGATCGAGACCCAGAGGAACGCAAGACCAAGAGCTCATTCTTTAACTGGTGTAATTTAATTTTGGATTATCTGTGAGTTTAACCTCAGCTAACTTGATCCTGTTCTACATTCATTCAAGAGAACCTAAGTTAGGGTCTTGGATTCGGCATTCGATGGTTGTTTTCTTGCTCAGTACCAAACATATTGACAAAATCTCAGATAAGAAGACAACAACCCATTTGTATCACCCGCACGTAAGTTGCAGCACCAAGGAATTGGAAATCTAACCCCTCATCCCCAACTGTCCAAGAGAAGGGAGCCCATAGGAGTGGTTGAGTTGATTCTCACGGACTCGAAAACTTTCCTGTTTGGTTCTATTTTGGACCTTTTCCCTCGTTGTAGAGAATATGTTCAGACACCAAAAACAAATACTACTGGTTTTCCCTCCCAGAAGCCCTGATAAGGTTTCTAGCCAAACTAACATAGATACGATACAGTTTTTCTTTCTGAAAATATTACCCAGAATTATAAGAAAACTGGGTTTTGAAAAATAGTCCTTTTCATTTACACCATTAAAATCTCAAGGACCATTGAATAGTTTGAACGTGGATACGATGTTTCTATATTATCTGCTTCTAGCATATATATAACACAAGGTGTGCCCCTTAGTCTTTGTGAAGTAGATTTCTTGACAAAGCATTGGATCTTGTATCAGATAATCTGCTATCCACTTCACCAAGCATGGGCAGATAATTTAGGATCAGACTTTCAAATACCTGCTGCCACACTCCTAATAACATTCATCACTCTTAATTTCCATGATTCTCTGCGTTCCCATCTACGACTGCGTCTTTGTTCTGATACCCAGAGTTTTCACTGGATGACCTGATGACATAACAACACTTCAAAGAATTGGCAGCTGCATTGGTTGGAGTTGATGACAAGTCTTCACCATGGTTGGCTTTCAAGAATTCTTCTATGAATGGACATCTAGATTGCTTTCACATTAGGGCTTGCTGCTTCGTATTTACCCAAATAGATCACCTCTATATTAGAGGAAGTACAAGATACCATTACTGTTGCATGAAGGATGTGTCAACAGAGGTTGGATTGAATATTGAAATGTTTTGAGATTATTTTCAGAATAACAAGCTCTTTAAATGAAAACATGCATGTAATACACATGAACTTTTTAAATATTAAAAAATAAAATAAAATAAATCAATGCATTTTTTTGAACCTCACATATTATGCTCGAATTGTATGCATATTACACATGTAATCTTTGGAAAAAATTTAAAAATTAATAGGGGCAAATTACAAAATTTTCACTTATTTTAAATCTATGTTTCATTTTTCAGTAAATTTCTTTTTTGAATTTTGGCCCATTTTTAATATTTATTTTTGAATAACTACCAAAAAATAAAATAAAATACTCAAAAACTCTTTCCCATATGCAAGGTATTAAATTTCAATTAGTCTGGAAATGGAAATATTTCAATTAGTGTGAAAATTAATACAATTTTTGGAATGATAGAAATATTGAAGGAATGTCCGTTGACCCTATAAGAAATGATAAAATAAGCATTAAAACACACCCATTAAGTCTTCAAGATACAATAGAGAACCACATGGAGTGTGAAATTGAAGAACAAATAACGTTTTGCGACATGGAAATAAGAATAATAAGTTGCATTAACTACACATAACTTAATATGTAAAACATTGAAATGAAGAAACTATTAAATTGCATTCATGTGTTATTATATTTCTTATTTTTTAAATAAGTTGCTAATGTATCCAACTAATTAAAACATGGCTAATTATGTCCATGCTTATATAGACATACTATTACACTTATAGAATACAATAAAATAAGCTGAAATAGATGAGATAACTAACTAATCATAATTGATTTACACCAATGGATGAATGCCGTGTGCAATATTTTTTTAATAATGCAATGTGTAATTTAAAAGTTCTTTCTAAAATCAATTATAATTTTTTTCAAAAAAGAATATTCCGGTCAAAGTTTACTATTCCTCGAAATATTTCCATTGAAATATGGCATTTTCATACTTAAAATATGATATTTCAGTTGAAATTCACTATTCATCGAAATATTTCACGGGAATGAATAGTGATTTCCACCGAACTATATACAAAAAGAAACTGTCGGTTAAATTTCATGTCGGAACTTTGTGGAAATGAAAATATTTCAGTATATTTCGTGGAAATATGTCGAAATCTAATACGATGCCCATATATTTTCCACACCCCAATTGCTAGAGCACTCGTGTTTCGGTTGACCAGCTGGGCCAGTTTGTACAACATTGGTCTGACATGGTTAGGATTATCAATTAGAAAAATCACAGAGCAGGGACCATGAAAGATTTTATCATATAACTAATCTGTTGTTACCACATGTACAAGGAATTTTGAGATTTGAACATCAGATTACAGTATCAATGAACCAGAAAAATCAAGACAACGTGAAATCTCCGCTCAAGTTATGTTGAAAAAAATAAATAATAATAATTCAACAATCTAATTGAATGATTATTACTAACAAATTACATGTATCAACCAATCATACCTGGATCCGAGTATCCTGTATATCATCCATCCAAGTTAAATAACAACCATCGTGTTACTATCTACATTTCTTGCTTCTACTTGTTTACACATGCAATCTGGCATGGGAAAAGTGTAGAGTGAGTTACTGGATTTCTTCATTTCAATGCCTTTTAGATCACTGTGGTGAAGCATTTCTTTCATCTGGCGCTTGAAACTCTCCCATCTGCATTAGGAAACTGTGATGAAGCATCCCTTGCACATGGTGTTTGAGATTTTACAATAATTCATTAATCAAATGGAAAAAAACAGTCATTATCATCAAAGTCTTATCCCAAAGAATTGGGTCAGAGTAAAATATAAAGAAATTATTAACCAAGAAACAACTAATACTTCATGCAATATTAACATGATTAATAAACCAAATTAGAGATCTTCTCCTAAAGATCTTGATGCAACATGAAGCTGCTAGCGCAACGATGAACAACAAAACAGATGAGTGAATCATAGGTTCACTTGTCATTAGCTGTGGACCTGTGGTTGATCATGTCATATTAAAAGCAACAGAAAAAAAAAAAAACTGTGATGGATATTTGAATTGGAATTGATTTCTTCAGGGAATTTTTTTATCTCTTCCAGAGAAATTGTCTTTTAGCTCCAATTTTACTCCATCTAAAATACTAGATGACATGCATACTCTGGAAGAGAGAAAAACCTTCTGAAAAAATTAATTCCTATTTAGATTAAGAAAATCATGCAGTGGACTGGAAGAATTAGAGATCCAACATCTTGAGTTTTGACTAAAGATATCTCAGACAAAAAACTATATATGAATTACAATTTAGGAAACTAGATGTTATGTTGTAATCTCAACATACTTATCAGGCACATTTGTATTTCCTCAAGGGAAATTAAAAGGAAATGCTGTATGATATATCGTCAGGTACCTTCATGAGGTCAAAGAAAAGCGGAGAATATCTCACCTAGGTTGAATGTATTCTAATTGACCTATCAGATATAGATCCTAGTGTAAGGTGGGCCGTTGAAGTTATTTAACAAGAACAACCGGAAATGAAGCAAGAAACTCATCTGTCCCTAGCAAGTAGTAAGGAAGGATGGGCTTTAGGACTCACATTATAAAGAGGACGCATTCCTCATAAAAATGTTCCTTTGATTCATAACAAGTAGTAGTTAGGTTTTTGTCATACTTTGCTCCACACACACACACAGATGCAGGACATTAATCAATACTCAATAAAAGCCACAACTGATAAGGAGCGTGAGATTATTTCATTTATCTCATAGCCCAGAATACACGGTCACGTCCTCCCCATTAGTGGATCCCGTTCCGTGGGCCACCCCATTATAGGGTACCACCTCATGGACCACCCTACTAATGGGCCACCCAGCCTAATGTAGAGATGCTCATGCATCATCCACCCACATTGAGGAGGAAACTCTAACACGAGACCTATTCTGATACCAATTTGATGCAGGACATTAATCAATTCTCCACAAAAGGTGCGAATGATAGTGAGCGTGAGATAAATTACTTTATCTCATATCCCAGAGTCCCTGATAAAGCCCTCCCCCTTAGTTGGTTGCATTTCGTGGGTCACCCCCATCATAGGGTCCCACCTCATGGGCCATCCCATCACCTTGTGGGCCACCCCGCCCAGCGTGGAGATGCTCCAACATCAGAGAGAGAGAGAGAATTGTAATCTCAACAAAACAGCCCAAAACTCAAGAGGGATCATGTGTTCCAGATAGATATTTTAAAGGGGCAGGACACAGACACTGTCTATATATATATATATGTGTGTGTGTGTGTGTGTGAAAAAATCAATGACAATGGTTTTTGTCTTATATGGGTTTGAAAATCAGCTCATTCCGAAACTTCTAACCTCATCAAAAGTGGTTTCCAAAAAATTGACAGTCCATGATTCTTCAACTTGTAAATTGGGGTTAGAAGTTTCGGAATAGGCTGATTTTTGGTGAGGATGATCTCTACATCATAGAGATCATCCTCAGCAAAAATCAGCCTATTCCGAAACTTCTAACCCCATCAAAAGTGGTTTGCAAAAAACCATTTTCATAGATTTTGTCACAATTATTGTCCCATGAACCACCCCCATATATATGCAAACAGATGGACTAATAGCTTTTGTGGTTGAAAAATGGGTTAAAAAAGCAAGAGATAGATGGAGGATTCAACCTAAAAGACATAGAGATGAAGAGAAAATCAAATGAGAAAGGAAAGTACAGCAAGATACATCAAGGACTGATAAGGAAAAAATGTTGGGGATATAATGCTTCCACGTCAAGGCAAGAAAGAGAATATTTCCCTTAAAGTAAGATCCAACTGTAACTTTTTAATAAAATCAAGGGAGCACTAAGCTAATTTTAGGAGATTACAAGTGGGTATGGCAAAATTTGGTAGTAAAGTTCAATATCCACATTTCCTATTTTAAAGCGCATTAGCTAGCATGTGAATAATATCTTTGGCTTCTTACTCAATATGTGTAAAGTCACGTGTGAGGTGAAATAAGGTGAAGCACATGACATTATGTTTAAAGGTTTAAGTTAATAATGTTCTTAAAACTTTGATGTGACTTCAAGGTTTAACACTAAAAGGAACAACAGCTGATATCTTATCAAGCAATTTGATAAAGATTAATTAGAGCATGATAAATCAATAATAAAGATTAGAGGATCATATTAAAATTTGAGCTCGGTTACCAGATTTAGAGAGTTATCAATTTTTTAGAATTTCCAGCAACTAATGAATTGCTACCATAGTTTAGCATGTTTTCTCTAAAATATAGTGTGGTAAATCAACCATATGAATGAGGCATGGTGAAGAATTGTTTGTACTGTAACATTGTAAGAAATATTCTTCAACAAACGAAGGGTTTTGATTTACAACCATTAGGTGAGATTCAATCTCAAAAGGTTACATTGTGCTAACAATACCTAAGTTAAATAAAATTGACACCCATGCTCACGACATAACTGAATTCTTAGTATCTTTTACAGAACATATCAGTTGTTAGCTAAAAATGGTTTCCAATCAAACCTATATATTTGAGAATTAAAGATAGTAAGTCTGGTTACATCACTCACCCACGACATAATAAGAGAATATAGTTGCTTCAAATCAGTTAAGAATCCCATCTTATCAACAGGTATAGAAAGCTCAACATCCATAATGAGTTGAGCTACTTTTGTTGTCGAACAATTAACTTTGCATAAATCTATTGTTCGACTTTATCAATTAGTAATGATTGAAACTATGTAATATCTTCTAGATAAATAATGCAATATCTTCTAGATGCAATGCAAAGCTGAAGGAATGTGGAATCATGTTCTCAGTGTTTACTTTAGCACCACAGGAAGCACATGAAATAGGAAGTTTAATCAATGTAAACCAGATAACTCTTAACTTTTTTGGAAATTTCGCACAATGTAAATAGTAAAGAACGTGGCAAAATAGTAAGACAACATGTGAAACCAGCTCAATCAACATCAACAAAAAAAGTGTAAAATTTGAAAGGTAAATCTGTTCAATTCATGAGTAAAGCATCTAAAAATTATTTTGTAAGAAACAATTCAGATGAAGGACTTTCAGAAAATAACACATTTTCTTCAAGAAACAGAAGTTTCCAAATACTTGAATCAAAAGGTGTAACTTGAAAAAGCTAACCATGGAAAAGATTCACCTACTTGAAGCAGAAAAGATAAAGAGAGTTACGTCTCATATTAAATTTTGCAGCAGTCGTCAATAAGAACTACCTGATATTTGGGCTATCAAACAATAATGCCAATTTCCTTTTATCAGGTTTGATTGTCTTCGCATGTCCTCCATAGACATAACGTCTGTGACCCATCAGGAAGTGAGGAAAATTCCCTCCTTGAGTTGTGACAAAGACTTCACTGTGAAGGCACACCGTGTAATCAAGAGCCGCCAACCTAGATGAGTAGCCCTACATCAGAAACTCAGCTATTATAAAACATCTATCTGCTCCTTGTTGAAGCAACTAACGATAACAAAAAGAAAAAGAAATACTGAACTGATTAATTATTGCTAGCAGTGACAGATGGTTTTGTCAAAAAGTAATGTAAACAATAGTATATGGAGTGATGATGCATTCTGAATTTTGATGTAGAGGCCTATCATGAAAAGAACGATACCTTAAATGGAGAAAGTTCCACTTCGGAGGCCAAAGTATCCTTTGTTTCTAACAACGGAAACAACTGTCGAAGTGGGGCCATATATTTTTCTGCACGATAAATTTTCCCAGCGGCAACATAAACTGATGTGGTATTGTCAAACCCCATGCCCCTAAGCATCATTCCTACCTACAGAACCCATTGAATTCATTCATGGTGCATAAGAAATTGTAAACTAAAACTATAGCGATGCCAATTCTGAGTAGAATCGAACCGAATCCAAGATTAGTTTCTGTTGTATTTATAAGGAAAACAACAAAAATGCCACGAAATAGGAAAAATGTGCATACTTAAAAAGGGGAAATACTGGTATACAAAGGACATCAGTTTTAATACAGCAGAATAACAATATCTAGTGTCCGGCAGACAACGTTAGGGAGATGACGTTGGGAGACCAAATTTGTCCTATATGGCTTAAAAGTTTCAGGTTGGGCTGATTTTTAGTGAGGATGATCTCTATGGTGAGGAGATCATCCTCACAAAAAATCAGCCCAATCTGAAACTTCTAACCCCATCAAAAGTTATTTACAAATTAACGGTAAAAAATCGACGGTCCACAATTCTAAACCACTTTAATACTCTAACCACTGGGTTAAGTAGGTCATTTATCATCAAAAAGAGAAACAAAAAGGGACCCATCACATCGATGGATTATAGATGGAATCTTACTTCTAAGCAATACCAATCCTTGGCAGAAAACAGATCAGAGAGCTATCATATCGGATCATGGAATATTCATCTTGACAAGAAATTATCTACATGTTAAAATATTTATAACAAGCACAAGGGCTATAGCTCAGTTAGGTAGAGCACCTCGTTTACACGCGCGCCAATGTTTTTTCAGGGGAGTCCATCATGCAATCAACAGAATTTCTCTTATTGAGAAGTCGATGTCTTACTCCATGGATTCGAGGCAACAAGAGAACAATAGCCTGACAAATATTTGGTTGGTCAATCCGTGTGCCAATTTAGGCACCAAATAGAACCCATCATTGATTTGATAATTGATAAGGTGAATACCTCTTTTTGGAGATGACTATTTCCCAGAGTTATTTAGGTATTTTTTTTGGGATCCCCTTTGAAGTTTCTTCAACCTGCTCCTAAGGAAACTGCCCCCAGAATGGGTCTTCTCTTCTCCTGTTACCATCTGAATGGCATTGGTTGGGGGAGGGTCCACCAAAACTTACTTAGAGAGAGCTCATATTAGACCCTTCCTTAAACTGTTTTTCCACCCAATCCTTGAAGATGAAGCAATCTTCTATTCTAATATAATACTAAGTTCAGGTTGGTATGGCCCAATACCTTCATTCTCTTTCGTCTCTCGTCTCTCGAAATGACATAGATAAATGAGAGTGGATCGAGGGAATGGAATCTAGACTATAGATTGCACGAGCCTATCAATTCAATCTATCCCTTTCTTCCGTCTTTCTCCCTTGCCTAAACTTAAGGTGACCGTTATATCTGTGATCAGGCCTTAGGACACGGATTCCTCTTTTCTTTGAATTATCTTTCAATACCGAGCTCGCCTATCATTCTAATACCACTGAACAATCGGATTCTACCAAAAAGATGGAAGAGAAAGATTTTTACAGAGAGGACGTTTTTCATACTTCTGGATTCGGTGAAATAGGTGTAGTGTAGTCATGTTCTTGTTATGGCCGTATCTTGCTCCTTACGTGAGAGTAGGATCTGAAAGAGAGGAAATGGAACGGCTGAGGGACAAAGATCCTTTCCTTCTCCGGACCTATAGGGATATCCTCCTAAAGAGGATTCCAAAATCCGTCTTGGAGCACCGTCTTCTCGATACGCTGCCTGACATTCGGTCAGGGGCCTGGAATGGCCTCGTCGCAGAATTGCTCCAAAGCAAAGGCGAAGGCGGGGAAAGCGTGTCCGCCTTTGCTTCGTTATTATACGAACTCGACAAAGCAGAGGATGGTGCTGGCCCGAGCCCCTTAGTGGAGAGGGCTGCTCAATTCCTTAAGGGGTGGAAGCGAAGCCGAAAAGGTCCGTAGCGCTTCGGGGGCCACTGGGCGAGAGGTTAACCCACTCATCAATCACGGTGTTCAGCTGACTTGCACTGATAGACCCCTATTGTATTGGAATTAGGCGCCCATCTTTTGACTGTTGTCAACTAATCTCTTCAATGTTCGATTCTACTCTATGTTAGAACATTTCTGTGAATGCTATTCCGATCTAAGTGGTCCTATTCCGTGTCCCGTGCTAGGAAGCATTACTCCTCTTTTCATTCCAAATTCAAGAATACGACCGATACGATTGATTGGTCTGTGCGCTTCTCTTATTACTTTTTTGTATCCCCCTGTTCCTCGGATACAATTCGATCCTTCTACGGCCAAATCTCAATTTGTGGAAAGCCTTCGATGGCTTCCTTATGAAAACATCAATTTTTATATGGGTATAGACGGTCTCTCTTTATTCTTCGTGATATTGACCACATTTCTGATCCCTATTTGCATTTCAGTGGGTTGGTCTGGTATGAGAAGTTATGGGAAAGAGTATATTACAGCATCTCTAATTCGTGAATTTCTAATGATCGCCGTGTTCCGCATGCTTGATCCTCTACTTTTCTATGTTCTTCCCGAAAGCGTGCCAATCCCTATGTTGTGCGGAGCTGAGCATCTTCTATTCGCTGGGATAAAGCTTTTCCTCTGCAGGGGCCTTGTGCAGTAAACCCCCTACGGGCGGTCGTCCGTCGTCGTAAAGTAGTCCCCGCGAAGCTTTCGGGAAGAGGGGTAGTCTTGTGCGTAAGCATAGCATGAGATCATCCTCACAAAAAATCAGCCCATTCTGAAACTTCTAACCCATATAGGACAAATATGTTGTCTCCCTAACGTTGTTTGTTGAACAGGACCCATATATATATATAAAAGTAAATTTCATTAGAACAAAAAGGCGGAGCTTGAGATGTTCTACAATAACATACGAAACAAACGCAAATTAGTTGATTGCAATGCTACAAAACCATTCCTACTTCCCTATAAAATCCTCAAGGAAAACACCTCTAAATTCCTTAAATAGTTTACACCAAAAGAAGAGGCCAATGATGGATAAAAATAAAATAAGGTTGTACAAATCATACTCGATGTTCTCAAAAGAACATGCATTCCTTTCCTTCCAAATCCCACAACACACCGCGAAGGATGTCAAGCTCCACATAAGCCTCTTTGCCATGAAACTCCTTGCCCATGTGCACCCATCCTTCAAACAGGGACTTGACTGGCGAAACAAGGTAACCTCGATTCCCATATCAAGGTAGCCCTTGTTTGCCTTAACAATGTCATACTCACATCAGCAGAAAATTTTCAGAACAGAGCTCTTAACTCCAACTTGTTAGTTCTGGAAAATCCTTAGTTAGGGTCTTAAGCTATATTAAATTATTAATCTATTATTTATTACCTTACACACACCATCCTATACAACACATGAACCCTATATACGCACCCACAATATTTGATACAGCATAACAATATTTGATACCCAGGTTTTACCTTTTATACACATTGGTTATTGTGCACAGAGAAAATCACAAGTTGCACATCATTCATGCACTCATTGGATATCAAATAATTACATGTACATGTCTGATGACTTGTCTCAAACTTTTTAAGCCCTAAATGACCTGAACCTTTTGCTTCAGTATCACTTCAAAGTTTCCTTCTATGAGTAAAACAGATATTGCAATGTGGCTAAGAAAGTCAAGAATACAAGGAAGGGATGTGAAAGAGAATTACAAAAACCCAAAAGAAGAATAATAAAGAAACAAAAGAAAGCTTAAATAGGAGACCTATGACCAATTTCTTCATTTAAAAACAAACTTCTCAAGAGATCCTATAAAATCCCAAAGAATGGAAGACCACTTGAACAAAATGAACTTGGAATTCAAGCTGACATTATCCCCATCTTCTCCCTTGTTGTTAGAGACTTTGTTGTTTTGCACCATCCATATATCCATAAGACCGCAAACAAAAGAAGATTCCATAGAATGTTGCCATTCAGACTGAACATCTTGATTGACCATTCCTCCACCAGCGTCAATATGCTTATAAAGCATGGCCCAATCGGTATGGAAGTGCAAGAAGAATACTTCCTATACGTATCATACAAACTGGAAATGAATGAGGAGATGAACAACTGTCTCATCCGCTCATTTGCACGAGGCATCCATAAGGGATATAGAAGCCCCTGTTGATGAGATCGTTGTAAGAATCATATCCCACAAGACTGTCCGAAAAAGAAAAAAACAAGAAGTTGCTTCAAAAGGAACTTAACACTTCCAAAAGACATTAGGGAGAGGTGAGGGGGAGGGGAGTGGCTAGTTGGAGTGAAATAATCTAAAGTAAAATGACCGCACTGAGAAAAGATGCGAAGTAGACCATCTCCAAACACGAGAATTTGCAACTACAGCAAGGGGGAAATGAGCTCAAAATCTCTCCAGCAGAACGACCAAAATATCAAATCCCAGTCATTCAGGTTATGTATGAGACTTAAATTCCAAGAAATGGAATCAAGAGATCTAGCTATACTCTAACTAATCAAGCCTTCCTTCTTTTTTTCTGGTATAATGTAGATGGACAAAAAAAAAAATCAAAAAATAAGTCTGTCTACTTAAGAAAAAGCATTAAATATTGATTTTATTTTATAGATATATACAGCTTCTATTCAGTTATCACAATCAGCCTTGTACTCTAGAAATTCTAAAGGTGGTTAACTCTTATCAGGGTTTAATTCCTTGTTCAAAGTTGGGGTGATAAAGGAGCTTTTATCCCTTGTGAGTTCTGTTGTTCTTGGGAATTGAGTACATTTAAAACTAGGTTGAGTGTTAAATGAATCGAGTAAGTTCTGGTATTGTTTGGATTGTGTTGTAAAGTTGGTTGACTAATAGATCCTTTTTTCCCATTTGGATCTGTGTTGCTCATTGTTTCTTTAGTTGAGCATATTGTCCTAGAGTTGCCTCTGAAATTTCGGGGTGAGGTAGTACCTAAATTGCATCGTTTTGTAAGCACCAGTTTTTTTTTCTTTTTTTGCTCAGCACTATTCACATCATGGGAGGCAGGGGCGGAGCCAGGATTTTGCTCATGTGGGGGCAACCAAGAGTAGAAAAAAATTGTGGGGACAAATAAGAGTGAAAAAAATAGTTGTGGGGGCAACTAAGAGTGGAAAAAAAATTGTGGGAGCAATAGTAGTAAAAAAATTTTATCCCCCGCTAAAATCTGTTGCAATAGCACATTAATCCATAGAATTTGAAAACTCTTGTGGGGGCAAGTGCCCCCACTCTAAATCCGCCCCTGATGGGAGGAAGTCATATGCATCATTGCACATTATCTGCAATCAACCACCTTATTGTACTTTCTGGCCGTGGCCTCAGAATTCAACAATACTTCTCACTGTGCAGTTTTTCGGATATACTTCTAAATGGAATATTCTTTATGAAAACAAAATTGATGACACATTAAAAAAAAAGTGCATAAACATCCTATTATAAGAATGCAAAGAAAATGCATAAAGGGTTTACATCTTATCATGTTATGTAATGAGGTATCCCAATAACAAGGCAAATGGAAATTCACTATTTTGGATTCTAGATCCTACCAAGTTTATGAATACAATTGTAAAATGATCTTTGGAAATGAATTATAAAGTGATGTAAGTTGGCCAAAATAAATAACGTAAATCAAATATCCAGCATCACCATATGTAAATATGAGGGAATACCTCCAATGGAGTTAGTGGGCATTTCCCATCCATCCGAATTGCGCCTGGTCTTATTATTCGACCAGTTTTATTGAACTTTCCTCTCCAACCTCTTTCTCGAGCATTATCCATTTCACGTTTCTCTTCATCACCACCATCATAAGTACAACAGGAAAAAGCTACCATATCCTGTATAGAAAAAAGACCAGCATTTAGAAATAATATGAGATAAAAGTATATATATATATATATATATAGGGTCCCGTTCGCCACCCTTAGTTTTACCACACACTTTAACAAACGCGTTTTGTCTTACATGGGTTAGAAGTTTCGGAATGAGCTGATTTTTGGTGAGGATGATCTCTATGGTGAGGAGATCATCCTCACCAAAAATCAGCTCATTCCAAAACTTCTAACCCCATCAAAATTGATTTACAAAAAATGGACGGTCCACGATTTTTCAACGTGTAAACATGGGGCTAAACATTTCGGAATGGGCTGATTTTTGGGGAGGATGATCTTCTAATCATAGAGATCATCCTCACCAAAAATCAGCTCATTCCAAAACTTCTAACCCATGTAGGACAAAAAACGTTTGTTAAAGTGTGTGGTAAAACTTAGGGTGCTGAACATTTCCCATATATATATATATATATATATATATATATGGGAAATGTTCAGCAACAAACATTTTTCAAAACATGGGTTAGAGGTTTTGGAATGGGCTGATTTTTGGTGAGGATGATCTCTATGGTGAGGAGATCATCGTCACCAAAAATCAGCCTATTCCAAAACTTCTAGCCCCAGTTTACAAGTTGAAAAATCGTGGACCGTCCATTTTTTGTAAACCATTTTTGATGGGGTTAGAAGTTTTGGAATGGGCTGATTTTTGGTGATGATGATCTACTCACCGTAGAGATCCTCCTCACCAAAAATCAGCCCATTCCAAAACCTCTAACCCATGTTTTGAAAAATGTTTTGCCAACAATGGGACCCTTTATATATGTATATATATATGCGTTCGGCAGACAATGTTAGAGAGAACACAGAACCAACACATTTGTCCTATATGGGTTAGAAGTTTCGGAATGGACTATGTGAGGAGATCATTCTCACAAAAAATCAGCCCAATCTAAAACTTCTAACCCCATCAAAAGTAGTTTGGAATTGTGGACCGTCGATTTTTTAATGTTAATTTGTAAATCACTTTTGATGGGCTTAGAAGTTCCAGATTGGGCTGATCTTTTGTGAAGATGATCTCCTCACCAAAGCAATCATCCTCACATAAAATCAGTCCAATCCAAAACTTTTAAGCCATATAGGACAATTTTTTTCTCCCAACGTTGTCTGCCAAATGCTACTCTATATATATATAAGAACCCAAGAAAAATTTCATTCATAGGAGAATCAAAGAGACACAAGAACACCTCTTCAAAACGAAGATGCACTGAAATGAACTTCCCACCACTCAACGAGCTATTCCTAATCATTCGATCAACCATACTTTCTGCAAGTGTTCTGATTGGTTGTGAAAACCTCAATGCTTCATAATTGGCCAAGCATCTAAGGCCCTGGATATTTGAGGGAACCGCATGAGCCAATCTGTTGGAGAAGGGAGCAATTCGCACAGCCCTGTGAAAACCATATAGTAGGTGTTGTAAAACAAATGTTGATTGACCTTTTTAATCACTGTGGCTATTACGAGATGGAATCAAAGCCCATATTATCTAGGATTTGTGGATCCCCATACTCCTCAGAATACAATTTCTTATAGAAAAATGCCGTCGATAGATTCTACATAAGCCACATTTTTGTCAACCACAAAAATTAGTATGATATGTCATATTGTACAATATGTCAGCCATGTCACGGCAGTCCATAATAATAAAAGGTCCTAAGTAAGGTTTTACATTTACAAGTGCTGCATGTTAACTCCAAAAAGAATCCCCATGTCAGTATGAGACAACAATTGTGCTTAGAACCAGAGAAAAAAAGCATAGTCACATAGCTCACTCTCAAGAAATTCTCAAGGATATTTCTTGAAGAATTCAATTTCCTTTTCATACGCCAAGGATATTAAAATGTAAAACAATCAATAAACAAATAAATCAAATCAAATATCATGATAATTTAATGATATTTTTCGCAAGAAAACAAAGAAAAAGACCAAACTGTTGTAAGATAATGTGCATACCCCAACTGCAACAGCTTTGGAAGGACCTTTTGCATATAGTATGCAGGACTTGACCAGGCTTTAACTCTCAAATTCACTATGCTGCTTATATTATTGTCGAACTGCTGAAGTATATCTTCTGGAAGTTCTTTTATTACTTCAACCTTATTTCTGAGCGCATAGATGAAGAATTCCTCATCAAATATGTCTGCAAATTTGCTGCAGCAAATTGTGAGCAAAAAGAATTCAGTAAACGTTTGCAATTTCACAGATTGCATATGAAAAGATAACGTAACATTTGCATATTTCTTCTGAAATAAAATGTTGATGAAGAATGAAAACCAGTCACACCTGATGCCAAAAATATGAATAATGTAATGAAGTTTGATTATTTGATGCTTTTTGAAGAACATTTTCTAAATATCCCATGCTAAGAGTTATCAAACATTAGAAAGTGGAATAATATGGGACAAATAAGTATCAATTAATTGTCACCTGGAATCACGCCAAACACTATTCAAATGAAACATTGGAATGACAAGTGTAGCATTTAGTAGTCCTGCCACAGCCACCGCATCGCATATCTGTTCGAACATCAAAATGCAAATCAATTGAGTTGAATGACAAGCATAAGCCAAAGAGCTTGTTGGGATGCACCACAAAAATTTAGTTGGGACCACTTCCCTATTTGTGTCAAAAGCCTTTGGGACATCAGTGCATTTGATGGCACTCAGTAGCACATTGTAAAGTGTGCATCCACCAAAAATAATCTCAAAATATTTGCAGAGCCAATTTAGCAAAAATTCAATTCTTATTTTAACTCTTTTTTTATGGACAAAGGCCCCATGCTCCAACGGAGCAACAGTAGGAAGAACTTCACAGATTCTAGAGCAAAAGTCTTAGAGATGACCTTGTACGTCCTTCCTACCAAATTTTTGGGCCAATAACCCAAATTATTTTCAACTCCCTATTTCTTGGCTAACATGGTCACAAAAGTATTTTTCGAATAGAAGTCCATGTAGGAATCTTTCTGCGATTCATTCACCGCCTTCCATAAAGTCCCCAACACCCCTTAAAGAAAGGGAGCTAAAAGCGATCCAGTTGTACTTCTTTTATGATAGATACAGTAACGTCCTTCCCAAATGCTCTTTCCATCCAAATGGTTTGATCTGAGGAGATACCCACAAAATGAAGACAGTTCAACAAGGGCTTATAGACCTGAGATTCAGAAACACAGTTTTGAGTTCACCGCTCCCTCCCTAGTGGCCTCCTAACCCTATTTCATTAGCATTTTTAGACCTTTCTTAAATTGTGTTATCTCATCTTGCACTATAAATAGCCACTAAACTTTTTTATCAAGTACACAAGAAACCAAGGATATTATGTCACTAAGTATAAATTTGTAAAATTTAATGCCCAATGAAGTTGAGTAATCAATCACCAATGAAGCCTTATCCCATCGAAAGCAACTAATAAGTTTAAAATTTGAATAGCCTAAAGAAAATATAAGAATAAATTAGAGAATTGGGTCAAAACATATGTTCCACATGAGAAAGCTAGATTAAAAGAGAAACATACCGAAAGGCGTTGTTGATTCAAACCACCATTTGCTTCAATTATAAGAAAACCGTTTGACCTCGGCAATTCTGAGAACCATTAAGAAAAGGGGAAAAAAATGGCTTCTAATTAATAATTTGACAAGCATGGTACAACAACTAGATAAAATCAACGAAGTGACTATTGGGAAGAAAAACACCAAACATTTTAAGAACATATAAAACCCTATTTCTCCTATATTATAAGAGAATAGATTGATGAGCTAGAAATACCCCCACAAGCACTACTACCATTTAGGTTCAATTATCAATAAAGATTGGGAGATTAGTGAGAATGTGACCCATATTTGTGTTGGGTGGCTACAGTGGAGCGTTTCTGGAGTATAATGCGACCAATGTATACTACTCAAACTAAAAAGGAAAATTTCACAAGAGCAGTAAGACCAGCTATGTTTTATGGAGCTGAATGTTGGGTGGTCAAAAAACAGCATGCACATAGAATAAGCTAGCAGAGATGACGATGCAGAGAAAGATGAGATGTAAGACTAGGAAAAAAAATTAAACATAACCCAATAGAATATAAAATAAAGGGAAGACCGCTAAAATGGTCTGGGCATGTACAATGAAGACCTATGATGGCACACTGAGAAGAAGCACTTATTGCTAGTTGAAGGCTCTACAAAATCACAAGTCATGAAGTAGTTAAGTTCTTGTTGCTCTCTATGGAAGCTCTTCTTGGTTCAAAGGACTTTTACATCTCAGATTGTCTCAATCGATATGTAAAACCAAAATTGTCATAACTACAAATAGAATATGTGAAACTCAAACCTGTTAGAGAAGTACTCCGGTTGACACAAGGCTTCCAACTTTGACGTAACTTTGGATGCCATGCTGTCATAAGCTGCAAATTTTCCAAGCAATTTATTTTGCATTGATTTCATTCATCTCAAAAGCAGGTAACGAAAAAGAAAATCTTGCCCAAATAATGAATTTTTCATTATTCAACCAGAGTTAAAATCTTGTATTGATGCAATGTCTCGGTCATGAGAAAACCTGAGACTATCTCGACCAAAATATTCTGGAAAATTCCAATATAATCTGAGACAATTCCAAGCATTGAATGCTGCTGAAACCGGCATGTCTCATCAGAAGAATCCTGAGACAGTACAAAACTCTAAACCATGCATTCAACTAAGCCTAACGACTACAAGCATGAAGCACGTACAGGAGTTGGCATGTGCCAAATAAAAACTATCACACTTGAAGAAAAGAATGCAAGAAACAATGCAAAATGTACACCAAGGATCAGTGCCAGCAGATAAATTGAAGTCATTTTGTGAATTGCACAACTATTTTCAATAAAAATAAAAAATATTTAGGCTTTGATTGCCAAGATTTATGGATGATTTGGTAGCTAGGAGGAATTCTTATATCAAATTCTAACAGGATTTAGGAAGTCCAAGGTGGACTAAAGACCGACTTTTTTCAATAGAGTTTTCAATGGGTCCTGTCCCAGGGAAAGAATTCAGTCCATGGTGAACTAACTCATTGTTCAAGTTCAACTAAGGGGAGTGGTTCACTTTGTTAATATTTATTAGATTCAATAAAATAAATAAAACGTTTATTTGTTTTTTAATGTTTTTGGGTTTTTGTAAGTTGAAGGGAGTTTTTGTATTCTAATGAGATTGTGGATTTTATCTCCTAAAAGAAAATAGGCCCACATCGGAAAAAGAGAAGACTCTCCTTGAAGATATATGAGATATCTCAATAACTAATTTAGTTATTTGTTTAAGAGGTTTCCCTTTGTTGCTAAATGATGGCTCATTACTGCATTCGCGCACGAGTACATGCCTTGTGCGAAAGGACGGTGTTTAAGGCGCTTTAGAGACACACTTTGCACTTCTGACATAGACATCGTTGCAAGGATCTTGGGGAGCATTTTCTATTTGCTGAATCAAACACCAAGATTCAATCTCAACCGTTGAATGATCGTAGTGGGTATAGATTGGTGATTTGGATGGACTTGACCGACACTATGGATGTTGGTCAAGGGGGTCTGACCACGTAATGTATATTGGGCCGTTGGTAAATGGGGTTTGACCACGGGTTAAACACATTTGACCACAATCCAATAGGCGTTTCCTTGGTTCACAAAGAATTGCATCTCTTTAGAAACGCATAAAAGGGTGTGATTGTTCACCCTATGACCATTAGATTGGATCCAGAAAAATTCAAGCCATCCAATCGTAACTGTTGAGAAAAACAGCCATGATAATTGTTCTAATCCGATTGAGTTATCAAGACAATTCTTTGTCTTTGCAAGAAGACAAATTGTGATCAAGAGATTGGGCCCATTGTATCCTGGAAACATTTCATTAGAAACTCTTTTGCAAAATTGAGTTTTACTTGAGTTGGGAGCGAATAACGTTTTAAAGAAAACGATCTCGTGCCTTGAGTTCAACATTTCTAGTTTTAATGTACTGTTATTTTCCTGATTCAAGACCATTCTTTACAACATAATTGGATGTTTTTTTGGTGCTCTCGGAGGTTTTTATGAAAGTAGTACCATGACCTGATTACCCCATGGATATTGCAAAGTAGTGAGATACTGTTGACAGACATGGTAGATCTCGGGCCTCTTCGCAGCCTCAATCTCAACTCTCAAGTATCAGCAAACAATGTTTAGATTCGTTTTCAAAATAACTCTACTTTAAATTTTTTATTAGTAAATAGTCATATGAAATTGCATAGTTGTTGCATCACTTTTCTTTCTTCCTCTCATTGTCTTTTTTATGACTTAGTGATGAGGATGATTGGTGGGGACACAAGTCCGCGAGCTGTGTCTTTCGATGTTTGAATCATTTTAGCAACACAGTAATCCAACTAAGGTTGAAATAAAATGAATGTTAAGCACTAGCAGTCTAGTTTAGGTCAGTTTCCACTCTTTCTTTGTTTACTTCAATCCAATCTAAATAGCTGTAGACATTAATTTTTCACAGATCAAGTGCAAAGTATTGTCATGAGCATCAAAGTTGGGGTCGGGAATAATTTGGAAAGGGAAAACCTTCGGAAAAAATCAACAAAAGTCTAGAAAACATAATAAAAAATAAAATAAAATAAAAATTGAATATAATAAATATGAATGTTAAACATAATGTTAAACAAAATTATAAATTTACAACAAGTAGTTGAAGAGCTACCAACTACTAGTTGAAGAGTAACCCATACTGCTTGGTCTACCACTAAACTAAAATAAGTAGTAAGAATTCATACTTGTAAAACCTAAATGAATTAAAAATCCTCCCTCATGTTATGTTTTAAAATTAACAAAAACAAACTCTTTTGTGTATTTAAAAATATCCCCCTCATGTGTCTATTTTAATTGCAAAAAAAACCTCCTCAAGATTTTTTCTAAAAAAATCGTGCAATATCATTGTCAAATAAAAATTAATTTATATAGTCAGCAAATTTTAATGATAACAAAAACACCCCTTTGTGCACAATTATGGATTCCATAATGAGTTTCTGAAAAAAAAAACTCCTAACACTATTTTCTTTTGTGTTAGTTGTAACTTATTTTCTCCCAATACGGCTTTCTGGTTCTTTACTCCATTGTATCCCTACAAATCCCTAAAGACTTAATGAAGCACCAGCTAGAATTGGAAGAGCCAAAAATTGTTAAGGTCACCGAAATAAAGAAATTGGAAAAAAATATATATATATCTCCAGGGAATTGGTGGCATATTATCTTTGATTATTATTTTTTTTCGAGTGGGGCATGATGTTGTCTTGACAATTTGCGACCCCTGACGTATCTTCAGGTGTTCCCCTTGATGTATATTTTTGGTCTCTTTCCCCTTTCCATGCTCTCTCTCGTACATCTTCTCGACCTTCCTTTGTGGAGGGTGGGGGTGAGGGTGGGTGTGGGGGACTTCTCTTCTCTTAATTATTGCTTTATCAATTATATTCCATTATTTTAAATAAAAAAACTGGTAGAACCATGAGGAAAAATGAGGTGTCCAGTGTACATTGGTACATGCATCAATTATAGAACTAATGGACCTACTTAACAATTCAGCTTACAATGAAGATATGGTATGGGAAAAATTCGAGTAATCCTAGTGATCAGTACATGTTTAGTAGAGATTCATTTCATTTCTCATTGCAAATGAACATCATCTCATCTCAGTCGTTGGTTTGATGTAGAGTTTCAACCCTTGTTTGAGACTGGTATTTTTCTTTTACACTTATTTGTGTATGTCAAACTGCATTTTACCTTGGAATTTTTATCAAAAATTAATTTACAAATAAAATGTAAATACTATGGTACACCATATTATTGAAGGAAAAAAAGATGGTCATTCAAGAAGTTTTATGAAAAACCTAAAATTCACATTGTTAATGTGAATAATATGGCAGATTGCAAACTGAGCTAACAGAACCATTGAGCGAAATAATGCCACGGTGGTGGTTGAGGGATTCACCCAAACATATAAGTTTGAGGGCTAAGTGAAATTCGCATCAATGGCAAATTGAACTAAGTTAATGTGCTTAACTCTATTGCACTAAATATGAATTCAAATGTCATTATATCAGTTAGATGACAAGAATGCATTTTTTCATGGAAATATACAAAAGCAATTTTACATACTGAAACTCTTTAAATTTGAACACAACATGCCAACCAAACAAACAGTCAAAATGCAACACCCAAGAAAACTTTCACGGTCTGCATGACTGATTCCACGGGAAAAAAAAATTGATGGTTTTCCCAGGAAAATGCAAATTGCAGGTGTATGATTATGCATTTTCAAGAAAAAAACAAATAATTTCCCAAATTGGTTAGAAAATATTCTTCAACCTGACCCCAATTTTCCCAAATTGGTGGGAAAATATTCCCAATTCTCCCAAACTGTTAACTGTTACTCTCACAAGTACCACCAACCAGCCCAATTTTTTTTCCTTTTGGCATTTTTCAAGGTGCAATTATACAACAACAACCATTTTATGAGGAAATCCATTTTTCTCCAGAAATTTATTTTCTCCTAAGCAATCATACATACAGAAAAGTAAAAAAGAAAAAAAAAATCATACCGCATTGTGGCTATGGTTGCTATCAAACTGCATAAACGGCCAGAGATTCTCGAAAACCTGAGGACTTCGATATATCGAACCCGGCAGAGGAGGCTCATCGACGACAATGCCGACACCTTTACGAGGAGAAACATCGAAGCTTAACGAACCCATATACATCAACATACCAGAAATGTAGAAAAGAGGAGCGAAGAGTAGAATTCCACGTCTCCGAAGAACAGCAGAAATAAGAATGTACACGAGACGCTCCGCGAAGTTATGGAGCTTCAATGGAGGGGTTGTTCGATTGCTGCCTCCGCAGATAGATTTCCTGGACCGACTGTGTCTGAATCTAGGTGAAGATGGCGGTGAAGAAGGAGGAGTTGTAGTAATAGTTGATGTTGTCGGGAGTGGAGAATTAACTCCATTGGACCTCACATGACCAAGCCTACTGTGCCCGTGCATGGTTGGAAATCTGCGAAAACTAGGGTTTCGAAAACCTAACAGAAACAAACCAGAACTGAAGAAGAGATCTGATGTTGTTGATGATGATTCCAACACCAGAGGCTTCAACTTCTTCCATTAAAACAACTCCCTGATTTTCGCTAAATCGAACGAAAATTGTAACAATTGGTGAACATTGTTAGATTTGGGGGAGAAATGAGAGTTGAGTTTCGATTTATTTTGGTTCACAATTTTTTTTTTTTTTTTTTTTTTAAGAAAATTAAATGAGGAGCTTTGGCTTCCACTCTCGTCGAAGAAGGAAGGAATGCCAGCTGTGATAAGAGAGCCGACTCATAATCACTAGCAGTTAAGAATCTGGATGACCGACAGAGACTCGGTGAGTTTGTCCTATTTTTTGTTTCACTCACGAGTCACGTATGTATTGCCGAGTTAATTCAAACCCAATATATTTATTCTTTCATGCCCATCAAAGCTAATTTTGGACAACCGAGTCTTTTCCTGCGAATCTACGCACGAGATGTCGGAAAAAAACTCTTTTTCGGTCCATCGAACAAATGGAGTAGTGACACGTGGAAAACGAATAATATAAATCAATACCTTTCCCTAAAAACGACTTTACTTACCGAAAAGCATGGTTTAAAGTATCGGAACGACCGATATGAAACAGTTACCACGAATTGAGTATGTATCGGAATGTACTAATTTGTATCACATGTATCAGTTGACGCCGTATTTATTTTTTCATTAACCGAAACATTCAATCGATTCGATATTTTAAACTTTGTCCATGAGTAATAGTAGTATTTGTTGGATGTAGAATATGGTGTTAAATGGGAAAGTAGAAATGTAAGTTTAATCAAACTAGTGAGATGCACTATAGATAAAATCTCATAGAAGTTATTTCCAAAAAATTATTTTAAACTCTAGAAATACGTATTTTTTAAACAAATAGACATGATTGTTCACGGGAAAAGATGCCTTCTTTCAAGAGTTGTGACTCTTGATTGTTTTTAAAACTAGGAGTCTATATTTTGAAAAAATACTACGATTTGATCCCTTTCTCTTTCAGCATTATTTTTTTGTGAAAAGTTTTAAGGAAATTCTTTAGAACTGTTGTCTGCGAAAATTGGTAATTTTGTTGTATCCTGAAGGCAAATTGCTTGGAACTCAGCAACAAACTTGATTGAGTGAGGGCAATTAACATCTTAAAGATAGTGTCTCAGATGTGCCTCATAATCACAAGAAAATCTTGATTTATATTAATTTCTTAATAATTTTAAAGTGTTAATTTGCAATGGAATCGGAATCTGATATGGTGGCTTTCAAAGTGATGAATCATGAATTCGTGAAATTGGACAGATTCGATGAAACCAATTTTACCCCATGACAAGACAAGAAGTTGTTCTTACTTACTGTCTTGAAGATTTCATATTTTCTTGATCCAAATCTGGCATCACTACCAGAACTGAACATCACTACCAGAACTGAAATCTGATGATATTGACCAGATTAAAATAAAAAGTAAGAAACATGAAGAAGATGAAGCTATCTGCCAAGGACACATTCTGAATACACCATATGATTGGTTGTATGATTTGTTCACTTTAATCAAATCACCAAAAGAGATATGGAAGACACTTGAATTCAAGTACAATACTGAAAATCAAGGTGCAAATAAGTTTTTTATTATAAAGTATTTCAAAATTTCTATGGTAAAAAATATTTTTGTAATGGACCAAGTCCATGATTTACAAGTTTTAGCGAACAAGCTTCAAGATTTTATGGTTGAAACTTTGAACCAGTGCAAGTGGGGGTTATAATTGTCAAACTTCCCTTCAATTGGACTGATTACAGAAATAAATTTCAGCATATTAAAACAGATTTCACTATAAAGCAAATTCAAAAAAATTTACGAATTGAAGAGGAAACTCGAATTTGTGATAAAAAGATGGAAGACTCTAAAATAAGCTTTGTTAGTGAAAATAAAAGAATCTCAAACGAAACAAGAGAAAATGTAGTGATTCCAACCCTAGAAATTCCATCAATCATAACAAGAATAAGAGGCTTGTTATAATTGTGAAAATAAAACATGATTGCAGATTCTTGAAAAAATAAAAGACGGGTGAAGTAAAAAATTTTACAAATCAAGAAAACTTGGATACTTCTACTCATAATAATTAAAATGTGGATACTTCTACAAATTTATTAGACATTTTAATTATTATTCTAAATTGCAGAGAACAAATTTAAAAGTAACGACGTAATAATATTTTATGATTAATTGTACTATTAACAAAAATCTTTATAATGCAAATCACATACTTTCTTACTTAATTGAGTTACCAAGATTCCTATTCAAAAAATCTAGGGAGAAGAGTGCAAAGAGATATAAAATGAGTGAAAAAGCTAACTTATAGATAGATAATATATATATATATATAATAAACAAAAGTTACTGATTGTTTAATGGTGAAACCTTTAAGTGTAAAGAGAAAATATTAAAAATATTATCATGCAATATTGAGATTAAAAGAATCATTATAAAAATAAGGGTTAATTTATGTTTTTACCCCTATTTTCATATAATATTTTTGATTTTTTTAATTAAAAAATAATAAATCATGAATAACTTGAAAAATTCCAAAAGTCATGAATTTTTACAAGAAATTGAATTGGAAGAAAGTTCTAATCATTTTCTTCTATCATTTGGAAAATTCGAATATAATTCGTGAATTATTCAGAGAATTACTAACTATATATAAGCGTCCCCTCTAACTACAGTAGAATGGGATCTACACTACCTCACTTTACGTTTTTAGCCCTTTCAATTTTATTGTTTTTCTTTTCCTCCCCCTCTAACTTTACTATAATTTCTCTTTTACTCATTTAATCCCAACGAAGATGCTCGTGTCATAGGAACAACAAATTCTAGTCTATATAATAAAACACAATTATGGATCCCACTCAGTTACATTTTTTTTTTTTTTGAGGGGGGAGCATCCCCTCTAACTACAGTAAAATGGGGTCTACACTACCTCACTTTACGTTTTCACCCCCTTTAATTTTATTGTTTTTCTTCTCCTCCCCCTCTAACTTTACTATAATTTCTTTTTTACTCTTTTAATTCCAAAGAGGATGCTCGTGTCATAGGAAAAACAAATTCTAGTATATATAATAAAACACAATTATGGATCCCACTCAGTTACATATTTTGTGAGAGGAGGGGGAGCGTCCACTTCAGTTATAGTGGAGTTAGGTCCACACTACCTTAGCCTTTTGTTTCCACCCATTCAATTTCATTGACCATCATATCATCTTCTCACCCCAAAGATATTTTAATAACACACCAATATTACTGTTGTTTTGTTTTTACCCTCTTAACCCTAAAAAGGATGCTCATGTCATAGGCATGGACAAACTCTAGTCTATATAATAAAATACAATAGTGGATCTCACTTTGCTATAGTTTTGTGGAGGGATAAACGTCTCATTTCAACTATAGTAGAGTGGGTCCACACTATCCCATTTTATTGACGTTCGACTTCATCCCCTTTAACTTAATTGTCTTCTCCCCCCCCCCCTTTTAACAATCAACAATTTTACTATCTTTCTTCTTTTACCCCTTTAATAAAAAGATGCCCCTGTCGTGGGCATAGACAGGCTCTAGCCAACTTATAAGAGATCCCAAAGGAGGGACATCCATAGGTTGTCCAAAAAAAAAAATTTACAAAAAATAAAGGATTAAGAGTGGAAATCTTAATACAACTCGTGAACATGAATTAAAAACAATATGAAATTAGTGAGTTTGGGTTGAGTTTAATTGTGTTTGGACCAGAATCGTGTCAATCCGTCTAACCTTTTATTAAATGGAATGTGTTTAGGTTAAAGAAGTCAACCCATTTAGTTATTATATTATTAATATGTCAAATTAACCCACGTACAACTTGACTCGTATGTAACCCATTTAATTGTGAAACATAAGAGGTGTCTTAAATATCAATAATTATTCATGGGTTTTTTAAATTACCCCATTTTGCATAATTTAGTTGGATTTTTTCGCACATACTTTAATAATATAACATTTTTTAGATTTTTTAAAAATATGAAAGGTGTTTAAGATATTTATCAAATAATTAAGGGTTAAGCTTTTAGTTTATAAAACCCTATAAAAGACAAATACAATAGCCAAAAACCCTAAATTCTTATTCTTTTCGTTGTGGTTTCTATTTGACTATATGATTCTCTCTCATCTTCTTCGTCTTTGGCTCTCTATAATTTAAGAAGAAGAACACCATACACGTGACAAGTACCTCCTTGTCTCAATCTCTTTTTATTTTTTTCCCTCTCTCCCTCCACATCTTTCTCTCATAATTTTATGCTATTTTTATTTACTTAGTAGAACTATTTGGTGTACAATATCAAGTATATACACGTCAAGTTTTTTGGGCAACCTCTTTTTGAGATACACATGTCTTCTTCTCTCTCCAGTGATGGTTTTAGTTTTAGTACAAATATATGTCTAGATTTAAACCCATAACAAGGACTGGCAATAGGTCAAATAATGTCTGTTTATCCAACTCATCAGAGCTAAATTATTCGAATACGGGTACAAATTTTGTATCCGATTAAGAATTCAGGTAAATTTTATGCACAATTATTTTTTTTTGAATATTTTTAGGGACAGATATGGATAGGCATCCTATCTAAACCCAAATATTTGTTTATCCTTAATATGATAAATTTACAATAAAATATATCTATAATCTAAAATTAAGGTTTTTCCATAATCTTTACAATGAGTTATACATATATCCAACTTCGATATCCTCTTGAAATTTGAGTACAAGTCAGATACGGATATCATTTAAAAAAGTGGATAAATAGTCGGATATGAATATTGTAATATCTTGAAAAATAATTAAGTGTATAAATATAATAGCATATGCATATAGTTGTATTTGGTTAAATATAATTGATAACATATAGATATAAATTTTATTCTATCATTTTCAGAACTTATAATCTTTTTTTTTTCTTTAAGGATAAGAAGGTAATTTCACTTCAGGGAAGTTTAGTTACTTTGAAAATATCATTATTAGGAAAATATTTATCCTTTTACATGAGTTTGATAAATCCTTGCAGCCTTAAAAATCATAACTTAGTCAAAATAAATAAGAATCTTTTTATAATAGGGACATAATCGTCATTTTCATTTGAGTAATTTATATTTTTGAACGTCCAAATGTCAAAATTTCATTTAAGGAAACATATAAAATATACTTAGAATATAATTTATAAAACATATCAGATTTTCTAAATTTTAGGAGAAATAAGATTTTTGGCTAAGCCTTTCACTTATTTTTTATGATTTATTTATTTTTTTATATGATTTATTTTGTAACAATCTTATATTTTATCATGATATGTTAGATAATAAAGTTATAAAAATAATATAATGATATTGATGGTCTTATTGATTAAAAGTTAAGAAATTTTTGAAAAATGGTATTTTTGATCTTTTACGTGAGGTCCAACGAGGAAAGATTTTTCTGAAATTTTTAAAAGGTGTCTCAAAATATTTTATTTTGAATTTTAAATTGTTTCTAAATTATGTGAGATAAAATGAGTTGATTAATTGATATTTATTCCATAAATTTGATAATTTTGAATTTGTAAAACTCTTTCATGCCTCGTGTGACTTTCTTATTGTATCAAATCATATTTATTTTGATTCAACATGTAACATTTGTTTTAATCATATTTTTTTATTACATTGAACTTTAAGATATTTTCATGTGGTTTAAAAATTAATAATCAATGGTCATGATGAAGTAGGAAGTATTTTAGTTAAAATGGATACAAACTGTAAGAGTAAGGCCACACCAATTTGTTGGGAACCTAGACTACTATCGAGGGATTAGAAAAAATAAATTTTTATGATTTTAAAAAACTTATATTTATTCTCAAATTCGTGCTCATCACACCTCATTTTAGAATATTTAGAGAAACATCATTATTTGCTAAAAAAATACTATTAGAGAAGTTCTTGAAACTTTTATTTGATAAAATCGTTTGCTCTCGAACAAAATACGAAAGTTCTTCATCTAATTATGGTTTAAAACATACTTAATTTTCATATCAAAATATTAGATAAGTACATACCTATACTTTTCTTGATCTTTTCGTTATAATGATGATATCTTATTTGAAGTTTCTTATTTATCTTTTCTTGATGTAAAATAAATTATGTTTCTTTTTATATATCGTTTATAGTAGAAAAATTTATAAAGAATGCACAGATAATGACAATGATATTTGAAAATTAATATTATTGCATCAGCATAATGGATTTTGATAAGTACCTTAATTAAACAAGAATGAGTCAAAGTGCCCCAAGATGAAAGACCCCAAACATCTCACGGAAGGTCTTGTGTTATGTGGGTATATGACCTAGTACTTGCATACCCGATGTTATGTGGGTGAGAGCTTTGCATGAATTATCATTGCATGACATATTTTATTTATTGATTTAATTTTATTTATATCAATCACACAATAGAAGATTTATAATATTTTTCATTTACTCGATATAATTATTATATCAATTAAATCATGAATGAGTATGGTAGTACTTATTGAGATTTTTCTCACGTTGTTTATTCAATTTTTTTCAATATCTTGAAAAGGTACCTTAATTAGATTTAAGAAATTTTCATTTTTTTCGTTTATCTTATTTTAATTTTGATTTATGTTAAAATAAATAGTAGACATGATTTATTTATTTATTTTATTTTATTTTATTTGTAAACTTTATATGTTGATTCATCTAAGAGAAATGTTAGGTTGATCTTACTAACTTATTTAAATAATGAATTGCGGTTATGTTTGATTGATATTTATTTTCGAATTTGGAGTAAATTAGATAAAAATTGAATTTTATTCAATAAATTATTAATTTTAGAATATTCTACCATTATAATTTGATAGAGGTCGAAAATATCGTTTTAAAATGGGCAAAATCATCAAAATTGGATGAGTATTAAATTTTATATGTTTTTTTTTTTAAATAAATCATAGGAACCTGAATTTCTGTTATTTTTACAAATAGATTTTGTTTCGACTCATTTTTCTCTAAAAGATATTCTTTTTATGAAAATAATCAAAGCACAAAACTTTTAGCTTTATATGTTAGCTTTCCAACCCCATTGATTGTTTGCAAAAGTACAGAATGTGTAATCTGCATCAATCATTTCTTTAAAACATTTTTATTCCATTCACAATGGAACAACACACAATTGCTAACTTTTTCTGAAATTTTCTCTCATATTTTCTTTTGTAATGTATGACTATTATTTTTTTTAATGAAACATGCATTGAGTTGAGAATTTAACGATTTAGTGAATGCACCATTTCGAGGTATCTTAATAATTGAATAAAATCATACATTTTAGATTGTTGATGTTTACTACTATAATGGATTATTATAGAGAATTTTTGTATAAGTGTTAACCATGAAAGACTTTTACAAAAGGAAAAAAAATCACACATATTTTATATTGTAAAGGATTTATAATTTTTTGACCTTTAATATTCGGATCTACATCCTGACTCAAGGGTTATGGGTCGTGTCATAAACCTAAATTTTGGGCATCACAGATATCCTTGCATAAGTGGGTAAAAAATTAGATATGGATAATTAGCTATAGAATTGGATAAGGATATGCAGATAACTTCATCCGATCCATTGCCAACTTTACCCATAACACTATTTTTGGTGGTGAAAATAAAACCAGTTTTTTTTTCACTTAAAATTAGAATTTTATTGAACAGTGTACGAATTAGGTCAAGTTACCTATTTAACATATGGGTTGGGTTCGAGTTTAAATTTTTGACTTAATTATTAAATGAGTTGAGTAAATGTTTAAAATACCTTTACTAGAGCACGACACAAATATGACCCAATCCATTGCCACCCCTGGAAGCTAGGGATAAGAAGAGGGAGTTATACCATGACCCCAAGAGTAAGAGTAAGAGTTGGGAGTCATGTGAAAATAACAAATAAGTTTGAATTTAAAAAATCTTGAAGAAGCTCAAAGGATTTGGATAAAACATGAGTCCTATAATGTAAGAGATCATGATTGGGTCCAACTAGGAAAGAAATCATAATCAACTCTCATATGGTGGTGTTGTGAATCTCGAGGTGGAGGTCAATACTTATTTTCTCAAGATACATTGCATTTCATATCCCTAACATTATATCATATCCTTGGTTAGAGGAAAAATATTTGTACCAAAGTTTCTTAATTATCATCTTGTCATCATGATCATGCCAACAATTCTTCCCTTGATCTCTAACGATCATGGTTATCATTTTCTCTGAATCACACTTTCAGATACATGTTGATGTGAAATCCCGATCATAACGTGTGCATCTTTTATCAACATCTCATCCATTGGGATGTTTTTCTAGCCTAGTAAAAGGGATGGATCCCTCAAAGATGAGGGCATTTAGGTCATTTACATTAGTATCTCATAGAAGACCTAGGTCAAGGACCAAGTTATCAGTTTGAACACAGGGGTATCTCTAATATTGAATAAAACATGACGAGGAGTGTCTAAATCACACTAAAATATATTTTCTAACAGTCTCTCTCCATATCTCTCTTCTCTCATCTCAACCACAAAGATAAAAAATAAAATAAAATAAAAAAGAAAAGAAAAACCATTGGCTCTTCTCTTCTCTCTCTCTCTCTCTCTCTCTCTTCATGGCTTCAACAACATCTCTAAAGCCCTTCCCATTCCTACTTACTGGTCCAAATGGTTCGAACCAGACCCAAAGAAGAAGAAGAAGCCGTAGTAGTGTTCGGGTCGTTGCAACAGATGGGTCGGATCAACCTAGAAAAAAGGATCCACCCGGAGTTGATACCCGAATTCATTGGGAAAGTGATGATGAAGGATGGATAGGAGGAGGGAGCAGCAAATCACAACCGTCTGATAGGCTGAACAAAGAAGAAGAGAAACGAAACTTTTTAGGGGAAAATTTTTCTGATTTGCTCAACAATTCCACTGATTCTCATTACCAGTAAGTCAATTTAGTTATTTGCTTTGACATACTATGATTTATATCTATCAATCTAGACCGTCCAAATTAGTTGACTTTGATAGTCAGGGCATCAAAGGATCAAACTCTACCACCTCTCCATTTTGGACCCACTGTTTGATGGTCCCTCATGCAAAAAATAAGTTTGATTGGTGATTTAATACGTTGGGCCTCTCTTGTTTTCGTTCTTAAATACGCTCAAAAGAAATAGGAAAGACTAGCCCGAGTCAACTCGAATGAATCAGAATGGACTTGGTGGTGACTCACCAATTTTCCACTGTGAATTGTTAATTTCATTGACTCTTCTGTAATCCAAATTGACTCAGTCGAGTTTCTGAAAAATTGGCTGGTTTTGAGATAACTCAGTCGAGTCGACTGGTTAATATCATATTTTTTTTTTATCTACAAAATGATAATTTTTAAGATTTTTTATATTTGGGTTAATAGGGTCAGGAATCAAAATAGGATGACTTATGAAAAAACACATGATTCCAATAATTAAAATAAGAAATTCAAGGGTCAGGATTTATTCATATTATATATTCTCTAGCTAGGATAAATCCCAACCATTAGATTTTGGGATCATACATTTTTTTTCACAAGTTACTCGATTATGACCTTTGTTAATAATATTATATCAAATTTTGTGATAATTGCCTCTATTAATTCTGGTGGTAAGAAAAAAATAATTATTATCTTTACAATGTGGTAGAAGGTGACATGTGCAAAAAAGACATTTTTGTACTTCTAAAAGCTAATTTGCCTGATTTTAGGGTCATGAGATTTTTTTTTTTCTTTTTTGATCAAAATGACCCTGATTATATTAAGTTCAAGAAACATGATAATTTGACGGCCCCCTTTGACATACATGCTCATCATAGAATCGTAGATCACTTGTCTCGGGATACACAAGAAAAATATCTATGGTTTTATGTATCCCAAGGCAAATGATTTACGATTCTGTGATGGGGGTGTATGTCGGGGGGGTGTCAGAAAATCATTATTATAAGTTCAAATGTTAAGGTGGGATCATTTTTAAAAGAGTAATTATAAAAGCACCTCACGAATTAATAAGGGCAACCCATATACAACCAAATTGTTTTATCTTATATGGGTTAAAAGTTTCAGAACGAGATGATTTTTGGGGAGGATGATCTTTATGATGAGGAAATCATTGTCACCAAAAATCAGCACATTCCAAAAATTCTAACCCAATCAAAAGTGATTTACAAACAAATCGAGTGATTTACGGTTCTTGAACTTGTTTTGACGGGGTTAGAAGTTTTGGAATGAACTAATTTTTGGTGAGAATGATGTCCTCGTCATAAAGATCGAAACGTCACTTGGAATCAATTTGAAAGGGTTTGACACATTTGAGTTGGATCAAATAAGATTTTAAAATCATAAATCACCAATGAAATATTGCTTATTAAATTGAATGGTTAATGATTCATCATCTCACATGCAGAATAAAAGAAGAAAAAGATGGGAATCACAAAATAAATAAGTTATAAGACCATTGAATGGAGATGTAAGAAAGATCTACTCTTTGTGATTAAAGAATTTGGGAACCAAAGATAGATTGAAATATAGCTAAATAAGATGTTTACATTACTCACTCCAATATTTGGGATGATGATAATGAGAATTATCAGGTTTTTAGGAATATCCGCTGAGGCCGATTTGGAAGAGATCAAGTCTGCTTATAGACGACTATCGAAAGAGTACCATCCAGATACGACTTCACTTCCATTAAAAGCGGCTTCGGAAAAGTTTATGAAACTAAGACAAGTCTATAACATCTTAAGTAAAGAAGAGAGTCGTCGATTTTATGATTGGACCTTGGCTCAAGAAACAGCTAGTCGTCAAGCTGAGAAAATGAGAGTGAAGTTTGAAGATCCTTATGAGCAAGAAGTGCAAAATTGGGAATCGATACCTGATATGGTTGATCGGCTCGGTGGAAAGAATTTGGAGCTAAGTGATCAAGCCATGTCGGCCATCACTATCGACCTTGTGATTATTATATTTGCTATTTGTTGTCTAATTTATGTTCTCTTTTTTAAAGAACCATATTAGTAGGGATTTTGTATGGGACTAAATGATCATTTATTTATATATGCATGGTAAACTTCCAATGTGTTATATTTATAGTTTATATAGTAAAGAAGTCCAAAATAATATTCAAACTATATATAAAACTTCTAGCAAATAAAAATTGCAAGATCAATAAATAATGTAGAAAAACAAGAATTTATTATTGGATGGCTAAGGTTAAGTTGACTTGGATGTTTTTTTTTTTTTTTGTGTCCTGATGGATTAGAATAATATATGACAAGATAGATCTGTCAATGGGCCGGGATATGAGTACATAGCTTGATGTTAAAGGAACCTCAAAACCCTAGACCAAACTTGACCCATATCTAATATTAGGGTTTTGTTAAGGACACACATTAAGATGCTTTAAATACACCTCCAAACTTTATTTTCCTCGCAAAAATGCCTTAAAAAAAATTTCTACTAAAAATAACCTCAAATGCTTATTATTATTATTATTAGAAGATTTTTGAGTAATTTAGGCATCCTTATGTTTTCAAATTGATGACATTAACAAAGAAATCCTTCAATTTTTCTACTAAAATTCCATTCTCTTCTAGTTCCTCAAAATTACATATTGCACTTGACATTTGAAGATTAAAAGAAATGGATTCTTAAGGTAATATTTACCCGATAGGTTAAAGAAAATGGGTTTGAGAGAAAAAGAAAGGGTTTTTGCCTAGAGGTCGAAGAGGAGGACATTTACGTCATATTCTATTAGTCTCTCAAAAAAGACCGATGTCAAATGTCACATGCCTATTTATTAAAAAAATGTCACAGTCCAACAGCTAGGAAAATCAATGACCACCAACCAGCAAGATTTCCATGGTAGACCAAAATGAAAGTAGAATCACAGTAAATGTACCTTATATGATGATCGAAATATGTTTGAACCCTAGAAGAAAGATGTTTAATACAACAAAAACATTAATGCAAGCAACAACAGTATAGAAGACATATGATAAGGTGTTGTAATGGTATGTGAAAAGCTCTTGTTAGGGAGTTGGGGGTATTCGTCGGGAGGGGGCATGACACATTCGTCGCCATTGAAAGATATTCTCCTCGGAAAAGCCCATCCATCCTGGAATGTAAATATTCCAGGCTCTTTGCGAAGTAAGATTTCAGTTTGCACATTCCCGCTCTCGCCCGATTGAAGTAACATATCATTATAGTATTGAATCCCCCAAAACATTCCTGTGTCATCTGCAAAGAATAAAACCCAATTTAATAAACTAATTCACACTTTACACAAACAAGAACATAAGTCTGAAGTCTTAACCAAACCAATATTTTTTTTCAACATGGCTTTAACATTTTAATTAGAAAAAAAATATAAATAAATAAATAAGATAGCAGCCATTGACACCCAAACTTTTACTTATTACACCCCAATTAAAAATAAAGAAAATAAAAAAATGGTTGAGAATAAGTAAAAGTTGGGGTGCCAATATAAGCTCTTTCATTTTTTTTTTCTTGCTAGATTTCTTTTTTTTTTTTTTTTTTTGGGGTTTAGGATTTTATATGAGCCTAATCATAATTGTATACATCTACTGAAATTGTTTGAACGAGTGGTATAATGTTTTGTAATGTTGAAATTATAATTAGAGCCAAACCTTGATAATATTTGAAGAGTGTGCTTTAATCTTTGATTGGGGTGTGATAAATAATTTAAGAACTTGGGATGTAATAAGTAAAAGTTGGGGTGCCAATAGCAGCTCTCGAAGACAATGATAAAGTAAATCAAATTAGGAAAAAACTTATATGAAGTGAACTTACTAATGACACCATACTGGTTCAGAGGCATGTAGTTATAGCTGAAGACCTGCACTAGACTTTGAAGGTTGGGATGCTGAACTACCATGCTCCAATGACTGTAGTTCTTAACAAAGTTTAAGTTTGTTATTGTCATCTTTACCCTCCAGTAGTCCCTATAACTTACCTTCACATGCCAATGCACTCGGATCGGGCACATGTGTTGTGTACACATCACTGCAGGAGGAACAACTTCTTCTTCACTATGTGGTAGCTGCAACAAAGATGGTTTCTCGCCAGGCCTGCGTATTGTAAAAAAAAAAAAAAACGTGCAACATTGATAATGGAAAAAATGGGGAATTAAGTTAATATCAGGTTCGAAGAATAATTTGAAGATGGGTGAGAGGGAATTAAGGTATACTTAATGCATTGTGCACCAGGTTCTCCTTGACAACCACAGCTGCATTTGGGACATGGAACGATGGTGTCATTGTAGAAGGAAGACAAGGAAACACAACAGGTTGGGGATGTTGATGCCTTGAATTGGGAGTAAGAGCATATAACCTTCCATGTCACTAAAACACAAACACACAACAACAAAGCAAAGAGTAAGATTAACAAAATTTCAGAGGTTGTCCTGACACAGAGTAATGTCCAAAAGAATGCGATTGAGATCAAGAACTAATCCTACCCAACTGATTTACATTATAAAAACGTCCACCCAAATAACCAAATACAAGATGCAAAGTGACCATAAGTTTTGGGGCTTAGAGACATAGTTCAGTTGGTTTGACACATGCCAAACCAACTTTGAGGTCATGGGTTCAAGTCCAGCTTACCTATCCAGAAAAAAAATTGACCATAAGGTGTGGATCTTTACTGTGGACTGTCTCTTATTTTAGTATGTGTCACAGCATGCCCACTGACTCATTAACACTGTCAAGCTACATTATTTCAACCAATCATATATATTCCACGTGTCTTTGCCTTTTTGATATCTTAGAAACTTTTTTCTTAGATTATTTCAAAATGTCATAAGTGCCAATCTGTAAGTTGGTATCAATTAAAAAAATGTCACCCTTAAGTCTATAATTATAAGTATTTTTATGGTATCCTTAGGAACTTGATTTGTTACAACCTTAAAGTAATGAAGTTACTGCATACCCATTTACTTTTCTATTATTCATATAAAAATACTTATTATTCAGAAAACCTCTACTAATAAAATAAAATAAAATATGAATGGAAGCTAAACTACGATTGTTTGGTCATGTGCAACGAAATCCAATTTATATTACGAAGACAGGCATTTAAATTGAAGACATGACTTAAACAAAATTGAATGGACGAACAAGATTTTTTAGATAAATATTTGATGATAGATTGACTTACTGAGAGCTTGTGTCCATCGACGGCCTCTATCCACACTAAACTTACTGGGTTTGACCAGAAAGGGAGCCCCACAGGTGTAGCCAGGAAGTCCAAGGCTGAACTTTTTGGGCAATATATTTGTCGTTTCATTGCGCCGAGGAAGATTCCCTGCATTCCCTACTGTCATTTTAAACATTGCTGCATACTTGGTGGGATCCTGTGTCATTGACGATAATACCCCTCCTTTGCAACAATTGGTAGTTTGTAGGTTGTACGCTGTACCAGGCAGCAAATCAACAATTACGGGCTTCCTCAAGCAACAATGTGGGAAAGGACTCATTTTCTTGAACGAAGAACAAACCCCTTGTTCTGTGGCCTCAGCCCCAAGCATCGACGATATCACTTCTTTCTGTCTCCATTTCCAACTCAATCTCCATCCAGGTGCCTCTATGTGTCGAAACAATTGGAAATTGAATATGTTTACATCTACCTGTAATAGATTAGAAGAAAATAAATGATTCACCATCAGCCATTAATGATTGGATATTCCAACATGATCTCTACGTGGCATCCCCAGGCAAACCAATATTTTGAAAATTTTGAGAACTCGACTCAGATGTTTATGATTTGAGAGTCGGTTCAGACAAATTAATAAAACATGAGTAAGGATGTAATCATTCCATGTTTATACTTCCACTCGTGAGGTTTTATTTGGCAATATTTTGGATGATCCAACAATATAAACAAAAATTGTCATCAGAAAATATCAGTACATTCTAACATTAGTAGATATATTAAAAAGTTACTTAAATTATTTCTTTAAACTTACAGTCCTAATTCTTCAAATTCAAGTGAAGTTAGTGAAGTAAAATATATCAGAAAAGATTGCAATTTTGTGAGGATGGTCTTCAAGACATGAACAATTCACACTAAAGTTGGATTGTCTGAAATGTAATCCACATGTGCCCCAAGAGTAGGAGTACAAATAGAGAGTAAGCCTACAGATTATCTTCATATTAGAAGTAGATTTCTATCTTTAGCTGTTTTGTTTGATGTGTATATCAGTCGTAGAATGTGCTTAATCTAAGGGTTTACTGTTAATAAGTTATATATATTGGAATGTGGCATTAATAAGAATTAAGATTTATGTTCTTTAATCAATTGAGAACATTGTTCTTTCTCTCTTTTTTTCATGCTTTGAGAATTGTTTGTGCTAAAGTATTTTATGGGTCCATCATTCGGTATCAGAGCTGAGTGATAGGGAATGGCTCATTTAAACTACAACTTACAAAGTTTCATGGGAAAGATTTGAGGATCCAGATGCAGGTCTTGTTTGAATATCAAAAGATCTGGCAAGTTGATCGAGGATATATGGAACTGACAGATCAGACAAATCTCACCGGGCACAAAGAGAATACTTAAGAGAGAACAAAAAGAAAGATCATAAAACACAATGTTTTTAAACTTTCAGTCAGTGGATGGACAAGTTCAAAATAAAATAATCAATGTACGCGCTAATGCTGTTGAAAATAATGATGATTATTTCGAGACCCAGTCATTAGAATGCAATGTTGCAAAAGAAGACCACAAGAATAAGTGATTTTTAGATACATGTTGTAATAACCATATGTTTGGCAATAAATAGATGTTTTTCGAGTTGTACAAGTTTGTGAATGGTACAAAAGTACCCATCATGGAAAAATATATTATTCCCATCAAGTTGAAGGATGGATCTCGCAAGTTTATATTCATTGTGCATTATGTTTGTAGTCTTCACCAAAAACTCTTGAGCAAGAGGCGTCTATTTAAAAGGATACAATATGCACTTAGCAAGGGTGTTTGCAACATAGCAATCGGACATGTCTAAAAGCCAAGGTAAGGATGACCCCAAATTGTTTGCTTCCATTAAACATTCAATGTGATAATTTACCTAGCTTTAGTTCAATGATGGACAAATGGTGATGATTGGTTGGGTTACATGTGTTTCAGACACATAAACTTGTTTGTACAAAAAAGTATGATTTATAGGTTACCCATGATTCATTTCCTAATAAAATATATGAAGCTTGTTTTGAGAAAGAAGCATCAAGATAGATAGGAAAATCTTAGAAAGCCATGAAGCTGTTGTAATTGGTTCATTCAGATTTGTGTGGACCATTGAAGGTTGCTTCAAATAATAGCAATAGGTATTTATTGACTTCATTGACAATATTAGTATATAAAAATAAAAATAATAAAATTAATTAATTAATTAATTTTTGAAGTAAAAAAAAAAAAAAAAAACAGAAGTATACAATATTTTTAAAATTTTCAAGCATTATTTGGAAAGGAACAGTGTTCTTCATATTAAGGTGTTGAGGATTGACATGGGTTATGAATATTTTGTGTGTGATATGAGAAAACATTACATTAAACACCAATTGATTCTCAACTACACCATTAAAAAAATGAAGTAGCTGAACGGAAAAAATAAATTATATAATTAGATGTAGGTTAAAGTAAAAAAAAAAAAAAAACACATTATCAGTTTCTTTGGTGGAAGCAGTTGCATGTTCTATATATGTGTTAAAAAGGTTCGTGAAAAATGCCCCACTAGAAGAATGGATCGATTGGTAAGAAGCCTAGAGTAAGACAACTTAGGGAGTTTATGTACGTGCTGTTGCAAAAATGCTCCCTTCGACTAATCAAGATTGATCAACTACGAAGATTAAAACAAAGAACACAAGAGATTTACGTGGTTCGACAAAATTGCCTATGTCCGTGGGTAGTGATGATAATTCTTTATTGATGAAAATTGCAAAAATACAATACAATTTTTAGGGTTTCTAAAATTGGACAATATATGGCATCCTAGGGAAAACCATGCATTTTTGTAAATAAGAAAATACCCCCAAAATTTGTACAAACGCCCAAATCAAATCAATTCTGGATAAAAGGCCTGCCAACCCCCACACCCCAGTTACAAGATACCCCAAAAAAAAACTCAAGTTAGGACCATAAACCAACATGTGCTTGGTGAAATAAAAAAGAAATTTGATGATGAGATTGAAAAATAGTAAATTACATTTTTATTTGATACAACAAAGTGAAAAAAGAGTTACAGATTGTTCATGATGTTAACATTGATGAACATGGAGTTTGGAGGTAGTTTCAAAGTGAGATAATTAAAGTCATTGGGATTCGATATGAATGATGAACAATAGATTGAAGACCAAAGTTTTTGCAGCCTAATTTGACTTTACTAGTCGTCCTCAATGCCATCCTCGCTCGTTTATAGGATTATGTTGTTAGTAATGATGATGCTATTTCACGAGAAAATTGTAAATTAATATTATTTACCTAAACAGGTGCCTAGAGAGCAATACACATGAATGGATGCATTTTTCTATGATCATCAATTTCAAAAATACCCATTTTATGTCCTGGTTTAAGGTTCACAATATGCTGAAAAAGTTAAAATTTTGACTATAAGGTACCTTTTTTGGTCTAAATAAATATCAAAATGAATATATGGTTGTTTCGATAAACATTTTAAAAACATGGTTGAATCAGTAATTTTGGCCACATACATGATTATTTTGGTAATTTTCCATATAATGAAAAAGAATACTAATTTAATATAGATTAAAGATAATTATTATTGTAACGGCATATTAGGAAGAAAATGTTCAAAACCCAGTAGCCCGAATTAACCCACCAACCTGATCCAATTGGAAAAGTAATTAAGGATTAGGGTTTTGATCTTTAGCCCACAAATTAGGGCCAGCCCCATAGTTCTCAAAACCCATAAAAGTCAGATGATCACCAATTTGGGTTGACCCGACCCAAGTACGACCGTTTACAATCCTAATCTTACATTTGTGGGATGTCTACTATAGCTGTCATAACGTATATGGATGCCAGCTAGGACGGTTTTGAGAATCAACCATTTGTGTGGCCCACTGAAGATGGGTCCATGACCCACCAAATGCACAAAATCAGATCGACATTTCAACGATGATTCTCTTGCGTCCGTCCGATGTAATAGAGTAAAAAAAATTTAAACGATTCAGATCATTTATAGATTTCTACATTTTCCAGAAGAGTAGTGATCCAGTAGTGACGCCACTAGTGGAGTCAAAGTGTATTTTAATTGTTCCTCGGGCTTCTCGTAAACTAACATACACACTTTTTCACAACTGTCGTAAGTATGGAATCATTACTCTTTCCCTGCGCCATTTGACATATAAAATGCTAACATGCGCCGTTGGATCACATTTAGAAATTATAGAAAATTAAAAAAAAAACTGAGTTTTACATTTTTATTTATTTTAAGAATATATAATTAAGGGAAAAAAAAAAAAGAGGAAAAATGAAACAGAGAGAGACTTACGTTGTAGCTAGAATCGTCATTCCACTCCTTGACATCCCATTTGATGGTGATGTTACCTTTCGGATCCAATGGATCATATCCATCTACCAGAATCAAAATTCCTTTCGATCTATTAATTATTAAATCGTAAAAAAATAAAATTAATAAAAAATAATAATTTAATTTAGAGAAACTAACCAGCTGGATCGATGTAGAATCGAAGAAAGAAGAAGAAGAAGAACAAAACAGAGATTAAACTTCGATTTATCTCAAACTTTTGATCCATCTCATCTATCTATTTTGATCTAATAATGGTTTTTCTGTCCGAAGCACAGATGTTGTGAGAGAGAAACGAAACGTCTATGATCTTCTCCTCTGTGACTGTGAGAGAAGAAATGTAGGAGAAGAAGAAGCGAAACAGCAAGAACGAGGAGGGCGTGATCATGGTTTTCTCTCTCTCTCTCTAAAACCAATTAATTTCTCTCGTTTAATTCGATGAGAGATGGAGAGTTTCCATAATTAGAAGAAAGAACAGGACGCGAAAAAATATACGTGTCTGTACGTGAATGACGTGGCATTGGTACAGAACCATAGATCTTTTTCTTCGGGATACACACGAAAAAAGAACAACGGTTCTGTGCCAATGGCACATCATCCGCGTAGAAACCGCGTAAGTTTTACCGCTTCCAGGTTTCATTAGTCTAGAAGAATGCGTCTACGTGCACTACGAATCTCTGGGGGTTGAGTTGGCTGATTTTCTCTCCCATTTGGCTTCCTAGACTTATGATACTGTACAACAGTGGCTAACGTAAAGATTGGTACTATAGGGCTTGATTACCGTTAACTATTTTCCAAGTATGCATTGTGGAACAATCTTTTGGGTCCACTGATACTGATTGGAGTTGCCAGTTGAACCATTGGTTTAAACCTTCATTAAATACCGAGATGACCCGGGCCAGTCAACCCGATCTCGGAAGCCACTGTGTGAGTGAGACAGCTAATATGAATTATTCGAGATGGGAGATGCAAGATTTACTCGTTAAATTCCAAAATGATGGCCGAGTCAAGTGGGTTTTATATTTTTGATATAAAAAAATGATGAATTAAAATTTTGTTATCTATGAGAGATAAGATGTTGTGATTGAGTATCTTCTACTGTATCTTATAATAAAAAATAATAAAAATTCTTTAAATATAAATATATTAATAAATAATGTAAAAAAATTAAATGATTTTATTTGTTTGAGATGCTATGATTTAGATGAGTCAACTCGGTGATCAGACACCAAGTTTTAAAACCATGGAGGGGAAAGACGGAAAGGTGGTGGGTGTAGAACTGTAGATGTAATGTGGTACTCTTTCAAGCCCACTTGTCCAATTAATGTTTGGTGGGCCCTTTACGAGAATAGCAACATTTTGATTCGAGAATATTTTCCATGGGCCTCGTACTCACGGAACTATTCATAAAACCACATCAAAATGCACACCAATATGACTTTTTTGGTGTGTATTAATGGCTCATGGGCCCGAAGGAAGATACTATGTAGCATTTTTTTTTTTTTCCTTTTTTTGGAATTAGGTTACTATGTAGCATTTTCTTTTGGGTGCAAAATTAAACTTTATTTTTAATCTGTTTAAGGAGCAAACTTTTTATTCCAATTGCATCTACTACGCACTAGGGCTGGCAATGGGTAAGGCTAATATCCGGTTACCCAATGCATCAAGACCCGAATTTTAGGGATAAGTGTACATTTTTTTTTTATCAGATAAGAATTCAGGTAAAATTAATTGTAATTATTTCATTCTACTTATTTTTATTTTTTTAGCATTTGACATTGATATGCATATGATATCCATATATCCGAGTTTAATATGGCAAATTCACAATGAGGTAAATATATAGGATATCCGCTTGAAATGTGGGTACAAATCAAATATATGGTTTTAAAACTCATCCGAGACCGAGATGTATTGTCCGAGTTAACTTGGTATCGAAGCTAAATGAGATCAACAAACAACGTCACTTTTTTGACTAAGATTTAGGACTCACGATCAAACGAGACATCTCAACTGTATTAGAAAACTCGTCTGAGATGACTCGGTATCGGGCCTGAATGAGAGGAGACTCCAAACTGAGTTTTAAAACCATGGTCAAATATGGATATCCCTTGATTAGTTAGGTACAAATATCCTAAACAAAATTGGATCTGATATAAAGATACGGAGTTGGATACGGATATATGCTTCACCCGACCCACACCCAACTCATTGCAAACCCTACTATCTACTAAAAGCAAACTAAATTGGTATTTTGGATCATTTGATGTTTTCATGGTGGGTCATATAGGACTGTCAATGGACCAGATTGGTGACAAACTGTAGAGAAACCAACACCAAATATATCAAACCCAAACCCAATCGAATATGTCATTTTCATGTCCGAATTTGATCTCATACGATATGGTATTGTTCTAGATCCTATCTATTCTGAAAAGATTGGAGGGCAATTTTTTGGATTTCCTACTCTTCGGAATACGTATTAGAGATCATACATTCTTATCCGATGATATATTTATTCTTCTTTGGTGATTTGATCCTTATTGGGATAATGATTATTGTCTGACTTTGGAATTGAAAGGACTTTGGAAAATACCACACCAGTGCCCTAGATATTTCATATGGAGATAATCAGCTCCATATTTATTAGCTAAGTTGAAGAGCAATATAGATAAAAAGTGCTTATGGGAATTTAGAATTTGATCCCTTGGGAGTAAATGTAGACCCTGTTTTTGTAGGCTTGAGTGGTGAACAATTATGGATTTGAGCTACCAAAACCCTAATTCATAACTGCCTCCCACTAATATTATTTATGATTTAATTTGTAATCGTTTTCCCACTAATATCATTAATGGTGTGTTACAGTCATTTATAAAACTCTTAATTATTCGTAACTGCTTGAAGTGAGCTTGACAGTGGGAACGGATCCTTTGCGGTACTTTTTTCCTGTAGTTCCTAAAGTAGTTTAGAATGGTTGAGGTATGGCCACGTCAACAAAAAACTTAATCAACATCATTTCTATTTACGAGTTCAATGAACATTCATTTTTAAAACCTTTGATCTTGATTTTAAATAAGGTTTTTTGTGGATTTTTTTTTTTTTTTTTTTTTTTTTTTTTTTTTAATCTAAGCTATGTAGCGAGGAGTAAAGGATTTGAGTGCAATTTATTTTTAAAGTGACTCAGTCAAGACCGTAGAATAGTCACTAAAGTCTACAAGGAAATTACAGGAAAATGGTACTACAGAGGATCCGCTCACATTGATGTATGATCCGATAAGTAATCGAATTGATCCGTATTAGAACCCAAATCCTTAATCTCAACCTTTCATTAACAGATCAGAATGGATCGGATTTCGGTGTAGTCCAATCCATTGATAAAGCTAAGAACATGTACCAACAACTAATGAACTTGTGCTATGTGTATTAAAAACCCTATATGAACATAAGGGTTCAATGTCGAATACTAATTTGATGATCTTTGCCTAATTTGCATTCCCACGGTTTCCTGTCTCGGAAATGTGCCGGTACTGCGATCCAGTTCAGCATCAACCAATGCCATTGGTCGGGCCCACCATTTTAAAATGCTGCCTGCAGCACCACTTCAACGTCCTTCCATATTTGTACACTCTTGCTACGTGTAACAGTTTCATGCAGAAATTTTAAGCGTGAAGAAAACACAGCTGGTAGCATTTTGTTGTTTAATGCTGCCTATTTTGCTTGCTAGATAAGGAATTCTATATAACGCACCATGAATGGATATAGACACACAAAATTAAGATTCTAACATTAATAATGCTGAAGTGACCTCAAGAAGATTGCACCTCATATCTCACTTTCCTAACATGGAAGTGGGTAGGAACCATAGATTCTTCTCATTGAGATACGAGTGAAATGCATCTATAGTTTCTACAACCTTTCACGTCAGGAAAGTCAGATATGAGACACAATCTTGTGGTCACTCCAGCATGACTCTTCTAATATTCTTAGAAAAGAGAGAGAAGGGGAAGGTAAGATCAGGTTTGCATGGACTAAAAGACCACCATCTATGTCATGGACACGACATCTTGTTGTTTCTATATATAGATTTGAATAAGAAGCAAGGTGTATACATCAAACAGTAAAAATAAGTGAAATAAACTTATTAATTTAATTGAGTGATTGAGGCATAGAGAAATTATTGTTATTAAAATTAATTAATCCCCCTTTGAATATTTTCTACAGTACAATCCATCACAGCGATTAATTTTCAAGATACAATAGTCACAAATTTGTTAACCGTGCACTTAGAAATAACAGATTTTCAACTAACTCAATCAAATCAATAGTTTGTAAAGAATAAGAACGAGGAAAACAAAAGAGAGAGATATGAATATTGTTTATGTAAGTTAAACAAAACTAATGGATCTTTGAGTTTAAAATAAATAAATAAAAACCCCTCAATAAGACCAACCCAACATGTGTGTGTGTTATTGCGTGCACGACGTGCGCACCTGTGTGCATTAAGATTTTCTAATGGATTGGCCCCAAACATAATGGACTGCAGTCTCACAATGCCTTAGACCCCCACGTGTTTGAATGAGATCATCTTTTTCTCACTCCATCCAAGTAAGTATGATAGTGGAAAACTTTATTAGTTGAACACAAGTCTTATTTCTATTCAATGTAAGACTAAAGGTTTAGAAAGTTGTCTCAAGAGAAGCAAATCAAATGAATCTTTAACCTTTAACAAACACAAATATGAAAAAAGCTTTTAACTAATAAAGAAAGTTTACACCATTAATACTCAAGAATAAGAGATCTTGAGTTCAAGTCTTGTTCCCCACAAAACTCAAAAATTAGAAACTATAAATCCTACAACACGGTTCAAACGAAAAAAGATTAAATGGATTGAAAGACCATGCAAAGCCTGAACCGAGGCCTCCTAGAGAATTGAGATGTCATTTGGGCCAATGTGACAGTCCACGTGGCCCAAATGAGAAGCAAGCCGAGCTCCACATGTTACTTTAGTTCATGCAACATTTTTCCAACACAAATATAATTTTTAAATTAGCCTTAGATCAATCAATATAATCAAAGTAATATATTTACTATTATAGTGAGAAAAATGATGTCTAATGTTAACATTTAATATTTCTTAAATTATAAAATACACTTAGATAAATCCATAAATATATTCAAAATGAGGCTTACTACTATCATAATTAGGCAAGGGCGAGGTATAGTTAACCCTTCGAGAATATGCATGGATCAAGGATTTGAGTTCCAAAAAGGATCCAACTTGATAACCTATGAAATCGATTCTGGCTCAATCAGGTCCCAATCCGGTAAAATGTAAGAAATAAATCAGATTGATTTTCGCTCAAATGTATTATGTCGATGAACCGCAGTTCATCAAGATCATTCTAAAATTACAGATGATACACGATTCATGACTACGAAGAGACGAAATGCAATTTAAATTAGCATTTAAGACAAAGTGAAGCAAGATTAAATCGTCACCTTTAATCAACTTTAGGACCCTCGTTGGAATTGGGAGGACTGATGTATCTCCAAATCAACCCCAAACTGCTACCCATAATGTTCATAATCACAGCAGACATGGCAGGAGGCAAAGCAACAAGTTGGGAAGTAAAATGGGACGTCGCCAAAACCACACCCAAGGATGAATTCTGCATTCCAACCTGTGCAGGTGTTTCCGAAAAAAATAAATCATAATAATCAAATTAAATACTGACTAAGCCTCGTGTAATGAGGGTGTACAGCTACTAATTTCGATGTATATTTGAGATACCACCCTTATTTTCAAATTGATCGACTAGGGTTGTCAACATGTCGGTTCCATGTATACCCAAAATTGGAAACTAAATAAAATCTCGGTTCCGGTTCTAATCAGTTTTGGTTCTGGGTATGAGATCCTTGGAACCAAAGCCAACCCTACAAATACCCAGTACTCATCGGGGTACTCGTCAGATACCTATTAAGATGAATAATATTTTTCTTTAAATGAGAAAAAAAATGAGCATCCAATGAAATAGACAATTGTTTAAGTGTAACAATTTAACATGTAATTCCTTAGTTGAAAGTTAAGATCAACAATGAATTCTTCAAGAAAATCAAAATTTAGAGAATAAAATTGCAGAAAATTATGGTATGGACCATTTATTTGTTGTTGAATAGAAGTTCACGTAGAGACAAAAGTAAAAGAAAAAAAAAAAAGAATTCACATTCACATTCACTTCCAAGATATTTATTTTTAGTATTTGATGAGACTATTAATTTCATTATAAATGTTATAAATTAACTATTGGGTACCCATTGGATAACTGTCAGGTAGCGGACGGAGATCCGAAAATGACCAGGTCCATAATGGAAGACCCAAAACCGACCAATCGGTTCTGGCTACATCAGGTAACCGGGTAATTGGGTACCCATTGACACCCTTATTGACGACATGCCCTCCTTGAACTCGGCCTTCTCTAATAGATTAATGAACTTAAATACTGTCATCATCAAGCACTAGCCCAAAATCCGTCATCTTCAAGCTTTTCAACCTCTATGGCCAATTATTTATAACCTATTCAAATCTTATCTTCAATCCATTATTTCAACCACAACCTCTGAGGGCTCAAGTTTTTTTCCGAAGAGGTTGAACATGACTAATTTTGGGATGAAAAATCAAGGTTTTTTTTGTTTCCCCTAGAGGTTTCAGATGAGGGCATTTAGGTCATTTTTCATTGGTTGATTGGAATACTAAGGTCAAGGAGTGCATGTCGTTAGTTTGGAAACATAGCGCTTATCTGAAATATCCACAAAAACGGGGAGGGGTATGTCTAAATCACCCTAAAAGTTACAATTTCACTCCCTAGTGTGGACCAAAAGTTTGATGAGTACCAGAAATCAAGGAAAACCCTAAATATTTAGGTTAAATAATGTTATAATAGTGCTATTTGATGATAGCTAACTTCAAGAACTAAATATATACTACCATGGCATAAAGATACATTGAATCAGATTAATCAACAAACAACACGATGACTCAGATCAAATTAATGTCAAAGTGACGTAGAGAACGATACCTCGATGGAAATTGCCCGTCGTTGTGATTCTCTAAAACCACCAATAGCTGCTGCTAAATACCTGCAACATGAAGACAACCTTAAATTGTTTGTTGGCAACCCCTCCCACTGAAATGAATCCATTAAAGCTTTACATAGAGGGCACTTTGGTTAGAATGAAACATTTATAGTAGCGATCCGACCATTTTAATAAAAAATATGCAAAGGTTTAGCAGACTAAAAAATTTAGCCATAACACCATCATCGTTCATTGCCTACAACTTATCAAAAAAATGACCCCAATAGGAGACAAAATAATGGAGAACAATTGAGATGGTTTGGGAATGTACAACCAAGACCAATGATGGCATCAGTGAGAAGGATTTGGTGTTAGCTAAAAGCTCTAAAAGATTTTTTTAAGCTTTATCTTGTAATGAATTAATAAGCTACATTGTTTACATACAACAAAAATTGAGAAATATATCGGTACGTGAAGTGAAGTATAAAGCGACCTTCATAAAATTAAGGGAAAATTACCTAAAGGACCCTGGTAGAGGGTCTTTTTTCTATATAACCCCTAAATTTTGGGCTGTCTCTTAATAGTCCATTTGGTAAATTTTTCTTTTCTTATTAGTCCTTGGACCTAATCTCATGTTTATAATGTCTATGAAATGCCCAAACTACCCTTTTCCCATCTTCATGTAGTTAGGTTTTCCATTGATGAATGCAGTCATTTCCGACAATCTTTGATCATGAATGACGAATGGAAAATGATGTTCTCTTAATTTTGAATATTTAGACGTATTTTTTTCAATGATTTATAAAAAATGAAGAACAAAGTTGAGATTCCAAACTTTTTTATGATCATGTTATAATTTTTTATTTGCAACTACAATTTATGCATTTTGGGTATTTCGAGGAGATTTACCAACATTGAACTTAAAAAAAAAAAACGAAAAATCTCGATAACATTTACAGTGTCGAGTGCACCATTTTTTTTATTGTCTATTTCAACATTTTTATTGCCGAACTCACCACTTAGTATCGAGTTCACCACTTTTTTTGTCTAGTTCAACATTTAACTACGGTCAAGTTTGAGGGTTTTTTTTTATATGAAAATAGCGTTGAACTTGACAGTAATTAAATGTTGAACTAGACAATAAAAATTGGTGAACTCAGCACTAAGTAGGTAGTTCGACAATAAAAATGTTGAACTAAACAATAAAAAGTTGTGAACTCAACACTGTAATGTGAACCAGATTTTTTCGTTTTTTCAACTTTGATACTTGGTAAATTTCCTCGAAATACCCAAAATGCATATATCATAGTTGCAAATCAAAAGGTGCGATGTAATCATAAAAAAATTTAGAATATCAACTTTGTTCTTCATTTTTTTAATGAAATGTTGAAATAAAAAAAATATATATGTCTAAATGTTCAAAATTAACAGAATATCATTCTCCATTCGTCATTCATGTTCAAAGACTGTCGGAAATGATCGCAATCGCCATTGGAAAAGCTAACTAAGTGAAGAAGATGAGAAAATGGTAGTTTGGGTATTTCAAAGACATTATAAATGTGAGATGAGGTCTAGGGACTATTAAGAAAAGAAAATTTTACTTAATGGACTATTAAGAGACCACCCAAAACTTAGGGACTATTTAGAAAAAAGTCCCTTTGCCAGGGTCCTTTAAGTAATTTTCCCTACAATTAAAAACATTAACAATAAAAGTATGCAGATCTTACCCCACAAAGAAACCTGCGAAATGCAGTAGCAGCACAGACAGTATAACAGCCCCAAATTCTCCAGAAAATATTGCTTGGACACGAAGAAGTGGAGAGAGATCAGAGGCCATTGATGCACTAGAAAGTGATGATTTGAGGAGAGCAACATTTTCGGAGAATACACTGAGAAAGAAGAAAAAAGACCGAGGAATATATGATAAAAAGTATATATATCAGCCATTAGGCAGCAACAATTGATGATTCAAATGTTATCAACCCAAACCTGCATGCAAGAAATGACGAAGCTAAAACAGCCATAATTGGAGAAAAAGGTGTGATGATTTTAATGGCAGACGGAAATGTGCTCTGCAAGTAAGAACCGAGCAAAATAGGAATAACGACCACCTGTAAAGAAGACACTTGAGAACCTCATCCCATAAAATTAAAAAAAAATCAAATCAAAAGAATTCATTTCACCTGCAGAGTGCTAATGGAAAGCTTGACAGCATCAACAGGAACGTAAGTTCCTGCAAGGATCTTGGTCAAGAGAGGAGTGAGAAATACTGCTCCAAGAGTGGTGCACACCGTCATTACTATGGACAAAGGTACGTCCCCTTGAGCAATCAAGGTCACCTGTAACACTATTTCACAGTAATAAATTAATAAGAAATGCCACAAAAATGAGAACCTTGAATTTTGGTGTTCTTACGTCTACATCATTCGTTTTGACCTGCTGAGAAAGCTAGCAAAATAAACACAAGTACCAACTAGGTTCAAGAAGCTTCCTATTCTAAACTATGTCGCAAAATAATAGCCTCACCCACCAGTGGGTGATTGTCTATATGTGATAACCCCTGTTAGATATATCAATATTTTATATATGTGTCATAAGGGCATCTTTGTTATTTCATTTGTTTTTCTAGTTTTATATATACCACGGTTCATAGTGAGAGAGTCAAGTTCGACTCCTCCCACTTTTTCCATTCTTTTCTAAACCCTTAATTGATGTTCTACATGTTATCAGAGCCACTCTAAATGTCAGATTTTGATCTTTGGGATTTCTCGCAAATAAAACACATACTTATATTATTTTAATATACTTAGTGAACCGGAAAAGGACCTGTGAAACTACCTTGCGAGTAATCCTTTGGCTCTTTTGAAAATGAGGAATTACCCAAGATGTCGATAGGTTTGACTTGCTCTCTGATGGTATGGGATGCCTTGGATACAGTCACTCCCAATGAAATTTGGGAAGTACTAGTTATATCTTCTCTCGATAAACCTTGGTTTTGTTTATAAAGATGTTGACGTCAGGAGCTACAGGGATTTGAGATTGCATGCACGCCTAATAGGCATTAGACGTGAGGTTCACACTTAGTTTAGACATGGATCCATCCTAGACTGCAGTCATCGAATGGTTGACAGACATTAGGTTTAGTTGAGTCGTTGACGCTATTGTCAAACGACGACCTGAGTCGAAAAGATGGCATATTGCGAATGACCCCACGCTCTCCATGGGAGTCAACGATTACCACGCCATACCAAAAAATTAGGAAAAGTGAAAATGCTCAGCCCACGTTAAAAGCCCAACGATGTTCAGATCCCTCATCGGTGAATTAATGGGACTCCGGTACTGTTTTACACCGGTACAAAGTAGAACTCCGCATGACTAGGCAGGCCGATTTTGATGAGAGATCAATCGCAAGCTTGGACTCTCTCACCTTACCTTATGTATTAGTATGTGATGTGGTATGCATATCTATTATGTCATTATATAATTATAAATGAACTACAATCAATTGGTTATCATTACAATGCTTTCTATTAGTAGATGACATAGTAGATAGTTGCATTCAAACACAATTAGATATATTTATCGATTTATGAATCATGACCTTATAAAGAAAAGCCATGCCACACACCATATTTAAAAGACACAAAACTTAGAAACTAGGTTGTTTTCTCACCCCTAGTGACTAGTTTAGGGTTAATTAGTACGTGTTGGGTAACTTCGTCACTCCTACCATTTTTGCACCTTTCAGATCTCCTCGTAGAGGACACCTTCTTGTTGGAGTACATTGAGGAAAAGTTGTACTGAGAGCCAAAGCCATACTACGAGCTAGATCCAATTATAGAGGTCGCACCTTATGAGCCATATGTTAGTCGTTGTTACGATTTGCTTTCCCCGACTGTAGGTCTTTTGTTAGATGTCAAGATGTATTTTGTTAGATGTCAGGATGTCTTTTGCTTATATGTATGTTATCATTTGACACTTACTTAGTTTCTTACCTTTGTTATGTCCTATGTATTACACTTTTTGTTATCCCTATGGTATGTTATGACACTAAACATCTTTATATGATATAATCACTTATGCTTCAAATAAAATTCTTGTGCTATGATTTGTTAGCTTATAGAATAGTTCATTTTTTCTATGACTAAGTAATTGAAATTTTTATGGGTAGAAAATTCTTTGAGTTATCTCGACTCTCAATCCATACCTTGGGATTACGGGAGTCCCAAAGCATGGTATCTAGACCGATAGGCTTTAGGTGTTGGCAGATCTCACCCCTGCATATTCTTGAGGCTTATACTCAAGTTTTGAGTTTTGGGGCAAGGTCCAACACCCTCCAGTCATGTTGTCAGGGCGTGACACTATAATTCACAAATTGTCATGGATTCCAGACTTATTCAAGAATTCTCAATAGAGGAAATTTTCCATAAGAATAAACATGTACCGTGTTTTCCTAGGAAGGTTAGAAACACAATTACGTTTTATAAAATGATTTAGTAAAAAAGTTGGCTGACCAATAATTAATGTCAAGTTGAATATTATACACAGTGAATTATTTCAGTAGGGGATGTTGAATTTCCAACATGTGTACTATGTGCAAAAGGGCATAAAAAATTTCTTCTAATGAAGTATGTTTGCTAGGAGCAAGTAGACAGTGTCCAACCACTATTTTAGACATAATGAAGGGGTGGCAAGTCAAGATGTTCTCCCATATGGTAATACTTCATGGATGATTCTCCAACTGTGTTGGAATCCAAAGGGTAGATGTACAAGTGGTCCTCCAAAATGGGTGACGACTTCAAGGGCATTTAGTTCGAGGACTTTGTGTTTGGATGGGCAAAGTCAATCACTTTGATTTCATTTTATTCTACTGGTCCTCCATAATGGGTGGCGACTTCAAGGGCATTCAGTTCGAGGACTTTGTGTTTGGATGGGCAGAGTCAATCACTTCGATTTTATTTTATTCTACTTTTATTTTATTTTTTTTATTTTTTTCTTGTATTGTAAAGGTCTTGGTGAGTTCTTGGGGTATTTCATGCCCCTTGTTAATAATAAAAAAATTCCCTCCATCAAGAAAAATAAATAAATCAAAAAGTTTTAAAAATAAAACTAAGAAAAGATTTTCATGCCCATGGAGCTACATCATCAAGCATTTTTCCTAAAAATTTGGAGTTAGTTGAACGAATTTTGTTCCTCCATTTACTTTTGTCTAAAGCCATGTCTTTTGTTAATTATAGGATGTGTTTGAAAACCACATGTTCACAGCGGGAGAGTCCAACTCACGCAAGTTGCCAACTTATGCGTGTTTGAAAGACTCGGGTAACGTGAGTCGCCAACTCGCCCCAACTCTCCAACGACCTAAAATCCGATTTTCAACCCTAATCCTAAGAGGTGAAAGTTAGCAACTCTCGTCTCTCACTCCTATTTTTTCAGTCTCTCCGTTCCAAAATCAGGTCAGAATCTTCTCTTTCACCTTCTCCTTCTTTTCCCTTTATTCTGGTTGGAGGAGCAAAACCTCTCTCTCTCTCTTCTTGTTCTTCTTCGTTTCCTATTATTAGTAGGAAGAGCAGAACCACTTTCTTTGTCTCCTTTAGCAAAAGCCCCTTGCCACCCTTGCTCATGAAGTGGAAACCCTAAATGTCGATCTATTATTAAGGAAGATGATTGCAGGTCGACTCCCTAATTGAACTACAACGAAGGGGTAAATCCTCATCTGAGCAAGAAGAACCTTCAAAACAAGATATGGAACAAGGTATGAAGTCTTAGATTGTTGCTCTGAACAAGACATGGATTCAAGTGTTTGTTGTGGGTGAATTTTCAGCAACCAAACACCCAAGTTATTCTCAACTCTCAAGATCAACTTTCGAAAGTTGATCCTGAGAGTTGAGAATAACTTGGCAGTCCAACTCTCACACTCAACCTTCATTTTTCTAAACACGCCCATAATTTGTTCTTAATTAATTTCGCTACCTCAACCTACATTCTTTTTGGTATTCCTCTCTCTTTTAGATCCTTCAACTTGCACATTCCTTCCAATTGGGACCATAAACGGCTTTTGTTGCACATGATCATACCGTCTCAATTGACTTTCCCTTGGTTTATCACACTAAAGCAACTCCTCTATTTTCCAAAATTCGTTAATTTCTAAGTTTATATTTCATATATTTCCACTCATCCATCTCAGCATCCTCAATCTCTTCTATGCTCCACATCTTTCTTGATTGCCCAACATTCGACTCAATATAGCATAACAGGTTTTATTGTGATCTTATTAAAAAAATTATTTATTTTGATTGGGATGAGCCTATCCGTAGCAGTCCAGAAGCTCATCTGCACTTTAACCATCCTGCTTTAATTCTATGAACACCATAAAGCTATCCAATAACTTATATAATTAGACTTACAAGGGGGAATACTAGAAACAAATAAAGTTGTGCTGAGCAACTAATTAGACTGTATAAAGAATTGGGCACAGCAGCCATCTTTTAGAAATTATTATTAGAGCAGTTTACACTACTATCTATAGTAGCAAGTGCTTTGGGCGTGTTACAACATTGAACTCCATATGTGGTAGCCTCGAAGATATTTTGGACAAGCCTTACTTGCAATGATTTTCCACCCTACATGTTTCTCCCACTATAGAAAAATGTTGAAACTGTTGGAAAATATGACTTTCTTAATGATTTGGATCCTTGTAAATCGTTTCATAATCATAGAGAACCAAATAATGAGATCAGTCATGGGAATCAGTTTGTCCTTCTAGATCATACAGATTAAGATCATACTGGTTTATTCTGCTTCAAAAGTTTACTGGAGCTTTGGTCCCTTTATGCTTTCTCTACAAACAAAAAACAAGACACCACAAAAGGATCCCACCTGCATATCAACCCACAATGGCTCTTTCACACATATAACAAAAACAAGGACCCATTTCACATACAATTATAATAAAAAACATACTCATAGTCCAAATCTAAAATGTAAAGATAGAAAGATTGGGCACATTTTCTTCACTTCAGGATTTTGCTAATTTCATAAAGCATAAATCTCGATCAGTTAACCTCTCATGAAAAATAAGGAATTTAAAAAACAGAAAACAAGAACGAAAAAATTGCACAGCTTACCACATTGGAAGCAGTACCTCCAGGACAACAAGCAAGCAATATCAATCCAACTGAAAGGGATGGTGGAAGCCCAAGGGTTTTGCTAATAATATATCCGAAGGCTGGCATAATCGTATACTGAGCAACACAACCAAACAGTATCTGACCAACATAAAATAAAATAAAAATAAATAAACAGAAAATAAGGGAATGAAAAAAACACTCGAAGCTTACTATAGGTAAAGACCTATGTAACAAGGACATCCATTTTTTGATATCGGACCGTGTCAAACACCCTTAGTTTGTGAACGACACACCACTGATTTTATTTTAAAAACCTATTTACCATTAACTTCCACCATTGCCCAATGAGGTCCTTGAAATTCTCAAGAAAGAGTCACTTTATCTCGAATCTAAAGGGGATAGAACGGCTAACAGGTTATTAACTTGTAGTCGGTGTGGATGATTTTCATGATGAAGAGATCATTTTCACCCAAAAGAATACCTAAACTACTCTCCACTTGGGTCCTATAGGCCACTGTACAAAGCGGTGTGAGAATATCCCACACTTACATGTGTGAATTTTCAACACATCTGCTAGGATTAGAAGTTTTAGAACGGGCTGATTTTGATATGTCCATGGTACGGATCCCAATAAGAAAACAGAACAATTATTTCCTAACAAACTAAGGCAATTATCATGGTTTTCTATAAACCACTCAAGACTTGAATTCACAGCATAACCTTTTCTCAAATTCCCAAAGAACAATTAATTAACTTACACTGCAACTGCAATATCTTATATCTCAAACAAACATCATACATGTGCAAAATTGATATTAAAGTTGAAGACCTCCAACTTTGAAAAAAGATATAAAGGTTTTCCAAAACGCAGAATGGATGTTAAAAAGTAGGGAATGAGACCAAATTTCTCGAGCAAAAGAACAATTGATGAAGAGATGATTGGTAGATTCTCCCTCAACTTTATATAAAGAGCATAAATTGATACAGATGAAGCCACAAGACATAAGATCATGATCATCAACAATCAGACTCATATCCAACGCAACTGACCAAAAGAAGATGAAAACAAAAAATTTAGAAAGGATCATGTGATCCCAAATAGATATTACTGGAGAGTTCAATGCAGTGCCACGTATAAACATGGTTTTAAATCTCGTCCGAGACCGAGATGACTCGCCTGAGTCATCCCAGTATCGTCTAGCAACAAGCCAGATGTACACAGTGTCTCAGCCTTCACATCATCTCGCGAGATAAACAAGATGACTTGGACGAGTCAACCAGGATTTTGTAAATTTTGATTAAAATAATTAACTTTTTTTGGAATTTAAATGTTTATTATAAAAATAAAACTTGATTTTATAAAATATATAATTATTTTCATTTAAATATATACGAATTAATAATTTTAAACCGAGTTAAATGATATATCTCATCCAAGATGAGTTGACCGTCCGAGACAACTCAGTCTCGTCCATGGACGAGATGAGATGGAAGGATTTAACTAAGAAGATACCAATCACAATTTTCTTGAAATTAACTAGAACACCAACAATTGCATGGACGAGATGAGATGGAAGGATTTAACTAAGAAGATACCAATCACAATTTTCTTGAAATTAACTAGAACACCAACAATTGCAGAGCATGTTTTTGCTTAAATTCCCAAAAGAGGAAAAAAATAAAAAGAAGGTTGTACGCCACTATCTCAAACCTCAAAGAAACATCATTCATTTTGAACATTTATTTATCAAAAAGAGAGAAACAAACCCAAAGAATTAGTTGTATTTTGAAAAAAAAAAATTACTCACAGAGAGGGGCCTTTGCATGAATAAATTAAGTAGATCTTTGAGGTCCAATGTGATACCCATTGCCAGCATAATGAATCCTAGAGAAAAACTAAAAGAAGAAGGACCTCTCTCCACAAACCATGAGAAAGTAGAAGGTTTCACACATGCAACAATCCCTCCAACTGTCACATACAGAGGATACAAACTTGCTGCATTTTCAAGCATGATTTCCCATTTGGGTTTCTCTGAAACAACAACAGATGAACGTTCATGGTTTCCATTAGCAGATTTAATGGAGAAGTGCTTTGGGTGCTTTGGCATTGTTGAGATTGAGATGGTGGGTTTTCTGGGTGTGAGAATGAGAAATTTTGGATGGATTTTTGGGCAATAAACAAGAGGGTGGGTGTGGAGGGAGAGAGACATGATTGGGAAGATCAAATCTTTAATGGGGAGAGCACTAATTTCTACCAAATTTTAGCTCTGGAGAACAGTCGGGAAGTAAAACAAAAAATGTACTTTCTTTATTTTAGGATCATAATTCAATTTCAATAAAAGTACATTTTTGGGTTAATTTTTGGAATGCTGATTTGTAACTCAACCTGACAGGGTGACTAAAAAAAATCAACTGACGTGTATCCTGTAAGAACCGTAGATTTTTACCTCGGGATACACAACTTTTACAAAAAAAGATTTATCAGCACCTTTCATTTTTGGAAAAAATTAATTAAGGCACCCTGAGGAATGGACTTCTTTCCAAATGTAACTTCGTTTACTCAAACCTTAATAAAAGTTCTACCAAAAATACTCCTTCTCCGCCTATCCTTACGAACTTGAATTTTTCAACCACGTTCCAGCGATCTGTCAAAGGGGTGCGCTATTTGCACCTACTTTTTGCTCGTCCCACCCATCTAATGATAGTTTTTAAAAGGATTTTGTACCAGAAGTAATAACCTTAGAACCAATTTGAGCTTGCAAAGTAGGTTAAAAATGATGAAAACCTCAGCTCCTAATTTACGGATAGCTCAAAAATCTCACTAAAAAAAAAAACAAAATTAAATGAAGGATCATTATTCGATGGATTAATAGCAAATTCCCAACATATATTAGATAGGAACCTACCAAATCTACCCAAAAGAATTCAATTGGTTCCTATAATGTACTAGTTGGTAGGTTCCTATCCAGTCTGTTCAGGTGGTTCAAAATGATCATATTGAGTTGGGATGAAAGTTTTTAGTAACTTCCTATCAAACAAAAAGTTAGTCTACTAAACAAAAAATAGTCTTTTTTTAAGTGAATGAGACGAACAAAGAGGTGGGTGCAAGTGGCCCAACGCTTTGCAAAAATAGTAGGAATGAAGGGAAAAATACTTATAATTATGAAGATTTAGTTTTAATCTACTTCAAACTCTCAGATATCACCTTGAATGGACATATAAGATTTTTGAAAATATTATCTTTAAAAGGAAGATCTTTTGTCTCTAGCTCCGCTTTTGAATGTACTATGAAATTACGTTCTACATGCCTATCAATTTCATATCCACTCCCCTTTTCCAATTGGTCTTTATGCCACACCAAATGAGACAGAGGAAAAGTCTTATCGGTCATCCTATCTCGGTGCATGGTCAGGCATGGTTTTTGAACTCGGTATCGCGTCTCGTCTCGTTCAGCTCCGATACCAAGTCGTCTCGGACAAGTTTTGCGATATGTTTGAGACGTCTCGTGAGATAATTCAAAAAATATAACGTGAGACATAAAACTTGATCAAAACAAATCACTTTGTGAGTTGGTCTCGTTCAACTCCGATATCGAGTTAACTCGGGCAATACGTCTCGGTCTCGAACGAGTTTAAAAATCATGTGGTCAGGTCCTGTATGTGGATCTACCTTTTCTAAGAATCAAATGGTGGTTAGTGAAATAGTGTATAGATTTGGGTGGGATGATACGAAGTAGAATAGTTGTCAATCAACATAAGAAATCATTAAAGAACTTCCTTATTCACTATACAAAATTCCTCTGTGAAAGAGCCTAGATGATTTAGCGTTTTACAATAGAAAGGGGACTTTCGAGTGAAAAAATTGATTATAAATGCAATGATTGTGGCCTTTACGTAGTTCCGTTTATTGATTCTAACAATTGAATTTCATCAATTTGTTGATAAAAGGATATGAGCCTACCTACCAGAAGAGATTTTCACTATAATACAAACAAAATAAGAGACTTTCGGCTAGGCATTTTCAAGATGGGCAAGAGACACAATAGAGATTTTCCTCTTACATACTATTAGAAGCAATCGGTAATGGATTATAAAGAACAACTATTTGTATGTGAAAAGCATTACAATATTTTTTTCTAACCCACAAGCATAGTAAAGATTGACGAATGTGGAATAGCATGGTATTTTTTTCTTTTTTATAACAATTTAGTCATAACATCTTATCCAAGTGTACATTTCACCATTATAATATATATGTTGAGCTCGAAAAAAAAATGAAAAAAATCAAAATCATTGATATCGATAATCCCAAATATCGATGTCGGCGTTTCTAACTTTCAAAATCAATGATCCCAATCATCAAGTTAGATGTTTCCAATAGTAAATCTTGACAAATTTATATAGCTTATTTTTATTTTTTTAGCTCGATACTTGGTAGTCCTTCGTGAAATACCCAAAATGCATATATTATATAGGAGAAATGGACACTCATATAAAAAGATGTGCTTAAATATTTAAAATTTTGAATATATCATATTCCTCTAATAGTTATTTATTCTTGCAAATTGTCAAATTAGATCAAAAATTACATCTAAGTCTTTGAAATTATGAGTACATTGTTATCCATTCGTTATTCATTGCCAAAAATTATCAGATATAATCAGAATCTCTGTTGAAAAACTCATAAATGCCAAAAGAAGGTGCATAAGAAGTATTTTTGATACTTTTAAAACATTTGTTAAGGTGAAGGGACATTAAAAAAGAAAAAGCTTACTAATTGGAAGATCACCTCTCAATATAAAGGGGGGAATTTAAAAAGAAGTCTATTTTCAAGGTGCTTAAGTTTTTCTTAATGAAATAATCTAAAAATTGAAATTAACATAATCTAAAAATCAATCATTCTCCATTATTTACCTTAAATTTGTCTCCATAAAAAATGAGATGATGCAAATAGTTTTGTGAACACTTATTGTAGAGGTGATTTTTGTGATCACCTCGAGATCTTCACTTCTTGATCGAATGATTTTCTTCTCCTCGAATTCTTCCTTGTTTCCTGTTCCATAGAGCCTCCGATGTCTAAGTTAGTTCGAAAGAAATTTTAGCAGAGTTTTTGTGCTATAGATTTGCGTACCTTCGATGAGGGGGTCTTCCCCTATTTATATAGAGTGGCATTTCTATTTTACACGTATTCCTTCCTTATTCCCTTCTATTTTTGGGATAAGAATCATGGGAGTTTCCTTTTCTAAGTGTCATTTCTAATTTAATTACTCAAATTATGAAATCTCAAGGATTAAAGTCTTTTCCATTCACGACACCTTGTTTCCCTGACCTTCGTCTAAGCCCCTTCCCTTGGTGAACCACACGAGCTACTGTACATATACAGGTCGGAAGTATGTTTCCTGTGAACCCTATTGTTCCTTAGTGACATGTGTCATCATCTCATAAGTCGAAGAATTTATCCCTCCACAATGCCCCCTCTCAAAAAGTCAAAAGTATATCGGCATTTCAAGAACTTGCACAACCTTACCCCTAAGCTAGAAACTCCTAACCTTGAGTCTTCGAAATGACACGAATTAAGTCTGTTACATGTACCCAAAGCACGCATTAAGTGGCCTTCCACATGTCATTTCCTGATTAATCTGGAGCCTTGAATCATTGCTTCATTGTGAGAATATACTTAATACCAGCGATCGTCCCATCAAACGGTTGCATCTTTTTGTAGACACCCCATTTTCACATTCGCCTGATTAATCAACTCGTCAACCCAATTATGACGGTTTCCAATGATGGATGAATATTCTAATGTTTATTAGTTACTAGATATGTTTCAGAAATTCAGATGAGGTATCTCAAGTGAACAAAATTTTAAAAATCCCGCTACGCTAGGAAAATATAACCCAAAAACATAGAAATCATCATTTTGAGACAAAAAGAAACTTTACAAGAAAAATCATTAAAAAATGACCAAATTAACAAAATACTTATGACATCAAAACATCTCTAGAGCCTACATTATGCTTAAAAAAATCCTTTCAAACACATAAAACAACAAACTAAAATCAAATAAACCGTTTCACCAATTTTCACAAAAATTGAAAAAATTACGAAAATGCCCCTCATAAGGTTCATGATCATTTCACACTAAAAACCTATAAATGACACAAATCGATACTCATATTGAATTTCTTACGAAAAATCAATTTTAAAATATCCCAAAATATCGAAAAATGACTTTAAAGCGCAAAAGTCTTCTTTGAGGGCAAAACGGTGATTTTTCAACCTTAAAAATTTAAAATTTTAAAATTAATAATTAAAATATTAATGAACGTAAAGTGAAACCTTAATAAATTAAATTTTAAATTTTAAACAAATAAAATCAATTAATTAAGCTCACGGACCAAATTTTAAGTGGTAGTCTACTTATTCAAATGGAGCCCACCTAATATTTATTAAAAGACCCCTCCATCTAGAGGCCCAAAGAATTAAAGATATAATTAGGGGGGTCCTCTAAAAAAATTAAAAAAAAAATATTCTTTCATTATACGTAAGAATGGAAATCCTAATTTAAAATCCTATTTTAAAACTCTAATTAAACAACCTAATCTTATATAAAAGAAACAAGTCAAACTAAAAAGCTTCCAAAAAAATCTATAAATAAGAGCCTCCACAACCCAATCTCGCAGGTCAAGAGAAATCCTATGAAAGAGAGGTCAGAAACATCTCATAACCTTCTCAAAGTCCTAAATTTGAAACTCCAACTTCCTACCTAACATCCAAATCCCAATTTTTGCTCAAAAAACACCTAGAAACCCTCTAAAAAAATTAGAAAATACTCAAATCTAATAGGAGAATATCTCATCTTGGAGATTAGAAGCGGATCTAGTGATAAATAAAAAATAGGAAAACTTATATGAGGACGCTCTCCGCTAGCTCTAAGGGAACCAATTGTCGCAATCAACTAGGTAATTTTTTATTTATTTATTTATTTTTAGGTCTGTTTAACAACGTAATTTTTTTGGAAAAAAGTAAAGACCGGCGTTTGCCGGACGGGGTTGGTGCCTAACACTATCTAACCCTGTAATATGATCCCTGGACCTGTTTTTTTGTAGACCAATATTTTCTTATCTATCTAGAGTCAATGTTGTGGTTCCTAGACCATAGTAACTAGGTGGCAACTCCCAAACCCAAAAAAGTGGATCCGCAACCCGCGGATAGATGGCGCTTTCACTTTTCACATGGCCTTCTCTTATTAGATCAGCATTGGATGTGTGGTGTTCAGTCTCCTCATTTTTGGGACGCAATGATTGCAGAGACATCCATTATGACTTGTTAGGGCTTAAAGTGGGACGGATACGGGCCAGATATGAGTTTGTCCATATCCATATCCAAATTCATATCTGGAACTAGACCCAACTCATATCATACAGCTAAAGCAATATCTGAACCATTTTTTTATAACTATATTCAGATTCAATCAGACCGAATTTATTGATTCACGGTTGGATAATGTCAAATCATTTAAGATTATTTAAAATAAAATTGCTAAAACCTTTACATTTTGAAGAGAGCTTTTAACCACTATACCTAATTGTTGTTGGTCAATGAAAGATGATTTAAAAAATATAAAAATACATCTAACAAAATAATATATCATTTAAATCTTGGCGGATATAGGGTTGGAATTGTGTTCAACCCGGATCCAACTCGGGTCAAGGGACATCAACCCATATCTGAACCATATTTTAATTTGGATATACTTGATGAAACCAAACCCAATAAATCTTGATTTGAATTATTCGATTTCGGATAAAATACATATCATTTTAAGCCCTATTAGCACTCTCCCCTATGCAACCCCCAATTGCACGATTAATTATGGATCATAAACTTGTGAGTGTGTGCAAAGGATGAGGTGCGTCCGGAACATTTTTGTGAATCATAAACATGGGAGTAAAATCATCACAAAAGCAAGTAGAAAAAGAAGAAAGAAATAACAAAGAAAAGCAAACCTAGGCTAAAGTCTTCTTGGATCAACTAGGTTGACCCAAAAAAAAGTCAACCAAGGAGAAGGTCTCGGATCGGATCAAGTTTGACCCTAAAGTCCCTGGTGGAATTACCACTGAAAACGCCCCTGATGAAATATGCGTGCAAATACGCAAATTCCAATATTTTTTTAGAACTGCCACCTAGTTTAAATCTAAGAACCATAAAATGACCTAAATGAATTTTGGTTGGTCTACGATAAAGATCATGGGTAAGGGGTCAAATTATGAATTTCGTAAAGTATTAGGCACCAAACCCACCTAATCAAAACAAACGGCCTGTACTACGATCTGAAACTATCCTGTGGTCAACGAGAGGAGACTAAAATCAAACTATAGCTAAAAGTCAACTACGAAAACTAAGGTAAAAGTCGAGGTAAAAGCCACCTAAGTCAAACTTAAAGTCAACTTGAGGGCTATAGTCAAAATCAAAGTTATAATCAAATAAAAAAAACTAAATTAAAATCATAAGTCAATTATCATCAAATTGTGCCGAATTAAGTCATAAAAAAAAACTAATGGATATAAAAAAGAAAAAAAATGTGGTCAGGCCTGAAGTGACTTCTCAAGTGGCCTACATACCCCAATATACTTTTTGGGATAAGACCAATGTAGTTTAAAAAAATGGCATGAAATCTTTAATAACTATTGAATTTAACAAAATTTGATAAAACGAATTTAATAAACTAAAAAAAAATTTCTTTTAAAATTTTTTTTTAAACAAGGACTTTCGAAGAAAAAAATGAGTTGACTCATTGAATAATTAAAAAAAAACTTTTATACGTCAAGGTGAGGTTACTTCAGTTTTTTGAATTTTATGGTAAAAAATTATCATTTTACTCTCAAAGAGGACTTTTACATTGGGATGTATTTTTTTTTCATGTTTTGGGATGTTTTAGAATCAATTTTTTTATAAGAAATTTAATGAAAATATTAGTTTGTGTCACTTATGGTTTTTGGCATGAAATGATCGTGGACCTTGTGAATGACATTTTTGTAATTTTATTGAATTTTGTGAAAATTAGATAAATAATTTATTTGATTTTAATTTGTTGTTTTATATATTCAAAAGGGTTTTCATAAGTGTAATGTAGCCTCTAGAGGTGTTTTGGTGTCGGGGGTATTTAAGTATTTTGATAATTTTTTGATGATTTTTCTTGTAAAACTTATTTTAATCTCAAAATGATGATTTCTATGTTTTGGGTCATAGTTTCCTAATGTAGTGAGATTTCTAAAGTTTGTTTACATGAAATATCTTATCCAAGTTTTGGAAACACATCTAGTAATAAATAAAAATTTTTAAAATATTCATCTATAATCGAGAACTGTCGTAATCAAGTTTACGAGTTGATTAATTGGACGAGTGCAAAAATGGGGTGTCTACACTAATGAGCTGATCATTTTGCCTTAGATAATTTTAGCTTCACTCTCATCATAAAGTGAAGCTCGGTTCTCTATCAAACCAACATTTTTGCCTTACATAATCTTAACTTTAGTCCCCTCATAGAGTAAAGTTTGATTTTCTATCGAATGACCTTTTTTACTTTGGATAATTTTTATCTTCACTCACCTCATAGAGTGAACATTGGTTTCATGTTGAACTGACCTTTTCATTTGGCAAAAATTGACATTTAGACGATATTTTTTGCAAATATAGATTTCATGCTTGGAAAATATACATTTTTATAAAGTAATTAAAACAAATTGGGGGCTTCCTCCTCAGTATTCTTATAAAATAAAACTTAACTAAACTTCTCCCGAACCGAAAAATAAATTCATACCGAAACTTAAAGAAATCCCTAGTGTTAGATTACATCAACTAATAGTACCTTCTTAGATTACATGTATTCCAAGGTGATTTGATTGAATTCCCAACCACTATCTTCAAATGATATGCCCCCGCCTTCCCAAGTATATCTACAATGTAAGGGCCTTCCTATTTTTCAGAGTTTTCCACTGTTGGGAACCTGTATGTTGTAGAAGACATTCCTTAGCACCAAGTCTCTTCATTTGAATATCCTTCTATGCATCTTCTGATCATAAGATTTGTTTTCCCATTTTTTGTGTACATTTTCTTATCCTCTAATCTCCCCCATTTTAAAGAACGTGTGCCCTCATCTCTTATAACATAAAAAGTTTAAGTATTTTTTTCTTTAGTTTTTAATTCTCTTTTCAACATATGGACATTTCTCAACTCTCATTCCTTTTATTTTGGATATTAGAATATTTTTCTTTCTAATTTCAATACCTATGTGACGAATTTGATTTTTTCGATTGATTTTCCTTGTTCCCATTAGTCAAATCATCTATGAGAGTATTTTAGGAATTTAGGCATTTATCCTACGAGTCTCATCAATTGAATCATTCATTCCTTCTATCTTGATTTTGCTTATGGTTCGTTGATGGCTTGTGATTTTTTTGAAATTTTATCAATTGGAATTTGACTTCATGCACCTTGTATGCACTTTCTTTTGATTTCGACATAAAAGATATATTTACAATTTAATTCATGGATTGGTCAATGATTGATTGGTTCTATTAGATGATGGTTGTTGATGATTGTTTGGAACTTTGCATTGATTGACTTAATTGATGATTTATTCAATTTTTTGAAATTAGTCAAAATTGATGATTGATTTGATTTAAAATTTGTTAAATTAAATTTTAAATATTTTAATTTAAGAGTGAAATTGAATGGTTGAATTAATTATAATTGGTTTGGTTATGATATTTGTTTAAAAATTAATTTCAATTTGGGTATTAGATGATTTTGAGATTTTGTGATTATATAGGATTTGATCGATTAAGTTGAATTGGTTAGCTTAATTTAAGTTTTAATGTGGTCGGTTTGATTATCTTAATTTTGTATTGATTGGTTCGATCGTCATTAATTTTGCATCGATGGGTTGATTTTTTCATTAAAAATTAATTTGAGTCTTAAATTAATGGGTTGTTGTGATTTTATAATTTATGCATAATGAATCTTGATCATCTAATTTAAATAAATACTATTGGCACCCTGTCTTTTGTTTAATATTTTCTTAAATTGGAATATATTAAGTAAAAAACTTAAAATTTGATTAAAGAAAGTTACATAACAAAATTTAAATTTTATTTATATTATTTTGTTTTCAGGCTTCAATATTCGAATTAATATTTCAATTTCTCGGATTTAGTTATTTAACGTGGTTGGAGGTCGTCATTTTATGTGAAAGTTTGTCATTTCATATTAAAATCCGTAATTTCATGTGAAAATTATACTTTTTTTTAAGCGTAGGATTTTCTAAGTATATTTCAAATTTCATGGGTATTCTCTTAGTGTTGTAAGATTTCTAAATGTGGATGGATCGTTAAGGGAATTTTGGTCATTTTGTAAATTTTTATGAATTTTGACGAACGCCTTTTTTGTATTCTGATGTGATTGTTTCTAAATCCTGAGACCCCATTTTCCCAGTATAAAGATATCTCTAGGTCATTGAAATGTGTAGCAAATCTAGGTATACATATTTACTAAATCGAATGTAAAGTGTAGCGATCCTAAGTGTCTATAATTTTTACGTTGAGCACGCAAAGTAAGAAAAAAATGGAATCATGTGAATTGGGAAGAATCGGAACAGGATTTCTCACAAGCTTGTGACTTCTTCACATATTCTACGCTTATCATTAAGAATCCACAATAACTAGGTGATGAATTATTGAATCAGGCAGATTCAAAAATGAGGTGTTTATTCCTTCATTTCCTATTTCTAGAAATGAGAATTTCTATTTTACACGTATTCCTTCCTTATCCTCTTCTATTTTAAGACAAGAATAATGTGAGATTTCTTTTCTAAGAGTTATTTATAATTTAATCGCTCAAATCCTAAAATCTCAAATATGAAAGTTTTTTCCATTTACAGAACCTCGTTTTTCTTGACCTTCGTCCGAACCCTTTCCTTTGGTGAACCACACGAGCGATTGCACACATATAGGTCAAAAGTATGTTCCCTATGAACACTCTTCCTTAGTGACATGTGTTGTCATCTTATAGGTCGGAAAATTTATCCTTCCACACTTACTAAATTTATGGAAATGAATTAAAATAAAAGCATAAGAAAGTTCTTAAAAGAGTACGAAAGAAGTACAAATAATTAAATTGTAATACTCTAAAAAGTGATTAAGTGTATAAATATAATATAATACGTATAAAAGTATGTTTGGTAAACATAGTTGATAACATATAGATATAACTTTATTTTATCATTTTCTATACTTATAATATATTTTTTTTCTTTAGGGGTAAAAAGGTAATTTCACTTCATGATACCTTAGTAACTTTGAAAATATTATTATCAAATAAATATTTATCCTTTTACATGAGTTTGATGAACTTTTGAATTCGAAATATCATAATTTAATCGAAATATCATAACTTTTGAATTCGAAATATAAGAATTTCTTTATATTAGAGATATAATCGTCATTTTTATTTGAGTAATTTGTATCTTTGAGCATCCAAATGTTAAAATTTCACTTCAATCCAAACCTAAAAGATGCTTATAATATAATTTTATAAAACATATCAAATTTTAGGAGACATGACATATTTTGACTATTTTGTCCTTCACATATATTTTTTAACTTCTTTATTTTTTTATATGATTTACTTTGTAATAATCTTATATTATATCGTGATATATTATATAATAAAATTTTAAAAATAATTTGATGATATTGATGGTCTTATTGGTTAAAAGTTGAGAGAAATTTTTGAAAAAAATGTTATTTTGATATTTTTATGCGAAATACAATAATGAGGGATTTTACTGAAAATTTCAAAATTAAAAAGGGTGCCTCATATTCATTTTGAATTTTAAATTATTGTTGAATTGTGAGAGAGAAAATTAGGTGATTAATTGATGATTATCCCATAAATTTGTGAATTTTGAATTTGTAGAACTCTTTCATGCCACATATCACTTTCCTATTGCATAAAACCTATTTCTTTTGATTCAAAAGTATAGGATTGTCAATGGATAGTCGAAATCCGAATCCGAATTCAAATTTGAATCCAAAAAATCCGATATTATCTGAAATTTTCGAATATCGAATTCGAATTTAGACGTTATTTTAGGATTCGAATGAGTTTCGGATACGAATTCGGATATTGCAAATTTCGATTCGATAATATCCAATCCGAATGCTTAATGCTATATATATATATATAAGAATATGCAAAATAGCTGTTTTCCTCTTTTCAAAAGTCAAAGACATTTATTTGTCTTTCACTTATTCTATGACTGAACTGTTGGATCTTGTACACATGAACGGAGGCAATCAACGCATGCAATTAAAAGACACTTTCCAACTGGTTTGCACGATTGAGACTAAATGACTGTAAATTTTAGTATATTTCGATCTTCATCCCTCTAAAAATTTCTATTAAAAAAAAAAAAACATACTTTCCTTCACTCTCTCATTTCTAGTCAATATCTTCTCCAAAACTTTGGCTCTCTTCTCCAAAGCTTATTCCTTTGCATACAGACCCGAACAAACCCTCTTTTCTCATTTCTCTTTCTTTCTTTCTCTCTTCTCTCTCTCTCTCTCTCTCTCTCTCTTACACACAGACTCTCGGCGAAGTATATTCTCCACTCTTCGTCTTCTATATACAAATTCGATCGAACGCTCTTTTCCACTCTCCATTGTTCGCTCAAATCAAACCAATGAGATGAAGCAAAAAAAAAAGAACGCAGAAGAAGGAGACAAATTTATGATAAATTTTCACAAAGTAAATCATAAGGATGCACCGTGACATCTCTGCTAAAGAGGGGCTGTGTATTTCATCTCTGCTAAATGGCGACGTACTATCCACCATGGGTAAATCTCGCTTGAGGTCACTTCTTATTCTCTCTCCCATTTCCAATCTCAACCCAAAAATCCTTTATTTTTCCTCTAAATCATGCTTTTCTTGCAATCAGATTTTTATACATTTTGCAATCGGATTTGAATTGAATAATATCAGATATCACAAATCAAATTTGAATCGAATAATATTGGGTATTCGATAATTCATTCGGATGCGAATTCGAATATTGATTAGTGATATCCGATCGGATTCAAATTTGAATTCGGATATCACTATTTTTTTTATTATTTGAATTCGGATATAACATTATCCGATCAGATACCTATCCATTGACAATCTTACAAAAGTAATATTTGTTTTTAATCTTATTGGTTAATTACATCAAACTCTAAAATATTTTCATGTGGTTCAAAAATTAATAATCAATTGTCATGATAAAGTAAGGAGTATTATAGCATAAATGAGTGCAGATTATATGATGAAGGTCATACTAATTTGTTAGGAACCTAAGTTACTATTGGGGGATGATAAAAAAAACTTTTGAAATTTTAAAAATCCTAAAAGTCTTTCCAAATTCGTGTTCATCTCATCTCACTCTAGAATACTTAAAGAAATAACATTATTTTCTAGAAAAACACCATCGAAGAAGCTCATGGAACTTCTATCTGTTAAAGTCATTTGCTCTCAGACGAAACACAAAAATTCTTCACCTAATCAAGGTTTAAATCATACTTCATTTCCATACCATAATATTAAGTAGGTGAACACCTGTATTTTTTCTTGATCTTTTTGTTATAACAACATAATCTTATTTTTGAAGTTTCTTGTACATTTTTTTATGTAAGAAAAATTTGTGGATTATATATATATATCATTTATAAGAGAAAATTTCGTTAATAATGAAAAGACCCCAAACGTCCCGTGAAAAGCCCCGTGTTATGTGGGTGTATGACCTAGTATATGTATGCCCCGTGTTATATGAGTGAGACCTTTGCATGAATTATCATTGTATTGCATATTTTTTATTATTTAATTTTTATATCCATTACACAATAGAAGATTTACAATATTCTTCATTTACTCAATATGATTATCATTTTAATTAAATTATGGGTGAGTATAGTAGTGCCTATAGAGATTTTTCTTACGTAATTTATTCAAAAATTTTAGATGCTCATCCCAAGGAAGTGCCTTAGTCAGATTTTCAGACAATTTCATTTTTTCGTTCCTCTTATTTCAGTTTTATTTTATGTTGAAATAAATGGTGAAAATATTGATAAACACATAGTAATTTATTTATTTAATTTTTATTTTATTTTATTTGTGAATTCTATGTGATGAGTCATCCAAGAAGAATGTTAGGTTGATCTGATTAATTTCTTTAAATAATAGATTGAAGTTATATTTGATTGCTATTAATTTTCAAGTTCGGAGTAAATCATATATAAATTAAATTTCATTCAATGAATTATTAATTTTAGAATATTTCATCATTTAGTTTGATAGAGGTCGAAAATATATTTCTAAAATAAATAAAATTATCGAAATAGGATTAGTGTTAAATTTTATATGTTTTTTTGAAATAAATCATTGGAGTTTGAATTTCTGTTGTCTTAGCAATGGATTCTGTTTCGACCCATTTTTCTCTTAGAAATATATATATATATTTAAATAGTCAAAACATGAAATCTTTAGATTTATGTATTACTTTCCAATCCCACCGACCATTCATGAAAATACTAAACGTGTAATCCGCAACGACCTTTTCTTTAAAATGTATTTGTTTTGTCCATAATGAGACATCACACCCAACAATTAACTTTTTCTAAATATTTTTTTTTTCATATTTCCTTTTGTAATGTGTTACTATTATATTTTTTATGAAAAATATATTGAATTAAAAATCTAATGTTTTAGTGAATACACCATTTCAAAGTTTTTCAATAATTGAATAAAATCATACATTTTGAATTATCGGTATTTACTTTCAGTATTGACTGTTATAAATTTTTTTTTTTTTTTTAAAGTGTTAATCACACATATATTTTGTATTGTAAATGATTATAATTTTTCTGTCTTTCAATATTCAGATCTACATCTTGACTCATGGGTTATGAGTTGGATCGTGGACCCAAATTTTGAGACGTCACATTAACAGTAAAAAAATACCTAATAAAAATATAAAAGAAAAAGAAAGATTGTAGCCTAACAATTATTATTGGTACTTCCTAAATTTATTTATCATTTCCTTGACGACGAAAATAGTAATATGTAAGTGAGCAACTAAGATCATAAACAAATAATTAATAAAAATGTGATGCAGAACCAAATTAGTTGTAATCTTTAAATAAAAAAGATGACCTTTACCACAAATGTTGCACAATGATTAAAGTAATCAAAAATTTAAATTTATTCTTCGTGGTTCAAGTCTAATTACCCATCATTTTTTTTTGAAGGCACATGATATTTGACAAGTAAAAATAAAGAAGTCAGAAAAAAAAACACCAATGAAGTGGTGGATTTTCTTCTCATAATCAATCATTTTCAATCAAAATGATGATAATTACGATGATAAAGTCATTAAAATCATTTTTCATTAATTTATAAAATAAAACTTAGGTCAAGGAGGCATTTCATGAGTTGGTATCTCAAATAATCACAAAAAGGACATGTCATCAAATTCAAAAACATAGGGCCAGCGGAGTTCCTCCAAAATTTTGCAACTTCAAAGACGGCCACAATTTTGAAAGAGGGTTTCTATTAACACATCAACTTTTACTTACAGCACACCAACCATTTTGAAACCAAACACCATTAGATTTGTGTGTTAAAAGTAAAAGTTGGCGTGTTAATATAATCTCTCTTCTGAAAAGTTAAAACTATACATGCTCGTGAGTCCGAGAGAGTCGTGTGGTCGAAACTTAAAGAGGACTGTGAGAGTAACTTTTGATTTCGAAGCGACGGGGAACACAAAGAGCTCTCGCATTCGCAGCCGAAGCTCAGCAATGGCTGCTGCTTCTTCTTCATCCTCTGGAAACCATCCTCCCATCTCTCTTCCAAAACCATTTGATTTCTCCTCAGATCCTCCACTTAAACCCACTATCTCACCCGATCAGATGCGTTATTGCTCTGATGCGCTCAAATTACTGATGGAGAAGATCAAAATCCCGGGAAAGATACGCAGAGAGTTCGATCAATTACAAGTATCTCTTTCTCTCGATTTATTTACAATTTATCATGGTTGTTTTATTTCCTGCTTGTTCAAACGTTTTATTGATCTTGGGATTGTTTGATTTCTTACTGTTTTGGAGTGAATTGAGAGTTCTGTTATTGTATTTGGATCAAGTGTGTGATCTTTCCTTGTAGTACAATGGGTGGATGTTGTAAGGTACGAAATTTGGAGATTATTGTTGGGAGAAAAAACACTACACAAACTCCCTCTTTGTGTGAATCTGTAGGAAACTATAAAATAGAGCAAGATATATGTGGAACATATATATATATATATCCAAACACCACGAGCACAAGACACACGATTTTTCTATGTGGAAAAAACCTTCCTGGTGTGAGAAGGAAAAAAAACTACAGGACCATAGCCCACTCAAACAATTCCACTATCAACAATAACGGGAATGCATGAGTCTTCTCTAATCTCAATTAGAGGCATACAATCGGAAGCTATCTTCAAGAAATACAATTCCTTGGCACAAATCAACTTCTACAAGAATTAAATAAAAATCTCACCAAAAACAAAGGTTACTGTCCACGGGCTAAAAAACCGATACAGAATGCTCAAAATCCAATCTCCACCGTTCACAATGAAGATTCACGTGTCATGAACATCCCTGAAGTGAGTAATGAAGCTATAGAATTGAAAGATGCTTAATTTAGGGTCTTGAAGTGATTTTTGCCATTTTTTGTATTTGTATTTGTATTGAGGTTGGGCAAATCAAACCAAGTTTCAATTCAACAAATGGTAGGTTGCTTGGTTTCACTATTGGCTTGGGTCTCCTTCAACTCTTCCAAGTGAAAGACCATCCTAATCCACTATAATATTTATAATATATAGCTTGGTTATAAATGAGACCTTTGAGCTTAACCAATTAACTTTGGTGATGTAATTTTCATCTGCATATTTCAACAAGCCTTAGACCTAGCCCAACCATGTTCAAGGGCAAATTGTTGATTGCCTACCCTAGTTTTAGGTGAAGACAATGCTATGCTTACTTTGAATTTGAACTAGAGTGGTTAAGGAAATTTAAGCTCAACCAATGGTCTAAAAACGAGTCCTAAGTTGAAGACACCTATTTATGGTGGTTATATGACATGAATGTGAGAGGGATAACAACTTAAGGTTAGAAAATTTGGACACATCAGGATATATTTTTGAGCTAATTTGAATGAAGGATTCATGGTTGTATGTTCTCACAATTTGGATTCAGGAAGAAGAGGATCAATAAGCTTGTTTCATGGTTGTAACAATGATGAGAAGTCTCGTTAATGTGTTGCCCCACTATTAACGGGGTTTCATTGTGGATTCCTAGTATTTGCACCATCTTACCATAAAAGTATCCATGTTTCACAAGCTCCACCATTATGAAGGGAGTAATGTAATTAATACCCAGATTCAAGTCATTCCTCAATATCCTGAGCCCAACCCGAGTGAGTTAAATCGGGTTGCTCAGGTTGATGGGAGTAAAAAATTAAAATGTGTGGGAGACCCTAAAAGTTCTGAGTAATATGTTGAAATAATCTTGAAAACTTCTTTAATTTCCCTATCTTCTTCATCAACTATTTCTTTATTATCTCCAATCCCATCCTTTTTCATCTTCTATCTTCCATTGTTGTCATTAGATTGGCTCATTATCTCAATTCAAAGGCCGTTTACATACTCAAATCCTTTGAACTCGACTTGAAGTGCCAACTTTCCATAGAGAAAATTATGGTACGCATACAGGAAACGTCGGGTTGGGATACATTCTTGGACCTTCACTTGAGCTTAACTTGAAACATGGTTGGTTCAAATGTTTAGGGCCAAGGCCAACTCAGGCGCTAGAAATGCCAATCGTGGTTCGACCCAAGGTTGGGTGGAGCCTATCATCGAGTTGGACCCACTCAATTTGCTCCCCTACAAGCCAATTTTATTTAGATGAGAGTGATGCATTGTAAATAGAGAATAAGAAACATGAAAGGGATAACAATTTGGTTTATTCATTTTATGGGTGTAGCATTTGGAAGAGGATTGCATGGATGGCGGAGCTGAGGGGATCTCTTAGAATTTGGGTTGGTAAGGGAACTCAATGATTAGGTGTTGGACACTGTATCTAGCCTTATTGCTTGCTTAATGATGCAAATATTTCCTCTTTTGTAGAGGGTAAGAGAGTTTGGGTTTGGGGGATGAGTGGTTTATTTTCAATCTACTCTCTATCGAATTGCATCTTTCAACTTCTCAAGCCTTTTCTGCAAGGCTGCATGATTTTTGCTGTTCCAAAACTTCCACTAAGGTGCTTTTTTTCCTTGCTGTGAAAGTGTTACTAGAGGCTTTGTGTGTTGTTCCAAAATTTGCACTAAGGCGCCTTTTTTATTTCCTTGTGCAAGTGTAACCGGAGGGTTGGATAAGAAATTATTTTAGGGAAAAAAATAATAGTGAATTTTTGTGATATGCACGAAGTTATGGAGGAATCGGTTAATCATTTTATTCATCACACAAGGATGTGTAAGGCATGATTTCCTGACTTTTTTGACATTTGATGGATGCTTTGAGTGTATTTGCTTCCAATACTTGTGATTTGTTGATTTATTCCACTTTTAATGTGTTGTGGTTTATGGAAGAAAACTACTTGTTTTTTGAGGAATTAGGAGGAGGATTCAATCAATTGTTTGAGATTAAAGTTTTCCTATTCAGCTGGTCTTTGGTTTTCAAAGATTTTAAGGATTTATTTTTCTTCTTCTTTTTGGAAGATTGCATGCTCAACGGGTGTGTGATACTTTGGTTGGGTACTTCTGACTTACAGCCTTTGAGGGACTCTTTGACCATATGCGTGGCAGATTTTTGCCAGGATGAGTCCCCTCTTTAATGCACATACCTTTACTTATGAAAAATACAGTTATGTGTTATATCTATGTGGATATTCATTATTAACTCTTCAGCTTGTGAGATACTCAAGTTAGAGTTCTACCATCTTACGTTGTCATGTGATCAAATAGATTACTCCCACAACCAATTCTTAGGATAACATTAAATAATTCCCATTAAAGTCTGTAAAACTTCTATGGTTTGTGTATCTTCTCCTCCGTATTTCTTTAGATGTATTCTCTATAAAACAAGCATACTTGACGTACCTTTCTGTAAAGAGTTGTGCTGGAGTGACCTTAAGATTGTACCTCATATTGCATATCCTGAAGTGAAAGTGTGTAGGAACCATAGATGTTTTTTGAGTCGTATCTCGATGAAAGCATCTATGCTTCTACACGCTTTCATGACAGGATGTGCAATATGAGGTACAATCCTGAGGTCACTTCAGCATCATTCTTCTGTGAAAGTTCTTGTAGATCCATAAATATATGTTTACTGAATCTTTGTGCTTCTTGCTTCCAGGCCAATAGGATAAAAAAGCTTGATATGACGAAAAGCTGCAGAGTAGCTCTTGAGCGTGCCAATTCACAGAAAAACCGCTATACAGATGTCTTACCATGTAGCTACAACAACCAACTTAGCTTCTTTTACTTTAAAATTGAAGTTGCTTCACCATTCACCTAAAATGACTTGTTAACACTACCTTTAATAATCAGAAGAAGAAATAACTAATGAGTCGGTTATTGATTTTTCTTTAAATTTTAGTTGATGAAACCAGGGTCGTTCTCAAGTCATCCAAGAATCGTGAATCACCAGGGAATGGTTATATCAATGCAAGCTTTATCAAGGTATACACTTATTCACTTCAGAATTATGAGCATGATATTAAATACACATATGATTTGCCAGGGTACAACATGATTTTGGTAGAGTCCCCCTAGCCTTACTAAGTTAGTTAGGATTTCACCCTTACTGAGGGTCCTTGGGCTCACCTCTTGGCATCCAAAAACATGATCCGATGCTTCAGAGTTGTAGAGGACAAGATTCTAGGAAAATTGGAAAAAAAATAAAAATTCAAAAAAAGTTATTTTTCACCATTGAATTTCATTTATAAGTTTGGGAGTTATGTGAAGGTTCGGTAGCTGTCCATTTTCAAAGCCTTGGATCTATTTCAAAAGAAACTGTTTTTTATTTTTATTTATTTATTATTTTGGATCTCAGTTTTTCAATGTAACTTAGAAGGCTGTGGTGTTGGATTTCTGACGTGGTAATCCATGTGAGCAAAACAACCCTTAGTAAGCCTCAAAATCTTACTATATTTGTAAGGAAAGGGTTTCGCATTTTGATTATGTAGATTAGTTTGTTCAACTTGTTGTATTATATTGCATGATATTTATTAATGCAACTCATGATAAGTATTATTTTGGTCACCAACACATTACTATAAAGATATCTAATACCATTTTAGAACATTAACACGTTGAGGTCTTGAATTCGAGACTCCCCAATGTCTGGTGCCATGATTTGGGACCTCAATTATGTTTTTTGCCTTTCTGGAGAAAAACAAGAATGTTAACTGATAGCCTTAAACTACTATGAGCTATTATTACCTCTGCTATATGTGAACCAGTGTTGTGTATCTGAATTACATTTCCCTTCTTAACCCTTAAGAGATGACTCTTAAATGTAGATTGGTTCCCCTGAAAGCGTTTCACAGTTTATAGCCACACAAGGCCCAGTACCAGACACCTTTGAGGACTTCTGGGAGATGGTGATCCAGTATCACTGCCCTGTGATCGTGATGCTTACTCAGCTGGTTGACAATTACAAGGTACATTATTGTTTTAAATTCAAGGTGATTTTCTTATTTTAATACTAAGAGAGTTTCTATTGCCACGCCAACTTTTACTAATGGCACCCTAAGATGTATGCTAATTCTTTGGTGATTTACATATGAATTTGGGCGCCATTAGCAAAAGTTCGTGTGGCAAAGGAATTTCTCTAATAATAATTATAAATCTTTTACATCATCATCAAAGTCTTATGTACTGATTTGGAAAGGAATTATCCTGGAACCTTGCTCTCAGAAGAATCCAATAGTCCAGACCAAGGTTCCAAGATAATTCCTTTCCAAATCCATTTACAAAGCTCTGGACTGTTTAATCCTTTTCACTGAGATTTGGATAACTCTTCACTTATGTTGAAACAATTGTGCAGATGGTAAAATGTGGAGATTATTTTCAAGCAGATGATGGTCCTAGAGAATTTGGTAAAATATGTATTGTCACTAAATGGACAAGAACAACTGATACCGCATTAGTCGTGCGCTACTTGGAGGTGAACTACAAACAGGTATATCTATACTGATTTCTTATGCTCTTTTTTCTCGATGAAGTAGGAATACAAAAGATGGTTTATAAGGCTTGGATCTTTAGCTCAGTTGGTTGATGTATTGCAACGCAACTGAGGTGGTGGGTTCAAGTCCTGCTTACCTAGCAAAAAATAAATAAAAAAATGATGGGTTTAGGGCCTTCTAGACTTGCATGTCTGCACTGTTGGGGTGACCTGGATATCCTCAACAAGTAATGGAGACATTTTTGTCGTTCCTGAAGGTCCCAAAAGTTAAGGACAATATTCTGATTACAACTGCAAAAGAGAAGCAAATTACTGACTCTGAGAGAAAAGTAAATAATTTGGTTGTCATAAAGTTCTCAACTTTACAACGTATGGATGTAATGTCATCTCACTCTTAAGACTGATTCTTAAGCCCCAAAAATTAGAGTATGGCCTATTTCAGATATCATTGTCACATTCATGAAAAGAGAGGGTGTGATGTAGTTAGTTCTATTTCAACTTTTGGAAGTTTTATTTTATCTAATTTCTAATTTTTTTTATGTTCTATTCTTTTTTAAATTCATTTTTATTCTTTCGGTAATAATTAAAAGTCCTTTTAGGTGTTGTCCAAATTGAGTTTTAATAGGATTAGAACGTTAGTAATATGTTATAAATTGATTAAGAAGTTCCTTTTTTTATTTTAGAAGGTTTCTAAATTGTTATGAAGGAGTTATCTATATAAGGAGTTCCCATAAACAAATTTAGCAGTTTTTTTTGTTTTGAAGATTGATTATTGAAAGAAAAAGAAGTGACTTTTCTCCCGTTTTTTTAGATATTGGTTCTTAATTTTAGTGTTTGCGATTGATTTCCATCAATCTCAAACCTAGATTGAAGTTTCTAGTTTGTTTTGCTCGACATAAAGATTCTTGGTTACTCTTAATTCTTGAGATTTCACCCTAGAACCTGATTTTTAACATAAACTATAGGTTTGTGTGTTCTACCCTACATTAGGGTGCTTGGTTTCTCCATCTAACTATGGATTTCTTGTGAATTTTTAGTTTCATAGATATATGGATGTGGTGTTGTTCAAATATGCCAAGTTTGGATGGTTAGAACTCTAGGTGAACCCTAAACCAAACTTAGCTAGCCACCATGAATTCATGTACTCTAGTCTTCCATAAGTGCTCTAAATGAACATAATAAATCCAATGATGTTGGTATCATCGTTTTTTTTAGATAAGTGATATATATATATATATATATATATATATAGTGCGTTAAACGATGTTGATATTCTATCTAGTCCGAAATGTTGATCTTCACTTACATGCAATTAAATTCCGTAAAAAATTGATTCTGAGGCATTAAGAATATTTTTGTTTTACTGTTTTTATTTTGCTTTAATTTAAGTTTTTCAGAGTATTTTTCGTTGTACCCTTCATTAAGTGTTCTCTTTCATTATGATTAATGAGAATGCTCTAGAAAAGTTGTATGTTGTACGACAACCATGAGTTAAGGGTTAGATATTGATGGGGACATCAGATCATCACCTTCTAAATATTATCATATGGTTCAATTCGAATAATCTAATAGATGATTCATAGATTGAGATTTGAATATATTGGGGGAACAGTGATGAGTTCTTGGTTGATCTTAATCTTGAAATTGCAACTAAGTCCCTTTCTCTCAATTACAATTATTACAAAATAAATTCTTTCACATGTAATTACATTTATTCTTAAAAATACCCCAAAATACAAGAAAAATTACATAATTACCCTATTTTATTTTACAAATAATCCCCAAAACAATTAAGAAAAATGTAAAACTACCCCAATTACATATCAAATATGCATGTGCTAATTTTACCCTATGACAGTGGGTTGCATTTGGATTGAGGATAACTTGTAGGTTGAATTAGAATGACCAACATGTGACCATAGTGTTAGAATACTTGAGATTTATTTGATTTTCTAATTTGGACATTATTTTGGACATTTTTTATTTATGTTTTTGGGCTTATTTTCATGTTTTATTGGTCCTTGGTCTTGGTATAGATGTTTGGAGTAGTTTAGTAACTTAACTATGTCTTTTCATTAAGTTTATAAAGGTTGACATTTTAGGATATAGAAAGTTACAAAAATGAGAATTTTTGTAATTTATTTTTCACTTAAGGGTAGCTTAAGGTCTTTTTCTATTTAGGGTTTTGTTTTACTATTTAAACACATCTTTATGTTGTTTTATAGATTTTTTTTTTTAATACAATTTATAGAATTTCTAGTTTTCCTATCTTGAATGTTGGGGTATTCATCTTGGTGAGACAGATCATCAATATTTTCCATTTTCTTCTTGTTTTGCCAGTATAGTCTAATTTTCTTCATTTTTTTCATGATTTTTTATTTCTAAACCCTAGGTCAGCTCTTACCAACATGTGTTAGAGATCCTACACATAATAGAACCTACCAAATCCTCTCCCAAAACTAGCATGTTCTTGTCCAACTCAAACCAATCACAAAACCCAAAGCGAATTGAACTAAATCAATCCAAAAATCATCCATATTTGTTGTCCAATAATTTACAGCAAGCTTCGGCCATCCTAAAACATTATTTTTATTAATCTAACCTTATTCCAACCTTAGGTCTAACCTTAGGAATCCTAATTTTCTATATCTTCTTAGATATTGTTAGATTAATTCCCTAGGCTAGTTTGAAGTTCTACCTTCCATAAGATCCCTCAATTTAATATTTTAGATTTAGATCAATGGGACTAAAAACATTTCTAGAATTATTTGTTAGCTATTTATTAGACTTTTCTTATTTTCTGTGGTGGAATCCTGTAGTTTATAATATTCATTGTCATTGGTAATTTTTTTCGTAATCTTAGAACTATCATTTTAGTTAATTCCATAGTCCGGCATCAGATACCCTGCCTACGAGCCAAATGAACCCTATGAATATATTCAAACTGCCTCAATTTCAAACAGATCAGCAACCCATATTATTTTAGTTACCAATATCACTAATATCCATGTAGATCAATCATGTGTATCACCGATATCCATGAATATCAGTCATTACACCAAGACAACCTTGAAATTTCAATAAAAATGCTACGATTTAGGGAGGAACATAGAAAGCTAAACATTTGATAATTCATCATCATGGAGTCTTATCCCAAAGACTTGGGCTGGCCAAACGACTCATTTTCCTCCATTCAATTTATCTTCCCTTATTGAAAGTGAGTTCATATCTGTTTTCAGTATCTCAGATCCGTCCATGTTATTTTGGGCCTTTTTCACTCTTTTAGAATCTTCAACTTGTATATTCCTTACAACTTAGGGTTGTAATCGACCTTCGCAGAATGTTCCAAGACCATCTCAATCGGTTTTTTTCTTAGTTTACCGTCTATTAGAGCTACTCATACATTTTTATTTATTTTTGATGAATTTACCCATACATTTTCTTGAATGTGTTCATTTCTAATTTTCTTTCTTAGTCTTTCCACTCATCGATCTCAACATCCTGATCTCTATTATAGTTATTTTATTAGCATGATGTTTCTTTACCGCCTAACATTCAACTCCATAAAGCATAGTTGGTCCGTTTTGTCATCTTGTGGAATTTTCTTTTTAATTTGATTGGTATATGTGTTGGTCACAAGGCACTTTAGAAGTGCATTTTCACGTTAGACATAACTCTGATTCTATGGGCAAAATCTTTCGAGATCCCTCCATTCTTATGTACGATGGGTCAACTATAACAAAAATGGCCATTTCAGGGTATTTCTATACCATCAATTTTTACTAAACGTTTCTATTCATCGATATTAGTATTATATTTGCACTCCACATACTTGATCATTGTTCTACTTATTTTAAATCCCTTGGAGTCCAACATTTTTCTCTATCGTTCTAGTTTTGCATTGACTATGTCCCTAGTCTCATCAACTATTATTACATCATCTGTAAATAATATACACCAAGGTACGTGCTCTTGAATGTTCGTGGTTGCTTCATCTATAACTTGAGCAAATTAAGTACGAGTTGAAAGTCAATCCGGGATGTAACCCATTGTAACTGGAACTCTTTGTTTCCTCTGCATCTGCTCTCCTTAGTTATGTCAATATATCCATTTGTAACTTATTCTTTCTTAGTAACCACCAAATTAACTCTTAGATAATTTGTCATATGCTTTTTCTAGGTCAATAAGAACCATATGGAGATTCTCCCTCTTTTCTCTATACTTTTGTCACTTCTCTAAGTTGTAAGATTACCTCAATAATTGATCTACTTGGCAAACCAAACTGTTTATCTGATGCATTTGTTTTTGTCTTTAACTTGTTTTCGATAACTCTTTCCCCTAGTTTCATAGTGTGGACCCTAAATTTAATACCTTGGGATTGGTAAAAACTTGTATATCTCTTTTTTTTTCTTATAGGGAGGTATTGCTAAATGTTTTTCTCCATTCATCTGGTATCTTTTTAGTTTTTGAGATATTACTAGCTTAATTAGCTAGGACAATCCAAAACTTTCCATGCATTCCCATACCTTTATCAAAATACCTTTCGGTCCTAATAGGAAGTTCTTATGGAATGACAATGATGGTAATCATAAATTTCACTTGGTTGACTTTGGAGATTTGGATCAAGCATAATTAGCTTGTGAAGAAGGGTCATTAAGGCCAAGTACAGTGAGAGCGTCCTAGGGTGGGAAAGTGGGGAGGTGAGTCTGTTTTTTGGGTTTAACGCTTGGAATTGTGTTTATAAATTTCAAAGTGAGGATAGGAAATCAAGTGTGTTTTGGGGGAGGATCCTTGGTCCAGTTAGAGCCCCATTTAGTTGTAGTTCTCAAGTTTGTTTATGATGTCCTCAAAGAAAGGCTTGCTAGTGTATGGAATTATGGTTCATGAAGGAGGAGGGGCGTGGGGGGGGAGCTATCCTGAGACTTCGGATTTAGGAGAGGTTTCAATGATTGGAAGGTCTAGGAAGTCGGTAATCTCATCTCCCTTGTCCTCAATTATCTATCCATGGAGAATCGAAGGGTGTGGACTTGCATTTGATACGGTGAGTTTTAGGTTAGTTCTATCATGTGCTGGATTCGATTTTTGATCTTCAGCATTTGTGAATGGTGTCCGAAAATTTCATCCAAAGTAGCTCCAACCCCCCACCCCACCTTTTTTTTTTTTTGAATTGCAGGTTTGGATAAACTCTTAACGCAGATCACATTAGAGCTAGGAAAATTGTATGCGGATTTTTATTTCTTATGCAAATTAAATGGTGAGTTTGTCAATCACCTCTTAATTCATTGTGATTTCACTCTTGAGGTATGGGTCCATTTTTTGCCCTTGTTTTGTACCTTACGGTATTTTCTTACCATGGTGCTTCCTTCATTCAAAAGTTGGCAATCCAAGGTCTTTGTTGACAGAGAAAGGATTCTATAGAAACTTGTTCCTCTTGCAGTTTGCTGGGGTATCTAGAAGGAGAGGAAAAATAGGATTTCTCAAAGGGAATGAACACTCCCTTCAGGAGTTCATTTTTTTTTTTTTTCTATTATGGGCTTACTGTTCTTTCAGTGTAAACTTTTTCAGAGTTCAGCTGTAATTTTTTGATGGTTTATTGTTTTAGATGGGACTCAGCTTGCAAGGCGTTTAGTTAATTTTGTCTTTTTCTGTATTGGAGGTCTCCTTGACCTCCCTTCAATAAATATCTTTATTTATTATAGAAATCATATAGAAACCATGCTAGAAGAGGTGGCCATATTTTATTGATAGTTCCATTGTCCAGGAGTTGAATCTTTGCATCTTTTTAGCTACTTAAAGAATCAGAGAATATCACACTTTCCTTTTCCTTTTTGTGGATAAAACATTGTAACCTCGATTTTCTGTTTACATGGTAGGTTTTCCAAGCTTTTTGTTATACCTTTTTTGTAGAGATGGTCTTTTGATATGGTTGTTCTAAATCACTTTTCCCAGCTACTGATTTTGTAACTTCCGGCTCAATGATATCAATTCCTATGGTCATGCATAAGTATTGGGTTCTGAAATTCCTGAAAATGGGACTCCGACAATTTTGCAGTTTTTTGGATTTAAGGGAGAACACCGAGGTTCACTTTATTTTACAGTATTTGTTGTTCTTTTTTAACAAGTATTTAATTAGACCCACTCAGTTTGGTTCTTGTTCATTACGAGGGAGTTTATGTTTGAATGTTATTTGTCACTTGTACTTTATTTGGTTATTTTGGATAGTTTTAGTTTACACCAATAATTCTTGACCCTTGATATAATGGATTGGTATTTTCTGCTTTACTTTTGTTTATGTTCATTCAGTCTGAGGAACCACCCCACTATGTTCTCCATATACAATACCCTGAATGGCCTGATCATGGAGTGCCGAGGGACACACTCCCCATTCGTGAAATTTTGAAAAGAATTTATCATATACAACCCAATCTGGGCCCGATAGTCGTGCACTGCAGGTTTAGCTCATAATTGTTGCTTTGTTATATCCAAGCTAGATCCATAATATATCACATATCCATTCCTCTCTTAAATTCTTTTTGAATCTTTCGCTCAGTGCAGGCATTGGAAGAACAGGTGCCTTTTGTACAATTGTTAATACTATTCAAAGAATCCTTGATGGAGATATATCTGCTTTAGATCTCGTTAATACGGTCTCCATTTTCAGATCTCAGCGCATAGGGATGGTGCAAACAATGGTATCTTCTCTGTTTCTTTGAAGCTTTATATCTTTCTCCCCGTTTTTTTTCTTAGATGAATCATAAATTGGTACATTTTGAATCACTTTGTGCTACGATTGGTTTGGTTTACAATCATCCTAAACCTTGTGGTTTCTTTAGCATTTCTTTCTATCATGCATCACTGTAGTGAGAACTTGAAACCTACTTCTGTTGGCAGCTGACACTGTTCGATATTAATGAAGATTATAGAATAATACTAAACTGACTCAAAAAATGATACTCAAATACACTCAACTGACATGGAATGTGCACAGAACCGTAGATTCTTTCCCTCTGTTTCTTTTTTTTTAAGTCAGTGTAGCATGGTTCAAGATTATATTTCCCAGATATGCCACTCATGGTTTAAAATTTTGTCTCGTTTCATAATGTGAGAGAGGTACCTGGTTGATGTCGCCACCAGATGCATGCTGACATCGGAGCTCCCTCTTCTTCTTCTTTGTTTTCTGGTTTTTCTGGGTTTTTTATCTGAAATATTGAAAGCTTGGTCTGGGTTCTAATCGAACAACCTGCCCTTGACCTTGGTCTTCTCTGGAAAACCATGCTATTTGAATAACATCCTCATGTGTTTTAAAATATATTTGAGATACCCCAGTGTTTCAAACTGATGAACCCTTTGACCAGTCTCATTTGAAATATTTTATACAAAAAAAATTATTTTGATGTATCGAATGTTTAGGGATTGTTTGAGCCGTTTCAGATTTTGAAAAACCTGAAATGAGATTTTAAACCATGATGCCAGCAAACCTCACCTGCTAACACGTATTGACTTTACATAAAACCTGTCTCATTAATTCTATTTTTTAATAACTTCTCAGAACAGAAAGGCGTTTGATTTGAATCATAATTAGGAATATTGTAATAGATGACACAATCGTGGTTGTTAAAGGATACAACGAGGATGTAAAGTGACTTTCTTCTAGGATTCTGTGTTTAAATGGGATCATTGTTTCTTCTGTCAGCTAATTTGTGCCGTGATATTGTTTGGTTGCCTCGATCTCTTTTCACTTTCTAATGAAATAGTTGCACTGGGGAAAAAAAAGAAAAAAAGAAAGTTAGCCAGTACTTGTGAGTACTAAATTTCTGCTTCTTGTGTTGTTTTTCAGGAACAATTTTTATTTTGCTATGAAGCCATAGTCGATGAATTGGAAGACCTCACCTCAGATGCCAATCACTAGCGTTAAGAACTTGACATGGTATTTGTATTAATCTTTAATACTCTGCGGGTAAAGCTCTTTGTTTAACCACATTCAATTCTTTGGAGAGGAACAAATCAGTGTCCTGTCCAAGGTTCTATAGGATGATGTGCTGATGTATTCTTTTTGGTTTTTTTGCAGCGCCACTTCTTAGCCATTGATACTTAGAATGATTGAAGCAGAAAGTAGATTTGTAAAAATAAGTTGAGCAGCTAACTTGTTCTCTTCAAAGTTGTAGAAACCTGCATAGCTCCCTCCCATTATGTTTTCTTGAAAACCAACTGAAGAATCAATTTGGCTTATTCCTTTTTGAAGCTTTATGCCTATCCAATGTTGACAATCATCTAGGCTGATAAAAGTTTAGGAATGGGCTGATTTTTTGTGAGGATGATCTCTACCCTAAGGAGGCCATTCTTAGAAAAAATCAGCCCATTTTGAAATGGGGTGAGAAGTTTTAAAATGGGCTGGACTGATTTTTTTTTTTTTTTCGTGACCGTAGAGATCGTCCTCACAAAAACTAGCCCATTCGGAAACTTCTGGCCCACATATTGAAAAATGTTTTGCTCTCTTTTAAGGCCTTCGAACGCCGCACTATCTATGTCCCAACATCAGCATCACTTGTCGATTTGGCTTAGTATTTACTATTGAAGCTTTAGATGATGATAGCAGGGCTGTCAATGGACTGGTTCGGATTGGTACCGATCTGACTAGGAATTTATTAGACTTGGACCTGATCCAAATCTGATTGTATATGTTCTTTTCAAGTCCATCTGTACCTGGTTGGATCTGTATTATTCTAGATCAGATCCGATTTGAAAAAAGAAAAAGAAAAAAAATTGAATCTCCCAATTCGATTTATAAATGAGTCATGCTGGAGTAACAATGAAATTGGCATCATTTGGGACTTTGGTGAGCACAGAATCATAGATGTTTTTCACTCGTATCTCGATGAAAAACATCTATGGTTCTATAGACACATCCATGCCTGTGTCAGCAATGTCCTAATAGATGTCAATATAAATGTTACTTCAGCATTTTCCTTTCTTTATAAAATTACGTAAGTATGACAAATAGCATTATATATATATATATATATATATATATATATATATATATATATATATGTCGATTACATTCCAGGATTGGGTAACCTATCAGATTGAAACTTGAAAGGTTGTGGCAGAGGCAGATAGATGGCTGGCCAAAGAAAATGAAACGGTCAAAGTCAACAGTTAATTTTGCCCAAAGTCTAAGAAAGAGGTTAGAGATCGTAGGCTTTTTGGTCCACTTGACCAACCGACTAAGGCAACGGTGGGACTCGAATGCCATTAGCCAGACTGCTTCTTGCGCTTTTGACACGTAAAATGAAACACGGTTTCCCCTCTTGTCTCAACTCCTACTCGATATCGAGATGACTCGTTCAAGTCATCTCATTTTTTAAAATTATTTTTTATATATTTAGTGGGTTGGGATCCCTTGACTCATGAACAATGAATCATGAGAAAATATACATCCCAACCGTTCAAATACAAAATCTAACGACCAAGATTTATATGTATATATATAACACATATCTTGGAGATTCTTATCTCAAAGATAAATCTCAACTTTGAATTTTGCATTTAAATGATTGGGATCATGTGTTTTTTCCATGATTTATTCTTCATGAGTCACTGGATCTTGACTCATAATCACTTGAGTTTGCCCGCTATGACACGAACATCCTCTTTAGGATTAAGTGGGGTAAAGAGAAAATATAATAAAATTAAAGATATATGATTGAAAAATGTGAAAAGAGGAAATACAATAATTGGAAAGGTATTATTGAAAAATAAAATAAGCAAAAAGACAATATGTAAACTTGAAAAGTGGTATGTTTGGAAAATGATGAAAGAGGAAAGATAATTAAGTTGAGGATATTCTTAGAAAGGGAGGAAGGGAAAATGAATAAAGATAATAAGTTTTCCTTAAAATATTCTTTTTATGGAGTATAAAAATTGATACAAAATAATGAGATCCATCGTTGTGTTTTATTATATAAACTAGAATTCGCATAGGCGTGGGCAACCTCTTTGGGATTAAGGGGTGAAAGTGAAAAAAATAATAGAGTTTGACAGGTATTATAAAGAAAGATCGGGAAGATTGGAAAGACAATATAATGAGGTAAAGGGATTAAGAAAGAAAGACAACAAAATGGGCTAAAAAGGGTAAAAGTGAAAAGATAGTGAAGTTAGAGGGATATTATTGAAAAATGGGTAAAAGAAAAAAGATAGTAAATTTGAGGGATATTATTGAAAAAAAGGGGAGGGAAGGGGGGAGGGGGGAGGGGGAGATAATTAAGTTCAAGGGATAAAAAGGAAAGACAATAATTATATCTAACTTTTTTTATTATTAGTTGGATTAGTAGAGGGCTTAATTGGTTTGACACATTTCTAAACAACTTTGAAGTCAATGGTTCAAGTCTAGCTTACTCATAAAAATAAGATGGATCAGTAGATGGTCCTAATATTTAAATAATTATTTTATCGAATAAAACAGTTGACTCATCTAGGTTTCATAAATTTGATTGATATTTTCAAAATATCATATTGACCATTTTGCTTGATGGCCTCTAATTCTGGGCTCGCCCAATTCATCTCGATCTTAGAGAGAAATCAAAAAAAAAAAAAAAAATTTATAACAAAAAATACTTTCTACATACATATTGAAATTACAAAAATTACCATAATGATGAGGAATATTTTATAATAATATTGATGAGGGATTTTTTTTTTTTTTTTTTAAATTGTATATGTAAGTTGATGTATCTTTCATGAGATGTATTTTTGTGAATTCATATTTATAGCAAATACGGTGGTGTCTCCCAAGAGGCAATCCAAATATTAATGAAAAAGTAGGATCGTGAAATAAACACAAAAAATTACATGTCATGTTACAATGAGGATTCCTCCAAAATTTTGAAGTGGCCAGGTGGCTTCAGATCAAGAATCCATAATCTCTATTTCAAGTCTCTTATGATTTATTCAAGATTGAAGGAGTTGTTATTTGATAAAATGCATCAATTGATTACTAAATGTACTTAAGCAACAGCATAGCTATATCTTTTGTCAAAGACACGTGTCTATAAGTTTTCTTAGTATATCCGAATTGATACCATTTTGACTTTTTTTATTGTTCAAATTAGGGGTTATGACTAAAAACTTTGTAAAAATGATTAAAGAGTTGAATAAAAATGAGAAGTTAGTGATTCTATCTAGAAAGAAAATTTTAAAGAAGCGGAATGCTAAAGATGAATTCTTTGGAGGCTCGAAGATAAGAGAGATTGATTAGTCGAAAGTAAAAAATAAATATAAGCAAGTTGAAAGAAGGGGATAACAACAAAAATTTATTTTATATGAAAAATACCTCTCACAATGATGTATGTCCAATATCAAGGATTGAGATTGATAGGAGAATCTTAGACGGAAGTCAATATATCGAGGAAGGGATGTGAAATTATACCTCAAATTACATTTTGAGGATGAGATAATTCATTTTGAAATAAATAACTCAAATTAAACAAGGTGGCTCAAGAACATGAAATAAATAATCGATCTCTAGAATATTCTTGAGCTTTCTTGACTATAGATGCAAAATCAAGTTTTACCTTGATCGACCCTGTCCTACTGATCTGAAGTAGCACCTCGGTCCCTCTTGTAAGTATCGTTGTGGTACCTATCAATAATTCTCCAACACCCAAGTTAGAGTTGCAGAGATAATCTTATTAAATAAAAATAGTTTTAGCCTTTGTTCTCTTGATCAAAAAGATCTTCTTGTTTATGTTGATTCTTCTATTTATAGGTTTTTCATTCAAATCAGGATTTTTTCCTTAATCAGGATTTGATTACAGTGAATCTCCTAATTGTTAGGATCCTAAACAAAATTGGGATCTCTAAGATTAAGTCTAAGATTTCTTTCGGACTTGATATGTATAATCCAGAATCAAGTAGATACACGAATTAGGCTTGCCCTGCCAAGCAGATCAAATCTCTTTTTATGTTGTCCTATCTTATCAATCAGACTAGACATTACTAACTTTGTCTGTTCGGCTAGTAGGTAGGATTGGCTCACTCCAGGTACCACTTACTCTACTAGGACACGTGTACGGTTTACATAATGTATCGGTATTACCCTCTACATTGACCATTCTAGATATCTCTAATCTCTTTATAATTTGATGAACCACAACGAGACCATGACATAAGAATTTTAATAGGATTGATTGAAGAATCAAGAAAGTATCCATTTGACTCAAATGTTTAAGAAGAGGCTTTGAGGATGTTGAGGACACATTGATGGGATTTGCAAACAGGAAACTGTCATCCACATTTAAATGAATTATGAATCATCCTCACTAACAAATAATGCAATTGAGATGTCTTTGTCAAACTTTTAAGGAAACTTAATCAACTCACCGAGTTAACTCTCTTGAGTCATTTGGGTTCAATGGGAGTATGGGACAATCTTAAGGATTTGATGCATGTCCTTTTAAGCAAGAATTTTACTTGGACAAGTAACTATACTTTGACAGAAATGGATAAAATAAAATAACAATTAAAGTACTTTTAAAACATTGAAAAATGACAAAGATGGGAAGAAAATCGATGAGATGGTGGCCCACCAAAGCACTTCATGTAGCTGATTGGTCCCCCTTGCTTTATGCCATTTGAATTCAATGACATTCGCATTTATGTATTAGCAAATTGATGACATGAGTCCTTCCTATTGATTTTCTCTTATAGATTAATATGAAATAACCTAAATACCCTCATCTTCAACATTTAGTAAGAGACCCTTGACTTATCTTCTCAAAACCAGTCATCTTCAACTTATCAGAAATTTTTTTAACCTCATTTAAAATCTTTAAATTTTATTTATTCTTTCTTCAACCTAAAGAGATGTGACCTTAATTTTCTGCACCACTAGCACCTATGTATTTTGATAGGGGCGAAATCATTATTTTCTTGGAGCAGATCACTCAATTTTGGAGAGAAAATTCAAATGCTTTTGGTTAGATGTTGAAGAAAATGTCATTTAAGTCTTTTCTCATTAGTTTATAAAAAGACCTAGGTCAAGTGGGCGATGTCGTTAGTTTAAAAACATAGTGTATCACAAATATTCACCAAAATGCTGACATTCTCTCATTGACTTCGGTCTTTTCAAATAGACATATGCAAACTGAACTCATTACCCTCGTCTTCAACTTGAAACAAAAAATCCTTTGAATTCTCTTTCCAATATCAGTCATATTTGATCTTTTAGGTAAATTTTTTAATCCTAATTTTCAATCTTAAGTATAATCTCCTTCAACTTTTAAATATTCTAAAGAACAACATAGGCTTTTTGAAATAGAAGACGATAATATTTATGATAGAAAATTTCAAGGTCTTATAGGAGGAATTAAGGCAATGTTCCAAAGGATGGATTGAAGATGAAATTTACTAGATTAATATTAATTTTCTATATAGATTGAAGTTGATTGATTTTATGAAGAAAAAAAGGTTTTTTAGTTATAAGTTGAAAATGAGGGTGTTATAATCATTTTTATTAGTCTAAAAAGAATAAACAGTCAAAGAGGGAATGTCATCAGGTTGAAAACTCAGGATATCTCAAAGGGAAATGTTCAACACCCTACACTTTACCCTACGTTTTACTAAATGTGTTTTGTCCTACATGGGCTAGAAGTTTTGGAATGGGCTGATTTTTGGTGAGGATGATCTCTACGATTAGAAGATCCTTCTCACCAAAAATCAGCTCATTCTGAAATTTTTAGCCCCATATTTACAAGTTGAAAAATCGTGGACCGTCCATTTTTTGTAAATCATTTTTTATGCAGCTCATTCTGAAATTTTTAGCCCCATATTTACAAGTTGAAAAATCATGGACCGTCCATTTTTTGTAAATCATTTTTTATGCAGCTCATTCCAAAACTTCTAACCCATGTAGGACAAAACACATTTGATAAAGCGTAGGGTGGCGAACCGACCCTATCTCAAATATCCACCAATTTAACCAAAGGGCGTTTGAATCACCCAAAAACATGTGTGTGTAATACATTCAGTAAATGTAGAGGGGTGTCTAATCACTCAAAGGTGCATGTAAACAATATTTAAAAACACAGGGTGCATCTCAAATTGTCACCTAAATATATGTTATTAAAAAAAAAAATCAACTAAAAAGTTGGCCCTTTCCTAATTCCACCTAGGAGTGTCAATGGGTACCCATTTAATCGGAAATGAAAACCTCAATTCCGGATCCTTATTTTCAATTCTCGATTAGAACATTGTCTAATAGGGATTGAATCGAATAAGAACTAGAACCAATAGGTTCTACCAAATGTGTACCCGTAGGTAACCAGAACCAATTTGGTTTACCTTTTTTTTCATATTATAGATGGTTAAAGGTTTTTGTAACTTCTAAAATTAATAAATATTACTTAAATTTTTTCACGATTTCATATAAATTGTGTATACTAATTTAAAATGTTCTTCTTTCCCATAAGTTTATTAATGTTAAAAAAAAAGATGGATTTTAGTTTATGAAAAAAAGTTGGCTTATATATTTAGTTAGATCAATTTGTAATTATGCCATTCATGCTTTTATTATGATGCTATGTGTTCTTGAAAGGAATTCTTTTCTATAATAATTTGTAAGTGATATTGCATATAAAAAATAGAATATTACCAATAGTCAAGATTTATTTTTTATTTTTTATTATAATTTTATCTATTTATTAAGAACCGAAACAGATGGGTACCTACGATTTTTTATGGTTCCGATTCCACTAATTTTAAAATCGAAATTGAAATATGATTGTTCTGATTCTAAAATCCTTAAAAATTGGACCAGATCCAACCCCACCTTTAACTTCACCACTGTATTTTGGTATATTTGTTGAGTTTTATATCATTTGGTATCAAAGTCATCATCGTATCTCAAGTTCAAATCTTGAAAGGAACAACTTAGTGAAATAACTACTTGGGACCCTAAATGTCACAACCTTACCGGTGCATCATTGGCTAGATGTGGAAAGGGTTCCGGAGATCAAGGTGTAAAAGTGGAGTTGTCACGCTGCGAGGTGGAATGAAAGGGACAAGTGTAATTAGTCTTACATCGGACAAGAAAGCGGTCATAATCTGGGCTATAAAGATAAATCAGACCTTATATAGTATAACGCGTTTTAAAGCCGTGCGAGCTTCGGCCCAAAATGATTAATATTGTACTATTGTGGGGTTGGGATATTACAGTAATACTTTGAAAACAACTATAAATATATATAATGATAATAATAATAATAATAATAATAATAATAACCTTTGATTGTAAGGGTGTTCGATTAAATATAATAAACTGTATATAATTAATTTTTTCCACCATTCTCTTGATTAGAGGTAAGAGGGTAATTTTATTCTAGGCTAATCTAGGTACTTTGAAAATATTACCTTGAAAGATATTTATCCTTTAAATTTATTTTTGACAAACCCTTGTAGCCCTAAGATCAAAACTTAGTCATAAAGTAATAATCTCTTTACACTAAGGACATAATTATCATTTATATTTGAATAATTTACATATTCAAATACCCAATTGTCAAAATTTCATTTTGGTCGAAACACAAAATATGCTTAGAATATAATTTTGCACAACATATCAAATTTCATAAATTTTAGGAGATAGAAAACTTTTGGATAATTTTGCCCTTCTAAGATTTTACGATATCCAAGTATTTTTAGTGCGTCAGATGCACCTTCTTACATATTTCAAAGAGATAAGGTAAAAAGGGTTAGGGTTTTGAAAACTATCAAATAGTGGGTAGCCATGTGGCAACCCATATTGACTAAATCATAGAAATATAAGAGATACGTTGGAAAAGAAAAGCAAACCTAAACAAATTATGGTGATCCCAAAAATCTTGACTGTAGGACTGAGACACTACATTAATATTGTTAAAGTTATGCGCTACTACCGGGGGATTAACAAAACAAAATTTTGAAGATTTTAAAGAACCACCCCCCCCCCCCCGCCCAATTCATGCTTGCCTCACTTCACTTTAAAGAAATTAGAGAAATAACATTATTACTAGAAAAATACCATCGGAGAAGCTCTTGAAACTTCTATCTGCTAAAGTTTTACATCTAATCAAGGTGTAAAACATACTTCATTTCAGATTAAAATACAAGGTAGGTGCACACGTATAATTTTTTCTTGATCTTTCCGTTATAGTAATGTTATCTTGTTTTACTAAGTTTCTTATGCATCTTTTTTTTTTATGTAAGGAAAATTATGTGTTTCTTTTTATATATTATTTATGAGAGAAAAATCAGTAATGATAAATAATTCATAATAATAAGGTTTGGAAAATAATATTATTGCATTAGCTTAACAGATTGGTAAAAAGTCCTGATTGAATAAAAAAGAGTTAGAGTGCCTTAGGGTGAAAGGCCCAATTGTCCCATGAAAAGTCTAGTGTTATGTGGGTATATGACCTAGTGCATATATGTCTCGTGTTATGTGGGTGAGACATTTACATGAATTATCATTACATGACATATTTTATTTATTTATTTAATTTTATTATTAGTTGGATAATGAAAGATTTACAATATTCTTCATTTATTCAATATGATTATTGTCTCAATTAAATCATGAATGAGTATGGTAGTACCTATTGAGATTTTTCTCATGTTGTTTATTCAAATTTTTTTAGATGCTCATCACGAGAAGGTGCCTTAGTGAGATTTTTAGAAAAACTCATTTTTTCATTATTCTTATTTCAGTTTTGTTTTATGTCCAAATAAATTGTGGAAACATTGATAAATACATGGTGGTTTATTTATTTAATTTTTATTTTATTTTATTTGTAAATTCTATGTGATGAGTAATCCAATAAGAAGGTTAGGTTAATTTTATTAATTTCTTTAAATAATGGAATGAGATTATGTTTTATTGCTATTTATTTCTTTTGAGTAAGAAGTAGATTAGATATAAATTAAATTTTATTCAACAAACTATTAAATTTAAAATATTCCACCATTGTGTTTTGATAGAGGTCGGAAATGTCTTTTTAAAATGGAAAAAAAATCAAAATCGGATGAATATTAAATTTAATATGTTTTTTTTTAAATACACCATTGGAATATGAATTTTTATTGTCTTTACAATTGGATTCTATTTCGGCTCATTTTTCTTTTAGAAATATTCTTTTTTTGGAAATGGTCAAGACAAAAAAAATTTAGGTTTGTGTATTAGTTTTCCAAACCCACCGACTATTTGCACAAATATTGAGCTTGTAGTCCGCAACGACCATTTCTTTAAAATGGGTTTATTCTGTCTACAATGGGACAACACATACTTGCTAACTTTTTCTAAAATTTTCATCTATAACTTGTAATTATTGTATTTAAAAAAAATATATATTGAGTTAAGAATCTAACGATTTAAAGAAAGCACTATATCGAAATGTCTTAATAATAAAATAAAATCATACATATTTTTATATATCTTAAATAATTTAAAAATTTTTAACTTTCAATATTCAGATCTTTTTAAATGCAAAATCTAATGATTAAGATTTATCCTCGAGATAAATATCTCTAAGATTTGTGTTTTTAAGATACTCATAAATCTCAACTATTGGATTTTGAGTATAAAGGATTGTGAGTATGTGAGTATGTGTTTTTTTCATTAGTCATTCTTTTTTTCATTAGTCAACGAATCCCAACCCAATAGGAAATCAGTATTATTTATATTGATATGTTAAATATTGAAAACTGTCTCATTTGAAGTTTTTGTCTTAAGCCACAACTTGTATGGAGTCAACCTTGGACTTCGATCGATTGTAAATCATGATGTTACATTACATCCCAAAGGAATATGAGCTTAACTTTTTTTAGTAATAACACCTTGGTATTTTTTATGTATTGGTTGGTATCATATTACTTCAATCTCAAGGCCTCGAGAACAGTATTGGATTTTAGAGAAATGGAAAAAAGATCAACGATTGGAAAGAATGAATTTAAACTGAGATTGAATAAATTAAAAATTATTTACCATGTTTAAGAGCTTGAAAATGATAAATTTTGAGAGAAAATCAAGGATTTGTGACTAGAAGTTGAATATGAGGTCATTTAGGTCATTTTCATTTGATTATAATAAAAGATCCTAAAAAACACAAGCTATCTCAAATATTCACCAAGAATGGCATGTGTTAATCACCTTTGTTTATGTTTAAATTGTTTTTGGTGGCTAAACCCCTAAACAGTATACATTATCACTCCTCTATGATCAAAGCTGTCTAATTTTGACTCTTTTGTACTCATCAAGATAAACTGAAAAAGTCCACTTGGACTTGGTCCTTTTGTCATAAAAACAAATTAACTATAACGTTTTCAATAGGAGAAGAGAAATATATACTATAGGTCAGTTCTACCATATAAAATATACTACCATTCTATCAATAAATCTTGACCACTTGTCCATCTCTTGTGATGGGCTGTTAAGATTGGTTGAGATGATCCATCCATATAATATCTAAATCTTTGTTTCTTATTCTCTTCCTTGTCGGCCTTGAGCCCAGATAAAGGAGGGTTACATCAAATTGACAAGTGATATACAAAATTTATTCGCTTCTGAATTCAAATCTTACATTTAGTTCAAGCGCGTTGCAATAGAATTTGAATCTGATTACAATAGAGAAATGTCACATTGAAATGATGTTCAATTATGGTGAAATGAAGTCAATGATTCTTACATCAAATTGGATGAATGCGGATTAAGAATGACAACTTACCAAATCATACACTAAAATTGAAAAAAATATCAAAATAGCATATTGTTCATTAAAATTTTGAAATCGATAATTTATCATTTTTAGAATTAAAATAAAATAAGAAAAAAAAATTATGTCTCATAAAAACAAAAGCTCCTTTTAATACTAAAATCTAGATTAAGAAGGGAAGTATTTATAATTTTTTTAAAAAAATTTAATGAAGATATTTTAATTTCAAAAATGATAATTTTCAATTTTTGAAAACAAATAGTATACCATTTTTGAAAATTTTCAATTTGACAAGCTTTTGATAATTTTAGTAAGAAATATAAGAAGATATTTAGATATAATTGAGTAGAAGACCAAAGTTTCTTTTCCTGACCCAATATTGTTAAGGGCCCACACACGGTTTAAGGGATTTGATTTCGTACTCATCACACTGCCCAATTTGCTCATAAACTCACTAATCAAGACCACCCACTCAGCTTAAGCCCACGTTATTATGGAGGTAGAGACAAATGATTTGGATCAATATTTGGTGGGCCTAGTGTTGCTTTGTATCTAATTCTGTACGACATCAATGCACACTATAATTTCTTTTTTATTCTATTACGTGTTGCCCTCTAGATGCAGACCGCCGGCGCGACTGCGTAAGGTACCGTGTGAATCTGTATGTCTGTTTATTTTATTTAAATATTATATTATTTATAATTATATTATTTATTAATTATTATTTAAAGACAAGGAAAGTGTGCGGAGATTGAAGAAAAGGTTCAATGGGCACCCGATTACACCAACAGATCCGGACTTTATTTGTCCGTTTGGATCTAGGGGAACCAATAATTAATTTTTTATGCTAAGTTTTGCATAATTTCTAATGAAAATTGAGTAATTTGGTCTGAATCTAATAAATTCAAGTAATGGAGCGGGTAACGGTTAGGTTTCGATCCATGAAATAATTTGATTTGTCTAAAAAAAAAAATGGTCAATTTCTATGGATGGGTATGAAAAATATCTTAGACTTGATTAATAAAGTGGAAAAGAAAATCATAAGAAGTTGACTTTTCTAAACATGAATTTAATTATATTTACAGTCCAAAAATCAATTCGGGTTGGACTTAGGGTTAGATTTGGACTTGGCCAACTTTGGAGTGATAGTGATTGGTCAAAGATGCTACCCGTTTCTTTAGATTTGGGTTAAACTCGACCCATATCCGACATGCTGACATCTCAGTTTAAGTAACTATGGTTAGGTGTGGTTAGAGAGAGAGAGAGAGAGAAGAGTCAAGTCAGTGGTAGGGGGTTTGACCAGCTCTTCAATCTTTCATTCGGTGCTTTGTGGGTTTATTTTGGTGGATGTGTTCCACTGAGCCAAAACTCTCTCTCTCTCTCTCTCTGTGAATCTGTTCTTCTTGGAACCAAACCCGGACAGAGACTAGAATCAATCGTTTCTATTATATCTCATTGATCCAAAACTCTCTCTATCTCTACATCTGTCTTATTGGTAAAGATTCTCTCTTTCCCTTCTGCTTTTTTTTTTTTCCCTATCTATCTACCTGTGTATCAATCTATGTATCTGAATGCTATTGTTTATGATTTAATTTTTGGTAATTGATCTCAAGTTTTGATTTTTTTAATGGGTTGTTGGTTTCTGAAAGATTTGAAGTTTTGATTTTTTTCTGTCTGTGATGTTGGTTATGTTTGTTCTTTCTTGAGATTATAAATTTGGGTTTTCCTTGTAGTACATCTCTTGTGTTCTGAAATTTGTGATTATGTCGATTTTGATTTTGGAAGAAAAATTAGATTCTTGTTCATACAATCATATTCATATGTTCTCTTGATTCCGAAACCTTACATTGTTTAATTTTTTAGGGTTTACAGTTTGGTGTTGATGGACTGGATTTTCAATAGTGATCAAAATCAAAATTGTGGCACTTTTTTGGTGGAGAAACGGATCGAATTACGGTAATTGGCCGGGTATTATTGACACTCAGATTTTGTATTGTACCGTACTTGCTCCGTCTTGTGCTTGACTTATTGAGGAAGTACTAATTTCACTATTCTACAATCGATTGCCTGAGCTCGTGGATTTTCATCAAGGTGTCCTTTAATGTTTAGATATTCATATTAATTCTTTCCTGAGCTACTATTTGTTGTAAAAAACACAATGGGAGGGCTTTGTTCAAAGAGATCCACTATTGATAATACTCCTAGTGGAGGTGTATGGAAATCCAACGGTCATGCTGAAAATGTGTCACATGGGTTGCCATTGACGACAAATAATATTATGATTCCACCGAAAACGGACGAAAGAATGGAGAAGCAATCACTAGAATCTTTCTCGTTTCCTGAGACGAAGACAAATGCATATGATAGCAATCAGATCGATATTGATGATGGGATTCCACGCTTATCTAGGGCCTTATCACAAAAATCTAGGTCAACAAAGTCTAAGCCTGCTGCTGTGGCAAAGGTAGAGTGCAAGCAAAACAAGTACTTTTATGGTGAACATACCTTTTTAAAATTTTGGATTATTCTTCTAATTTATATGGAATTAACTTCTGAAATGCATTAATTATTTTACATTTACGTATAATTATCATGCTTGTTGCTCAATTTTGCTTGCACAAAATGTGAAAATGCTAAATTCATCTATTTGTATGCTTTGAAAACTTCATGCGTTATGATTCCAAAACAGCATGTTAGTTAGGCACCCCTAAACTTTGTGAGTTGAATGTACTTACTGTCCCAAAGAAAAAAAGTGCTAATATTACTTTCAAACTTTTGTCGATATGAAGAGTTTCGTTAATCTACAATGTTTCATAAATAAAGATGATTTTTTATTTTTTGCTAGGCAAGTGAGATTAGTGGCCAATAATTAGTAGGTGAAGGCGGTTTTGAACCCAGGTCGTGGTATCAACACTCACAGTCCTTAACCAACTTAACAACTAATAAAACTTAAAACTAAAGCATGACGTTAACATAGCTAACTTTCATAGTTTACATGCTTTTTTCTCACCTCATATTTTTATCATTCTATGTATGTACCTCTAGAATAAATTTCTATTTCTGCCCCAATAAAAACAAGGCTTGCTTTCCTAGTTGTTAACTAAATTTTTTTGCCAATAACTTTTTTTTAAAGTCTCAAACTCGTGCTCCAAGCGGCCAACTTTCCATAGTTTTATGCTGTAAAGGTAATTATATAATTGAATGGGACCTACCATTTTGAATTACTTATAAACCTTATGTTGTGTGGTTGAGATTTACTGAATCTTATTAGCTTCAACATGTTGGGCTACACCCAAAAATCGGAATTTTAGGCCATTGCCTTCTATTTTCAATTTTTTCTTTGTTAGAGTTGTTTACAATCCTTTCTTTATCATCCTAGATCCATTATTTTGGAATTCAATGATTGAAATGTTCAAGAACAAAGTGTTGGTATTGAAGAATTTATTAGGGTTGAATGATCACTGTCAGTAAGTTAGCTCTCTCCCATTGGATCACCTATCTTTTTGTGATTGACAAACTTTGTTTAGAAGGTGGTGCAGCTAAAATAAGTTATTTGATGAAATGTTCAAGGAGGGTTGAATATTGGGAGAATTAGGTAGATGAATTTGGATTACCAAAGGTAGAAACTTTTCTGTCAAATCTTTCTCATCAGCTCTATCCAACTCTCCCTAGGATCTCGGACTTGCCTTTTTCTCTCCTCGTTCATTTGGGGTACCAAGGTCCTCTCAAAACTTTCATTCTTTATCTGGTTAACCTCCCTTGACAGATCACCCACTATCAACAATCTCATAAAAGGAGGGTTCTTTATGCCAAAGTTTTGCTTTCTATGTTGTGGCCCACATCTTATTGCATTGCCCTGCTACCTTATCCCTTTTGCTCACATTTCTCAACCCTTTTTGACTTTTCGTGGGTGCTAACAAATTTGGTATTATCTCTGTTTCAAAGAACCTTTCTTTATTCTTTGGGAGAAAGGAAATCTTGTGGAGGTTATTACCATTTGTAGTGTGATGGGAGTTTTGGTTGGAGAGTAGTAGGAAATCCTTTTCTCATGATATTAGATTGTCGGTTCTTGGGTTGTTATTTTTTTTTATCGATAAAGATAAGTTCATTGAAAGGTGAAAAAACAAATGGGGGTCAAGTGGACCCGCCAAGACCCCCTTGAATTCCTCGTAAAGTTTGTTCCAAGAGAACATGAACTCCAAATCGAAAGAACTAGTCCTTCTAACGTTAAAACTTTCCCTTAAAAAATGCACCGGTTGCGTTCTTTCTAGATACCCCAACAAATTGCAAAAGGAGCTAAAAACCAAAGAATTCGCTTAGAAGGCGAGAAGGAACCTCCCCATGACAACCAAGCTTCCAAGACCGACTTAACAGAGCGAGGAAAGCAACCCACTATACCGAATAAAGATGAGAAATGTGCTAAAACATAATGAGCCACCCGACAATGGATGAAGAGATGATCTACTGTTTCCACTTGCGAATAACACATACAACACCGATTGGGGGAAATAAAACCTCTTTTGATTAACTGATCCAGCGTTGCGAGTCTTCCTAATGCCGCCAACCAGAGGAAAAAAGAAATCTTGAGGGGCGTGTTACCACCCCATACGAAGGAATGAGGGAAAGTTGTATCACTAATTGGGGTAATACCATCATACAGAGATCTATCCGTGAAGCTCCCATCCATAGTACCTTCCCACACCTCTTATCTTCCACTGAATTTTGCACATAGCTACTTTCCACCACAGTAATTAGCCTTACTAACCTGTCCACCTCCCAATCATTGAAATTTCTTCTAAATCCAAAGTCCTAGTTTCTCTTGCCATTAGCAAAATTCTTGAATACCGAGATGACTTGGTTCTTTTTCAAAGACAAATAAAAAAGATCCGGAAAAATATCCCTAAGGGGACTACTCCTACACCACCAATCCTCTCAAAATCTCACCTTAGTCCCACTCCCGACTATGTTTTTCACTTTTTTCTTGAAAAATTGTAGCCTTTTGAGAATACCGTTTCACACACCACACCCCATCGCTCTTTTAGCTGGACCGCTATCCCACTCATTCCCCCTCCCCTCATATTTATCGACTATTACTTTCCTCTAAAGGCTTTCCCCCTCCTCTCCAAATCTCCAAAGCCATTGCCCCAACAAAGCCAAATTCATCGAACCAAAATTACATATGCCCAAACCACCATTTTTCTTGGGCAAACATAACTTACTTCAACTTACCCAATGATGTTTCCTCAAGTTGTTTTTACCATGCCACAAAAATTCTAGACAAATTCTGTCTAATTGCAATTCCATACTTCTTGGCAATTAGAACAGCGAAAAAATGTAAATTGAGATGCTAGCTAAGGCACTTTTAATGAGAGTGATCCTCCCTCATTTGGATAAGAGCTTAGCTTTCCAAGCACTTAATTTCTTCCTCATCCTTTCAATCACTGGATCCCAGATATCTTTGCTAGTGTAACCTATTCCCAACAGTAGTCCCAAGTACGTGGATGGAAGGACCCCCATCTGGAACCCAATTGATGTCGTCGCTACCTCCACCCCTTCCTCTACTCCAACTGCAAATAGCTTACTCTTGCGTAGATTCACCGGAATACCAGAAATTGCCTTCAAACACCCAAGAATGCTGCTTAAGAAACTCAACTGTCTTGGCGAATGATCCAGAAAGATTAGGGTATCATCCGCAAACTGAATCTATGAGATCATGTGACCACCCATAGTAGTAGTGAAACCTGTAAGCTTCCCTACAAGCACCACCTTAGACAACATCCTTCCCAACGCCTCCATGACTATCACAAACAAAAAATGTGACAACGGATCTCTTTGGTGGAGCCCCATTGAGCTTATAAAAAATCCGGTTGAAGATCCACTAATCAATATCGACAAAGTGGACGTGGAGATGCACTTCGTAACCCACCGAACCCACCTTTCTCCGAAACCCATCCTCCGAAACCCACCGAACCCACGTGATCATAGGCTTTCTTTAAATCAACTTTACAAACTAACCCCGGCATTTTCACTTTTCTGCGCGAGTCAATGCATTCATTAGCTATAAGAACCCCGTTCAGAATTTGTCTCTTTGTTACAAAAGCTCCTTGAATCGATCCAATGATGTTACTTAGCACCGTCTTGAATCTAGCGGCTAGGACCTTAGAAATGATTTTATAAACTAAGCTCACCAGACTGATTGGTTGATGATCTGTTATGTCTTCCGTGCCCTGACACTTTGGGGATCAAAGCCAGGAAGGTACAATTGGAACCCGGGTTTAAGAAACCTTCCTTGTGAAAGTCCTTGATAATCACCATCAAATCATCTCGCACAGTCCCCCAACAAGCTTTGAAGAAACCAGTGGAGAAACCATCCGAACCCGGGGCCTTATTGTTGGCAAAACCTCTCACCGCTCCCCACACTTCATCTGCCTTGATCGGTCTTTCAAGCCACCTCTGTTGATCTAGGGAGATGCTATCAAAGTGTAATTGATCTAGCATAGGTCTTATCACGTGCTCCTCCGTATACAAGTTGTTATAGAAATGCACCACCCCCTCACACACCTCCTCACCCACCATCCATGCATCATTGATTTTGAGCTTCGAAATGAAATTGGCCCGATTGTTCAAATTTGTCATACAGTGAAAAAAAGCTGTGTTTCTGTCTCCCTCCTTGAGCCAACGAATTCTTGATTGTTCCTTCCAACAGATTTCCTCCAATGCTGCTACTTTTTGGAACTCAACTTTAAGGTCCACTCGACGAATCCTCTCCTCAGCGCCCAAACACCCTCGACGAATCCTGTCCCTCTTTTTGTTGAGTTTAAAAGTGTATTTTTTTTAAGATTTTGTTTATAGATGGGAGTTTGTGTGCTCAAGGTAGTCTTTGTTATTTTTCTCTTCTTTTAGGTCGGTCATCTCAACTGCCTTGAACATTCTAATGTTCTTCTGTAATAAATTTATAGTTAGCCAAAAAAATGGATAACCATGGTAAATGGCATTAGAGATTCACTTGCAAACCAAATATCCTAGGGTTGTATCTAATTCAAACAAAGTGTGGTTATGGATACCACGGGTGGGATTTGAAAGTTAAAATAGAAAAACCTCACCTTTAATTTGTTGAAATAGAGTAGTGGAATTTTCTTTGATGAGCATAATAATTAAGAAAAGAAAGCAAGGATTCCATAATAAAATCTTTGTAGGTCAGGATGACTTGCATATAAATACCTACAAAGAAAAGAAAAGAAAAGAAAATAAAAAAATACAACTATGTCGTTTCAACCACAATTCAAGACTAATCTAAAGATGAAATCCACATAAAATAACCCTACGAACTCTCCTAGATTAAAAACCATTTAAAAAGAACCCTTTTACAAAAAGAATTATCTTGTGTAGATCTTCTTTATCTGCCAATACCGTTTTATGCTTCCTTGCTGTCCAAATCCCCAAGTGATCATATAGGGAGAGGTTCTCCATAATATCCAGCCTGCCCGCTGCCAGATATTGCTGATGTGGTCAACTATTGCTCAAGAAGCTATCATGATTGCTCCTTAGAAGGATAATATGAAGTAGTTCCTAACGAATCTGTCAATCATATCCCACTTAATGAGGATCCCACCTGATGACCAGTAGTCATAAGATGCAAACACTTAACTTGTTTATTTTCCCTGTTTTTTTTTGATAGATAAATTAAATTTTATTTAAAGAAAAGCGAAAAGGAGTCTAAGATAGCCTACGAAACACTAGATCGATCAGAAGGAGGAATACACACTACTAGAACCTACACATCAGTTCCCATCTAAACCTTTGCACTTATTCTAAAGAGATTACACCAGAAGTATAGAAGTCCCAACATAGAAATAGTCACTTCTTGGAGTGTATGCTCCTTCCACTTAAAGGCTTTGTTGTTCATCTACTTTCATATGCCCCAATATAATACAAACGCCAATAGTTATAATCAACTAGAAGCCTCAAAACGAAGCCCTAGAATGGATTCGATATTCGTTTCCTAATCAACAAATTTTGTTAACTAAAATTAGTGGTAAAAAAATCTTCAATAAATTTGATTTTAAGTCAAGATTCAGACATATTAAGATGGCAGAGAAAGATGATACAACCTAAAAGCCACTAAGAATGGAATGTCATGCAATTCAGCCTCAAGTATGAGTCATCAGGGTTAAAGACCATGATACCATTTCTCCATGCAAAAAGGCTTGAACATGCCAACTCTGAAACAATTTTCCTCAAATTCCCCAACCATCTTACTGTTTACCCTTCTTGTTGCAGTTTCTTCTGGAGGAATAAATTCCCCCTTGCATTCGATTCCATCCTTTCCACTGCCAATGTTCAGAATGCCCTCCCCAAGCCTTGGACATTCCAAGAAAGCAATCTCACGGCAAACTAAGTGCGTAACCCCTACTCCCTTCCCCTCCTCTCTCATCCTAGACCCTCTTTTGCATGCTCAGTTCCCAACAGGGCCCCTCCCGGGAGATATCCCTCCATTCCAACAACTTTATAACTTCCTTTGATTGTGTGCCCACCTCCCACATTCTTGTTTCTGATCCTATAATTACTACTTCTCCTTCATCCGTACCTCTGAATTTTCTGAAAAAAATTCTAATATGTGCCTTTCATGCAAAGGAAACCCCATTCCTCTGCTAATCTTTAGCATCTGTTCCGTTTTGTTTTCTGCTTTGATTGCAATCTATGATACTAGGTTATGTATCCGACTATTTAGTGTCAAGTTCGTTCAATGGTGGTTCCTTTACTGAATGATTGTCTTTCTGCTCTTGGCTGTACTTACGACCCTTCTGCCCATAGACTTTATGTCAGGCCTTGAAAGCTTCTTCACCCTACGGCTGTCAATGGATGGTCAAAATACGAATTCGTATCCGAAAATCAGATATTATTCAAAAATTTTGGATACTTTTTTACAGTCCGAATAAACTTCGAATACAGATTTGGATAGTGATGTATCCAATCTGATAATATAATATCCGATTCGAATTGAAATTAATTAAATAAAATATAATATATCTTATTATAATATTACCTTTGTTTTATTTCTCACTCAACTCACTCTGATATCAGTCAACCTAGCTCTCAGTCTCCTTCTTCAATCTTCCTTTTTCCGACGATCTTGTCTCCATCGTTGGCGATTACAGGTAAGACAAGCAGCCTCTCTCTCTATCTCTCTCTCTCTCAATGAGAAAACCCTTTAAGATCCCATCTTCTTCAACCTTCAAACCATTGAAAATCAAGGGTTTCTACAAGCTTGATTGCAACCCTCATAACACTCTCCATCTCTATATAAAGACCCCTTTCTTGAAAACCCCTTTAAGATCCCATCTTCTTCAACCTTCAAACCATAGTAAATCAAGGGTTTCTACAAGTTTGATAGCAACCCTCATAGCACCCTCTATCACTATATGAAAACCACTTTAAGATCCCATCTTCTTCAACCTTCAAACCACAGTAAATCAAGGGTTCTACAAGCTTGATAGCAACCCTCATAACACTCTTATCTCTATATGAAAACCTTTAAGATCCCATCTTCTTCAATCTTCAAACCACAGTAAATCAAGGGGTTCTACAAGCTTGATAGCATCCCTCATAACAGTAGTGGGAGGAGGGTTTGGTTCTGGTTTAGGCTCTTCATGAATTGGCATCAACGCATATATAAGTAATTTTGGTGGTGGTGGGTTTGATCCCCCACTGTTTTGTTTTTTCTTCTTCTTGAAGGAGAAAAGGTGGATTTAATTAGCATTGAGATTCGAATCAGATAGTATCATATATCCGATAAGAAACTCGAATACGAATTTGAATAGGGAAAATAGCTATCCGATCGGATTCAGATATCAATAAATATTTTCGGATTTGAATTTGGATAGAGGCATATCCGATTCGGTAGCTATCCGTTGACAGCCCTACTTCACCCTCCTCCACATTACCCTCGAATTGGAGGACTCCTGGAGTTAGGTAATCCAACTGCGCTGTCCTCATTAAAAGATTCAAACTGTTGATAATCATTCTTTAGAAATGATCCATCATCAACTATCCTCTACCTAGAATGATTGGCAATGTCTACTTCAGCATCAGGCGTTTCGTGTCCATCCTCCTAAACTGGATTGCCATTTAGAATGTCCTAAATCAGTTTCGGCTAATGTGCTTGCTCAACAATTATGTTCATCAAGATTGTGTTTCTAGAAAACCATCAAGTGGAGGCACCGTGGGTCAAGGGAATAGTAAACAAGTTTAGATTTGGCAATTATTAGGTGTGTGTGGGGTGGGAAGCAGTTTGGTTTAATTTCTTATTAGTAGCATAGCGGCAGTTCCAATAGGTGCAACTGGCTTAGTTGTTAAAGTCTATGGGTGGTGATACCATAGAGGTTCAACTCCCGCCCGCACCAAGTTACTGATCTCATTAAAAAACAGGCTTCAATGCTAATCCGTTTTTTTTTTTGATAAGTATAATCTATTGATAAAGTGGAAAAGAGTACAAGGAGGCTGAGGAGGCCTCACAAAGAGCAACAAAACAAAAAAGAAAAGAAAAAGATAAAACTTCAAGAGTTACATAAAGAGTTCCATCTAAAAACAAAGTCATCAAAAGAAGTTCCCCCAAAGTCGATGTTCTGTTTAGACCAAAGATACAAATACCCCAAAATCTCCAAAAAACTGTCGTGTGGACTTCTCATCTTATTGTTGAACACCCTGTTATTTCTCTCATTCCACACCCCCCAAGCAATAGCCGAGGGAAGTATAGTCCAAAGGAATCTTTTTCTGGATGAGAAAGCATTGTTGGCCCACTCTACTAATAACGAGGAAAACTTACAAGGAAAGACCCAATGAATCCGGAACAGATCAAGGAAATTTGACCAGATATTGTGAGAAAAGGAACAATGAATTAAAAGATGATCTACAGATTCTCCATCCCTCAAACAAAGTGGACAACAATTTGGAATGATCCACCCCCGAACAATCAAATTATCCAACGTAAGAATCCTCCCGAGGGAGGCCAACCAAACAAAAAAAGATATTTTAGAAGGAACTGACTTAGACCAAATGATGGATCCCAAGACGGATCTCTCGGCAAGGGGGGTAAGACACTTGTAAAAGGAACTAACAGAGAATCTCGAATCCTTAGCCCTCGACCATTCCCACCTGTCCTGTTCACTTTCGTTGAGATGAGTTGAATGCAGGAAATCTAGGAAAGATGCCAATTCTGTTAGCTCCCAATCATTAAAGTTTCTCCTGAACCCCAAATCCCAAGAAGAACTAGAATCGTTGTGAATCAAACACTGTTGTATTAACTGGTTCTTTTTCAGAGAACAGGCATACAATGACGGAAATTGAACTGCTAGAGGCGAAGTACCGCACCAACTATCCTCCCAAAATCTCACCTTGTCCCCCTTCCCCGCTTTAAATCTAATCCATTTTTCGAACTCCTCACCAACATTGAGAATCCCCTTCCACACACTACACCCGTAGGAACCTTTAGCCTCACCACTAAACCAACCTAACCTCCTATCTCCGTACTTTGCCATAATGACTCTCCTCCACAGACTCTCCCTCTCCTCACCAAACCTCCAAAGCCATTTTCCTAGAAGCGCTCTATTAGCCAATCTAAGACCTCTAATCCCTAATCCCCCATTCTTCTTGGGTAAGCAAATAACCTTCCATCTAACCAGGTGATATCTCCTCTTCCCATTCTTGTCATTCCACAAAAAGTTTCTCATAAGTCTTTCCAATCTATTTTCGACTGATCTTGGAAGCGTGAACAAGGAGAGAAAGTAAACCGGAATACTCGTCAAGGTACTTTTAATCAAAGTTACTTTCCCTCCTTTAGACAGATATTTGGCCTTCCACGTGCTTAATCTTTTTTCCAATCTCTCGATCACCCCATCCCAAATTTTGATACTATTGTAGGGTGCTCCTAACGGTAATCCCAAATAAGACGTGGGTAAAAAATCGTGCCCACAACCCAAGGTCGTGGCCATCAAATGAATATCATTGACCTCCCCAACCCCAAAAAGCTTACTCTTCTGCAAATTAATATGTAACCCAGAAATAGCCTCAAAACAACTCAATAAAACTCGTAACACCCTCACCTGATCTCTCGAATGATCGAGGAAAACTAGTGTATCGTCTGCAAATTGAAGGTGAGAAATCCATGGACCATTATTTACCCTAAATCCTGATAGCTTTCCTAGATCAACTGCTCTCCTAAACAGCCTACCTAAAGCTTCTGCTACAATAAGGAACAAGAACGGAGAAAGCGGGTCCCCTTGCCTCAATCCTCTCGACCCCCTAAAAAATCCAGCTGGACTCCCATTGACAAGAATCGAAAAAGACACCGTTGTAACACATTTCATGATCCAACTGATCCACTTAACTCCAAAGCCCATTCTCCCCATCATATATTCTAGAAAGTCCCAACTTACATGATCATAAGCCTTTTGAAGGTCTATTTTCCCAATCATCCCTTTATTTTTATCCTTAATCCTTGAGTCGAGACATTCATTGGCCATCAAAACTCCATCGAGAATTTGTCTACCTTTAATGAAGGCCCCTTGTTCATCTTTGATAAGCTTAGGTAAGACTACTTTCAAGCGCGATGCTAGTACTTTGGAAATAATTTTGTACACTGAGCTTACTAGGCTAATGGGTCTAAATTCACCTAACTTATCCGCCCCGACTCTCTTGGGTATCAAGGCCACAAATGTGTTGTTAAGGCTATAATCGAGGCAATTCTTCTCCTGCAACTCTTTAACCACTTTCATGAAGTCACTCATAACGATATCCCAACAGTGTTTGAAGAATTTCATAGTAAATCCATCAGGTCCCGGAGCCTTGTCCCCACTCATCGAAAAGAGAACCGATCTAACCTCCTCTCCCCAATTTGTCTTTCCAACCACTCCCTATCTTCCACATTTAACGAGGTGAATACTAGGTTGTCCGGTCGAGGTCTTAAAGGTTCCTTTTCCTTATACACATCTTTGTAGTAGCCCACCACTCCTTCCCTAATCTCATCTTCTCCTACTACCATGGTATCATTAATGGAGAGCTTTTCAAGCTGATTACTTCTTCTATGGAAGTTGGCAACTTTGTGAAAGAATTTTGTGTTGTTATCCCCTTCTTTTAACCATTTGATCCTTGATTTTTGTCTCCAACTAATCTCTTCCATAAGCGCCGTTCTTTGAAATTCCAATTTCAACTCCATTCTTTTTCCTCTTTCTTCCGCATTCAAGGTCCCTTCTTCCTCTTTTTTGTCCAAAGTCTCGATTTGCATCATGATCTCCTTAATTTTCACATCCACTCTTCCCAGGACCTCTTTATTCCACACCTTCAACTTATCTTTCAAGAACCTAAGCTTATTCTTAAACACACAACCTGGATGTCCTACAGAAGAGCACTCGCTCCACCAGGTCCTGACCAAGTCTACGAAGTTAGGTTGAAGAAGCCACATGTTTTCAAATCTGAATGGAAGGGGGTGTTTTCTAGGATAACCTGCTTCCAAAAAGATAGGGGTGTGATCGGAAACTGGGCTGGCACTAGCCGAATGAATAATATTATGATACTTTTCCTCCCACTCATTATCGACCAAAAACCTATCTATCCTAGACATCCTTAAATTGCCTTGATTATTGGACCACGTGAAACGTCTGCCCAAGAGAGGAAAATCCATCAAGCAGTGTCTACCAATAAACTCGTTAAAATTTCTCATGCCCTTCGAAATATTCGACCCCCTATTCTTCTCATGGGTGAACCTGGTAACATTGAAATCCCCACCCAACACCCAAGGCTTATCCCAGTAACCTGCTATATTTTCAATCTCTTCCCAAAATTGGGCTCTTTCTCTATTGATGGTCGGTCCATAGATCCCAGAGAACACCCATTGAAAATCTTCATCCTTATTCTTACATAAGATAGAAATAGAGAACGCCCCTACCAAGTTGTCTGCCACTTGGATCCAATCTTTGTTCCACATCAACAAAATCCCACCGGCAGAACCTATAGCAGGAAGGGCAATCCAATCTATGTTATTCCCCCAAATTTCTTTAATGATCTTCTCATCACACTTGGCTAATTTAGATTCTTGAAGCGCAACTATAAGAGGATTTCTACTTCTAATAAACGCTTTCACCGCTGCCCTTTTTCTCTTATCCCCCAACCCTCTCACATTCCAAGACAAAATTCTTAGCGACATTGAGAACAAACAAGACCCAAAAAGATCGAAGGCAAGCTACCTCTTTTCCATCCTAACCAAGTCCTTTTCCACTCGTGGTCCGAGTAAGCTCCTCGTCATCTCCAAGGGAGCGACCACCACCAGCTCGTTATTCATACCATCCCTATAACTTCGAATTTCCTGAAGACTTACAGATTCCACTTGTTCCTTCTTCTCTTCTATTCCAATCCCTTTATTGATACGATTAAGTTCCTCCTCCAAAAAAATTCTCTCTCTCGAATCCCCAACAGCAACTCTCAAAATCAAGGAGAACTCATTGTCTCCTTCTTCTGGAACTAAGCCGAAATCCTCTGCCAAGTTAAGAGCATTACTAACTAACCATTCCACAGTTTCTAATTCTGTCCTAGCTATCCCTTCCTCTCGTGTTTCTGTATGCGACTCACTCATGTCTCTGACAACCCAATTTCCATCATTATACACCTCTGTTCGATTATCAAGTACCACCTCCCCTGGTTTCTGGGTAGGACGTAATGATACAAGGGCTAACTGACTGGCATCTTCCCTGTTCTCCCTACTTCCTTCCCCCTCTTCAACAAGCTTGAAGGAGTGGAGGGAATCGGAGGAGGCCGTAGGAAAACGATACCTGTACCAAGAAGAAACACTGCAAGGAACACACAACGAGACATCCAAAGGGGAAAGCAAGGAAACTAAAGCAGAACCAAAAAGAACTCTAAATTGGGAATACTCACCAGCAAGAAAGGAGAGTACCTGAGGAAGATAGGGTGGGCCCAAGATGTTTCTTACCGAACAAGTTCCCAAGTTAATAATCTCTCTGTAACTGCTGCTTGGAGAGTTGGGAACTAAAGCTCTACCAGGGTGTCGCCAAACATCTATTCGAAATCTGTCCCAAATTCTAGTTAATGGGATGAGATGGTGCTTGCATTGTTTGTTTCTGTCTTTAAACTTTCTAATAGCTTTTGGGTTCTTCTCAGCCTGTTCTTCATCCCTTAGAGAGTCTCCTGTAGGGGCCACTCGTGGTTCACAAGGCATCCTTTGATTGGAAGTGTTACTGCCCAGGTCTACCCATACTTCACTAAGAGTTGGATCGAAGCAACTCTCCGTCTGCTCCTCCAAATCCAGGTCCTTTTCGCAGGAAAGTATCTGATCGACACATCTATCCTCCTTCCCATCCAGTCCAAATTCCTTACCTACTTCGGTCATGGTATTTTCTATCTCAATACCCATCCGAACCTCCATAACGCAGCTGGTGTCGCGGCTGGTATTCCCCGATTCTGTTGTGTTCTTGATTAAAGAAGACGTTCGAGCACTTTCTGTTACCAGCCTCCCTAGAGAACTTCCTGTAAGAGTAGAAGTCCAATTGAAAGCTCTACGGGCCTGCTTCAACTTCAATCCAGCCCTTTTTTTATTTGGGCCATATCGGGCCTTAGCACCCCTATCCTTAGAAGTTGACAACTTACCTGTGTCTGATTCTAATAAATCCAGGATTACTCTCAATGGGCCTTCATTGTCCAGCCCCACTTCATTCACATAATGGGCCTCTGTCTCCCCAGCTATAACGGGCCCAACAGCACCACTAACAGCCCCTGGATCTCTACTCCCCAACCCAGCCATCTTGGGCCTGTTAGGCTCCACCATACCATTACTACGCAGCCATCTAGTATAGGTCAGATTAGTAGCTATCTTGGTTAATAGCTTCACTGTACGATTGTGTTTCAAAACCCAACTACGTGATTTCTGGCTTTTAATGCCTCTGACATATTTTCCTGAGCAAATACGAGTTTTGAATTTACGAAAACTCTTTGGCTTGGTCCGCACGCAACCTCTCTTCGGTTTCGATATTTCCCGAGCCAACTTGATATCACCAGGTAGTGTCTTCTCCACTTGATCTTCCTTTTCCACTGTCTGAAAACACTCTTCATCCACTTGAATACCTCTATCTGCTGAAGTACTAAGCACGGTTTCTTCTCCTTTTCTCGTCTCCTCTATAGCAACCTCCCTTTCTATCTCTTCTCCTGCCACCTCGACCCCTATCATAAATCGAAACCCATCCACCCATATATACAAACCACGAGGCATTTTCCATGGAGAGCAGCCTACCCTTAGCCTAGCTGTATTTAATCTCGCACGACGAAGTGTATTCGGATCCACCTTTAAAAGTCCGCCCAACTGAGCTCCAATCCTTTTGAAAATGAAATTGTTCCAAAGGTGAAAAGGTAACCCACTGATGCACACCCAGGTTCCACCTTCCTTCCATACTGGATTTAAGGAGTCGAGGTGATCCGTTTTGATGCTTTGAGTTTTTGTGCATTATTAGCATGCCATTGGCCTGGATTTGTTAGCATATTTTGATTTGCTTCTGTTCAATATACCCTATTTTGGTTTTTTTGCAGTATGAAACACTGAAACTTTGTGTTTTCTCGTTTTTCAATTGTCTAACTTTTTTCTGTTCTTTAGCAGGTTTCAGAAGTGAGCTCTCGATTGGGCAGAGCTGGTACTGTTGGGCTTGGGAAAGCTGTGGAGGTTTTGGATACTCTAGGAAGTAGCATGACAAGTTTAAATATTGGTAGTGGATTTGCCTCGGGGGGGACAATAAAAGGCAATAAAATATCAATTTTGGCTTTTGAGGTTGCCAACACAGTAGTCAAGGGTGCTAATCTTATGCAATCTCTTTCAAAGGAAAACATTAGACATTTGAAAGAAGTTGTGCTTCCTTCAGAAGGCGTACAACATTTGGTATCAAAAGATACCGATGAACTCTTGAGGATAGCTGCCGCTGACAAGAGGTGGGTTGTGTTAACAGCTGAATTTTTGGTTACTAAGCTTGCTTTGAATGTTTATGGATGCAATATGTACTAATCATTCTGAAAGTTACCTTTTTTGCTTGTTGTGTCAATTTTTTCAGGGAAGAGTTGAAAATTTTTTCAGGAGAAGTAGTCCGTTTTGGAAATCGTTGTAAAGATCCTCAGTGGCACAATTTGGATCGTTATTTTGAGAAGTAATCCAAATGGCATCTTAGCTACTTTGGCTTTTATTGTACACAGCATTTCTGAGGTCTTTCTCATGCTCTTTTTTTGGGATCTTTTTTCCAGGCTGGGTTCAGAACTTATTCCTCAAAAGCAACTGAAAGAAGAAGCAGAAACTTTGATGCAGCAATTGATGATTATGGTTCAGTATACAGCCGTGAGTATTTATTCATTATTAAAATGAAACCTGGGTGTTTTTATTTTGGGATATGCTATTAGCACCCCAACTTTCGCTTATTGTACCCCAATTCTTTAAATTATTTATCACACCCCTATTATAGATTAAAACACATTCTTCAAACATTACAGGGGTTTGGCTCAAATTATAATCTCAACATTGCAAAACATTATAACACTTGTTCAAACAATTTCAGTAGCTGTTTACAATTATGATTAGGCTCATATAAAATCCTACAAAATCCAAACAATAGAAATCTGGCAAAAAAAAAGAGTGAGCTTCTATTGGCACCCCCAACAGTTTTTTTATTTTATTTTATAAGTGCAAATTTTATTAGAAGAGTAGAAGAAGTCCTCAAGGAAAAACAAGAGAAATAAAGCAAAGCACAACAAAATGAAAGCAAACAAGAGCAACTACTTCTTAATTACATTCTCCCATCTAAACACGAAGTCTTCAAAGAACAAGTCTCTAAAATCAAAGTACTGCTTGCCCCAATGAAAAAGCCACCCAAGAATACTAACAATGATCTCTGGAAAAGTACTGTCTTTCCCATCGAATGCGCACATGTTCCTCTCTCTTTCCACAAACCCCAACAGATAGCAAAGGGAAGTAAATTCCAAATGATCCTAGCCCTGTCATAAAAGGAAGGATGCCTCCAACCAAGCAAAAAGGAAGCAACAGAAGAAGGATGGCACCACGAGACATTAAGCAAGGAGAGAAAATAAGACTGGATGAGACAATGATCCACTGACTCCCCATCCTTTTTACACATATGACAATAATTAACCAACACGAAATCTTTGCACTTAAGAAGATCAATTGTCGGAAGGTTATTCAATACTGCCAACCATATGAAAAAAGACACCTTTGAGGGAACCTTAGATCTCCAAATGATTGAAGAAGGAAAACAAACCTCTTGATAACCTTCAAGCGACTCATAAAACAACTTGACAGAGATATGACCATCACTGCTACCTTTCCAAATCTGACTATCCTCCCTGTCCAGTGAAGAATCTGTGGAAGCTAACATCTCCATGATAGAAATCGCATCCTCGATTTCCCAATCATTCGATCTCCTTCTAAGACCAAGATCCCAAGACTCCCCTCTCATTATGAACCCGAAAAGTAGAGACATGCATTCTTTTTCTCGTTGATAAATTATATAGACCTGGGAATAACATCTGTAAAGGAGTCTCGCTACACCAACTATCCTCCCAAAAACAGATGCGATTACCTATATCCATTTTATACCTAATGTGCTCGCCCAACACCCCTCCCAATTTAGCAATGCCTTTCCACACCCCACACCATACTAGACCAACCTTAAGGATTCTCTCCAAACTTAGCCGCAACTGTTACTTATTCTCAACCATTCACTTATTTTCTTTATTTTTAATTGGGTATAATAACTAAAAGTTGGGGTGCCAAAAGCTGCTCTCTTTATTTTTGAAGCATGCATGTCAATGGGTGTTTGATTTAGCTGTTATAGCTATGTGACAAGGAACACTTCGGTATCCAAGTATTTTTTTTGTGGACAGCACGTCATATTCATGTGGACACTTGAAGATTCCTTCATTTAAATACGAGTGCATGATTTTTTACATTTTTGTAATATTTCCCTACAGTTGTGCTTGTAATGCTTCTTGGGATGTCAATAATGGACTATAAAATCCATTCAGAAAGTCTATGGTTGGATATGACAACTTGCTACCAATTATCAATTAAAATGGATTACAATTTCTAAGCTAGACTTACCAAACTTCCCAGGTATATGGTAAAGATACCTGTCTGGTTCTTATCTATAAACTTACAAGCTACATGGAAAACTATAGGTTTTCAATTGCTAACCAACTTCCTTAGGAATCTCTTAATGGGACCCAAATTTGTTTATAGCTTGTCATCTCACATAGAACATCCCAAAAGGCTGGTCTTACATTCTTCTCAACGTCTTTTGTTTAAGGATTGTTAATTGTGCTTGTAATAAACAATCCCCCCCCCCCCCCCCCCCGGCCCGCGGTATTTAACATATTGCTATCAATTATCAACCTCACATTCTTTGGAGAACACCTCTTGAAGGTCAAGGTAGTTGGTTGTGAAATAAGTGATCCCCAACTTTATTGTATTGTCTTTGTTGATCTGCTTATCAAGATTAGGACCCTTCTCAATGTGGTTACTCTCCAATTGCACTTTTCTGGAGACATAAATTCAACCTAAAAGCTTTTAGGTTTTAGTTTGGACGTTCTTGGCCAAGTAGTAGAGTTGTGAGTGCCCACATATACAATATCTAGGATCATGTAATGTCCTTGTCAACATTGTCTCCATTTGCAATTATGACTAATCTCTTCTTTTTTTCTTTTTTAATTCATTTCTTACTCTTATTATCACCGTTAAGCGATTACACCCTCAATTATTTGTTGCTAGCTCTTCTCAATATCTAATTATCCTTGAAAAAAGGGTTACTAAAAACTGGCCATGTTTTCCAAAACTCACCGAAGATTTGGCTCATTATTTTCAATAATGAACTTTTTCTAATGTTCATTACTTCTTTGTGTCAAATGTTTTGATGGTATTTTTTTGATGTATTATCTTGCACAAGCTTACTGTTGCATGGAATTTATTAAGAATTTACGCAAATGAAAGAATTAATGCTTCTTTTCTTTACAGGAATTATACCATGAGTTGCATGCCTTGGACAGATTTGAACAAGACTATCGGCGTAAACTTCAGGAAGAGGACAATTCAAATGCTGCTCAGAGAGGTGTGTTGCGCTTGTGTTCTCCCTTTATTTTGAACTGCTGTCCTGGTCTACTTTGTTGAACATGTAGCTATTACTTTTGCTTGACAAGCAAAAAATATAAAAATAACAAAGGATATAGAGTAAACTAAGTTAGGAGCCAGTGTTGTTAAATGTGCTTGCCCATGCCGAGGGAACCGGTTGTTATTAGAGAGTATGAATAGGGTTCGTTATTAGAACAACCTTCGTTCTACTCCCTTATCCTTGCAAAAAATGGAAAAAAAAGAGAAGAAAAATAAAAACATACCACCACCTTCTGTTAGAACAGTCTGTAAAGCTTCTTAAAAGACTATTCATCCTATTGATAGTGTACTTACAAGCTGACCAAGCAAGTAACAGTATCAGAAACAAGAGCGCAAATGGTATTGGGGAACATTGAAGGAAAGAAACTAATTAGTCTCCTATTGGAAGCCAGAGAACCTTCAAATATTTTTATTATTTTAATGGTGCTCATTATTAACAGATTGTGAAAAATTGCAGTTCAAATAATCTTCAGATGGAATCGTGTAATTTGTCGGCGACTTAGCTACTACTTTTCATTTTTGTTTGGTCATGGGATGTGGTGATGGTGATGAACCTAATAGTGGAGATCATTCAGACAATTAAGAGTATGCTTGTTGGTTGCAAGAGAGATATTTTGACTTCTCATTAGGGGACCACTATTGCCATCTACATGGATATAGATATTTTAGTGGGCTTGTTTGATTTTTGTTCGCTCTGTAATTTGGGTAGTTGGGGTTGTGGTCTCATTTTTTTTTTTTTTTTGATGATCTGCCGTGGGTGATTAGTTAATTTTATACTTTTTTTTTGATAGGTAGTTAATTTTATACTTTTTTGCTTATAATTAGTATTTCAAAATTTTAAATAACCTATCATCTTTGAAGATCTCCTACAACTAATAAAATAGTAAAATAACAGGTAATATTGCATTTTCTTTTCCTTCAAAATTGTATGTTGCTTTAGTCACCAAGCAATAGCCTAGTTGCCTAGGAAAATGCCAAGGCAATTGGTAATGTCTAATGCTAGGGTTTCCCTGGACATTTTGACAACACTAAGGGAAGTTTCTAAAAATTCATTGACCTGTGAATACACCAGTCCAAGGGATAGAACAGATATGACCTTAATCATGAAAAACATTAATGGGAGAACCAAAAAGCATCACAGGGAGGATGAGAAAAATTCAGTGTTATCAGTCTTGAAAAACGAAAAAGGAAAAAAGATACAACTGAAGCTAGAACTTCTCAAACTTAATAGTAATTTGGTAATATGTCTTTTAGTTTTGAGGTATGAATTCGTAAGTTGAACAATTGGGATTTCTCTACCCAGACAATGATGAGACATACCAAGAACCTCCCTCCCTGGTGTCTCGTTTTAGTCTCCCCAAGATGGCGATGTTTTGGTTGAAACATTTAAGATGAAACACAATTTGAAACCATGAGATGAATGCAATGGGCACCTAGAGATATCACACTTTCTTTTTTCAGTAAATGGTTGGCCAATGCATGCTTGTTGCAAGCACACCCAGCTATTCCTTAAAATATATGGGTGATTATCACCCTTTTGGTGGAAAGAACTTCTTGGAAGTTAAATTTAAGGTGGGGACAAAAAATATTTGAAATTTTAAATTAAGGTGTAAGTTGTGAAGTTTGTTGTGTTATATACTATCAAATATGGTGGATATTGAAGAATCAAGGGATATGAAGACTACAACTATTTTGCAAGTTAAAAACCTAAATTAAAGAATGGTATCGTTTGTCATCATTTATGACCAGTCCTATATTCTTAGCTAGGAAAATGAAATACAATTTATAGTTGAGAATAGTACTTAGCTATTTATGGTATTCTTTATTTATTTTTTTAATTATGAAAATAATATATTATACATGAGGATCGTAGTGGTCCTTAGCAAGGTTGAAAATTCTGTTCCATTAAATGTTTCGATCAACAAAATTACCAAGACGAAACCAAAACATGCAGAAACATCTGTAATGTTTCAAAACATTGCAAAACCTTCATTTTTTTTTATTCAAGAAGTTATTTTTACACATTAACAAATCATGGCCTGGGCTGGGCGTGGCCAACACTATGGGTCACAGCCTGGGTGCACTACTTGGGCATGGGCGATAGTGTCGGACCTGGCCTGGCTATATGAAGTCGCTACTTGGCCTGGCACAGCCTGGCCTGGTCTCAGCTTGTTTATGGGTGCAACAGTGTCTGACTTGGACTCACTGCTTGGTATGGTGTAGCCTGAGTGCCTGCACACAACTTGGTTGTACCTTTTGTTTTTTTTTCCTTTTTGAAAAACAAACAGTGATGGAATGGACTCTCGTTCTTCCAATATATGTATTGCCAGATCAAATGGTACATACAACTAATCAAAACATTGTTAAATAAACATGCTTACTGGAATAACTTTGTTGTTTCATCCCAGTATATCAAAATATCAAGCTGTTTTGGTTGATATATACGGAACAGAATGGTGTCTTGAACAGTGGTCCTCAAATCCTCACAATTGGATTCTGAATCCTTGATATGCAGCTCATGTGAAATTTTGAGTTGCAATGAGTACAAGTGATAACATACAATATTATGTCTACAAAAAAAAAACAATCTATTCTTTGCTTAGATAAATTATTTGCATTACTTTTGAATTTATTTTTTAATTGTTATCTACAAGTACCAAACTAACAATATTTAATTGGATGTATATCTTAAATTTGACTTTTAGGAGACAGCCTTGCAATATTAAGGACGGAATTGAAAAGCCAAAGGAAACATGTAAGAACGTTGAAGAAAAAGTCACTCTGGTCCAAGATTTTGGAAGAGGTGAGAGTCAGCTCTGCGTTATATATCTTTTCCAGTGAACATGGTGCTTCTGAAAGAGGTATCTAATGTCCTATATACTGCAGGTCATGGAGAAGCTTGTAGACGTTGTACACTTCTTACACTTAGAGATCCATGATGCCTTTGGCAGTGCTGGTATCTATTTAAAGCCTTATATCTATTTGAAGTCTAAATTTATTATTATTTTTTTCTATTTTATGTTTGTCTAAAGGAACATTTTACTGTACTTTTTATTATTATTAAAAACCATATATTTATGCAATGCAATACTTGCATTACTAAAACCTGCTAGCAATGAAATACAATTTGCAAAACCTTTGACTATCTTATTACATACGTAAGCACAAAGAAAGCCCTTGAAATCTTTAAGGATAAAAGTCATGTAGTATATTGTGGAATCTTCAAGATGGCTGAATCTAGCTTCCCACTCCTCTTAAATATGATAATTCCTTTCTTCTGACCCAAAAAAAAAAAATGTTCCCCATATGAAGGTACCTTGTTGGATATTATTTTTCTCTTATCAAATGGTCAACCATAGGAATTTTATCACAGAATGCCACCTGGAATGGAGTTGGGGTGCCATGTGCCCCATATGAAGGTAACTGAAAAGGAAGGAACAAAGCCCTGCAGTAATAATCCCTGAATAGAAAGATTACACTGAAAATTATCTATAGAGTCCCACTTCCGAATCCTCTCACCAGTCTTATTTTCTGACGCACTTGACCAGCCCTGGTTCATTTCTCCAGGTCCCAACATCCTGTATTGGAATGTTTTAAAATGTTTCAATCAATACTTTCTCGATTATTCTCCTGATTGAAACATTTTTTCGATAAGAAATTTTGAACCTTGATCATAGCCTTTCTCCATCTCATCTCAAAAATTTAATCCCATTATAAACAGATTCATTTGCCACAAAAACTCAATCTAAAATCCCGTTTCATTGATAAATACTGTTCGTTCTATAGAAATAGTAGTGGAATGACCAAGAGAATTCTAGAGGCTAAGGTCTTGATGACAATCTTGTTTACAATCCCCACTAAGCTAATAGATTTAAATTCAGTAATCCTTTGCCCCCTTACGTTGTCAAGATGAGGGCAATGAAGGTGTTGTTAGAGTAGTAATCCAAATAATCCCCTCCTTGACCATCATCATCTTATCCCAAAGATTTTGGGTTGAAAATCCTTGACCATCTATGTAAAAGCACTGCCAATAATATCGTAATAAGCTTTAAAGAAAGCTAAAGAGAACCATTTGGCCTCGGAGCCATCTCACCATTCAGTTCTTTAATTGATGGTGAGATCTCTTTTTCAAAGGACTTCCAGCCAACTACTAAAACCCAAAATACAAACCATCTAAGGTCTGTATGACTAGTTGGTTCTCTATAAAGATTTCATAAAAAGTGGTTTGAGTTTGTAACCCGACTTGCCAAATTCTCAAGTCAATTATATCGAGGACTTGGCTAGGTGGTTCAAACAAATTTTAGTACCAATTTAATTCAGAATTTGAAACATATTTACAATATGGCAACCTGACTTAGAGAACAACTTCAACATTTCCTTTTGGGTTCCAATTTCATACCTGATGGTGATATTATGTTTCTCATGCAATAAGTTGTGTTCTTCTGAAAAGTTTAGAGACCTCAATTTTTTAGTGCATGCTTGAAGGGTTTATTTTGCTTGCAATTTTTTATGTTCATTAAAGATGAGAAGTTCACCCCTGATTGAACTTGCAGATGGTGATAGACCCATAAAAGGGTACATGAACAATCATCAAAGATTGGGGCCTGCAGGTCTTTCATTGCACTATGCCAACATTATCAGTCAAATTGATACTCTTGTGAGTTGATCCATTTTATCATCTGATGTTCCCTTAATCTAATACAGCATTTTTTTCCCTCAATTTTAAGATGATTATGAGCTTCTAGAGTAATTATTCTCCTAAAATTTCTATAGAAATTAAATAGAATGTGCAGTTTACTTTACATTGACGTTTTGGCTCGTGAGATGCATTGTGATTTTCATCTTATATTTATTATCGATGAATGATTTTGGGCTTCTGTCCACATTTCATCTGATTTATATTCCACATTCATCAAGTCCAAAGATTCTGTTTGAAATGGTTGCCAGATCACTCTAGAAAAGTAGGACACTGTTGGGTTATTTGAAATTTATTCAGCAGTTTAGGGATGAACAATGCAATTTCCTAGTAAAAGTTTTAAGTCTTAGGGTAATTTGGTTCAATAATTAATTTCATTAATAAAAAATTTGATAGGTAAATCAAATTTATTAAAGACAAAAAAAAAGGATACAAAAGAGATACAAAGGAGTTTTAATCTCATCTCGAGGTAATGTTTCAGTTGAGATAAATCAAGACAGTCTCAATCAAAACAATCAGAGGCATTCCGAGACAATCTGAAACATTAAATGTTTTGGGGGTCAATGTCTTGTTGTGGTCTTGACCAAAACATTCCGAAATGGTACAAAACTTTAAACCTTGGATCCGATATCAAGTTCTGTGTATCCATATATGAGGGATGGATATATTATACCCAGGATTTCCTTCTTCATCTCTTCTATGGCTATTGCCGCTGTTTACTCGCAATATCATGAAAAATAATGGTTTTGTTAAATCATGTTGGATGGCCTTTGCTGAGAAGGAGTTGGATATGCAGGTGTCTCGATCAAGTTCTGTGCCTCAGAATACGAGGGATACATTATACCAAGGACTGCCTCCTAGTATTAAGTCAGCTTTACGCTCCAAGCTACTGTCGTTTCAGGTCAAGGAAGAGGTATTCCTTTATTCAGTGGTTCCATTTACTAGTACTCTTGCCACATCAAATAATCTGTTTAATAAAGAGAGCTTATATTGCCACACCAACTTTGCTTTATTACACAACATGCCAATTAATGAAATTATAAATAATTCACCAAATAAAGATATAGACACACCAAAAGGATTCAAAAAGGAGGAAAGGGGTGGCTGTGACGCAATCCGACAGAAGCCAACCTTCGATCACTCACTCTCATTGCCAGTCTCTTTAGAGCTTCTTTGGAGAACAAGAAATCGAAAGGGATGTGGACCAAATACCATATTTAATTCCATTATTGGGATTTTGGTGTTTTATAAAAATGTTGGTATGGCAATGTGAGCACTTTTAATAAATTCATTTTGTTTACCTCATTATTTTTCTTTAATAGGGTTGAGACTTTTGGAAAGAATCTTTGGGTTTTGTTGTCCTTCATTACGTCCTTATTGTGTACTTGCAGCTCACTGTTCCACAAATAAAAGCTGAAATGGAGAAAACTTTGCGGTGGCTTGTTCCGCTTTCCACAAACACAACCAAGTAAAACAGCTCAACTATGTCATTGCTTCAATCTTTTAGTTTTGATCAGTTCTTTCAAAAAAAATTCTCATTTATTAGATCACTCATCATTTAATGTTGGTTGTGGCTTCATAATTTTTCAAACTAGAGCTCATCATGGCTTTGGTTGGGTTGGAGAGTGGGCTAATACAGGGTGAGTCAGAAACCAATTCCTTTATTATTATTTTTTTATTATAAAGATTATTCAAAATCAGCAAAATATTCCAGAATGCACTAAGCTACGGTTACATGCTTTAAGGTCTGAAGTAAACCGAAAGCCAACTGGGCAGACTGACCTAATTCGTATAGAGACGCTCCACCATGCAGAGAAGGAGAAGACTGAAGTTTATATACTTGAATTAGTGGTGTGGCTTCACCATCTCATTAGTCAATCAAGGTCTGGGGCCAATGGCGGCATCAGGTCTCCCATTAAATCACCCATTCGATCCCCAAACCAGAAGACAGTTCCACCGCCCACGCAGAAGCCCAACACCCCATCACCCGTACTAACCATCGAAGACCAAGAGATGCTGCAGGAAGTCAATAAAAGGAAACTGACCCCAGGAATCAGTAAAAGTCAGGAATTCGACACTGTGAAGACAAGGATGGGCAAGCACAGCAGACTAAGCAAGAGTAATAGCCATTCTCCAACTAGTGGACGCAATAAGGAATTCTTTCCTGTTAGAAGGCTACCTGCTCTACCTGTCATTGATTTTGATATTGACAAGACCAAAGCTTTGGATGTCATTGATAGAGTGGACACAATAAGGAGTTTATAGCATTGTAATCTGTTGATGTGTTCTGAAACAGAAGGGCTCCCAAGTCTGGCCTATGGGGGCTAATCTTTTCCTGCCACATTTGCTCCATCCGGTCCATTGGCGAGATGGTTTTGCAAGAGTTCGACATGTTGTTCGTGGGGAGAAAGATTATGTAAGATAATTAGGATACAATGAGTGATTAAAATGGATACTTTACATTTATAAGCGATGATGGTGATGACGGGTGAATTGTGCTGTACAAAGGGATTTGGTTGTTTCACTGTTTTGAAATCAAAGAGGTTGGATTCCGAATAGGCTCTTTGATATTCTATGTACAGAATGTGCGATCGTTTCCCCTTTTGATAATTAAGTCTGTTTTTTTTTTTTTTTTTTTAATTCTTATATATTTTCATGTTCCTTAATTATTTTGGAGAATGGAAAAACTTGGTTCATGTTCATTTATTTACATTTACATAGTTTCAGATTACAGATTGAGATACTCTAGGGATGGTTTATAGAGTTTCAGGTTGTAGATTAAGAGATAATGACCATGTGTCTCAAAAGAAGTATAGTTTCCGGACTTTCATGATCTATCCATTCCGTGACACTATGACATACCTTGCCAAGGTACAATCTTTCAATCCTTCTCGATTAAAATGTCTAGCATCTTAGGTGATACTGTGACATCAAGGACCGAAGTTCCAATATTTTGTTAATCTGCGGAGGCTTCCAAGTTGCAATATGAGGTCACCTTCGTAAGGCTTGTTACCGTCACTGAGGTAGAATCGAACATGAGATTCATACCTTATGCGGCTCCTCGTTCACTTCAAGTGTGGTGGGATCTTTTCTCCTAAAGAGTCATTTGGTGGATTAATCTGTTTATGTTCAAATTCTTGGTAATCAGCAAGAAGCATCCCGTTAAATCTTTTATGAGGTGATGAAATTTTGAAGTATTCCATAGAATCTTTTAGCTGAGGTGGTGAATTTTTTAACTAGTGATCATCTTTGCCTTGCAGAGGCAAAGATTACCTTTATGAAGGGATTGATACATTCGGATCAACACAAGGGTACTCATTTACATTGCATTTCCAAGAGTTTTAGGATTTTTGTATAATTCTTCTTTCTGCCATACAAGAACTTTAGGTCTTGAGTTGGGAGATCTAGACAAATTTGGGATGTCGAAATAGCATACTTTGAAGCAGTATATTGATCTCCTCTCCAATGCAATCCAATCAAAATTCTGTTAGGATAAATAGCATTAGATGTTTCTTAGGACTGCTTTGATGAACTTTCATAAATTTGGGGGTCCAACTCAAAATCAATTGACAATGAGCGGAGAGGCCCGGGAGAGATACAAGGCAATGTTCCGATGTGGGACTAAACTCAACATGCCACCGCACGTGTGGGCCAACTGGGCCAAAGCACATGAACGAGAGAAAGACCCGCTTGATACCATGGTAAGTTTGGGGATCAAACTCAAAACCAATTGACAATGAGTGAAGAGGCCCAAGAGCTTATGAGGAGAGAGACGAGGCAATGAGTGTCCAATGTGGGACTAAACTCAACATGTAACTCTGGGAGGACCATTATGATTTTGGATCATGGCAATGCTAATAGACAAATAGCTCTACAAACATATCTTATCAACCTAACAGACCACCCACCATTAGTATAATCTGGCATGTATTATCAGTTAAGATTTTCAAACTCTTCTTCTGACTTATTAACTCATCTTTCTGAGAACAACAAAGATATGGACTAAAACAAAATTAAAAGGGACAACTGAACATAATGCTCTAAAATAGTGAGGGGAAGTTCAACAAGGACGTATACTAAGACATTGAGAGTATATATACTAGAGTGATTAACTCAAATGAATAAACATACGATATGTACTTAAACAAAATTAAATGTAGAAATGAGATTCCTTTAGCTGACCACAAATTTTTGGGATTACACTTCATAAAATCGATCAGATGAAGCGATTTCAGATCACATTCATATTTATTGGAAACAAAAAAAATTCTAAAACCTAAATTAACTTCTACAATTCCAACCACTGGGTCCCCCAAACAAGATGGTGTGCCACATCTCGAGCCAGCCTTTCGTCGAATAATAATACTCAGCATTATAGCATTGAGGTCTAATCTGCAATTGTTTCCATTTGATCAACATTAACTTCCACAAACTGTCCCATTCATTTACAACTTGGACATCTCCAGCATAACATGTCTTTTTTTTTTGGGTTCCAAGATATAAACTGACCACTACCCATTGGGATGTCCACCTTCATCTTTAAAGCAATAAACCTTCCCTCCCCATGCTAAAAGTACTTATTATGTTTATTGGACAAGTGTAGTTATTGTAAAAGTATTAAATGTTGAGAACCACACCAAGGGCCCAATCCATTAACTTAATGGTTAGGGTTCAAACCAAATGCATGTTATCGGATCCACATCTAGAGCTTTAGAAATCTATTAAATGTCTATTATCAGTTTTCTTTTCCTTTTTTGATTGTTGCCCTTAATTGAGAATATTAAAAAAAAATACACTTTTCATTGATGAAAAATTAAGAATTAAAGCTCTACTACTAATTGATGCAAATCTAATTATCGATGTGGCATAGAAAAAGTTTGGTTGGAGTTTGTTTCACAATTTTAAATTGTAGCCCTTCTTCTTCTTCTTTATCATCTTTTGTTTGATGACTAGGGCTTTGGACCCGTAGGCCCGACTAGCCCTTACCTCACCTCTTAGAGCACTGTATCTCATCTTGTATCAATACCTCATAAACCACACATACTAAGTAAGGAGGGATAAATCCCTGCGAGGGGGTTTGAACTTAAGAAAATGTATTCCATCTTTGGGCCCATTGATTACGTACTAGAAATCAAATTTTATGAGTAAAAAAAAAATGGCTGTTTTACCAAAACATACTCTGAAAATTGACTTTTTTTTTCTTTCTTAAAGACTAAACTATTCCTTTTAACCAAAATATTTTAATTTCAAAATTGTAATTTACCATTTTCAGAATTAAAATAGTCTACAATTTAGGGAATTTTCAATTCTTCTCTTCCTTTTTGGAAATTTCCCCTAAAAACTCATACCCATTGGATTTGAATATATAGTTGCTGGTGTCAATATTTGACATGACCAACACATGAGACAGGTATTAATTATGACTAACACCTGATCAGATTGTCACCTTAGTTTAAGTTAAAAAATTAAAAATTAAATAGTATTGTGTTGACTCACTTGTTGACGAGGTAAGGTAGCTTTAATTGCTCCATATCCTCTTGGGAGAGATTGCAAAGCTTTCTTTTTGAATCCTTCTAATAGGGACTGATCCTTGTGGGCATCCCAAACTTTTGAAACCAATCTTTAATGGATTAGAAGAAGAAAGTGGTGGAGTTTTCATTTTAATTCCCAGGAAATGAACTTGGTTTCATCTGTGCAACAAATCTCCTTGCATATATTATTATCTTTAATTTATAAAAGTAAAACATCAAAATAAATGATAATATAGCTCTCGATTTAATAAGACAACCATGTTCATGTTGTCAATCACAAATAATTGTAATAAGACGTCGATAATGATGAAGAAATGTGTATTAGTGTTTCGAGATATGGTAATAATAAAGAAAGTGTGTAAAAGATATAAAATTTTCCTTAAAAAATACAATTACGCTACTTTGAGGACAGATAAGAAATACGACTCTTAGCTATCCAGATTATTCACTTTTTTGATCCACCAAAATGAATTTCTAGACCAAAATTCATCCCACCTGATGATTCCAACCAAAACCAAATATAAACCAAAAAGGATGCCAAAACCCAAACACAACCCTCCATAATAATTGTGGAGGATATTTCTCGAACAAGCGACATGCGGCAATCTCAAGGAATTTTAGTTGAAGGACTGAATTACATGATGACCTAACCGATCATTCGACCTAATAGTAAGTCAATTTGCTAGGTTTCAAAAGTGTGGAGCTCGGAACAAACCCTGTAAAAATAGGAAATATGTAACTACTTTCACGAAAATCAAGACAAATCTCTAAACGGGAGTAACCACTCAGACAAGAATCATGGAGAAAATCCAGGAAAATCTAAGGACATAAACCCCTATAAATATAAGGGTGCATCACACCAAAAAAGTATGCAATTCCCTCTTTAAAGATACTCTACACTACTTGTGCTAGAAATTCTGATTTGGGTCTCAGAGTGATTTTCTTACAAGCCCTCCCAGGAGCACAAAAAAAATAGAGTACTTTTATTAATGAGGATCACGAGGTAGAGCAAATTTTTTACATCTACAATAATCTTAGTCAAAATTCCCCAAAAAAGTATTCAATAAAACACATATTTTATTGACGTACCTCTTATTTTATAACCTACTAGAAGGTGGCATGTGCAGACAAACATATATCAAAATGGTTTATTTGTAATTTAAAATATTGATTAAAAGATTTTTATAGATTATATAGTAAAAAAGGATAATTTTGTAATTTTGAAAACTAAGCAACGTGACTCTAAAGCCGTGGGTTGCAATTTTCTGAATTCTTAACTAAAATGACCTTGATTATATTAAATTTAAATCTAAAAATAGGAGAATTTATGACTACTCAAACTTTGGTGTCGAACCACTTTCGCTCCACCTTCTCTCATCATTATAGTAAAAATTCTCATTATGTCTAATCTTCAAAACTCCAAATTAACTTTGCAGTGGGAGTCATTTTAAAAAATCATATATAAATTCTTTCCTTTTTTAGTTTTTGTTTTTTTTGAGATATAAACATCATAGAATATGATACAAAATGAGAAGAATGAAAAACTGTGATGGTATAATTCTTCATTAATGGATGATTAAATGCATGTTATTTATAGAAATCCGCAAAATCAAAGATGTCACCTACTTCTGTCTGTAAAAGCCATCAATCCAAGTTATTCTCTTATTAGAGATTTAAATAAAATAATTATAAAAAAAATTTAAAAATTGAAATGATCGAACCAATGACTAAGGCCCTATTTGTTAAATTGAAAAAAATAAGTATTGAAACTTATAAGAGATGAATTTAAGTACTGAAAAAGTTGTTTGTATAGATGTCAAAATAGTGTGGAATTCATTAAAATTAAGCACTAAATTTGCAGAATCATGTTTGTTACATATTACTGAAAATTGGTAAATTGTCTATTTTACCCTTACAATCATATTATACATTGTTTGCATGTTTCAAATGCCCATTTCTTATCAAACACAATAAAATATATTATTTCTTATAAAATTAAAATACATTTCATTTTTAAATTAAAAGAATAAAACTAAAAATTTCAATTTCTAAATAATAATTTGTATTTCTAAAACCCTACAAATTTTAAATTAAAAACAAAAATGTCATACAAGTCACCAAAATTTGAAGTCAATACATCCATCAAAATTTTGAGATCAACATTGTCATATACTCCATTAAATTGAAAAACAACATTGTCATATCCAACAAAATAATATCATTTCATGTATTTACATTACTAAAATGATTTGCAATCTGATATCATAAAGTAATCATAAATGCTTGTTTAGATTATCCAAACAACTCTTCCACGTTGAGATGAGTATCTCCACTATTAGTTACTTTGAGAAGAACATCTTCATCATCGTATTGATGAAAAAACTCATCAGTTATCAAAATTTTACGAAGAAAATTGTGAATTGCCATGCTTGCAATTACTATATTTCTCTGAGTAGGAAAGGATTATGGTGACATCCTTTTTAAAATTGGGAACCACACTTTCAAAACTTCGAAAACCCTCTCAATTATATTTCTTAGTATGGCATGTGCATGGTTGAATATTTCTTTCTTGCATTTAGGATGTACACAATGAAAATCAGTTAATAAATAACTCATATTGCGATATGGTGTCATAAAACCTCGTGTGCACATGTAAGCAGCATCAACCAGATAATATTTATTTACATCAAAATGAATACATTGTTAAATTATATATATTATATTTATTACTAATAAAACTATATGAAATACTAATAATATCAAATGAAGGTATTGCAAATCTGTTTGCAAGATCACAAATAGTCTCTATTAAAACCCTTGAATCATGTGTCATTCCTTCCCATCCAGCTTACACGTATGTAAATATCACATCAAAATTACAAATAACTATTACATTCTGATAGCATTCAGACATTTTCCTTCCCCTATAAGGAATTTGTCTATCCGATGGAATGCAAGCATGGATGAGTGTTTCATCAAGAACACCCTTGTTAATTTAATAAATACATTACTACTAGTAAAAAATATAAACATAAATATAAATTATCATAAGTAGAAAGTTAGGTACCTTAAATATTTGTTTAAAATGTCGATGAGTTTGAATTTCTTTCATTAGTTGATCAAAAGATGGTGATATAATCATTTCTTTGAAAAGTACAACATAGCTAGTAGAATCTTATGAAAATATTTGTGAATTATTTACAATAAATGTTGGAATCGATTTTTTATTAGTCAATACCGACAATTATGACCTACTATCATAAGAAATATTGCAATCATCTCTAATATCTTCACATGTCTACTATCAACAAGTCATCCCCGCTCTTAAAATAAATTATAGAGGTTAACAAATGACACATTATTCATTCTTAACAACTCAAATAGTTTGATGAAGGACCCTTAAAGAGTTCATTCACAAATTGTACATCCATAAGTATTGATACATTGATTGCATCTCGAGTGATAGATTGTTGTCTAATACGTTCCAATATGAATTTCAATATTAATATTATTAGAAGCCTCTGTTGTTATGATGTCATACTTACTGTTACATAAATAAGTTTTATACATATAAAAAGTAATACACTAATCAAACATTTCATAATCAAATATCCAATTAAAATAAGAATGTTCCAACATTCAAATCTAAAAAAACTCATTTAAAATAAGAGTGTTCCAACATTGAAGTTTAAAGAAATTCATTTAAAATAAGTGTTCCAACATGTCATTAACAACGAAACAAATAGAATATTCCATCAAAGATAAAAAAAATTCATAAAATTATCACCAAGATATTACATATGAAAGCCTATGATAAGTGAATAGCATTAAGCCAAGACAACCGTAGTGTTGGATTTGCCAATTCCATCCAAATTGTCCTATACTCATTTTCTTTAGCAAATGCATTAAATACAATTGTAGATGTGTCATCCTTTCTCCACCATTGTCATTTCATTCAAAGATTTCATATAGTCTTATATCAATTATCCATTATTTGTATATTTCACAAGAACATCAATAAGTGTTTAAATATTATTTTAAAGATTATCTTGATCGTTCTTTTTATGATATTTTTTTTACGATGAAGTATCTATATTTTTTGAATGAGTTGATACATTGGGAGCACTCTATCCTAAAGATTCATCATTCAAATTTTGTAATTCAAACTCATTAAAATTTTATGGATCTTCTCCAACTTGAGATGATACATCTGCGAGAAACCCTTCTCTATGTGGACCCCATCCAATATCTCACGTGGCCATCGTACATTCAAATAATGTACATAACTCACATGCAAACATCAATGGCTTCTAACGAATTTTTTTGCTTTTGGGTATTTTTGAGATATTAAAATCATATTAAAAGTGAGTTCATTTATAATATTTTCAAGATTTATAAATATATAGTAAAAGTATAGGTTTAGACATGCCTTCAAGTAATCATCCAATTGTTCGTCAGTCCAATGAATGGTATTTGTTTCTATATTATATCCATGACTCGTGCAAATTGTAAGTCGCATCTAAATTCTATATTGCTTCTTTTGATAATCTCATTGATTTTTTAATTGCATTTTCCTTAAATGTAGTCAATATTTTATTATTCATTTCAACTATAATTCTATTAAATGATTGGGATTTTAGAACCCCCTCCCGATCTTTCTTTACGGTTAACTTCTTCAATACATAAATTGATAAAAAAATTTATAACCCTCTCATCAAACCAACATGCTCGATTGCTTTTACTAGAATCCATATCTGGATACAATAGAAAATAAAAATAAACAACTATAAATATATATCCATATCAATGCCAGTTATGTTTAAACATGGAAAATAGTGCAAACTACCATTCATAAAATAATTGGAAACATATACGCACACCAATAATAATTAGTAATAACTAATAAGCAATTTGTAAGACCAAAGTAAATGAAGGGAATATGAATTTCATTAACGTCTAGAACCTTCACATAAGCATAGTGTAATAAGATTTCACATTAAAACTCCATTACCGGGCGCATTCTAAACTGGATATCCACTTTCTAGAAGATGGAAACAGGGGAAATTAGCTTACTAGTTACATAATATTTATACCATTTTAATGTCTACTAGTTTATCTAAAAACATTCTTTCAATGTTACGTACTTAGGATAAAATAAGGAATTCAAATAGAATGTCCCTCAACTTAGGCAATAAATTATATTGGTCAATGTGCTTGACACTTTGTACCCATGTTGAACACTTAAACACAATCCATGTCTCTGTTACATAGGTTTGGAGCAACTTCTTACATTAATAAATATGGAGGCCTCCCTCATTGAAAAAATAATAAAAACAACAATAACAACTTCCCTACAATCACTTGTTTTTTTGTTGAGTACACCAATAAGTGCTTAGGGCATTAAACAAGGGATGAAGATCCAAAAGTCCGGTATTACGAAAGCAATTGCGATTGTTATATCATTCTTCGTTGTCTTCAAGAAATTAATTATCGAAAGAGATGATCTAAATGTATATTTAATTTCATTTTATCATATTAATTCATATGTGTAGATTTAGAATTGTCGATTTGATCCATGCCACTAACACTGAATGATGTACCCTACGATTGATTATGACGATTTGATGATAGATCCATTTGTAACTAAATGTTATTTAGAACTAGTCAAACAACAAACTAAGCATAATCAGATGAAGTATTCTCTTCATCAAGGAGTTAGTATTAAAGCTATATTTCTCTATGAACCATCTTCCTAAAAAAAATTTCTTATACCTCTCTTATAAAAAAATTCACATTGGTTTCTAGCATCATGATAATTATAGTTGCAACTTTAGCAATGTATTGTTTTTTCTCTATCTGGCAAATATGATCTAAAGGGTGCAATGCGTAAAGTAAATGTGGACAATGATCAATTGCGAATAAAATATTACAATCAACTAATCAAGGTAGCCAAAAACACATGTCATTACTCCTACTACGTCCATAAAAAATAATAACAAAAAGAAAGTGCAGATCACTAACCTGTTGAACCACGACATTATTGTTGAAGATGCCTGGATCAGTTTTTGTCAAACAAAAGCAGACAATTCAGTGGGCCACCAGTGTGTAGGATTCCCGATTTCTTTTCCACAGAAGAATTTCTAAAATTCAAGAATATCAGAGGCATCATGAGAGAACAATATCTTGCATGAACATCAAGAGAGCTTTAACGCTAGAGTTGGAGTATTAAGTAAAAAAATTAGCTCTCTCCTAATTATTTCATTTATTCAAAAAAATAAGTCATGTACATTTTGTGGAAAATCATACATAGAGATAATAAGTCCTAGAATTGAAGATCAGATATAGAGATAACAAGAAGTATAATTGGCTGAGATACACAAAATCATACATAGTAATAGGGCTATTACTATGAAATCTTTCGAGAAGATTAGATTACTAGAATTATCAAAATCAAATTGAATAAAATAAATTCTGCTATTCTTTTGGGGAAAAAAACTTTAAATCTAGACGAAGTCATTCCCACATTCACTTTCATTTTTAATTTGAAGAAGGTTTGATCAACTTTTCAAGTGACTGTTGTTTTGAAAAAAACTTAATAACTTGTTGACTTATCATTAATGCAACTAGAGGAGATGCAGAATCAAGTCGAGACCCTAATGGTTTGATTCTACGAAAAAGCTTGGAACTAGTTCCTTTTTAGTTTTCCTTCGAGGGTACATAAAGGTTCAAGGCTAGGCTTTTGGAAGGACTATGCAAAGGAACACATACAATTCACATGGGTATAAGTTAAAAACAAACAAAATAATAATAATTTCCTACAACATGGGTTCAACAGACTTTGGTGAAGCTAAAGTGTTGAAATCTAAAATGTAGTTTTCAATATTATTTACCTATCTAATATTTCTTGATACATTATTGTCTTTGTACCAACAAAAAGAGAATTTATTAAGAAAGCAAATAACAAAATTAAAGAATCCGATGTACAAACACGACAAAAGGTTTCATAAAGTCTAGATGATCTAATCAAGTTGAAAGTAGAAAAACAAACCTGATGATCTGTTGAGATTTGGCGAGACCTGGCGAAAGAAATATCTGGCGAGAGAGACAACAAATATCTGGTGAGAGAGAGATAAAAAGACGACAGAGATGACATAGATCTAGTGAGAGAGAAACGAGAGAGTTTTTTGGGATGAAATAGAAGACGAGGACATACGCAATAATTAAATTTGTTTTTAAGGGTATATTTGTCCACGAAAAAAATAACCAGTATTGAGCACAAATAGTGATAAACATTCAACGTCTTTTTTGCACTGAAAATTTCATCCAAATTTTCAACACTTTTTGTTAAATTTTTCCGGTAAACAAACGCGATAATTTTAAGAAAGTGTTGAAAATAATTTTTTTTCAATAATAAGTGCAGAAAAATAGTGCAAACAAACACCACCTAAAACTATGAGATATGAAACAAATCACTTCAAAATCAATTGTAGGTGAACTTTATTTTGATATACAAATTATTGTATTCTAAATTTGAATCCCCCTCTACCGACCCCGAGACACACACACACACATAAAGTCAAGTCAATTTTTGCCTTGGCCTTGCCTTACCCAAGGTTAGTGTAATTTTCGCACGGTATGGGGGTCACCCATAGCCAAGCATGTATTTGCACAGTCCATGACACACCCAAAGCCAAATTTACTAGGCAATTACAAACCCATATGGGTTTGAATTTACTTAGTGGAAATGACACTTTAAACCCCATTCTAATTGATTTTTTCCCAAGAAATCCCTCCATTTTACATTCTCATCCTTTTATTAACCCTCTAATAATTCTCCCACATTGGTCTTCAAGTAATTTTTTAATTCTTCTAGCAAAGACTCTTGGTCAAGTGTTAATCCCCACATGAGTTGAATTACCTCATTAACTTCATCTTGTTTAGCTTAAGATGGAGTGATTTACTCTTGTGTCCATTGATCATATCTTTAATTTGAGGGATTCTCCTAGTATTCAATGTAATTAGACTAATTTCAAGAGATTTTGCCTTTTTTATCCAATCTAAAGAATTATCTAAAATTTGTGCATAAAGATTTCTTTATCCCTAAATTATTGGAGACTCTCTCAAATTAAATAACATTAATATCTAAAATCCAAAATTCATATGTATGTCATCTAGGTTAGTTCTCTCATGTTTGACCCAAACCCAAGGTTTTTAGACCCTTTTAACTCCCCTCGAGAATTTTTTAGAACTTGTTGTCTTTTATAATTTTATCATTTGATCATCATAATTGTTAAGACCTATATGAGTGTAAAAGATAATAAATGATTACATGATAGAAGGTATTTAGAGTCATTCTTTGTGGTTTTAGTAAGTATTAAGAATTCTAGGATTATTGATAAACTTATCCCCAAGGGTCTCCGAAAAGCTTATAAATAGGATCTCTATCTAAGACAAAGAAAGAATGAGCTCAAATGATTCCAAAATTATGTCAGACTCTCTCATCAAAAGTCTCTCATCTACCAAAATTCTGCTCAAATCCTTCATCAAACCCTTAAGAAGCTTAAACCAAGAAGAAGAAAAAGAAAAGACAAAGGTAAGGTGAAGCTTTTATTTTCTATTTTTTATGTATTAAAATCCCCCGCTTACTCCCCAACTTCTATCTAATTTTTTTTTTAAACATTCAAGTAGCTTTACTTTACATTCATTTACTTTCATGTAATGTAGATTTATAATTTCCTTAGTTTGAAACTTGGGGGTAGAGAGTAATTCTTCCTTGAGAGATAATCTCTCCCTTTAAGTAATTTTTCTTTGATTGGTTGAATATTTTTTTTTAGGTTTAATTTGTTGATCAATGATTGAAATTTATTTATTGTTTGATTAGTTAACATCTCGACGATTGGTTAACTAAAATTCCAAATTGATTAAGATTTTATTATTGTATTGATTGGTCTGATTCGCATGATTGGTTATGACTGGCTTGATTGATCGAGAAAACTGATGGATTTAAGGGGTTTTTTTTATATTATTTAATTTTGAATTAATATCTCAATATTTTAAAATTTGGATTAAGGTTTTAGGTTTCAACTTTCCGATCGTGACCCAATTTTTATCCTTTTATGCGATCGAGGGTTGTCATTTAACGTGGCGAAATTTTATTATTATTTTTTTGTGATGAAAAAAATATTATTCCATGTTATAAAAATCGTCATTTTATGTGAAAAATTTTAATTTTTCTAAGTGTAGGATTTCTAAATTTTCTCGATATATGTGAATATTGTTAGAAGTTTATTTTTAGTCATGTTTCATAATAATTGAGGTTTCTAAGTAAAAGTTGAATACCAATAGTTACTTTGGTTATTTTTGCAATTCTTTATAAATTCTCTATTTTCATCAATTTTAATCTCATTAGACCCAAAATCACATTATGAGCACAACAATAGTACTTTCGAGACATTTAGGAGGTGTACGACCCACAATGGGTATTTTTGTCATTTTATCAATTTTGACGTGCGGCTTCTTTGTGTCCTAATGTCATTATTTTTAATTCTCAAGGATATATTTTTTTAACTTTGCGATGTCTCTAGGTCATCAAAATGTGTGATGAACTTAAACGTACGTACGTGCTAAATTAAGTATAAAGTGTAGCGATCCTAAATGTGCGTAATTTTTATGTCGAGCGCGACAAGTAGGAGGGATGAAATCACGAGAAAAGAAGTAAAAGGAATCGGAGCAAATTGAGAGAGGGTCTTTCACAAGCTTTCGACTTTTCATATATTCTACAGTCATCATTAAAAATTCACAACAACTGGATAACAAATTGTCAAATTTGACAAATGTAAAAATGAGGTGTCTACAGTGATCAATGATCAACTTTAGTTTGCTAAAATAAATAATATCCAAAGATCTGAATTCTTGAGATTTGTTGTCCCCATCTTGTAAAATAAGAATTGACATGTTGTGATTACTTGCCTATGAGATTATTGAGAAATCGTTGTAACCGATCGTATCTTTATCATGTAAGATAAGAAACGTCTTTGTCAAATTTGTTGTATCGAACCAAATATATTGTTGAAGAACCAAGAGATGATGTATGACATGCCCATGTGGAAGAAGAGAAACAAATGGCTCAACTCAAATAGGTCCCAATTAGGCCAAAACGGTTTAAGCTAGATCGAAACCTATCTAATTGTAATGTGAAAATGAAAATGGCCTCTATGGGCCAAGATGAACTTGATCATGTAAGATTCAGAAGCTCAAAATAGATAGGGAGTTTGATCATTGGAGATTCAGAGGCTCTTTGGGCCAATAGGAGCTTGATCACTATGGATTCAATGGCTCTTGGGCCAATGAAACTTTGGGCTCTATAAGTCCCATACATTTTTTTTAAATCATGAGAGGACTAAATTGACTTTGGTTCAACTGACCATGAGATTTTAAGCTTAACATACCTAATTGACAGAATTTGAACCAAATGAAGGGGCTTGAAAGATAACAATTGGTTTGGGTTTTTATCTAAACTTGGGTTTACAAATCTCTAATGGGTTTAATGAATGGGTTGGTTATGTGATAACCCAATAGGTAGTGTTTAGAACTCAATTCACATTGGGGATATCTTCAACATAACGAGGTAGCAAACATGGGTAGCTTTGAAGATGGCCTTTACCGTGTGGAATCATCATTGGGTCCAGTGAAGCTCCAAATACCATTAACCTCCAATTTAAATTGAAAATGCTCGTATTTCTCCCTTTTCCCTATTATTTTATGACAAGCAAAATTAGTGTTGACAACAACAATATCTATGATATGAGTGTGCTTGAATCCAACAAAGATGTGAGATCATATCAAATGATGAGGGGTGAGCACATATGAGTTCTGCATTTGAGATGATGTTGGAGAAACAGTGATGTTTATGTTGTTAAGATCATGGTAGCATGATGGTGCATATAAATTATTGATAAAAATCCTATTAGAGCAATATTTAAAACAGTTCGTCAGCGGAAGCTGGCAGTAGGGTTGCAACTTGGGCGGACTCAACCCAATTCAACCCGAACCCGATGATATATATTTACATATAAATATTTTTATTGATTTTGTTAAAAAAATATTAATTTTCTCTTCCTAAATATATTTGTAAAACTAAGGGAAACAAATTATAATATAAAAATTAATGGATTTGGAGGTTGTGTGCAAATTTATTTACTAGTGATTTTTATTTTGTATTTATTTTTTAAGATATAAAATAAAACTTATGTGTTAATTGAAAGGAAATTAGACTTGCTCAATGAGCCCAACCCACCCAAAATTATATAACTTGGGTTAACCCGAGCTCAACCTGATTTTAGAATCTCAATCTCAGGTTGAGCTTGGGTTAATGAGTTCTAACTCGATGGTTGGGTTGAGCCGGAGTCGACCCTCCAACCTGCCCAACCCACCTAGGTTGCAACCCTAGGTGGCATATGTAACAAGATCAGTCTTTCAATAAAAGACTTGGTTATGATACCATAAAGAAGAATGACAAAATCATTAAAGATAAGAATGGATCATTCCAAGTCTAGAATGTAATCTATCCTAATAATCATCGTAATCTAAATCAATATTTTAGTTATTCAAATCTAATCCTAAATGATATGATAGGGTGTAGCATAATACATCTTATTACATTGCATCTTTCTAACAATAACTTGAAGAAAAAAAATCTAAAACCTAATTTCCACTCATTCATTCTCTCACAAAATTAGAAAGAGATAAATATGAAGAAGAAGAAAGGAAGAAGAATAAAAATGGGATTTTAGTTTTTTGTTCGATCTGTGATGGTGTGTGCAATAAACCAAAATGAAAGGGCAAAATGATAATTCACTTTTTTTATATAACAAAAGTCTCTTAAGTGGGTGTAATAATTTGTTTCAGTGTGTGCCAATAGATATACTCTTATCAATAAAGAGGGCTTCTATTGCCATACCAATGTTTACTAACAGCACCCCAAACGTGTGTTAATTCTTGGGCAAATATTACCGACGAAATTCCGAGCTCGGACACTTCATTTTAATTCCCAAAAATTTGAATCAGAGTGCTGTTAGCAAAAGTTGGTGTGGCAATAGAATCTCTCTTAATAAAGAGAAAAAACTAGTCGTTACCAAACTAAACGGTCATTTTTTTAATAAATTCAAATTCCAATTAAAAAACTGAACCCATTTTTTAAATTTTCATTTCTTTAAATTCTTCATCATGAACCCCACCAAAAGCAGCACAAAAGAATAAACAGAGAGAGAATCCTAGTCCCCACCAGACCTCACCCATGGCCGACAACAAGAAAGAAAAATCCGATAGAGAAGAGAAGAAAATCCCTGTTTTTACAGTCCTGAAGAAGGGCAATATCATCAAGAACATCTTCCTCCTGGACAACCCATTGCCTCTGATCTCAGAACCCAAATCTATCGAATCTGAAGAAAATTGCAAGAAATCAAACAATCATAAAGATGATCTGGAGGAGATACTGCTCGTGGGGCGACACCCAGATTGTAATCTCATGTTGGAGCACCCGAGCATTAGCCGGTTTCATCTTCGGATCTACTTGCAAACCTCTTCACAGAAGCTCTCTGTGATCGACTTATCTTCGGGTAATTTTCTTTTTTAATGGGTACGGAGGCTTTTCTCTTCTTTTGTTTAATTGTGGTTTCTTTGATCTTGATTCTTGATTCTTTTATTATTCTTGTTTAGCCCATGGAACATGGGTTTCAGATCGAAAGATTGAACCGCAGGTTCAAGTAGAGTTGAGTGAGGGAGAGACGTTGCGGTTAGGTGCCTCGACTAGGATTTATAGGCTCCATTGGATTCCAATGAGTCGTGCATTTGATGTCGAAAACCCATTGATTTCATCGATTCTTGAAAACCCATTACCCTTTGAATCAAAAGAAGATGAAGATGTTGATGATAACGAAACATTTCAGGTGAGATTTTTGTCCATTCTTCTAATTAAAATGTAGACTTATGGATAGAATCTGTTTGTTGAGATGTTCTTGGTATATTTTACAGAATGAGAATCAAATTCCACTTTTAAGGGAACCGAAAGAGATCCCATCGGCACCTCCCATGCCTGAAAACATGAATGATTCGTTCACCGATAATGATGAAGAAGAGGAACAGGAAACCCTTTTCACAGATCCAATGCTTGAAGAAAAGGAAAATCAAAGCCCATTAAGAAGATTGGATCAGAGGGACATCTTGAGCATCTGGTCTAGACCAATGGAGACTGAATCTGTGAACTCTTCATCGCTCCCTGTCAAGAGGGTTCCGTTGGACAAAGAAAACCAAGAGAACCCACAAGATGGTTTTGCCATAGGTGTACCATCACCATCTGAAAGAGAAAACCAAGACAACACACCAAAAAAATCCAAAAAAAAGTCCGATGCCCCAAGCCTTTGGTCAAGAAGAGGCAAATCGGCTAGTTTGCTTCGGGTTCAAACGGGTCGGAGCAGAGAAAAGAAAATGGAGGTTGGTATTGAAGCCGAAAACCAGAATGAGATCAAAGGTGAAATGGTTTCTAGGATTCTTTTCTGCGGTTCGGATGGAGAAGAAGAAGTTTATACTTTGGATAAGGAGAATTGCACCCCCAAAACTGTGCTTGAACCAAATGAGATCAAAGGTGAAACGGTTTCTAAGATTCTTTTCTGCCGTTTGGAGGGACAAGAAGAAATTTACACTCCAAATAAGGAGAATTGCACCCCTAAAACTGTGCTTGGATCGAAATCAATGAAAAAGGGTAGAGTAGAAGAAATTAAGCCTCCCAATTCGGGATCATTGTATTCAAAGGCTACCGTCAACTCAAGTCCAGATCAGGAAGAAGGAATGGTTATATATTCAGAGAAAGAGAACCTAACACCTATAGTTTTCCAAGATTCAAACTCAAAGAAACCCGCATCTGGAAGAAGTCAATTAAGACTCGAAACAGAGATGATAATGAACAAGAGAAGAGTGGGAAGAGTGCCTTTCCAGACTCTTGTTGCCAACTCTACTGGCAAGAGTAATGGAGATGCTTCAGACCTTAATGCGACTACTACCAAAAGCAGCAATTCTGTCAACTGTAGCCCAACTATTGAGGAGAACAGTGTTCCTTCTTCGGTAAGTCGATTCCGATCATCTTTTTGGGATTTATCATTTAATAAACTATTTTGGGAAGATATCATCATCTTTGCATACTGATCAATTCTCCCCATTCTTTATGGTAGAACCAATCCGTAGACAGAGGGGCTAATGGGGGGAGATGGTGGAATATGGTGGTGGACACAAGTTGTCTACTTAACAAAGAGTCCAGGAAGTCTCTGCAGCTACTTCAAGGCCTCAAGGGGACTCACCTCATTATTCCAAGAATGGGTAATTGGATTGAACAACCCCGCTTCGCTTTTTTCCAAAAGAATTATCATCTTAAACTTGTTCTGGTTGTCCCTTTGTTTTCTTTTTCTTTCTCATATGATTTATTATCTTAAAATCATCCACTTAAACTACTATGAATTCTACTCGTTCTTGTTCTTATAGATATCTTGAATCTAGTTAGTGTTTGATCACTTGGGAGGTACAGAACACTTTACCCAAATTGTGGTCGCAAGGATCTCAAGTCAAAACCTGGGGGCAATTTTGATATTTTTGAGTTTTGGGTTAGATAAATTATAAGTAACTTTAGAGTAGGCTTTCAGGATCCTAGAGGTATAGGGAGAAATCCTGGGCTGTGATTTCTTCTTCACAGTCAGTGAAATGCTCCCATGTCATCCATGAATGTAGACACTGCCAAATCACAAAATCTTGCTAGGTTATGTGTGTGCGCGCGCGCCCGTGTATGTGTTCTCTCTCTCTCTTAATGTTTATGGTTTTTTGAGATTTTATGAGCGCGCGTATATGTGTTCTCTCTCATCTCATCCATGTTTGTAGTCACTGCTGAATCACATAAATCTTGCTAGGTTGTGTGTGTGCATACATGTATGTGTGTGTGTATGTGTGTGTGCGGGTGCGTGTTCGTCTTTTGAGATTTATATGTCTGTTCTCTCTTATGTTTGCTGTCTTTTGGGAATTTTATATGGTGGTTTCACGTTCACATGTCCAATCTTATTTCAGTAATAAGGGAGCTGGACTGTCTCAAAAGGCGTGGTAGTCTGTTTCGAAAGGCGACGGAGATTTCTTCAGTATTGCAATGGATAGAAGAATGCATGGTAAAAACAAAATGGTGGATTCATGTTCAAAGCTCACTTGAAGAGGGAATACTGACTGCCCCAACACCTCCTGCTTCTCCACTCTCACAATTGAGTTCGGTCCCATTTTCTATTTGTGGGAATTTGATGGAGATCGTTTCTCCAACAGCACAAGACCATATCCTCGACTGTGCTCTCCTCTTTAAGAGAATTAAGAACGATGATGGAAAACTCATCCTCCTCACTAACGATGTCTCTCTGAAGATTAAAGCCATGGCAGAAGTAATACTACTATGCTTAAACTCTCTATTTTTTGGTTATTTTCCTGAATTCTTGTAAATATTGTATTTTACTTTTGTTTGTTTCAGGGGTTGTTATGTGAGACTGCAGAAGAGTTCCGTGAGAGTCTTGTGAACCCTTTATCGGAGAGGTTTTTGTGGCGAGAGAGCACTCCAAGAGGATCTACTTGGTCATGTTTGGATGAAGCAGGTTTGAGGGAAAACTATAAACACGTCCCTGTGAAGAAGACAGCGAAGGCAGCTGAAGGTGTGAAGGGATTGAAGCTCATACTGCTCCATAGACAATGTTACCTTAGATCAATGACATCTAAAAATTGAACTTTTTTCTTGTCTAGTTCTTCGGTGACAACTTGTAGTTTGTTTCAATTTCAGTTTTTTCTGTGGCAATCATGTAGTTGCTATTTCTTTTGCTCATATGAACCTTAGAACATTGACATATAAAAAGAGTTTTTTCTTGTCCAGCTGTTCAGTCTCAAGTTACTGTTTGAAGTTCGGTTTGCTTTTTGGCAATAGTGAAGTTGCTATTTCTTTTGCTTATGAACCTGGGAATGAATATGTTTTTTGTTGATAAAATGGTAAGGGTAGATGAATCTGAGATTGGTCCAAAACACTACGAAGATGGCATTTTGTTAATTAGGAGACAAAATTGTTTTTTATTGATAGGAAATGAATGCTACGAAGATGGCATTTTGTTAATTAGGAGACAAAATTGTTTTTTATTGATAGGAAATGAATGCTACGAAGATGGCATTTTGTTAATTAGGAGACAAAAATTGTTTTTTATTGATCGGAAGATATTGGAAATGAACTAATTCTGAGGCTTTTGGTGGTGAAAAAGTATTGCTCCAATTTTGGGTTTATCTGCCAAGGACTAATTTAATGTAGGGCCAAAACCAACAATGATAAAAAGAGGAGGGCTTAAATCTTTCGAACACCAATTTCAGTTGTTTTAAAATAAGTGCTCATGTATAATATTCAGACAGAGACTGATTTGGCACTCTTTACAACCAACCTTTTTTACATTATTTCTCTTTCAAACCATTGCAACCAGAGTTTTTCAGAAGCCATGTGTGGATAATGCATTGGGACAGTAAGTTAACATGCACTTCATTCACACCTCACCATTATCTACACTTAAAATTTTTTGAATCTTGATTCAGAAGACACTATTAGAAAGTTGAGTTTGGTTTTGAAAATCAAATACACTATTAGAACACTCAAAGCAATACCTGTTAGGATTCTATAGAAATGCTATTAGGGATACTCTGATTGCAGGTTTATTGAATTAATAGAAAACATGGCTTTAGACATAAATGAAAACAGGAAGAAAAAAAATACCGAATTTTGCAAGTTTCCATCATCACCATTGCATTCTACTTCTCTTCCATCTGAATATTGTGCTCGCATCAATTTCTCCGTGATGGGTTTTGTGATTAGTACTGAAAACATCCTATTTGAGTTAGTGATCCCTCTCTGGAAACCTTGATTTGGAGGTTTGAAACCCAATCCTATTTAATATTAACCATCTTCAGATTTGGTCTTAGGTGAGTGGTCATACTCAAGCATAGCAAACTTCAAAACACAGCTTTCCACCAGCCTACCTCTCCTTACACTACTCCCTCTTTGAAGTAGAAGCAAAGAAACCAAAACCCAATCATCAAATATTCCCTCTTCTTCCCCCCTCCACAACACTAAGCCTAAAGATTCTCATGGAAACCCAACAACCTCCTCTTCATGAGAAGCCTACAATCCATGAGCACTTCAACGTTGATACTTCTCGGCCCTTTCAATCTGTCAAAGAGGCTGTTGCAGTCTTCGGCGAGCGGTTTCTAGCAACCGAAATCTACTCGCAAAGGCCTTTCACCATTCCCAAACATGAAGCACCACGAAAACCAACATTCTCGCCGTCTTTGTCAAATCCTAAGCAAGATAGTAATGATGAACTTGATGTAACCAATATGTTGAAGAGGCTGGAAGCTGAATTGGAGGAGACGAAACGGGAATTGAATTTACTAAAGGAGAGGGAATCGGACATGGAGATAGCATTGGCTTCGCTAAATGCTGAGCTTCACAAGAACATGTCTAAGATGGCGGAAGCCGAGGCGGCAGCGGCAGCAAAAGCAGTGGCAACAAGTGGTCTAGTTATTGGAGGAAGGCGTCGAGAAGATGGTATTGAAGAAAATTCGATAGTGAGGATGGAGCATTCGTCGTCGTCGTCGTCATCTCTAGCTCAATTGTTGAATATGGTGGGCAAGGAAGGTTACTTCGGTACAAAGAAGCAACAAAAGAAGAAGATGACGATGATGAAAAAGAAACCTGTTATTCCTCTTGTGAGAGATATATTTTCAAGGAAGAAAAACTCCTCTAAAACAATTGAGAATACTCCTTATGCCTCTTCTCATATATGTTTCAGTTAAGGAAGTTGTGTTTGCTGTTCTTCATCTACTTAAAGATCAAGATGAATGGGCATTTGCATTGTGTACCATAGAAAAGCTTGTCACTATAATGTATTGAGTATGGGAGTATCCCATTATCTCATTATCTCATTGTTTCTCCTGTTTTTTCTGCAATTTTTTTTTTTTTTTTTTTTGAGGGGGAGGCATATTTGATGTGCCTCCCTTGATCATAAAAAAATGGATTTGTATCATTGAACCTTAGCTTTGAACCCAGTTATCAGCATCTCTGGGAGTTAGGTAGGTACCTATCTTTTTGCAGATCATGAGCATACTCTAAGGGGCCTACTAAGACATAAATGCTTAGCCAACCCATTGGTGGACTTGTACACAAAAAGGAAAAAAAAATCAGTCTGATTGGCTATTTATAGACAACAGATTTGAGAATTTTGCATCAAGAGCTTTATGAATTCAACTAAATTCAATGACTAATTGAATCCAATGACTAGAAATCACTTTTTAATCATTTTGACTTTTGATCTGTGGGTGTTAAGTAAATGAAATTCAAAATTTTGAAAAAATCAAATTACAATTTTCAGTAAGTATATATATTACCTTGAGACCTGAGAGAGATTAATCAGGCAGGTAAGTGGAGAATGAATTTGTCCAATCGAACCACTAAACATGCAATCAATTTGTACCACTAAACATGCAATCAATTTGTAATATAAAATTGATGTAAAATATCACTTATGCTTAAAACCATGGATTGAGACTCGAGTTTGGTTCATTTGTCCTCACTTTCTCTTTGAGAAGAAGCTGTCGCAAACTAGCGATCACCTCCTAAGATTCAATGATTATCATTTCTGTCAAATAAGAATTATATGAACACCGAGATAGTAATGTATTCTAAATGTAACAGTGACCAGAATAAAAGTAAGAATGAAGCGATCAGACAATTAGATCTTTCAATAAACAATTTACAGTTTTTTCTTTTGTTGAGAAATTACAAAAGTAATGTTGATTTTATTTTATTTATCAAAACAATGGTAACTTTATAAAAATTACCAAAATCAATTTCAAATGTTGGATCGCCCAATGTTTTCTGAAATTACTGGACTTTTCAGCATTTTTGCTTCCCACGCCAATCACTGGACTGTTCAACGATTTCAGAAAAACTCTAAACAGCCAACAATTTATACATGATCACTCTAGGTATGAAAAAGAAGGTGAGATGCTAAAACATTGTCAAGTGATTGATTTCAAAAAAACACTAGACATTTCATCATTTTGAATTGCTTTTATGGAGGGATAGTTTATAATATCTTATTCAAACCATCCCATGAGTTGTTTAGACTTACAATACTATCAAAGTACTTTATTGTAATCAATCATATCACTTATTGCAGGAATCCTTATTTGGATTTCTAATTGAGACTCTTCACGAATTAGGTTTTTTTTTTTTTTTCTTTTTTTGGGGGGATGGTATCTAATCCTTTTTTGGGTCTATAGACGATTGGAATTGTCACCTAATTTTTGGATCTAAGAATCGGTGGACTCGGGATCCCATATAAGAGTAAAGTCTAAATTGAAATATACGACAGAGGAGTCAAGTAATAAGATCATTTTTTTTCTTTTATACTTAATAAGCAAGGGATTAGTGGTTAATGGGGGAGTGGAGATGGGTTTAACGGGATTTGAATCTTAGGTCAGGAGATCAATTCTCATTAAGCCTTACCACTTAGTTAAGTGGCATCTTCTAAGTAATGGATCATGAAGGAGATAGGCACCACTCTCACCGAAAAAGAAAAATTATGGCAACCTGAATTGTCCTCCTACGTGTCACTATCTCATTCGTTCGTTGGATCCTGGGTATCCAACTATATCTCACAATATGATTCACGATTGATGACTTGGACTTGCCTTGTCGTCCGCCGACCTCTGAAAAAATCAGAAACCCAGTTCATAGAAGAAATCTACACTGACCATCCAGTAAACCGAGAAAACGTCCTCCATTTCTCTTCCCACAAACGAGAATCTTTCCTCTCTTCTTCTCAACAAAGCTCGTTTTGTCTTCCTCGAGATCCACAGGGAGAGAGATGGAGATGCAAGCAGTGGTGTTCAACCCTTCATACAGTAGGGCACATCAAACCCTAGAAGCCTCGTGTTCCAGCTCTTTATTAACTTTGTGCCCTTCCTCCTTCAAGGTCTCTCTCAGTGGAATTTTTGATTGATTTTGATCCATTTTTGTTTCAGAAATAATTCAAATCCTTTAATTTCTCTTCTTTGTGCTTTTTTTTTTTCCTAAAATTCCAGGATTCGAGTTACCACCGCAGACGAATTTCACTCAGAGGAAGCATTTTTTTAGGGCAAAGATGTTATTTTTCTTCTGTCCGTCTTCAAAGGGACGCAGAATCGAGAGGGAAAGGTGAGAATCTCTTTGGTTCTTCGTATTGTTCTTTCTGGTTGTCTCGTTTGTGATTGGGTTATTGTTTGTTACTTCGTTTCTTGAAAAAAATTGAACTTGATACAGAGAATTTCGGAACTTTGACCTGATTTAGAACGTTAAGAGATGGGGTATATCTTATCTGGATTCTGGATTGAGCTTTAAATTAGTTTCTTTTATAAATTGGGTAGTTGGTTACTTCGTTTCTTTAAAATTCAAACTTCTATGGATACAAAGAAATTTGGAATATTGACCTCGTACTGATTGTAGAATAGTAGGCCAGGGTATCTCCTTCTAGATTCTAGTTTGGGTTTTTTTAAATTTGTTTCATTTGTGGATGAGGTAGTTGGTCACCTTTTTTCTTCCATAGAAAATTTGAACTTCCATAGGTGCAAAGAAACTTGGATCATCGGTGAGGGTATCTCCTATCTAGATTGGGATTTTAATTTTTTTCATTTGTGAATATGTTTTTTAAATTTGTTTCATGTGTGGATGGGGTAGTTGGTCACTTTTTTTTTTGTTTTCTTTTTCCATAGAAAATTTGAACTTCAATAGATGCAAAAAAATTTGGAACATCGGTGAGGGTATCTCCTATCTAGATTGGGATTTTAATTTTTTTTTCATTTGTGAATGGGTTTTTTTAATTTGTTTCATTTGTGGATGGGATAGTTGGTCACTTCTTTTTTTTTCATAAAAAATTTGAAATTCCATAGGTTGAAAGAAATTTGAAACATCGGTGAGGGTATCTCCTATCTAAATTGGGCTTTTAGTTTGTTCATTGTGATTTGGGTAGTTGGTTGCTTTTGTTTATTCAGAATTTGAACTTCTATAGATTCAAATAATTTCGGAATTACACCTTGATGTAAAAAGGTATGCTACTTGAATACCTTATAAACTTTTAATTATATTTACAAGTCAGGTTTAGAGCTTTAGGTACCTATCGTGATTATGTTCTGTTGCACTTAAAGCTTGCCTCTGTTGATTGTTAGACAGAAATATATTTTATAATTATTAAATGTTGATTCAACATTTGAACTTCCATAGATGCAAAGAAATTTGGAACAGTAAGCAAGTGTATCACCTATTTAGATTGGGTTTTTAATTTGCTTATGATAAATTTCATTCATCAACTATATGTGTAGAGTTTGACCTTTACAACTATACATAGAGAGAGCTTCCTCTAGAAGTTAACTCAAGGTTAAATAAAGAAAATAACAGAGGAATAAAGTTAATTTTAGAACAAAAGAAACGATACAATCAGCTTCATCGGACCACTTTCCCTAGGTCCAGACCATTGTATGGTCTTCAGGAATTGGGTGTTGTCAATCCCAAGTATTGTCAAGCTGATACGAACACTCTTCTTTTTAAAATATCGTTCCCCATGTGCCCTCTTATTCTTTCTCGTTGTTTTGTTTGTTAATTCGTTTCTTGAAAATTTGAACTCTATAGATGCAAAGAAGTTTGGAATATTGACCTGATGTAGAATAGTAGGTGAGGGTATCTCCTATGTAGATTGGACTTTTAATTTGCTCATTTTGAATTAGGTAGTTAGTTATTAACTTTGTTCTTGAAAATTCGAGTTTTTATGGATACAGAGAATTTGGAACATTAACCTGATGTAGAAGATAGTCAAGGGTATCTCCTATCTAGATTGGGTTTTTAATTTATTTCATTTGTGAATGGGTTTTTATTTTTTCTTGAAAATCTGAACTTATGTAGATGCAAAGAAATTCAGAACATCAACCTGATGTAGAATAGTAGGTGAAGGTGTCACCTATCTAGATTGGACTGTTAATTTGTTTCATTTGTGAATTGGGTGGTTGGTTACTTCATTTCTTGTACATTTGAACTAGAGATATAAAGAATTTATGAACAACCACCTGATGTAGAATGGTAGGCGAGGGTATCGCCTGTTCAGATTGGGTTTTTAATTTGTTTCTGAGAAATTCATGTGCATGGTTCACAACCATGCATAGAGGGAGCTTCCTTTAGAAGTTAATTCAAGGTTAAATAAAGAAAATAATAGAGGAAGAAAGCTTATTTTATAGGGAAAACAATACAATCTGCCTCGGTTGACCTGTCCGTAGGTCCAGACCACTCTATGGTCTTTAGAACTCGTGTGTTGTGAATCTCAAGTATGGTCAAGCTGATGGAAACACTCATTTTAAAATATTGTCTCCCATGTGCCCTCTTGTATTGTATACTGGCTTTAGGGCTAGCTCGATTCTTCTGTGTCACGAAGATTGAATTATCGAGAATTATCTCATGAATTTCTATTGTTTTGGAATGGGGACAGTTTTTTCTGGCGTGAAACTACAGATCCTTTTACCGGTGGTGGCACCATCTCGAAGGGTTGCATGGGTTATCACTTTAGTATCTCCCCTATGTGGGGGGAGTTTTAGCCCAATTTCAGTCCACTGCATGGAAAAAGAGTCACTTTGCTTTGTTTTCTTTCCACATCAGTGTTTTTTTAGAAATTCAATTTATAGCTGTTTCCACTAAGTGAAGTGATACTACAGAAATTTCCCATTTTATATTGATTCAGAACTCTCTGATTTCTGGATCATGGCAGTTTAGCTTTACTGATAGAGTGGGGATTTTTATTCTTCTTGTTATTCCATGATTTTGAGTTTCATTTGTTTGATTATTTTTTATTTTTGTAACGGACCAAATTTACTTCTTTCGGATTTCTGAAGCTGTTCTTCAATGAAGTTCAACACTTTCTTCTCTTTTGCAGTTATCAAGGCTGTTGCTACACCAGATTCAGCAGTGGAATTGCCCCTAACTGCAGAAAATGTTGAGACCATATTAGACGAAGTGCGTCCATATCTCATGGCTGATGGGGGTAATGTGTCATTACATGAGATTGATGGCAATGTCGTTCGAGTGAAGCTACAAGGAGCATGTGGGTCCTGCCCAAGTTCTGTAACGACAATGAAGATGGGCATTGAACGTCGTTTAATGGAAATGATTCCAGAAGTAGTTGCGGTTGAAGCAATTGCCGATGGGGAAACAGGTCTTGAGCTTAACGAGGAAAATATAGAAAATGTGAGTAGCAACTGTTCATACATTTAACTGTTATAAACCTTGCTTGATGAACTTAGAAGTACATGACAAATTAGCTGGCTTGGTGGTGTATTGGTGCACATAGGGATGTGTTTTACATTGGAAATCCATTTCCGGTATCTCTATTTTTCTTCTTCGATAAAAATTGATGCCTGATTATTATCCAAGGAAAGGAAAGAAAAAAAAATGAGAGGTAACGAGAAAGGGAAAGGAACTAAAGCCTTAAGTTACCTTGTTTTTTAAATTGGTTATTATCGTGTAGAAAAGGAGTTTTGAGGATCCATGGAGCTTTTGATGGCTTGACTTGGGAACTTTTCTCTATTGTATTTTAGATGAAGTGTTACCTTTGTGGATTCATGTGATCACGAGACTCATTATTTTTTCCTTTATATAGTGATTTGGTCAATGGAAGACATTAAATTGATACACATAGCCATCATAACAAAAGAATCGGGATTCATTATTTTATTTTATTTTTAAATTTACTTTTGAGAGAGGTGGGGTGGGATAGTTGGAGAACTTATGACCTTAATTGATGAAGATATCCAAATTTTCTTGCAATAATTTGAGGATTCATCCCTTTTGTCCTTTCCTTTTTACTATTGTGTAGAATGTTCTTAGGGGTTTGAAAGTAGTGAATTCTAGGTTGAATAATGGAGGGCTTTAGAGCGTTGCTTGCTTCACTTGTCTGTCCCAACTCCCAATGATACTTGAGTTTCATCCCTAGATAATGAAAGAACTTGGTGAGTGGTAACATACTAATCGTGTAAGTAGTCTGCCGAAGGGCTGAGTGATGGGCCATTTATTAGAGGCTTACATGCTTTTTTCTAGAATATTTTGGTACAAGAGTGACTGTTTCTGGACCAGTTTGCTTTGTTAAGGTAGTGTAAATTAGCTACCCAGGAGGTTAAAATATAAGGAACCTTTAAATCTGTGGGATAAATCTCTTCTGGGCACTTGGGCCTTCTCGTTATGCACTTTTCTTAATATACAAAAAGCAAATTTGTTGAGAAATTCAGAATATACAACTGCACAATAGACACCTCTATTGAAAGATAGAAACACTAGAAGAAAAAATAAAGCTACAAACCGATCAAATAGTTCCATTTGAGGACAAACTTATCAAATTGACAGTTTATAAATTCTAGCAAAATCAAAGAACAGAACTAGAACCACCTTATGTTAAATGTTTCAGTAACCTCATTGATAACAAACTGTTCCAACATAGCTTTTCAATTTCAACTGGAACTGTACCGTACTGATTAATTGTATGATTTGGCATTAGTTACTTCCTGTCCTTTCTTTATGTAGTTTTCAGTCTCACTTGTTTTCTTCGATTTCATGGTTGCTATAACCTGTATTTTACTTCCCCATTTCAGGTCCTTGGAGAGATAAGGCCTTACCTTGTCGGAACTGGGGGCGGAGATCTTGAACTTGTTGCAATTGATGAACCAATTGTGAAGATCCGAATTATGGGACCAGCGGCTGGGGTGATGACTGTTCGGGTGGCAGTAACACAGAAGCTGCGAGAGAAGATCCCAGCCATTGCAGCAGTTCAGCTTCTATAATCTTACCACCTTTGAGTTGCTACATTGTTACTATGGTAAACCTTCTAGCCCACCCTGTTATGACTACTTTCGGATTGTTGAACTTTTGTACAGTAAAATTTATTTGGCTGGTTTACAAATTGCAACGCAACGTTGAGGTCGTGGTTTCAAGCCCAATTTACCCATCCAAAAAAATATATAAAATAATCTGAAATAAATAAATTTTGGTTGGCTGCAATTGTTGAGAAATGTTCTCTCTCTATTTTCTGGTAATTCTAGAAGGTACCATACACCAAAAATTTCGATTTGTTGGAATTTGTGATGTTTCTTTTACTTAATATCTGCCCATTGATGATGATGTTCCAGTTGATTGCCCAGTCCTCTTGGATGAACTATAGCTTGAAATTTCTTTATTGATTCCTACTTTCTAATTGCCCTAAAAAACTCTTATATATCCTGCTGATAGCATAATTGATTTCTGGGCCATGGGTTGTTACTTGTTTGGAGTTGATCTTCACAAAACTGCTCCCTCTTGCTTATGGTGTACTTGAGAACAATATTTTAAAGAACCTAACACGTACTTGAGGTGTTTTGGGTTCTTGGGGTGAGGTGTAAGTCTTAATTAATTTTAAAAAAACAAAAAAAATCCTAAAAAATATATATAAATTATAATAAATTCAGAAAAAAAAAACATTAAAACAAGTAAACAACCTTCAATCCCCAAATAAAAATTAAACGTTAAAATATAGGGAAGTAACATTGTAATATAATAGCACAGTATTATCACTCATCAAATAAACAATTACTCTAAGTCTAGGAATGAAGTTTTAGATCCTATCATAAACTAAAAAAGAATTAAAACGATTAAAAATCATCTTCACTTGTAGGGTCTTCCAAAGAATTATCATGATATCAGATTCCTCTATCATCTTCTGGATCTGTCTCTATATCTTCATAATCCTTTTCATCTATCAAATGTAATAGATAAAAAGTTCAAGAATGTACATAGAAAAATCGCATGCCTCAAAACCTTAGAAAATCATTGATTTCTTAGATCTATTTGATCACAATCTTCGTAAGAAAGTTGTAGGAATCAACGGATTCGAATTCGGATGTGTATTGGAACCTCCTTGAAGAAATCTTGATGTAGGGAGATTTTAGGCTTTCAAAGAGAGATTTTGAGAGATCTCTTGATAATCTAAGTTTTAAAAGACAAACCTATTGAGGGCCCAACTCTTACTAATGTTTGACGAGGCTTAAGCCTCAGGCGTGAAGCCCACACCTCACCTTGAGATGTATGCTTCATGCCTCGGGGCGTAGGTTTTTTAAAACATTGCTTGGGAAAACTGATAGGACATTTTTATCTAAATTTTGATAAAGATTTTCTGAAAAGTCATGTGATGGCCCAACTCTTTGTGGACCTTCTCACAAATAATCATCATCATTGACTACTATTGATAATTTAAGCATTTGGACAGATGATTACTAGCTAAGGTTTGAATGTTTTGAGGTACCCAAGGTCTAGCAATCACCATTCAATCTGATTTTTAGTTTGCTAGTCCATCATAGAGTGGACCAAACATCCATACGTTCAGTTGGTCTGTAGGGCTCGTTTGGAATAGCTCTGCTTGCTATTGGAGTGTTTATATGGGAATTACTTTTGTAAGAATTGTGAATTTGTGATTGCGACATCGATTGCTCATTTACAATTTTCATGAAGTGCTTTCTGGGGTCCCAAAGGGCTTCTACAAGTTATGTGGCGTTTGATAATAATAAATAATAAAAAGGCAGTTTTAGGTACTTAGATTGTGTTTTTTCCACGAATTTTCTGTAAAGCTGGGAAGTTTAGCTTTTAGACCATTTTTGGTTTGAAGCTGATTATAGGCCAAACACGATTTATTTTTTCGAAAGCACTTTTGATGGATAGGAATGTATTAGAGCAACTTGGTTCAGGTTGGTTTGGTTTAAAGCAAAATCAGAATCAAACTGACCAAGGTCGGTTCCATTATATAGGAATTATAACTGAACCAACCCAAACCGACCTTAATTCGGTTGGTTCGGTTCCATGGGTTGCCAAAAAAACGTCATTAATTAATTAAGGAAAAAAATAATTTTTTCTTAATGCATTGTACAAACAATCTCTTCTCGAGTCAAGATCATTCTCTGTGTCATTGAGCGAAGAGCTTTTGCTTCAGATTCTGCTTCTTAGAGTTGTTCTACAGCTGCTGCAACATCTTTTGCACTATGATTCAAGCAAGAAAAATGAAACAATTAAACTACACTAGAAATAGTAACATTTTCTTAAGTTTTAGCAACGTATAATTGTATAAGAAACAAAAATAAGGAACCAAAATGCCTATCTATTTGCACATTTAACCTTAATTTCTGATTGAAGAGCAGAAATTTCCTCATCTCTTCCATCGGAGTTTGTTTTGCAGTTTTAAAGAGAGAGAGAGGGATGACCCATCGGCCATTGGAGTTGAGAGGCAACCTGTAGTCTCATCTCAGTCTTGCAAATTGCAAGAGACGAGAAGAGAGAGAGAGAGACCCGCCAACTGCTGAAGTTGAGAAACAACTAGCAGGTTGTAGCCACACCTCAGCTGTAAGAAACAAGAGGGAGTAGAGGAGGGAAAATTGCAAGAGACATCTTAGGGTTTTGAAAAAAATTTACATTTTATTTTAAAATAACATCTTAGTTCATTTACAAAGCCTAAATCGAAAATCAAATTGAATCCATCGGTTCATCATTTTTTTAACCCGAAACCCAATCATTACTTAGTTTAAACTGAACCAACTCAATCCAAAATTCACGATTTGGTTCGATATTGGTTTGAACCAAATTAAGTTGCACCCCTAATAAAGGCAAGAACTTTTGATAAGATCAAGATGGAACCCAATAGAAAAAACCAGGGACTGGTTTGGAAGCCTTAGCATACTTCGGTAAAGGGCAAGAATTTTTATCAAAATATTCAAAAATAAATAAATAAATACATTGTATATTCATTATTTGATTCATCCAATGCCCCCTCCCCCCCATCTAGTGCCCAACTCACCACTTTCTATTTATTGTGTAGCTCACCACTTCTTTTTTAAATGTCGAACTCAACACCGGTAAAACCTGCTTGTTTTTATTTTTTGAGTTTTTTCGACTAAAATATACGAAAAGATCAATTAAAAACTTGACATAACGACTTGTCTAGATTATTTCAAATCAAAAGAATCATCCTTGATTGATATTCATCAAAAACAAAAAAATAAAAAATAAAAAAAATTGAAGAAAAAATCCTAATTTTTTTATATACGTCTTCAAAATGCTTGAAAAAAATCCTAGAAATTAACTTCTTCTTCCTTCTCAAATCCTTTATGTCGGAATGGAATCTCTAAAATCTAATTGGAATGTCAAAAATCCAATTTATTTTAGATGAAATTGGTGAGTTCCAATGATTGGAGCACATTCAGCATTTAATCGTGAGAAATATGTGGAGTGAGGTTCGTGGACTGATTATAAACATAAAAAGTTTTACCAAATGGACCGTTAAGAGATGCCCTAAAACTCATAGATTAATTAGAAAGAAATCCCTTTGCTAGGTCCTTTTAAGTAATTTTTTCTTAAAAAGTACTTTGAAGTAGGTATCTTGTTTTCAAAAGGTTTGCTAGAACCCTCCCTTTTTAATTGACACATGGACCCTCAACAGTTTGAGAATATTTAATGTAATAAGTGTTCAAACGCCCTAAAGAGAGCCAAACATCATGTCAAACATTTTTCAAAATAGTGGTTAGAAACTTTAAAATGGGATAATTTTTTGTGAGGATGATCTCTACAGTGAAAAGATCATCCTTGCTAAAAATCAGCTTATTCCGAAACTTCTAAGGTTAGTTTACAAGTTGAAGTATTTTGGACGGTTCAATTTTTGTAAACCACTTTTGATGGGGTTAGAAGTTTCGAAATGAGCTGATTTTTAGTGAGGATGATCTCCTCATCATAGAGATTATCCTCACAAAAATTTAATACATTCCGAAACTTTTAACCCGTACATTGAAAATATGTTTGGCTCAACGCCACCCATATTTTATATAGCACTCATGTTTTTAAATCAGTGACATGTCCCTAGACTTCAATTTCTCTCATCAACTAAATAAAAATGATTTAGAAATCTTTGATTTTTATTTTTCTCAAAAATCATTCATTTATGTAACCTCTTATATGTGATGATGTTGATATTTGGGATAACTCAAGTGAGTCAACTCGGCATTTGTAAGGGACGAAATAAAATATTAAGTTTTAAAAAGAATGAGATAGAGACATGATTTTATAAAGTGTCCATGACTAAGATGACTCACTTTAAGTCATAATTCGTGAACATGCAAGATTTATCATATGAATCGTCTTTCACATTGACTTGTGCAAGATACGATATGATTTTTTCAATACTTTCAAAATATTGAGCAATTGAATAAGACTCATCCGAATCAATAAGATTTTGGATAAAAATAAATATTTTTTAATAGTTTAAATATTTATTTTTTAAATAAAAATATCATCTTACGACTAGCATCTTCAGGTAAAAAAAAATATGTTGTCAAGTTGAAAACAATGGGATACCTCAAAATATTCATCAAACCGTGGAGGGGTATGACTTTTATCTATTTCATTGTCCAACTCTTAAGAACAACATAGGATTTTTTGAGAAGTAGAAGATTAGAAGTATTAATTGATAGTTGAACATCCGAATGTAAATTTAAATTTGCATTCGGAAAATCGGATATTTCGGATTCTAATAATTTTTAATATTTGAATAATTTTCAGATATAGATTCATATATTAATACATTCATTATCATAATATTCGATTCAAAATATTATATAAATATAATAAATTTATTGTATATAACTAAAGATAGACTTTTCCTCGTATAATGTTTAAAAACTAACCAGCCTCCACCTTTTAGAGATCTAGGGTATGAATCCTAAACCTTGACATTGTTCAACTTTTGGCGACTGTACTAACATTGTAGGTAAATCTTCGGCCACTCTCATCTTCAAGCTCGAGCTAAAAAATCCTTGGTTTAAATCCATCTTCTACAAACTCTTTAACCTCTTGGATCAACTTCTCTATTGATGTCTTGGAGGTTATCCCAGGCAACCCCTCCTACACACTCACACCCAAACAATATCCCTTATCTTCAATGTTTAGCTAAATAACCCTTATTTTTCTACTCAAAAGCCATCATATTCAAACTCTCTTAACTTCTATGAGAAATTTATTTGAACCTACTCAACCTTATCTTCAATCCATCATTTTCAACCTAATCCTTTGTTAAAAAAAAAAAAAAAACACTAGTTTTTCTTTACAAAATTTCACCATTTTCTACATCTTCTAAAATTCTATCCTACCTTGAGGCTTGAAGTATGGATATGATATTAAGGATGAAGATCTTGATTTTGAAGATGGACAAGAAGGAAAATTACTTAAAGGACCCTCGTGGAAGGTTTCTTTCTAAAAAGTCACTAAGTTTTGCGTGTTAGCTTGATAGGGCATTTAGTAAATTTTTTATTTCTTAATGGTCAATCATACTGTTGAGTTCATAATTTTATTATCGAACTTAATGCTTTTTATTTATTATTGAGTTCACATTTTTTACTATTGAACTCATATCACTATTTATTGTTGAGTTCACCACTTTTTATTTATTGTCAAACTCGGCGTTTTTTTAATTATTGTTGAGTTTAGTGTTTTTTTTTTTTTATAAATAAAAAGTGGTGACTCAACACTGGTAAAATTCACCTATTTTCAATTTTCGAATTTTTTCGACTAAAATACATGGAAAGATTGGCTAAAAACTTGAGATAACAACTTATTTAAATGATTTCAACCTAAAAAAACCATTATTAATTAATTTTCATCCAAAAAATAAGAAAAAAGTGAAAAAATCCTAGTTTTTTACATATATCTTTTAAATATTTGAAAAAATCATTAAAAACGACATCTTCTTATTTCTTAAATCCTTTTTGATAGAATAAAGTCTTTGAAACTCGATTGAGATGTCAAAAATCCATTTTTTGGATGAAAATGATGAGTTCGAATCGTGAGAAATGTCGAAGATGAGGTCCAAGGGCCATTTAGAAAGAAAAAATTTGCTAAGACGGTGTTTGTTTGTGCTATTTTTCAGTGCTTGTTGCTAGGAAAAAAAAAATTCAACACTTTTTGTCAAATTAGCATGTTTGTTTACTTTATATTTTCAATGCTTATAGTTGAAAATAAGTGAAAAAAAGTTAACATTATTTTAATGCTTAATTTTTGCACTGAAGCGGTAAGCACTTTATTTTTTTAGGCACGAACAAGTATGTCCTTCAATTTTTTCAACAAGGACAAGTATGCTTTTATACTTAAAAGAATATTACTTCTTATATCCCATATATAAGTATATAAGCACCCCAAAAATTAATAAACCCATACCATGGGCGAATTGTTTTGTCTTATATGGGTTAAAAGTTTTGGAATGAGTTGATTTTTGGTGAGGATGATCTTTACAATAAGGAGATCATCCTAACAAAAAATCAGCTCATCCCAAAACTTCTAACCCCATCAAAACAAGTTTAAGAAATGTAAATCGTCCATTTTGTTTGGAAACTAGTTTTGACCTGGTTAGAAGTTTCAGAATGGACTGATTTTTAGTGAAGATGATCTCTAGACCATATAGATCATGCTCACAAAAAATTGGCTCAACCCAAAAACTTTAACCTATATAAGACAAAAACAATTGGCTATGGTGTGGGTTGCCCTTGTTATTTCGTGGGGTGCTTTTATAATTACACATCCTTCATTTCCATCGAAAATTATTCATCCCAAATTAAGTTCTTTCAATGTTGATTTTAAATTTTGGTGACTTGTATGACATTATTGTTTTAATTTAAAATTTGTGGATTTTTAGAAATAAAAATTATTATTTATAAATTAAAAGTTTGAGTATTACTTATTATTTAAAAATGAATTGTATTTTAATTTTATAATAAATAATATAATTTATTTTGTTTGATAAGAAATATGCATTTGAAACATGAAACAATGTATAATATGATTGTAAGGATAAAAAAGATAATTTATTAGTTTCAGCAATGTGTAATAAACATGATTCTGCATCTAAACAAATAACTTTTTCAGTACTTAATGTTATTCAACACTTATTTATTTTCAATTTAGCAAACATCACCCAAATGTCCTACTAAGCAACTGTTGAAAACTTAGGAGCTATTTAGAAAGAAGTCTCTTAGCGAGAGTCCTTTAAGTAATTTTTCTAAAAAAAAAATCAAATAGTAGAAGATGATTGAAATATATATGACTTTTAACTAGGGTGTTGAGGAAGTAGGTATTCAAGTTATTTTTATTTGCCTATCACATAAGCCTTCGTTCAAGGGGTATGCCATCATTCCAAATTCCAAATATTGTTTAGTTGAATCGGATATTTGTTAAATTAATTAGATTCGAATTCAAGGATTGATTCATCTACAGAATTTTGGATATTTTTATATTTGGTACAAATAATTTCAGTTGACAAACCTGCAGAAGATAATGGAATTTTGGAAGGAAATTAGGGCCATCTATAGCTTGTTTTTCCAATAGCACCCTATAGCATTTTATCCATGATCAAAATAGTGTCGTAAACAAAAGAGAAAAATACATACACACACCTCAGCCGCCTAAGATTCATGGTCTAAATCATATTTATATTTAAAGGCAAAACAAATGATTTTTTCTTACTTGATCAAAGACTTTAAAAATGGACAACCATTGAACTCTCAAAATTTGACGAAGTGTGTTTATTGTCTTGACCATTGGCGCTTTCTCTATTGCAGAAAACACTATAAGACCAAAAAAATAAAATAAACTTATAAGATCTGCTAGTGAAAAATGAAAGGTTTTTGGTTATAGAAAGTATAAGATCTGCTAATGAAAAATGAAGGGGTTTTGGCTATATGTTGAAATTCTTAGTAGTCTATGAGAGAATACCGAGGTCAAAGTAATCACGTCATCAGTTTGAAAACATAGGTGATTAAAATCACCCTAAATCAGTGACTGATACCAAAATGTCAAGACCTTTGGCTTTGAGCTTTGCATTCTTGCTTTTCCTTGGTCAAGGGATGAGTACGTGAATAAAATAAAAATAAAAGTGTTATTTCTAAAAATGAAATATATGCAACTCAAAGCCAAAAGGCCAAAAGTGAGGGAAAAATTTGTGAAGACCATCCTCTCTCCTTGAAAAGATTTTTATTGTCATCCTCTGATTTTTGTATTTGAGATATTTTAAAAGCCCAAAACCCATAAAACTCACAAAACCCACAAAACCCAAAACCCTACTCTATCCCTCTCTGAAGCCCCCACCGCCATCTATCCATCTCTCTGTCTTACAAACAATCACTCACTCACACTCACAGCCTCAATTCTCAACCCAATCGACTTACTGCGAAAGGGAAGAGAGGCTACAGACGAGTCGAAGCTTTCATCTCTGATTCTTCTTCCCCTTTTGGGTTTTTCAATTTTCATTTCTAGGTTCAGTTGTTGTTGTTGATGATGATGTGTTGAGACTAAGGTGTGAACCAACGAACGAAACGGTCCCCAATCGATATCAGATGTCGTTACTTACCTCTACTGCAATCTTCGTATCTTCTTGAACCAGGTGTTCATTTTATTCTCTTTTTTAATCCCTCTCTATCTGTATCTGTATATCTCTATCTCTATCTATCAATCTATCTCCTTGTACTTGTGTGACCCAATTATTTAAATAAAGAAGCAAAACCCATTGTTTTCTTAGTGGTGTTTTTTCACTAGTTGTAGTTGTAGTTTCAGACATAGTTAGTTCAGAGTTCAGTAGATGGTGTTGTTGGAGATTTCTAGTGGCAATGGGATGCTTTGATATATTATATAAATTATGAGCAAAAAACCCTTGTTTTTCTTACTGTTTTTTCTAGTGGTTGTGGGTTGCTCATCTTCTGATTTGTGTTTTTTATCTGTGTTTGGTGTGGTCAATTACATTACTGTAAGCAAAACCCATTGTTCCCTTAGTGATCTATATTTTTTTAAAATTATTTTGAGTTACTTTCATGGATTCCGAATAGTTAATTTTGAGCAGTGGGTTGTTCTTGTTTGGGTTTTTAATTTGACCAATTATATAAACTCAAGCAAAACTCACTGTTTTCTTACTTAACTCCTCCCACCCCTCACACACAACAACAATAAAGAAAAAATCGTTTTCTTAGTATTTGTTTATTTAATTGAGTTACTTTCATGGTTTTGGAATATTTAATTATGATATTCATTGTTCTTGTTGGGGACTCCTAGTGGCGGTGGGTTGTGTTTTTTATGTGTGACCAATTATATATACAAGTAGAACTCATTGTTTTCTTTGTGGTGGTTTAATGAGATAGGTTAGAGTGACTAACTAAGATTCAAATCTTACTAACAGTCCAAGACAACAGCCCTCTAGAATTTATGGACTACACCAAATTAAAAATAAAAAAAATAAAAATAAAAATCATAAAAATCATTGTTTTTGGCTTGATCAAAGACTTTGAAAATGGACAGCCACCAAACTCTCAAAGTTTAAATTAAAATTTAATGGTGAAAAATTATCTTTTCTAATTTTATTTTTCAAAGTTCTTAAAATATTGTGATCTACATCCCTATGGCATCCTATCATGCTTTTCGGATGCCACATGGAGATGCGGTCATGTAACTTTTGTTGTTCTCGTTTTTATTAATTAACTTTTTTATTATTATTTTTTATTGCATTAATTGAGTTACTTCCATTGTTTCTGAATGGTTAGTTCTGTTTTCACTTGTTGTTATTTGGGATTTCCTGTGGCAGTGGGTTGCTTCTTCTTGTTTGGGTTTTTATGGGAAATGATGAAGAGGAGCTTCCTACTACTAAGCATGACTATGGAACAAAGAGGAAGACCACTCTCCAACTTGAAGCCCTTGAAAATTTCTATTCAGGTTTCATCAAGATTGATTCAATTCAATTTAGCTCAAAACACTTTCAATTATTTTCATGGATGGCTATTTTAACACTTTCTATCAAATGCAGAGGTTAACTATCCCTCACAAAAGGCGATGGAGGATTATGCTTCCGTTCTCAAGTTGACATATAAACAGGTCCGTGGATGGTTTGTTGAAAGGAGGAGGAAAGAGAAAAGGGAGAGGGGTGTGTCGCCATCATCTAATAATAAGAAACTTATGAATGGTTATGGTAGACTCACATCAAGAAGTAACAAGATATTTAAGCAAGATACTTCGAGGAGTCGGAATGTGAATAAAACCCAATTATCTTCAAAATGCAATAGATTGCAAAAGCTTCTAGGCTCTAGTCACCATGTTGGTAATGAAGATCGAAGGGCTTCAGCAGGTCGAAACAAGAATAGTAAGCAAAAGAGAAAAATTGCTTGTCTTCAAGATTTGTTGCCTCCAGAATACATTTTGAAGAAGATATTCCGAAAAGATGGTCCTCCTCTGGGTGTAGAGTTTGATCCTCTTCCTCCAGGAGCATTTTGCTATTCTACAGGTATTCTTGTTCCTTTGCTGTCCCCCCACCCCCCACCATTTTTTTATTTTAAGAAAAGGGAAAGAATAATGTTTAGTGGATGTTTTTTTTTTCTTTTATGTATTTCACTCAGTAATAGGTTGAGTACGTTGGATTATGCTGGTTATTCAGACATTGCACTATGGCCATGTTTTGTTTACGTTACAATATCACGAATGATTAGCAGTGATTAATTTGAACTTCTGTTGGTAATCCAATCATGGTTCACAGTTTTGATTTGTTTCAGTTAAAGGGAACAAAGCATTTAATGTTTTGGAATGTTTTGACCAAGACCGTAGGTTTTTCTTCTAATCAAAATATTATCTCGAGATGACTTTAAACCTTGATCTCAACATGAACATCAATTTTGTTAAGTTGTTAGGCAAGGTACTCGAAGGGGAATTTCAAATTTGGGAACATATGAGCTTCTATTCTCTTTACCCAATAAGTCTACTTTCTCAGTGCCATTACGGTGTGCGTGCCTATGTCAGAACAATTAAATCTTCTGCAACATCCTTAACATTGCAGTTCTTCAAGTCCCCATCCAACTATGAAAGAAGGCCAAGAGTTGATATAGACAAATTGTTGTTGATCATGATTAGATCCTGAAAGAACTTACAGAAACTCTTTAATTACTTAATAGTGAAGAACTTAATTGCATTATAATTTTCACAACCTATTGACCTTGAATACCTTTAGCTTCTATCATTTTTCATTCCTAAATACCCCAATTGGAGTGGACTTACTTGGAAGGATCCCTTTTCTTAGCCCTTCTCACACGTTGGAAATTGGTGCGTCTTGTACCATGATAATCCTTCAGGTATCCATTTGATGATCTTGAAACTCATCAGTATAATTAGCCACACATAACATAGAGCACATCACCTTGCAAATTGCATGAAGCTATATTAGATCAGTACATATCTTGTACATTGCTCAATTCTCTAAGCTGAATGTCATGTATTATTCGTGGTTAATCCCTCTTTTCTGCATTTATGTGGTCACTAAGAGATCCTAAAGGCTTCTTACAATTTGATCTCTTATGTGCATTGAGTAATGTGTTTGAGTAGAAGCTTTTTTTCCCCCCTAAATTGATTTAGTCATTTAAACTCTTTTTTTTTTTTTTTTTTTTTCATTTTATAATTTTGACTTTTTCTTTTGATGTGTCTGATGTGATATAGATCCAAAAAATGGTTGCCCCCCCACTTCTGTCGTCAACCAAAGAGCACCCAAAAGGAGAAAGGTAGTGAAAATAGAATTTCTACGGTTCAACAAGTATGGTATCTCTTTTAAAGGAATTAGTTTGGCATTTGGTGTCGATCATAGTACATTTCCCTGATCGTATTGATACTCTGAATGAGGCAATTACATTTCTAGTATTTACTCAACCTGGATCTTGTATTGATGCTTATTGAATGAAATAATGCATAAACCACCTCACTTCAAGATATTAGTTTTGCAAGATGATCTACTTTGTTCATACTAACTGGAACACTAAGTTTTCAATGTTGGAAGATGCTCCATGAATTTAATTTGTAAAGAACCCATAAGATTCTTGTTGCCAAGGGCATCAGAACTATGGAACAACATAAATGTAGTCATATTTTGAAGAAGAAAAATACATGTGTAATACTCGATGAACTACCGTAGTTTATTTGATTATAAACTACTTATTGAAGAATGATTTTCATTTCTTCATTTCTTGTTCTATGTATGCTCCTCTCCGACATGAGTATTATGTGTAGTAAAATCTTGTATTACTAATTAGAAGAGAAGGAAGAAAAAGAGGAAGAGTTCATGAGGATCCTGACCGTGTCTGCAGATTCTAATCCTTTATTTGCTTCAATGGTCTTGTAAAGCAACTTACGGTTTTTAAGGAGAAGCCCTTTGCTTCTAACGGCTTGTGCCTTATTCTAGCCCTTCATGTTAAATTTTTTTTTCTCCTTTAGTTACATTGGTTGTTACATGCAAATTGTTGTTTTTTTTTTTCCCAGAGGGATTATAACTTAGAAAGTTGTGAAGTATGAACTATTAATGTTATACTATGTAATTGATTTTTATGAGTTTGCAATTTGGGTATTAAATTTTATGACGCGAAATGGAATTTTCATAATTTTTCTTCATTTTTTGATATATTTTCCTTATTTTATCTGTTATTTATATTTAATTATTTAAGATGCATGGTTGTAAGGCTTATGCCTCAATGCTTTGGCTAGTGGAACACCCCACCTCACACCTTAGCCTTTAAAAACAATGATTTGCTTTGGTTCAAAGACGAATTTGTAACAATTTTCATGGGATTTTGTGCTCATATTCTAGACATAGTTGAGAGATGAAGAAAGGTTCAATGATCAATTAGATTCAATGCAGGAGGAGAGTTATGGATGGTCATTCATGCAGAAAGGTTCTATGATTAAATCTATTTATAGGTTCAATTCTGCTGGAGATTCATGGATGGTCATTCTTCATCCTCGAAAGTTTCTTTTTCTTAACTTTCCCGATTTTGCATGGTAGGCATGCAAAACTAGGTGATGGCATCACCACTTGTGCAGTTCATCTTGAATTCCACATGTAAGGGGTTACTAGTGTTTGAGATTTGACTGGCATGATTTGGAGAAAAGTTCTTAAGTACATGTAGAAGATGGGGTAGAAGAGGAAATGCAATAAAGTTGGGAGGGTATTCTTGGAAAAAAGGAAAACAGAGAAGGAGGAAAGTTGAAAGGTGTCCTCGAGTTTTGTGGCAAGATTAAATCCCAACCCCTTACTTGGGGGGGGGGGGGAATAAAGAGGAGGGGAGACAACCTTTTATATAGATACCATTACTTAACAAATATTTCTGACACGTTTATTCCACTAACTTCTTTTTGAGCCTTTATTGTCAAACATGGTTTTCTGTGCTAGGATGTGATACTGTTGCTACAGATGGGTCATTATAAAGCATTTATGCTGGTTGATTGTTTTTACTGATATTATCAGATAACATTTCTTAGTGGCAAAAATGTAGTATATTCTTCTTATATGCTGTTCTGTAACTGTTCAAGTTGATGATATTGTCAACTGCAAAGATAGACAGTGGTAGTCGTAGAATTTTTTTGTGTTCGTCACTCTGACTGGTTTGATTTTTATCTTAAATCAATAAAAGTAAAGGTTGTTGATGTAATATAAGGTGTACTCTTTTTTAATATTTCCCATGCTATGTATTTAGTAGTCCCATTTTTTTTTTCTACCTAATAATACAATGCATCTTTATTACTAAAAAAATGTTCATCTATAGGTCTCGAAGTTGCCTATCTCAGACTCACAAGCTTGTACGAAGAAGAGTGGTCCGGTGATGAAGCATGGTGTTGGGAAAGGTCTAATGACAGTTTGGCATGCAACAAATCCCAATGCTAGAGGCTTTCCTACGGGTATTAGTTCTGCATTTTCGAAACCCCAAAAACCATTACGTCAGGAAACACAAAGATCATGCCATCAAAGACTTGCTGCGGTAAATATTTAACTTGAATCACTTATCTCTATGAATTTTTTTTTTTTGCGAAGTTATGTTAATGCTCTGTAAATATTCGAGTGAATATATGGCTTATTTAGTTACCAAATTGATGTTCCATGAATTTTCTTATGATGACACATTATTATACTATTTTTTGCAGAAACAGAGACTAGGGAATAAATTACAGGACAGGAAGAAGCGTGCCACTAAAAAGACAAAGGTAAGCATAGCACAATTATTGCCTTCTATGGTTCAAGCAGGGTTAAGTGTGTGGGCATTTTTAACTTTAAGACTTTGACTGTAATATTTAGGTGGGAAGTAACAAGGATGAAAATCCTAAAAAGGCACACCAAGTGGAATGCAAACTTGCACTCGAAGGACAGACATCTCAAGAATACTCAAATGCATTAGCTACATTGGTGGATGATGAAGACTTGGAGCTAAGAGAATTACAAGCAGGACCAAATACATTGACGTGCTCTGCTCATCTGGCTTCAAATGGAATGCATGGTTGTTCACTTTGCCAAGGTTTGGTTTTGATCCCTTGTTTCTTGAAATATTCGGACACATTTCTGTGCCTTAAATGGTAACAACTGTGCTATACATACTATTTCTGTTTCTCTTGTATTTTCTTTTTTGACGATTTTTTGTTGGTCTCCAGATTTGCTGGCTAGGTTTCCTCCACATTCTGTGAAGATGAAGCAACCCTTACGAATGCAACCTTGGGGTTCTTCACCAGAGCTTGTCAAGAAACTGTTCAAGGTGTGTAGAGCAAAACCAAAAATAATTCTCACGGTGTCAAATTATTTTATGCTTCTGTTTGTGATATATGCAAGATGAAGACATGCTTCTTGTAACTTGGTGAAATCTGTTCTGAAAGTTTTCACAGTTTCGAATGATTCTGTTTTTTTTTTTTTTTTTTTTTCTTTTGTACATGCGATATATGCAAGATGATGACATACTCCTTATTTCTCTTGTTTTAACTTGGCATAGTCTGTTGCATATGACACCGAAAAGGTTTCTCATGTTCCAATTTACACCTTTTGTTTAATTAGCATTTATTTTCACTTATATGATAGAGAATAGTAAGTAAATAGTTTATTTGTTCAGTGATATTGTATTGTGTTTTGTTCCTATCATCTTTAAGCAGTCTTTCATTACATGCTTCAGTAGTTAGTGTTCATATTGTATTGTGGCTTTTCGAATTCTCTTTATGGGCGGTGGCAGAATATCTGTCTCTGTTGCTACCTAACGATGATACTTGGCTTCTAACTTTTTAAGGCTATTCATTGCCTTCATAGAAGAAATAATCAGAAGTTGACTAGATGTAAATTGCATCAAATTGTGGTAACGAAGGGAGCAAAGTGACATTTGTTTAGTCATTTGTGCCTATTGCATGAGATGCTTGTCTTGAGACCTACTAGTTTGTTGTCCTGCCTTGTATGGAGCGCATGTTCATAGATATTTGTATTAGATGATATGCTGACATTTATCTAATCAACAAAATGTTATTGAGGTCTTAAAGGCAAGTTCTCCGCTGAACTCATAAGGCATGATAAAACCAATGTTCATTGTTGGGTGTGTGTTTTGTCCATGATTACATTCCTTAGCCAAATTCGTCAAGTCCTCGACATATTGATCATGTACATTCATTGGGAACTTGAAATGCCCACTTCGAGTTGATAGTGGAGAAGATTTAGAGGGATTTCTCATTGAGCAGGATGTGAGAAGTTAACACTTTGTAAATTGGAAAGGGAAATGTATTTGTAACCGTTGGAAGTGGTGGTTTAGATGGTTGAAGCCTAATATAAAGAAGAAAGGTTTGCTGGAAAATGGATTTGGTATTTCTATAAGGAGAATGACGTGATGTGGTGCATGAGGAGTTTACACAAATTTAGTGTTTGAATCTGTTAACCATCTATCCCAAAAAGTCTATCTGTTAGGAAGGGGGAACATAATAAATATTATATGGTCACGGATTAGACAGGGGTAAGATAATACGTGACACCCAGCAGCAGATGAATCCTGTACTCAACACTTCCCCCCTCCCCCCTATACGGACCTCCTGCTCTGAAACCATGTTAACCAATCATCTATCTGAAAAGGTCGACCTGCTAGGAAGGGTGCACACAAGGAATAAGAGGGTCACAGGCTAAATAGAGATAGGATAATATGTAACACCCAGGGGGAGGCGAATCTCACACACATCACTCCCTACCCATAGGGTGGAAAGAATTGAAATGTGGCCCATACAGAACTCCTGCTCTGATACCATGTTGACGGACCATTTGTCCCAAAATGTTGACATGTTAGGAAGGGGGCGTATGAATATAAAAGGGTCACGTACTAACGATGGGTGTGATCATAAGTACACCTGGGAGTAGGTGAGTCATGCACCCAACAAAATATTGGATATGATAGTTGAAGCTGGCCTCATCTTATGTTGTCGGAGTTAGGAAAGGAATCATTGACAATTTCGAAGATTCTAAATGCATAAGATACAGTAAGGAAATGGATAAAAGTAGATTCGAAGGAAATGGTGAGGCATCAAAAACCTTTGATCTTTGTCCATTTTTTTAGGCTAGTCATTATTATTTTAACTGTGTGATTTATGCCCTCATAGTTGTGGAGTTCAGAGTTGTTATGAATTGAGGCTCAGTTCAGTCGCACTCTTATACCAGTCGTTGGAAGAGAGTATCCAAACGTTATGTAATAATATCAAGATTAACATCGGGCAACCACAAATAATTATGACGATCGTGGTTCAGAATTTTGTGCCATTTTATAATGATTCGGTGGACCATTCTGGTTTCGTCTGAAATCAAAACGAAACATTGATTCTAAAACATAGTATGTTTTGAAAATGTTTGGGAATGTCTTGTAATGTTTCGGTTGAGACCGTTTCGGTTTTTCTTGTCCAAAATGTTGCCTTGAAATGAGATTTTAAACCTTGACGACAATAAAGGGGAGAGGAAAACAAACAAAACAGTAGAACAAAACCTAAGTGTTTCACTGCTAAGGCTAGTCCATAGACATTGACAATCGAGAACTTTCAGTATGTGATTTGACGGAAGTCCAAATCCCTCTCAACTCACAGCTCTACAATTGGAGGTTTCTCCAAGTCTTGAAGATAACCTCCCAAATAGCATGCATTACCCATGCTGGATCCAACTCTGGATTACTTTGGGATACCACGTCAGTACGTGAAGTCTTTCCAAACCCCTATAGGAGGCTTGAAGACAACTTGGATGCCTTTAATGCTTATGAGATACATCCATTGTGCTATGTTATTCATGGTCAATGCATCCTTCCGGGCTGATCATCGTCATAAACAATTGACTTCTACAAACTTGACTGTTGGAACTCTACTTGCGTCAACTTACTTTAAATTCCTTCAAGCTTTACCGTCTCCATCATGCTTAGTTATGCCATCAGCTATTTTACTCGCCGATAGCTTGAACAAGATCCTAGCCAGAACTCTATTGCATTGCCACTGAATTTGTAATCATGATAAATTAAATTCCTCTTCGACCTTGTCTTACGCTGATTATCCCCAAGTGCTTGAACAAACTTATCAAACATTCTCTTGCCCTTCACCAGATCAGATCTGTTTGCAGAAAACCTCTCCTTTTCTTTCCCTCGGTTGTCTTTTGGCATACTTTTGTCCTTGCTTAGGTTCTCTTTGCCTTATTTGTTAGACCTTCTGCAATTATACTGGGTTTTCAAACCTTAAATTCCTAAAACATAAGCATCATTGCAAACTTGAGCCATGCTTTGTAGTCCCAAATTTTTGTCTCAGTGCCACAATTATTTTCATATATTGGTGCTGTATATTTTTGTCTCCAGGATTGAATTGTAAGTGGGATTTGATTATTTTAGTTTTTATTTATGTGGTGATTGGTTAATCCTTTCCTGTTCATATAATTGTTTAAAGGTCTTTGCTAATGTCAAACCTAACTTGGCCTTGGCAGGTCTTCCGTTTTGTGTATAGTCATGCCGTTGCAGTTGACATGTGCCCTTTTACACTCGATGAGTTTGTTCAGGCATTTCATGACAAGGTCGACCCTCATTTGAGCCTATTTGTTTTGATGCATGCTTAATCTACCTGAAAACTTACCTCGCTCTGCAATTTTGTTCATGTCTGAACATTGGACGCCCTTAATTATGTTATTTTGCTTCACATATGGCTTTCAGGACTCCTTGTTGCTTGGAAGAATACATGTGGCTCTTCTCAAACTTCTGTTATCACATGTTGAAATGGAACTTAGTAATGGATTTCTTTCTCATGCAAGCAAAGATTGCAGGTTTCTTGTGTTTCTTCACTCGGTAGGTTTAAGATCATGGATCCCATTCTATCTCCAGTCAATTTGTTTGAGCACTGTTGTTAGCCATCTTTTATCTCATAAGATTTTTGTCCACTTTAATGATCCTTGCTTTGCTTAGTCTTTTGATTTTGATATGACATTGCCCCCACATAAAACTGGAAGCCTACATTAGTTGTTAGGATAAAATTGACTGAATTTATAAACATTATGGTTACGGTTGTTTTCGAGAACCATGAGGAAAACAATCCTATGGCATTGTGTCATGCATGACATGGATTCATCTCGACAATGGTGGTTGACATTCTCATGTGTGTATAGCTAGTGAATAGTATTAAACTCGAATCCTCTAACACAATGCTCTAAGGGGTGTGTTCTTATTGATGTCAAATGGTTCATCATGATACCAATACTGATAATGGTGACATATTGATTAAGATATTTTGGGAATTTTGAAGTATCCAAATATCATAGATTTCTATTTTCTTATTACTTAAGCTTTTGAAATCAACATCGATTATGATATTTTGGGTTGGTTTTGAACTTTATAAAACTGATTGTAGATTAAAATTAAAACATGCCTAAACTACAGCTAGGGAAGTAGGAGAAAGAATTGCAAAATCTGTGATTAACTAGTTCAAGTTGATTAAGCTAGTAAATGAGAGACTGTAAATATGTCATGCAACTTTGGCATCATTGAGAAGATAAAAGGTGTTGGCTTCCAATTAAATAAGACTATAAGTGATATTTTGAAGACTGTAATTGGCTTCCAATTAAATAAGACTGTAAATATGTCATGCAACTTTGGCATCATTGAGAAGATAAAAGGTGTTGGCTTCCAATTTAGTGTTTGAATCAGCTAGGGGTGTATTTTTTTTCTCCATAGTTGATGCCTCTCAATGCAAAAGCTGCATACTCCCTTTCCACAGGAGAACCAAATTGACTTTGCTGAATTTCCTTGTGCTCACTGTACATCCTTCCTGCTCATCTCAGCTTTCACAATTTTCTTAGCTTCCCCTCCCCTTCTTCTTTCCCTTTGCTTGAATTGGTTTTACAACAGGCGGTAGGTTTGTGTGCCATAATAATATGGGGAAGTTTGGCTGCATTAAAGGTGTAGTTAAGAGGCTTTGTGCATATGTATCTGTATGTGTTGAAAAATGGCACAGCACACAATGTGTGGCAGGAGGTATTCCGAGCTTAGTGCACGGCATGTCAACTAAATTTATATCTATTTTGTGTGCCATAAGAATATGGGGAAGTTTGGCTGCATTAAAGGTGTAGTTAAGAGGCTTTGTACATATGTATCTGTATGTGTTGAAAAATGGCACAGCACACAATGTGTGCCAGGTGGTATTCTGAGCTTGGTACATGTCAACTAAATTTATATCTATTTTTAAATGTGATTCACTCTCACAAGCAGTAATAAATGGTGAGGTGTCCAAGACCACACCTCAGGAAGTGTAGATCTTGTGTTCGAATCCCCCCCCGGTGCATGCACGGTGGGGACTGCATGTGCCCTGAGGATTAGTTGGATGCTCTAAGAGGCCTGGATACCTCGGTTCCAAAAAATTAAATAGATGGTGAGGTGATGACGATGGACTAGGTGGAGTGTATATTGTAGATATGACACGATGTTATGTCATGTCCCAAATCAATGTTGTGGGTAATGATTGATCAAGTGGACCAAATCCCTTCTAAAAATTGACATATATGTTCTCTCTAGTTCCTGGGGAGAAGGATGAGACATTGTGAAATGTGAAGGAATTTTATTTCTAATTACTCATGAAATGGTCAACTTAGCTTGTGGATATAGTCGCCTGATTCTCTAGTGATGAACCACAGCCCTCTCTCTCTCCATAAATTTTCACTTACAATAACTAAATCAATTTTATCTCTTTTTTCCAATGACATCTTTCTTTTTTCCACGACAATAACTTACTCAATTTCTGTAAATAAATTACCCTAGTCAACATCTTTCTCTAATCGACATTTTTCTGTAAATAAATTTTCACCTACAGTAACTTAATTGTTCCACAACATCTTTCTTTTTTCCCATTTGGCAGGTGAAACGCCAAGAATTTGTTGTGAAGTTCTGGAATAGATCTCTGAACCCTCTTACATGGACAGAAATACTTCACCAGGTATTGGTTGCTGCCGGTTTTAGTTCAAGACAAAGTACACTGCAAAGGGAAACCCTTAACAAGGTATTCACCCTGTTAAAACTAATTCATTTACAGTTTTCTGTTAGAACTTGGATTTGTATATTTTTGTCGATGTATAGGTTTTAGTTCTCAATAGGTGATGTGTTCTTGCAAAGATATTTTTTCTGATGGTTATGCATTTTTTGGGGCACTTTTTGGACATAAATTTCATGGTATTGTTGTGGTCCTTGATTAATAGAGCTGTATATCTTTATTTTTCATGACTTAACAAATGGGCTTGTCTAGTTGACCTGTCATTCTTGGCGTTTATCTATTTAACAATGACATGGGCACATCTCTTACACATATACGAGGTATTTGACACGAGGACCCCAAAAAGCATACTAGTCATAACTCATGCAGCTATTCGCTAATTTGATTATCTAAGTAGGTAAATAAGAGGGATGACTATCGGACAACAATTGCTGTAGTTTACAACTTGGTCAAGTAGTAGTATATGGAGAATGAAACAGGTCACCCTTTTTTAGGTTCCATAGAGTATTGGAGTGTTCTTTACACAATAGTGTGATGTATGTAGTTTCGGCTGTGGCATTTTCAAACTACAGTGTCCTTTGATAGGGTGAATAACCAATAATTTAGGGCATACAGTTGTGCACAGTTGTCTGATATTCTAATTCAATATGCGTTCGGATGTGTGCATTTTTGGCTTCTCAAAGGTGTCGTTCCATGCACCTCATATTTGTGTCAGACAGACATTTTCCACAACATTGTCACAAAATTATGAAAATTCAGAGGAAGAGTTGTTTGTTTTGCTTATCATTGACATTTACACTATACTTTTGTTCTTATGCATGATTGGAAGACTTCTTACCATGTGAAATTTAAGGAGTGCAAGTCACATATAACTGCGATCATAGTCACCAAGTTGGGGTTTGGGAAAAAGTCGAAAAAATTGGGAAAAAATCGAAATAGCGTTAAGGCAATAGATTTTTTTCTACTAAGTGGTGTTATCATTTATATCATCAAATCCTATTTTAAACTTGAGAATAAATGGTCTTTGAAAAAACCCTTTTAAAATAGTTTGCTTAGAAAAAAAAAAAAAAATCACATTTTTTGTGTTTAAATCGTGACTTTTTCAAAAATTCGGGATTAAATAGCGATTAAATCGTGACTTTCGTTTAAATCACGACTTTTTGAAAAAGTAGTGATTTAATTGCCAGCCTTTAACATGATTTTTGGAACAAGTCGGCGACTTTTGTGACTATGATTGTGATCATGTGTGGGCGGGTGGGTGCAATATAAATGTCAAGATTCGCCTCTGTATAATCTTCCTAATCAACTTTTTTGTAGGAAGGAAATCCTATGGAAAAATATGGATTACGTCCCCATACTTTGAAGGGTGAATTGTTCAGTATTTTGACTGAAGAAGGAAATAATGGGTTGAAAGTGTCTGAGTTGGCTAAAGCTTTTCAGGTAACCTTCTTATAGAATGAGCTTTATATTCTAGAAAAACAAGAGGAATTTGCTGAGAATAATATTTGGTTGTTTTTGTTTTGAAGATTGTTGAGTTAAATCTCACCAAGACAACTGATGAATTGGAACTTCTGATATGTTCAACCCTTTCAAGTGACATCACTTTATTCGAAAAGATCTCGCCTTTTGCATATCGCCTACGCATTAACCCTCTGATTTCAAAGGGAGCAGGAGAGTCTCAATCAGATAGTGAAGACTCTGGAAGTGTTGATGATGATGACTCTGGGGACAGCAGTGGTGATGATTCTGAGTCGGATTCAGTAAGAAATAGCCTCAGTATAGTTGAGCACAAAAGCCATTGTAAAAAGAAAAATGACATGTTGGTAGAATGCACTGAAATTGATGAAAGTCATTCAGGAGAAGCATGGATGTTAGGATTGATAGAAGGTGAATATTCAGATCTAAGCGTTGAAGAAAAGCTGAACGCTTTGGTGGCTTTGGTAGATCTTACAAGTGCTGGATCCAGTATAAGAATGGAGGTAATCTTGAGTTTGAAAACCTTTACTTCTTGTTTTGGGTGGGGTTGGGGGGAGGGGGTGATTTGTTTATTTGCACCATCACTCTTAAATTTATTAAAATTTTGCTCCAATGCTAGCTTAATCTGTCTTAATGATGTCGTTTACAGTGCTTTTGAGTCCCTTCATTTTGCGGGTTTATGAAATTGATTCTCATTATATTTTATTTCCATGGCATGATTGTTGTGTCTCGTGCTCACTAAGTTTTCAACCATAACCCTCTTCCAAATTGATTGTTTATCCTATGACTTGTTTATTTACTTAATATGATTTTAGGATCACTTTTCAAATAGTCACATTCCTTCTGTAGAAAATTCAAATATTCTGTTTTTTTTGTTATGTTGGAAAAGCTCATATATTAGGACTAAACTAACTAGCCTATCAATGTGTCTGAATAGATAATGTTTGGTCCTAGTCCATGTGCTTTATGGAGCTAGATTTTGTCTAAACGTGTTCATGGAATGAGCGTAGTAGAGATGAGGATGTTGAGTTGGATGAATGTTAAGACCAGGAAAGACAAAACAAGAAATGAATACATTCGGGGGAATCTTGGAGTAACACCAATACAAGATAAATTGTAGGAAAGTTGATTAAATTTGGTGAGCCATTTGCCAAAACACTACATAATTCAGAAACTTGAGTTCTGATTAATCCAGTTGGTAAATAGCTGAGTGGCATACCCCCCTTGGTGGCCACCCCATGGGATTTATTCCAGTACACTTGGTATGTGGAAGGGGTGACATGCGTGCCCCATGGGATTAGTCAGGTGCTCTATGAGGCCCGGATCCCAAGGTATAAAAAAAATAAAAAATAAAATAGTTTAGTGGTTAATCTTTCTTATGAACCACTTCATTGTCATGGAGGTCAAACGCTCATCTGCAACAGAAACCCTGCAAAATTCAAACTTTGGACCACCTTAAGGTTGTCAACTAACAAGAATGGCACCGAGTGGTCAATGCGTTTCTTTACTTAATCATTGTACTTCATTTAAAAAAAATAAAAATAAAAATACAGTATTGTTTTTATTTGTATTATTAATATTTATGACCATCTCCTGTTATTCCTGAATCGTAATTTTATCCGTTTTCTTTAACTATTTGTGGTGTATTTCTAACATACAAATTGATTTGATTTATTGACTTCTATTAATAGTGGTTAGCTTATATCTCCAAATCAAGTATGTGGACTAAATTGTTTGATGTGATCATTATTGTATAGGATCCGGTAAGCGTCTCAACGAAAAGGGTTCATACCATCCAACATCATGGCGGAGCAAAAATAAAGAGATCATCAGCAAATCAGTACAGCTTGCCAAGGCCATTCCAAGTTCAAAATGCAGGCATGCTTGGTATGGAGGAGATGCATACAACACCTGAATTTCTTTCACTTGGTTCTTCTGCACCCATCTCAAAGGAGATGGGTTTGGATGGGCATCCGCTGCAATCTGTTTGTTTAGGATCTGATCGCAGACACAACAGCTATTGGCTTTTCCTGGGCCCATGCAATGCAAAAGATCCAGGCCACAGAAGGGTTTATTTTGAGTCTTCTGAAGATGGTCATTGGGAGGTGATTGATACCGAAGAGGTAATTCACTATTTCTAAAGAATCCATTCTGCATTACTTACATAGTCCTATATGGCTTACAATGGGTCGGATCTGAGTATATCCATATCCGAAAATTTTATTCAAACCCGACTTGGATCCCATTAGATAAAACCATATCTGAACCATTTTGCTTTCACTAATCCGGATCTAGATCCGACCTGACCAAATTACCTGATTTGGATTGGCTGGGTTGGATAATTTCGGTCCGTTCTACTTTTTTTTGCAATATTTCTTTTTCTAATTGCTATACTATTCTATTTTACGATTATAATTCTTTTATTTTATAAGAATTCATGTTATATTAAACTAGTAAAAAAACTATTTTTTGAAAAATATAATTTTCAAAGCATATATTACTCGGATCTAGACGGATATAGGGATGGATCCATATCCGAATTGGATCAAGGGACATCAACCCATTTTTTATTCGGGTATACCCCAAGGGTCCAAACCCATAAAATTCAGATTCGTATCATTCAGATTTCGGATAAAATCCGACCTATTTTAGCCCTAGTAATGATGTCATGAAATTCAGAACTTGCTTGTGATTTTCTTGGCCCTAGTATGATGCATGAAATTCAAAACTTGCTTGTGATTTTCTTGGGCTAACTTAAACCTATTGCAGGCTTTATGTGCTTTGTTGTCAGCCTTAGATCGCAGGGGTATGCGGGAAGCTCATCTTCTTGCTTCTTTGGAGAAGCGAGAAGCTTTTCTTTGCCAAGCAATGTCCGATAAAATGGCCAATGATAATGAAACTAGGCAATCACCACGATCTGATCAATCTGCCATTGATATTATTAGTGGTGATGATTCTTCGCCAATATCTGATGTTGACAGCAATCGAAGTCTTGCTGGGACAGGAAATGATTCTTTAGCTTCATCTGGTGCCATAGTTCTTGAGCTCGGAAAGACAGGAGAAGAGAAAAAACAAAAATGGGACCACCTTCAAGCATTTGATGCATGGGTTTGGAATTCTTTCTATTCTAATCTTAATGCTGTAAAACACGGAAAAAGGTCTTATGTTGATTCACTTGCTCGCTGTGAAAGTTGTCATGATTTATATTGGAGGGATGAAAAGCACTGTAGGATATGTCATGTTACCTTTGAGTTAGACTTTGATCTGGAGGAAAGATATGCCATCCATGCAGCCACATGTAGAGAGAAAGAGGACACTGACATTTTTCCGAGGCATAAAGTTTTATCATCACAGTTGCAGACACTCAAAGCTGCAATTCATGCTATTGAGGTGGGCTTTGACTTCAACACAAACTTTATATTTTGTTTTGCATGATGTAATCCTTTATTTTTTTTTGGAAGTTCAATGTCTTTTACTTCAATTTTGTTGAGTACTCTTTAGAACTAGTTCCAGTATACATAAGAAACTAATGTGTCTCCACATGTTTGAACTCGGAGACATTTTTTTAATCACTAATGGAGGGAAAAGGGTGCAACACAAGGACATCAAAATAATATTTCATGGACCAAAGACCACGGGCCACGTCCCATGACTCAGCTCAGTTTGGTGTGACATGCGCACATGTTGTTACAATATTCCTAGGAGCATACAACTTCAACACCTGCCAACCTTTATTTTCAAACAAATCTCAGATTTAGCATCATGAGCGCATTTAAAAGAATACTGAGAATAAAAATAAATTATTAAATGAAAAAAATTTGATAAAGAGGAGAAATTTAGGAAAAACTATGAAAATAATGTTGCCTCATGGAATGCGATGTTTCTTTTTGCTGTTAACCTAAAATATTGAGTGATTTCGTTTGGGGGGGGGGGGGGGGGGAGGATCCATTAACATTACTGGTGGTGTAATGGCTTCCCCACCACAAATAATAGAAAAAAATATTAAAAAAATGAAATTTAAACTTCAATAACAGCTGTTATTAAATTTATAAACCTTTTTTATTTATTAATATAGTGCTTAAATGACATCATTACATAATGTCATAAATAACGAGGATTATTTTTGGAAAAAAAAACAGCCATTGAACAGTAAAAAGGTCCAATATAAATAAAAAGTGCCTTTATTTTCCAAAAAATGGGAAGGGTTCTTGGTGTTTCCATTTTAGCGTACTGTTATAGAACTTTATTTCATACCATGTCTGTAATTGCCACCTCCAGCATATGCATTAGGTGTTGAAGGTCTGTTGTATATGCTTTTTATAAACTCTCAGTGGATGGGCCATTTGCCCCATGAGCTTTTCACACTTTTTGTTAGCTTGGGACATTTTGTAGAAGCGTCATGATGGGGTGAGCCTTGGTTCATAAAAATATTTAAAATCATAGTTTTGATTTAGCATCTCAAACAAAATCTGTTTTTAGAGTTAGTAACTGGCCTCTTTGACATACTCATCTTCTCTTCAGCTTCAACATTTGTTATAATCTGATTTTGTTTATGCTTTCAGGCAGTGATGCCAAAAAATGCTTTAGACGATGCTTGGACGTCATCTGCTCACAAGCTTTGGGTCAAGCGACTCAGACGCACTTCATCCATGCCAGAACTTTTGCAGGTTATTTTGTTTGGGATAGGGTTCCTTTATTTTATCATCATTTAATTCGAGGTCTATGCTGAAACATGTTTGATGAACTACAAATGACTCATTTTTCTATCCTTGCTGTTTCAAATATCTTACAGGTTCTGGCTGATTTTGTCGGTGTCATCAATGAAGACTGGTTGTGCCAACACAATGTTGACCATTGTTCTAATACAGCTCTGGATGAGATTATTGTATTCTTCCCAACTATGCCTCAAACAACATCTGCAGTTGCACTCTGGTTGGTCAAATTGGATGCTTTGATTGGTCCCCATTTGGAAAGAGTTCATTCTGAAAAAGCACTGCAAAGGAGTACCAGACGACAAGGTATGTTTTTTGTTTTCACCACGAAATTGTCTATTTGATTGGTAGAAAATCAAATTTTAAGATGTTATGCTGCCACTCGGTATATTTTTCCTGGTTTTAAGTCCCTCTACATCCCTTTTCTTTCTTTAAGTGCCTTTAATGATGTTAAAGAAAGAAAAAAAGGGTATGTGGACTTCATATTTAGGTGGGATTCTGCATGTAGTCAGTAGTCCCAGTAGATTGTTTGTTTCTCGTTTGTGTTTTTAATCTCTTTTTTTCTCCCCTTTATCTGTTCTCTCAAGTGGTCTGAAAGCAGGAGAAAGAACAGGAAATTAAAATTTTAACATTCTTCCTTTCACTTGATGTTACTTAACCACTTAGTGCAAATACCCTTCATAGCATTTTACTCTAAATGCATTTGAAGCATTCATACATCTTGACTTAACTAGGTTTTTCCAATATACCCTGAAGTGCATCAAGAAGCACAGACATGAAATATCCGCAGTACACGGCATTAAAAAACAACCTTTTCATGTATTTTATTTTATTTCCCTGTGTTGGCTATGTGCCCCTCATGTACAATAGGCTTTGGCGTTTATAGCAGGGTGGTGCAACAATAAACACAGGGTTTTAAAACCATTTTATCATGACCTTCGGTTAGGCATAAACAAATATGTATACTTAAAACTAAATAAAGGTAATGAAATCAGGTAACTTTTTTATTTTTATTTTTATGGGTAGAGATCTTGTTAAAGAGGAAAAATAGATTTTAGCAAAGATGTCAAGAAAAAATCAGGGTACTTCATTTGAAATTTTGAATTACATGGAGAAACTTGTCTTAGATGCTTCTGAACCTGAAATGGTTTGGGCAGAAATCAGGTTTCTCTCATCGAAGCAATCTATATCCATTTATCATAAAAGCTTTCTGTATTCTTTTATTAGCTGATTTATGTATCTGATTCCATTCTCCCCAATCTTGGGAACTAATGATTTTGAATCTACTCTTTATGATCGAATTGTATCTGGCCAAGACCTTACTAGCCCCATCAAAGTGCATGATTCACCAACTAAGGTGAAACAAAAAATCCTCCTGCCTCACCCGGATCAATGCCACCCATCGAGGGAGATCTCACTTGGATGGATCCTGATCCTGAAGCTGCCTCTGCTACCCCTGCCTCTAATGTGTCTCCCTTGTTTTCCTTAATTCATGAATTTGACTGTTCTTGAAATTTTTTTTTTTTTTTTTCATGTATTTCGTAATTGTTTTTGTAATTTCTCTTGTTTGGAGAAAAGCTCTTATTTTTTTCTTATTAATTATGTCAAAAAGCATGCTCACAAGGCCTTGTTCATTATGCCATTGAAGCATGTCACCCCCCCTCAACCATCGAAAACCTTGCTTCAAAGTTTAGATTTAAGGAATAATAATAGTAATTGTTATGACATAATATGATGCAATTATTTAATAGAAAAGGCATCATTTGGTGAGAATCTAGAGTTTCAGGGTCTTTCATCTTTAGCAGTAAATAACTCTAGTAGTCGGAATCTTCTACCCTGAATGTTAGGTCTCATTCGGCTTCAATAACATATGATTGTGCTCTCTGCATTTTCAGGCTGATTTGCTTCCAACTGATGACCTGGAAACTCTCTGACCATTTCATTGTCTCATTCCAAAGGTAAACGGAGGTTTATGCTGGCAAGTCATACAAGAATTCTGATTCTTTTTTTTTGCAGAGCTGTGGTTCATCGATGGACGCTCACAAGTTTCAGTTGCCTGTGATATCTAGAGGAGCATTGCCTTTAATTTTTCTGAAGGCATGAAATCGACTGTGTTCTTCAGTCTGCACAATAGTGTTCTCTGGCACTACTATTCCATTTTTGACCGCATTGAGTAAGTGATGGTGTATAGCAAATAGGGTATTCAGAAGATGGTTTCGGGTATATTCCAATCACCTCGGCCTCTCTTGAAAATTTCACCTTTGTGAACCTTCATGACTGTTACAGCTTTTTCTAATCAAAATTGAGATAGCAAAGGATTGTTTCATGTTAAAGATGAATTTTTTTACCTTTACAGCATTTTATCATTGTTGTCATATATAGGTTGGGAAGTAATGAAAGTTTGTTGTAATATCAAATGGAAACTTAGTTATTCATTCTCTATGCAGTTAGTATTTTTGTAAACAGGATACAGGCAAGGTGACCACTTGTGATCTTTTAGAATTTAAACCAGGTACTTGAATCACACGAGTGTTGGAATAGGAAGTAGGACTCAACTACTGCTTTTGCTAGCTGCTTGAACCTTTCGACAGCTTTTACTTTAACTGATTCAATGGATGGATGAACCAAACCTCATGGAATGATGTCCATGTCTTAGCTTTCAAGTGGTCTCGATCTCCCTTTATCGAGAATGGGTAGCTACTGGATGAATCTTGGGTTGAGGCTAACAATAATATTGCGACCATAATTGAACACCAACCAACGAGTGGCGGATTTGGATGGAGTCTCGCAAAAGAAGAGTACGCGCGCTAGCGCGGCTCGCTTCGCTCTTGTTGCGGAGCTCGCTGCTTTTCGCCGTAGCTTGCTGCTTGCTGGTCCCATCAGAAAAACAAACTATTAAGTAGTTTTGACAAAGCAACCTACCTCAGAAAAACACTATAGTAGTCTTTCCAAAGGTGAACCTGTCTGCTACAACTATTCCAAAGGCGAACATCTGGATGACTAAGTAAGGCCAGTTCTAGGCCTACTTCATGAAATTTCGGATGATCACCGAAATTTCCAGTTTCCAAAGGTGTAAGCGGGCTCATGCTAAGTGGCACCTCAAGCTGCTCTGTTCTGCCAAGTGGTATGGAACTTGCTTGAATGTGATGTGCTTACAAATGAAACTTTGCTAGTAGTTCGAACTTTTCGAGCTCACGAAGAAGTCTCTTGCCTTGCCATATGGCAAAGGTACCAAACTACTTGTTTGACTTCTCAATTACATGGACCCTCATATTACATTGATCCTTTTTCTTTTTCGCCTGTCATAGTTCTAGCAACCATGCCATTTATAGCTGGTTATCCTCAAGCAGAACCCCTCCCACCCCGGTAACAAAAAAAATAAAAAATAAAAAATAAAAAATAAAAAATAACAAATGGCAGCAGTAGTTTATTATTTTGTTCTGGTGGTTGGTGTTCCCTTTAATCTTCTATTGAAGATGTATTGATCTTCCTTGCAGCAGGAACTTCTCCAGTTGAACCTCTGAACCCCAAAGCCCTATCAGCCCAACCATAAAAATAATGGGTCAAGCCTGCGAGGCAGACTGGATCCAACTTAGGTGCTGTTTGTTAAACTGAAAAAAATAAGTGCTGAATAGCATTAAGCGCTGAAACTTATAAGCACTAAATTTAAGTGCTGAAAAAGTTGTTTGTTTAGATGCTGAATCATGTTTGTTACACATAGCTGAAGCTAATAAATTGTCTTTGTTACCCTTACAATCATATTATACATTATTTGCATGTTTCAAATGCCTATTTCTTATCAAACACAATAAAATATATTATTTCTTATAAAATTAAAATACAATTAATTTTTAAATAATAAATAACACTCAAATCTTCAATTTATAAATAATAATTTCTATTTATAAAAGCCCACAAATTTCAAATTAAAAATAATAATGTCATACAAGTCACCAAAATTTGAAATCAACATTAAAAGAACTTAATTTTGAATGAATAATTTTTGATGGAAATAAATGATGTGTAATTATAAAATCACCCTATGAATTAATAAGGGCAACCCACACCATAGCCAATTTTTTTTGTTTTATATGGGTTAAAGTTTTTGAAATGAGCAAATTTTTAGTGAGGATAGTCTATATGGTCTAGAGATCATCCTCACCCAAAATCAGTTCATTTTGAAACTTCTAACTCATCAAAAATGATTTAAAAAAAAAAAAAAAAGACGATTTACGGTTCTTGAACTTGTTTTGATAGGGTTAGAAGTTTCAGGATGTGCTGATTTTTGGTGAGGATGATCTCCTCATTGTAGAGATCATCCTCGTCAAAAATCAACTTATTCCAAAACTTTTAACCCATATAAGACAAAATAATTTAGCCATGGTGTGGGTTTATTAATTTGTGGGGTGCTTATATACTTATCCATGGGATATAAGAGGTAATATCCTTTTAAGAATAAGGACATATTTGTCCATACTAAAAAAAACGAAGGGCATACTTGTCCGTGTCGAAAAAAGTGAAGTGCTTACCGCTTCAGTACTTTTTTTCAGCATCAAAATAGTGCTGAATTTTTTTCACTTATTTTCAGCAATTAGCGCTGAAAATATAAAGTAAACAAACGCGTTATTTTGACAAAAAGTGCTGAATTTAATTTTTTTCAGTAATAAGCACTGAAAAATAGCGCAAACAAACACTGCCTTAGTTCATAAAAAATAACTGAAAAACATGAAGTTAGATTGTTAACCCGGATCTCATACTCACTTGTTCTAGACTATATAATCATTTCCTTAGTTTTGGTGATCAACGGAAATATGTACAGCTGTTTAATATGGTAAGTTTATCGGATGTGTGTCAGCGTGTGCATGTGAAACAGGTTTCATAAAACAATTTACTTTGTTTTATTTTTCTTTTTAGAAAAAATGGAAAGAACACAATTGGTTGGACAGTTTAAAAATCATCTGATACAAGTTTATAATGTATCAGATGGGAGGTTTGAATGTTAGTCATTTTAGATCTTGAAGTATGACAGTACATGCAATAATCTAATGTTCCCTTCTGACTTTGGTTTTGCATGAGAGACCCTATAATGTAAAGGATCAAAATCCCCTTAATCCATATGATTTATTTTTCCAAAGTTCATTGTCTTCATCCTCTTAATATAACTATTCTTCATCCTAATTAAGCCTCATCAAGCTCGGTTGGTTTGACACATTGCAAAACAACTTTGAGATCGTGGGTTCAAGGCCAGCTTACCTATAAAAAAGAAAAAAAAAAAAAAAACACAGCCTTTTTAGCAACCTATCTTCTTTAACCCAGCCTTCAACCTTTTGGTAAAGATCCTTGGCTTTTTTTTGCCAACAGTGTATATAGTCTTCAACCTTCCTTATTCTTGATAGTTGAGGGAGGTAGAACCTGTAGGTTGAATGCGAGGATTTTTATTTTTGAATATGAAGATGATGGGATTTTTTGGGAAAAATAAACTGTTCTTGTCAAAAGCTTGAAGAGGAGGGCATTTCAATCGTTTTAAATACATCTCTTGTGAAAAACTAAAGTCAAGGGCTATGTCATCAGTTTTAGAACACATGGAGTGTATCTAATTTTCACACAGACTTGGAGAGGCTCTTCAAAATTATCCAATCTTTTTTAAGTAAATGGTTTGGTTATACAACCTTTAAATAGAGAGATTTACCTGCAGACAAGTCCAAGGGAACCTTTACTACTTTACATAGTGTCGTCCGACCTTGCTATGGGCGCACTACTTGCTCAGGAGCATGACGGAGTCGAAAGATCTGTATACTACCTGAGTAGAGCCCTAAGGGAACCTGAATATTGTTACCGAAGAATTGATCGAATCTTCTTACTTTCATGTATGCGATATAAAAGTTACACACCACCAGTTGGGAGGACGTGTCTGTCATATAATGAAAACTGACCTGATAAGGTATTTACTGTCTAAGCCACTACTAACGGGAAGAACAGCTAAATGGCTCTTGCAACTGTCCGAATGTGATATCAACGTAATCCATCCAAAATGAGTCTAGGGTCAAGCGGTGGTGGAAGTGTTAGCTGCCTTCCTAGGAAACGATGAGGTAATGGTAAGAGAAGCAGTACCTGAGAAACTCCCTGGGGAAGTCAACACGACTTGTATTGCACCAAGATGGACTATGCACTTAGATCGACCCTCAACATCCAAAGGCGGGGGGGGGGGGGGAGGGGACGACAATGTCTTTCAAATTAGACTTTCCATGCACCAACAACGTTGCGGAATATGAAGCATTCTTGCTAGGACTACAGGTGGCACACAAAATGGGGTCATGCACATAGACATAAAAGGGACTCCAGTTTGTGAGTAAACCAGATGACAATCATTTTTTCTCTCAAGGAAGTAATACTCACACCTTATCAGATTGAAGCTCAGCGTTTTCTTCGCTACTATGCAGATAATGCATTCATATACATGGGACAGGGTGCTAATAGATACGCGGATGCCCTGGCTACACTAGCATCAAAACTTGTATTTGAAGGTGACGAGGAGGGAATACATGACCTGCATCGAGTCGTTCCCAATACCTGGCTAACAAACAGAGAATGTCTACACCACACAGAGGAGGTGAAGGAAACAAACTGGCGCCAAGTCATAATTGATGGCTTGACTACCACTGAGGGGGACTTGAAGTTACCGCTGAAAGAACTTCAAGCATACATGTGAGAATTATATCGAAAACAATTGGATGGCACGTTAGCACGATGTGTAGGGGAGAAAAAAGCATGGGATATGCTAGTTGCCAAGCAAAGCGATTTCTGTGGCAAGAGGCTAGAAATACCCTTACACCACCACATACAAAGGCAGGGATACTTTTGGCCTGAAATGATACGTCAATGCCAATCAGTGGAAGATAAGAATTTCAAATGCCACGTAATTCCCAACAAAGCTTACGCTTTGGAAGAGGGAGGCTGTTGGGCAACATATATTAATGCACTAAGGGAAAATGAGGCTAGCGATTGAAGTTCAAAAAAGGACAAATTGGATGTAACGTGTTTCTTACTTCATGAGGGGATCTTGTTCAAAAGGTCTTAGAATGGAGCCCTTCTGTGATGCCTAGGAAAGGGAGAAGCAGAAAAGGTCCTGATAGAAATACATTCGAGAGAAGTAGGTGAGCACTAAGGAAAAGAAAACTATATAGACAGCTGCTAAGAATCGGCTACTTCTGGCCAACAATGGAAAGGGATTTGAGCACGAACGTTAAAAGGTGCATCCAATGTCAGATGCTGGGTAATCTAATCCACATACACCATACTACACTCAAAAGCATTATCTCACCGTGGCCATTCCACTCCTGGGGGATTGACCTGATGGGGCCCATCTCACTGAAATCGATGCAAGGGCACATGTGGATTATTACAACGACAGAGCTGTTCACTAAGTGGGTAGAAGCCGTTCCCTTGCGAACAACCAAGGGGTCTGTTGTGGCAACCTTTATTAAAGAAAGCATCGTTTGTCACTTCAAGATACCTAACCGAATAATCTCCGATAATGGTACCCCTTTCGTCAATCAAGACGTGTGACGCATGCTAGCGACATATGAGATTGTGCATATTTGCTCAACCCCTACTATCCACAAGGGGATGGCCAAGCAGAAGCAATTAACAGTGAATTGCTCAGAATCCTAAATAGAATGGTACATGACAGACATGAGAAGTGGCACGAGCGATTACCTATGGCCCTTTGGGTGTATCAAACGGCTCCTAGGAGTTATACGGGATTCTTCGCTTACATACTAGTGTACGACGCCGGAGTCGTGTTACCATCAGAAATCAAAGTTAATGTCTCAAGGGTTGCATTCACCGATAACATGGAAGAAGGATTTAATGAAACAAGAATGTCAAAACCGGAAGCCTTAGAAGAGTAGAAAAGAACGGCTGAGAGAAACGCGAGGGTGTACAGGGAGCGTATCGCGCGAGAGTATGACAAATCGATTCAAAGACGAGAATTCATAGCGGACGATTTGGTACTACGGGGTGCCCCACATGTGCAAAAACACATCTTGGCACCAAAATTCAAACCTAGCTGGGAAGGGCTGTACATTGTCCACAAAGCAGAAAATTCCAGGTATTATTTCCTCAGTAACTCCGAAGGTGTCACACTACACGATCCTATCAATGGGAAATGGCTGAAACCTTATTTTCCTTAAAATCACACTTAGCAAAGGGACGTCTGTTTTGGTGGAGTTTAGTGTTCCCGAAACTCATATTTTGTTCTTTCTTTTTTCTTCAAGAAATGCATGTTTGATCATTTCAATGTAATACAAACGCGACAAACAAATTTGTAATTTTTACTTGGAATGAATGAAACACAAGTTGGCCTCATGCAGTCTCTTTCATCTTTCTAAAAAAATGAGGGGGGAGAATAGGATCAAAGAAGTATAAAAAATTGGTATTACAATCCACCATAAGCAATGATAATACGTCATCAGAAGTCACATGAAAACACACAATAAGCATCATGTAATATATTTCATTCAACATTTTAACGCAAAAAAAGTCATTAAGTACATAACAAAATGACACGATGCATTGCAACATAATATTCTCATGACTAACATAACAAAAGAAAATGTCAAAGCTATCAGACAAGCTCAAAAAGGACCAGCTAGCAAGAAGCCATCCCCAGACTGAAACTCCTCTTGATGCCTTTCTACAGCATGTAGATTTGAAAGAAGATGATCTATCTCAATGCGCAAAGAAGCAATGTGTAGGCTCCAACCAAGACTCTAAGTCGCGCCTCGTGTTTGGCTGCCTCAAGCAAATGGGTGTGACGTTTGATGTCCTTAGCCTTCAACAACAAAGGGGCTAAAGTAGAGCGATCCCGATAAGTCTTAGCTACCTTGTTAAAAATTGCACGTAACCAAGACACATTGAACTCAACGTTCTCTACAGTGCAGATCTTTCTATCCCAAAGGTCTAGCAATATGGATGTTAAATCGGCCACGTGCGTCGAATGCAACACCTTTACCACTTGCAAAACCTTAGAAACTAACATATGAACCATGCCAGGGCAAGCGTCAATAACAGTCTCTATACAACTCTATGCCATGAGGGGTACCCTCACCCCATGAATCAACACCCCATAATTATGAATCGTCGAGCTGAGATGATTCTCAAATGATTGATCCCCTCGTGTATGGAGGAAAGGACTCGTGTAAAGATTCAATTGATCCATTGATACTTTGTTTAAAGCGATGACGAGAATAGCTGCCAGCGGCTCCATGCCAACATGAGTCATCGACACCTCAGGAGGAGCTAATGCAGAAGTGGCCTCGGTAAAAGGAGTTACTGAATCCTTGACACTCACAAGGTCCACGCCGAAACCCCTTGGATAAGTGTTGTCTAAATTTACGCACGCAAGTATACGTATCGAAACAAATAATAAAGTGATAAGAAAGTATCGTTCCCACGGAGACTAAATACCAATCTATTGCTAATTACCAATTTATCTCACTCTAATTTTATCCAAACAAAAGTAAAAATAGGAGTTAAAAATAAACAAGAAAACTAACGGAGAGAATAAATTTGCAGATTTAAAATCAATGAGTAATAAAATCTAGGTTTATAATATCCCCCAAACAATCCACTTGATTAAATTATCTTTCCTTCTATGATAAATTAATTCACTATAATTGTCATCCAAGAGCACTAAATTCTCTACAAGCCTCTGTCGATGGTCATGTAAAAATACCCTTCTAAACTAACTCCTTATATGTCTATGAGAATTAAATCAAGAAGAATTCATTAAGAATAAGCTATTATAAGGGATGCACACGCAACGTGAGTATATGTCTATCTCAAATTAGCGTATGTTATTCTATCTAGGTCATGAACACAAAATAACTTTGTCGATATTATTAAGGTTCACCGATTCAATTCAATTAATGGCCAGTTAATTAAATCGCATTAAACATATAATAGAATAAACAATCACATGTGGAATCATAGAATAAATAAATAAAACTAATCAAATATCATGAATGGGTTTCATTATAACCCTAGAATAGAAATTAGTTCATCATTGAAAATAAAATAAAATCACAAAAGTATTCAGCCATTCTTAGAGATTATAAATATTAAGAGAAGTGATAAAGTTCAGAAAGATAAAACTCAAAAGTCGAATCTCTAGCTCTCGTCCTCCTTCTTGATCTTGTGCTTCCAAGAAAAATTCCAAAACTTCTTCCCCCCAAATAAGGGTTAAACTTTTCTATTTATAGGTATGGAGTCATTAGGGTTTAAGAGTCTTAAAATTCGTCTCTAATTCGGTCCAAAAAATTATCGTGCAAAGCTAGAAATGTAAGCAGGCCATGGCTTCCTAATATATCATGCCACAGCTTGCATTTTCATATTTCTGTTGTGCAATTCTTGAATTTCCGTCGCGGTCTCATTTTCTATCAAGCTGCGGCTTGAAGACTTTTTAGCTTGTATGCTTAGCTTCCTTCTTCCGAGAGTGAATCAATTTGGATCCAGAATTTCTCCTAACGTATGCAAACATCCCAATGTTCCATATTGTTCTTAATTTGTAAAATAAGGATAAAAATCAAATAAAAACACATAATTACATAAAAGTATAAAATAAACTAAATTTAATTAAAAGCAACTAAAAGACTCTAAAATTAACAAAATATTATATTTAAAAATGGTTAATTCGTAGGTATAAAACCTACTCATCAATAAGAGTTGTCGAAACCCCATAGAAAAAGTAATCAGATTGATAAATTCTACATCAATGATAACATGGTAGGAGGTAAAGAGAAAATTAGGGAAGGGGTGGTGAGTTTTTGCAAGGATATGTACAAGGAAAGGGAAGCCTTGAGACCGAGGCCGGATAATCTAGATTTCAACTCATTAAATCAGGAGGACATGAAGTGGTTGGAAAGACAAATAAGGGAGGAAGAGGCTAGAGCAGTTATTTTATCGATGAGTGGGGATAAGGCACCGGGACCTGATAGATTTAATATGGAATTCTTACATTGTTGGGATATCGTTTCGAAAGATTTCATGGAGGTCATCGGGGAATTGTAAAATAAGAAGTACTTGGATTATAGCCTTAATAGCAATTTTGTGGCCTTGATCCCCAAGAATGCTGGGGTGGTTAAACTAGAAGATTTTAGACCTATTAATTTGGTGAGCTCAGTGTACAAGATCGTAACAAAAGTGTTAGTGTCTCGATTGAAAACAATCCTTCATAAACTTATCGGTGATGAACAAGGGGCTTTTATAAAGGGAAGACAAATCCTAGATGGTGTTTTGATGGCCAATGAGTGTCTAGATTCCAGGATTAAGAATAAAAAAAAAGGGGATGATAGGGAAAATTGATTTACAAAAAGCTTATAATCACGTGAGTTAGGACTTTTTAGAGTATATGATGGGAAGAGTGGACTTCGGGACAAGGTGAATTAGTTGGATAATGAAATGTATTACTACGATATCTTACTCAATTCTCGTTAATGGGAGTCCGGCTGGCTTCTTTAGAGGTTCGAGAGGATTGAGGCAAGCTGATCCTTTATCCCTATTTTTGTTTCTTATTGTAGTAGAGACCTTGGAGAGATTGTTTAGAAGAGCGATTGAGATAGGCAAGTTATCGGGGTTTAGGGTGAATGACAGACTTTTGATTCCTCACCTTCAATTCACGGACGATACACTAGTTTTCTTGGACATTCGAGGGATCAGGTGAGGGTGCTCCGAGTTTTATTATGCTGCTTTGAGGTTATGTCAGGTTTATATATTAATTTGTAGAAGAGTAAGCTCTTCGGGGTAGGTGAGGTTAATGACATTCATTTGATGGCCGCAACTTTGGGTTGTGGGTATGATACCTTACCTACGACCTATTTGGATTTACCGTTGGGAGCACCCTACAAGAGTATTAGAATTTGGGATTGTATGATTGAAAGATTGGAGAAAAGATTGAGCACTTGGAAAGCTAATTATTTATCAAAAAGAAGGAAAATAACTTTGATTAAAAGCACCTTATCGAGTATCCCGGTGTATTTTCTTTCCCTGTTCATGCTTCTGAGGTCCGTTGAAAGTAGATTGGAAAGGCTCAGGAGGAACTTTTTGTGGAATGATAAGAATGACAGGAAGAAGTACCATTTGATTAAATGGAAGGTGATTTGCATGCCCAAGAAGAATGGGGGTCTGGGCATTAGGGGACTTAGATTAACTAATAGAACACTCCTAGGAAAGTGGATTTGGAGGTTTGGCGAGGAGAAGGGTAGTTTGTGGAGGAAGGTTATTGTGGTTAAGTATGGAGAGAGGAGGCTAGGACGGTATAGTGGTGAGTCTAAAGAGTTGCATGGGTGTAGTGTGTGGAAAGGGATTCTAAAAGTTAGTAAGGAATTCGAGAAAGGGATTAGGTTTAAAGCGAGGTTGGGGGACATGATCATATTCTGGGAAGATAGTTGGTGTGACACTTCGTCTCTGGCGACTCAATTTCCATATTTGTATGCTTGTTCTATTAAGAAAAATCATTCAATTCAGTAGTGTTTGATTTGCAGCGAGCGTAGTCCTTTGTGGGATTTGGGATTTAGGAGAAACTTTAATGATTGGGAGCTAACTGAGGTAACATCTTTCCTTGATTTCCTGCATACGTTTCCCCTCAATGAAAGTGATTAGGATAGGTGGGAATGGATAAATATTAAGGATTTGAGATTCTCTGTCAGGTCGTTCCATAAGTAGCTCACTCCTTCTGCAGAGCGAGTCATTTCGGGATCCATCATTTGGTCCAAGTTAGTCCCCTCTAAAATCTCCTTCTATGTTTGGTTGGCTTCCCTTGATAGGATTCTTACGATGGATAATTTGATTGTAAGGGGTTGGATTACCCCTAATTGTTGCCCCCTTTGTTTGAGAGAAGGGAAATTTGTTGATCATTTTTTAATTCATTGTTCCTTTTCCTTTAACATTTAGTCAACTTTCCTTGGAATGTTCCGTATTAATTGGGTCTTTCCTTGTAAGTTCTCCTCGTTGTTAGAAGAATGGGCCAGTAATACTTTTCATATCAGAAAACGGTTCCTGTAGGCTATGCTACCATCAACTATTGCTTGGGAGATTTGGAACAAGAGAAATAACAGGAGGTTCAATAGTAAGACTAGAAGCTCTCACACAGGGTTCTTTAAAATCTTGGGATATTTATACCTATGGTTTAAGCAGAACATAGATTTCGCGGGAATTTCTTTTGATGACTTTGTATTTAGATGGAACTCTCTTTATAACCACTAATGTTGTTTGTTCCTTTTATTTGTTGTTCTTTGTGAGGCCTCCTCGGACTCCTTGTATGTGATTTTGTTGCTCTTCTCAATATATTATACTTATAAAAAAAAAAAAGAGTTGCCAAAGCCCCATCTGCACCCATTAAATGTCTAACATCGCCGATGATGCCACCAAGTACCGAGCCCCCAACTTCCTCTAATTCATTCCCCCATTCATCATCCATTGCATGTAACACATCAGTTGTTTGGGCTGCATCTAAATGGTGCACAACACCCTCCAAGTCATCGTTCAGGAAGTCGAGAACGTCACCCTCATCGTCAACATCCGATAAGACAATGTGATTAGAGCTTCGTGTCCCCTACACAAGTGCATACAAGAAGGAAGAAATAATAAAAAAGGACTAGAGATAAAGGAAAACGAAAGTGTGAAACTTACTTGAATATCTTAACAATTCGACAGGAAGAAGTATCACGAGATGATCAATGGCCTTACCCAATGCACTACCGCCGGAACTCTTTCCAATAACCTTCAATTTATTTAACAAAAAAACAACCTCCGAAGTATTAAGATACCTTCTATTGCCATAAATCATCGGGGATGGCTTTGGCGAAGAACTGTTAGGAAATGATAGCAATTTCAAAGTGGATAGAGAGGTTTCAAACTCAAAGGGGCAAACATCATCTCCCATCTTTTTTTCCATATTTAACTAAACATTGAATACGTGTCACATCTTTTGAAACTTTGAGGTGAGGGCGATTAGCCAATTTGTCTAATGTACAAACGACGAAGTGTTTGGAGGGAGCCGATAGAAATCTCTTAAAAATCTTAATGGTATCGTACCGAATTTCTTGAACCTCGACGCTAATATAGCAAGTATGATCGTCGGTTAGGAACTATAATGATTGTTTGTTGGAAAGTACGAGGTGAGATTGATGCTCTAGTGTGTATCGTGCCATTACCTCGGCGGGTTGAAGGCATTCCAAATTGAGGCTCGGCATCCCTTGGTCAAAGGAATGTTGACACGCATACCTACTTAGGAGATAGTGGTGAATTGACCGACGACTACCTTTGATAACAAAAAATCATGCAATTTCAATTCTATAATAGATGCTTTCTCTTATTCCTTTCTTGATGGCAATAGAGCTAAATAGTAAACCCTCTTTGGAGGTAATCTTCTCTTGATAAGTCTATAACATGTACACTTTGCACACACTCACTTATAAAATGATTACAAGTAAGGGTGTGGGTCCCTATGAACTTATACCCAGTCTTTAGAGTTAATAAAAATGATCCTCTAAGGATACAAAATTTCATGCATGTGGTCTTAGTCCCAATATGATATTGTTCAAGTCATAAACATCATCTATGGACCAAACTAATAAATAAGAACTCATAAATGAGTATAAATGTAAGAATTAAAGCATTGGGATGAAAAATGATGAAATCCAAGTGGATTTTCATCAAAATCCCAAGCTCACAAAAAAATCCAGCAAGCACCTACTTCTAGTAGGGCTTGCTCATCATCTTAATTTGTCCATTTTCTAAAATTAGACTATAGCTTATCTTTCCTAATTTTCTCTATAACTCCTATCTTCAAAACCTCAAAAAAGGATTTCAAATTCTTCATTCATAGTCATATTGGTAACCATCTTTAGATGGGAGGGATAAGGTGGCTGGCACCTTGCTTGTCCCTCAATTGATCTCTTTCACTTAGAATCTCTAGGTAGACCTAATCTACTATCCTTTTGGATATGAGAATCACTACAAGCCAAGGAGAATAAATTTCAAAACATTCTATGTGGTGCCCATTCACACCTAATTAAATAGTGGAGATTTCAAAATCCAAGTAGATGAGCTCAAACCTTCCCAAAGGTGTTTCGAAGTCCACGTGTCTACAATAGAACCAGGCCCCAAGTAAAATTATTATTTTTGAAGGTTATATAATAGTAAGAAAATAGAGAACCCATGCAACTGACTATGGGTGCAACTTGGTTCGGTTTGGTTTGGACTGGGGTCAAATTGGAACCGAACCGACATAGGTTGGTTCTACTAAATAATATCCAGAACCGAATCAAAACACCTATAGAACCAAACCGACCTAATTCTTTAGGTTGCCAATATCCTATAAATGTGCTTGGAAACAACATATTTTTAATGAAAAATAAATAGATAAATATAATAGTCATGAAATTTGTGTCCTAATTAAATTAATAGATAGTCATTAATCTATCCATAGAGAAATATCATTAATTTATCCATAAAAAAGTCAATAATCTGTCTTAACTCTTAAAATAATACATAAAAAATTAAAATAATTCATGTATATATTTATATATTATACAAGGGTTTGGTTCTATACAAGTCTTGAATTGAGAATCGAACTAAATTGATCGATTCTCCATTTTCTTAATCTAGAACCAAACCGCAACTTGTTCTAAACCAAACCAAACCAATCCAAATCTATCGGTTTGGTTTGGTTCGGTTCTCAGTTTGAAACGGACGATGTTGCACCCCTACAAGCTACAACTAACTTGAAAATGTTGAATGGAGCTTTGAAAACTATTGCTCTGATAGGTCGAAAAGGAGCTGGTATTGCTTTTTGAAGATGAATTGAGAAGACTTTTGTTGTGGGCTCCACTCTTGAAGACGTAAAGTGTGCATTATGAAAAATGTGGAGGGTGAGGTCCCAATCTCCATTTCAAATACAACTTCTTCGTTAATTTTTAAATATTTCTCTTTTTAGAGTTGGAAGCATGAAGTTGAATGTAGTTGCTTGAGATAGGAGCTTCTATCTTTGAACTAGAAGCAGAAGCTCGAGTCTAGCTAGCCTTTCGAGTCTTGCTCAAGTTAACAACTTTGAGTTGAGTTTTTTTCTTTCTGAGCTAGAAATAGGAACCTTTAGTTGAGCTTCAAGGACTTCTTCATTGAGTTGGTTGCTTTAGCTCTTCAACTTTGGAGGAAGAAATAGATAAGTTCAAGGTATGTGATTTGGAGAGTTCGAAGTCCATCGTCCTTGCTGAGGGGTGAGACTTCAAAATCCAATTGAATGAAATTGACTCTATTGAGTTTCGAGTTGATTCAACGAGTTTTAAAACTATGCTAAAAATCAACTCTATCTCATTTTGTTATTTTCCTAGGTGCAATTGAATGGTGGAGAATTCATTTATCATCATCATTTTCTCATTGAAATAGTAATCCCTGTAATCAAAACAAGTGCTTTTTTGTTTTTTTAATTTCTTATCATTTTTATAAGGAAAATGCTGAAATGACATAGGGTATTTACTGCGATTCTCACAAGTTTGATATGGGATGTGCACATAGCCATAGATGTGTTCCCTCATGATACGAGTAAAAACCATCTATGATTATGTATACATGTCCACGTCAAAATTGTGAGAATCACAATGAATTCTGTGTCACCCCAGCACGACTCTTTTTATAATTGGTGCTCGAAGAGGAATTTGAAATACTATTTTTCCCCTTAAAAAGAGACATAGTCACATGCTAAATAAATAAACAAACTCAAAGGAGATGACATTTATGAAAATAAATTTATGTTTAATGAGGAGATGATAACACTTATACCCGTTTTTAGACATATGATACGTAAGAATTATTCACTTAAATAATTTTTTTGTCCAATGAGCTTCACAATCTCAAGATATGAATTTAGAGAAATAACTAGGATAAACAAAATATTTTGAAGATGTTTGTAAAAAAAAATTAGGATATTTCACTTTTTTCTCTTAGTTTTTTGGATAAATATCAATCAAGAATGGTTCTTTTGGGTTGAATCATCTAAGCAAGTTGTTATCTCAAGTTTTTAGTAATCTTTCCATGTATTTTAATGGAAAAAACTTATAAAGAGAAAATGGGCAGGTTTTACCATTGTTGAGTTCACCACTTTTTATTTAATAAGTGGTGAACTCAACTGTAAAAAGTGGTGAATTCAATAGTAATTAAAAAGTTTCAAGTTTGATAGTAATTAAAAAGTGGTGAACTGATGGATCGTTTAGAAAGAAAAAGTTTACTAAATGTCTTGTGAACAAGCCGTGCAAAACTTAGGGACTATTGAGAAAGAAATCCTTCCGTGAGGGTCCTTTAAATAATTTTTCCTAATTTCTTTGATCTTTCTTTGTGTCAAAATATTTGGGGCAGGAATTAGTGAGTTATCTAACAACTTTACCAAACAAGGCCCTAAATCTCACATTGTATTGCGTAGTAAATGAAGCCAAAATTAAGGGTAAATTCGTCCATCTAAAATAGTTAGCATTTGGGTTATTTTAGGTGATCCCAATCACATTTTGCTGTTCAGATTGATAATCAGGAGTTTATGCATTATGTATAGACCTATCATTGCTCGGCAAAGATATACGTGTCATTCCAATATTAAATAATAACTAAGATGCACACTGCCCAAGTTTTACCTTAACCAATGAGAAGTTGACACGAGTGTTCTTATGGAGTATTTTCATATTATGGTACCTACTGGATAAAAAATAGGAGCTCCGTAAAGTCAACCCATGCAAATAAAGACTTGTAAAGGTCTTGGTGGGTCCTACGAAGAAGAGTTTCATTTTTCTTTTAGGGAGATTTCGAACAATTAGAGATACACCCTGCATTTTCAAACTGATGATGATGAGCCTCTTTTGAACTCGGTCTTCTATGAGAGATTAAGTAAATTACTTAAATGCCCTTTATCTTCAACTTTCAACCAATACCCCTTGATTTTTCTCGTAGAAAATATATTTTCAAGTTGTTAACTTACTTTTAGAGTAAACTATTTCCAACTAATTCAACTTCTTCAATATTTTATTTTAGAACATTTTTCAAAAATCTTGAGAAACCTTCATTTTCCTCCAGAAATCTTATTTTCTTCTTGAGGTTTGAAGGACGAAGGACATATAATATTAAGATTGAAGACAAGTTCACCCTCAAAATCTTTCATCTTCAAGCTATTTAACTTTTAAAGTAAATTATACCTAACTTATGCAATCTTTTCTTCCATCCATTGTCTTCAATGCCTTGTAGAAAGTTAAAATTTTTCTACCCAAAAAACTATCATTCTAACTCGCTAAGAAATCTATCTTGATTTTTGACGTATGAAGAGGATAAAATCTGAATTTAGAAACATGGTTAAAAAAACCTTTTAACATAGAGTTGAAGATGACTGATTTCATGAGAAAATCAAGGGATTTTCTACTAGAGACTAAAGATGAGGGTATTTAGGTTATTTATGCAGAGAAGATAGGGGAATATCAACGGTGTGATAAGAATTAGTGTGTGTATGTGTCAGTCAAAGTCTTTGCCCCAGTCAACAACACCAACTCCCACCCAAAACACAAGTTCACAAACTCCAAGACCCCACACCCCATCTCTTAAAACCCACAAACGACTCTTCCCTTCACTTGCCAAACTCTTCTTCTTCTTCTTTCTAACCTTCTTCTTGTCAGGAATTTAAAAAAAAAAAAAAAAAAATTTAAAAGAAACGTAGGATAAGCTCCAAAATTCTAAAATGAGCAGGTATGTACATGGTTCCTCCCTCACCTTCTTGATCATGTTCATGTTCACGTTCTTCACTCCTTTGGTCTTGTCTCAACTCAGTCCAAACCAAAGAAACACCATTATCAAATTTTCCACACTTGTGAAGAACAACACTTGGAACACCACAGTCCCAAACATATGTTCATGGAAAGGAGTAACTTGCGCACCCAACAACAACTTCATAACCCATCTTTCTCTCTCTGGGTTTGGCATCTCTGCCTCTGATTCCATCAAAGATTTGTGTCAGATTAATTCATTAGAGTCTCTTGATCTCTCTAATAATCTTCTTGCATCCATTCCTGATGGGTTCATCACTGATTGTGGTGGGATTAGAGGGTTAAAATTGTTGAATTTTAGTAGAAACAGGTTGTCTGGTCCTTTGCCTACTTTTCATGGTTTTGTTGGGTTAGAGTCTTTGGACTTGTCTGGGAATTCTTTGTGGGGAAATATTGATTTACAATTTGATGGGTTGGTTGGAATCAGAAGCTTGAACCTAAGTTCCAATAACTTCAGTGGGTCTGTTCCTCTCAACTTCGGTAAATCCATAGTTTTGGAGGAATTGCAGCTCTCTAAAGAATATGTTTGAGCGTCAAATTCCTGAAAAACTCATGGGTAATCGAAATCTAACTCTGATCGATCTTAGTGATAATCGACTTTTCGGGCCTGTTCCCAATCTTATAGGAGACCTTTCAAAGTTAGAAACACTCCTCCTTTCTTCCAATTCTCTAAATGGAGGAATCCCTGACAGTCTGTCTAGGATCAAGACCTTGATGCGACTTGCCGCGTATGAAAACAAATTTTCGGGTACCATTCCTAAAGGACTTACACAATATGTGAGGATTTTGGATCTTAGTTACAATAGTCTAACTGGGTCGATCCCCGATGATCTTCTATCGCCTCCAAATTTGCAGTCTGTTGATTTAACTAACAATTCACTTGAAGGACCAATCCCCACTAACATGTCTCCAAGTTTGTTGCGGTTGAGGTTGGGAAACAACCGACTCAATGGAACAATCCCCTCTGCAGCCGTCGGAACGCTCTCAAAATTGACTTATTTTGAGCTCGATAACAATAGCTTGAGCGGCCAAATTCCTGTGGAATTGGGAAATTGCCAGAGTTTGGCTCTGTTAAATCTCGCTCAAAACAAGCTTACTGGTTCGTTGCCTAAAGAATTGGTCAATCTTCGACAGCTTCAAGTTATGAAACTCCAATCCAACAGTCTCACTGGAGAAATTCCTGATCAAATTTCGCAGTTAGTGAACTTGTCTACACTGAATATCAGCCTCAATTCGCTTACAGGTTCAATCCCATCTTCGATTTCAAGTTTACAGAAGCTTACGAACCTCAATCTGCAAGACAATAAACTCAATGGTTCAATACCCGATTCAATTAGTAACTTGAACTTGCTCTTGGAACTCCAACTCGGAAAAAACAATCTAAGCGGTCGGATTCCAAGGATGCCACTTCGCTTGCAGATTGCACTCAACCTCAGTTACAACTGCTTTGATGGACCAATCCCAGTTACCCTCAGTGGGCTGTCGGAATTAGAGGTTTTAGATCTCTCAAACAATAGATTTACAGGCAAGGTCCCGACTTTTCTGACTCAAATGGGAAGCCTAACACACTTGTGGCTTTCGAATAATAGCCTCTCCGGAATTCTCCCGACGTTCAAAAAATTTGTCGACGTTCAAATCTCCGGAAATAAGGATTTCATCAACACAACAATCTCAAATACTCCTACTTCATCAAAGAAGAGAAATTCAATTACTGTGGGAATTCTTATTGCAGTCGTGGGTCCGCTTATTGCTATTGGAATTGTACGGGGGACTTTTTTACTGATTTCGAGAATGTTTTATCAGGCTATCAATGGCCATCTTATAACTGTAACTGGCATCCACATGTCTGGTATCGACTTTGCCACAGCAATGAAAGCAGTTAGGAACCCGACTAACATCATCCTTAAGACCAAGTTCTCAACCTATTACAAGGTTGTCATGCCTTGTGGAACAAATTATTATGTTAAGAAGCTTAACCAGAACGACAAGATTTTGCAACTCGAGAGCCACGAGAGGTTCGGACAAGAGCTAGAGGTCTTCGGTAGGCTGAGCAACTCAAACATTATGATCCCATTGGTTTATATTGTTTTTGTCAAGAGTGCTTATGTCTTTTATGAATACGCCCAAATGGGTACTCTCTTCGATGCTCTTCATGGAAGCTTGGAAACTTCACTAGATTGGACAAGCCGTTATAGTATAGCTGTTGGTGTAGCTCAGGGCCTCGCTTTCCTTCATGGATGCAACACTGGGCCAGTTCTCCTCCTCGACCTTTCAACTAAAAGCATCTTACTTAAATCCCTCAAGGAGCCTCAGATTGGGGATATGGAACTTTGTAAGGTGATCGATCCTACTAAGAGAACTGGGAGCCTTTCGACAATTACTGGTTCTGTTGGGTACATTCCTCCAGGTGAATCAATCCATACATGTTTTACGATAAAAGCTCTTACTTTTTAGCTATGGGTATACTCAAGGTTTACAGTTTCCTTCTATTGTTTCAGTTGTTAAAAGAATGAAACATTTGGAATGTATCATAACATTCTGAACCATAGGCTTTAAATCAATAAAGATTAATTTATTCATAAATAAATATAGAAAATTGTATGTTGAAATTAAAAATCAAACTTTTTCGACATGATACACCTTAAAAATATTTCTAAACATTTCAAAGTAAACTTAGGCACCTCGGAACATTGCATTTGAGATATATATATATCTATATATATATATATATATATATATAGGATAGCATTCGGCTGCCAAAATGGGAGCAAAAATCCTAGTCAAAGTTTTGTCCTATATGGGCTAAAAAATTTCGAAATGAGCTGATTTTTTGTGAGATCCTCACAAAAAAAATCAGCTCATTCCACAACTTTTATCCCTCATCAAAAGTGGTCTACAAATTAACGATAAAAATGATGGTCCATGATTCTTCAACTTAATATTGAAAAATGTCATTTCTATTTGATTAAAATGAATCATAGAAGTTACAAAAATTGTTCAATGCATAATTTTGTATCAAAACATTAAAATTGATATGTTTTTCAACATTCCCATACATTCAAAATTCTGAATGTATGACAATGTTCCATATCAGTATGTTAAAAAAGCTGAATGCTCCAGCCGAAACTTTATGGAACGAAATGAAACTTTGAATTATGAACTAGAGACTAACTGTTCTGTTATCTAAACCTATAAGCTTATTCCTTTTATGGTTTGCAGAGTACGCGTACACAATGAGTGACGATGCCCGGGAATGTCTACAGCTTCGGGGTAATCCTGCTGGAATTGTTGACTGGAAGGCCAGCAGTCACTGAAGGGACTGAGTTGGCCAAATGGGTATTGGGTAATTCAATTCAGCAGGAGATGTGGGATCATATTCTTGATCCTAATGTTAGTGAAACATCATTTGGGGTTCCAAATCAGATGCTATCAGTCCTTAAGATTGCTTTGGATTGTGTTAGTGTCCTACCCGAAGCAAGGCTGAAGATGATGAATGTGGTACGGATGCTTCTTGATGCAAATATAAGCTCAGAAAGTATCGGTTTTGAACAAGAACTAAATTGACACTACGGTAAAATGGGGCTATAGCGACGGCCGTGACCGTCGCTATAGGGAAAAATACCGTCGCAAAAAATATGTAGCGACGGCCAAGGAGGCCGTCGGTAGTCGTCGCTATCGCTCTATGTTGTATCGACGGCCAACTATACACAAACGTCGTTATATACATGACTTATAGCGACAGCCGTTATTGACCGTCGCTATAGGGTATCGTTTTTTTAAAAAAAAATTTTACTCTTTAGCTGCGCTTTTGGCCGTCGCTGCAAAGGTTTTTGAAGAAAAAAAAAAGTTAATTACACCAGCCCCTTCATGTATTGTAGAATATTGGAGATACCCCTACGTTTTGAAATTCATGACCATGACCCTAATTACCATTATGAAAAGACCCAAATGCCCACTCTACTAGAGTTCATTGTGTAACTATTACCAGATTATGATACAAGATGAGCTACTAATTTTACTTTTACATTACAAAAATTAATGGACATGGAGTAATTATAACTAATTAGTTGCCTTTGTTGAGGTTTTGATAGGATATGAAGCATCCGTGGCTATACCACATATTCCCTCTTCATCGACTATGCCGCGCTGCATTCTTATGTAACCTTTCTCACCCCATTCTGGTCTCCATGAGTTCTTCACTATCCAATACTTGATCGCCACCCCATGATCTAGTTCTTTGCCACAATCTCCCATGAATACGCCCTGTGATCATAGGCCAGTCAATTCATGCATATAAATTAAATTCAAAAGATTGATGCCATACCCTCTTGAGCTAAATTTTTAGGCTGTTTAGATAAATGGGCCAAGATTGGTCTTTAGAATTAACAACAAAAAGGTCAGACTCTGACCCTTATTGGATGGGCTAAAATGGCCTTACATCTAGTCCAAACTTGGCCCATTAACACCCTTAGATAGGCTAGAATTATTATTCTGAAATCTTCTGAAATTTGAAGGTTTAGAATTAAAAATGCATTTCATCAAATAACTTTAGAAGACATACTATATACTTGAAAAGGTGCAAATTTCGACCGAGGTCCCTTGCAAATTTCAAAAGCCAAGCCATAAATGATTGTTTGTGACGTTAAAACGCCTTAAGCCATTTGAGCTGGTTGAGTTTCTAATGGGTCTGACCTGTTAATCACTTCCTGTTGATTCCTAAGGAAATTCACATCGGTTAGAGTCAATGGACTCAAAGGGATATTCACACGCTTCAACCACCAATTGATGTCCCAATGATCACAGACATGAAAAAAAATGCAAATACTGATAAAACCATAACTATAGAACTGCAAAAACCCTTGAAGAAGTATTCAAATTTTAAAACCCACTCCCCTCCTTGGTTTGAAGATACAATTAAGTGTAATAAAGATGATTAAATCTAGGTATGGCAAAACAAAAACAAAAACAATAATAAAAGTAAAACATAGAGAATAGATCTCATCACACTATTAAACAAATAAATAATTAATAATTAAAAAAATTCTCTCTTATCAGTACGTACTATCAGACAGTAATACCTTATAATCATATTTCGAAAATGACTGATGAGGCCATAACTGCAAATGTATGTTGTATGTAAGGGTATGGGAACCATTATAGGGGTTGAACACACATGCTTAACACCTGCACACACACAAAGCTTTGGATCATGTTCATATTTATTAAGCATGTTAGTCATACCAGTGAAATTCTAAGTTTGCTTCTATTATTCCACGGAAATAAATGAATACGAAAAAGGTTTGGCCAGAATAACAACGTCAATGACACAATGAACAATTGGAATGGGACGTCCCTGAAACAAAATAAGTTGAAGAAAAGATATGTTAGCAATTTTAGCAAATAAAAATAAAAGAAAACTATTAAAAATAGATAAATGCAAGTATTAACAGTATAATACAGTACGTACATCAATATTGAACACAACGATTTCCCCAGTTCGAATAGGGTCCTTACTCATGTGTAAGAACAAAATATCACCCTGCAAGGCCAATAAACATGTGAAATATTCATAAATAATGTTCTCCACTTGTTGAGTACTTGATTTTTCATCCCAGAGTGAGGTGCTGGAATGTCCTCGAACATACTTGTTAGATACCGTAGACAAGGTTCTTCCCCACTTCATACTTGTTATCATTACTAGCATAGCCATCCACATACATCTACCTCAAATACAAATTTTCAAATGTATTACGCATGCACATGTATTGGAAGGGATATTTAATTGAAAGATTCAAGAGAGAGAAACAAAAGGAAGTGAGAGGTGTTTTTACCAACATGTGGCAACAAAGCTGTGAAACACGACATGAACCTGCGATGGCATATATTGGTAGTTCACCCAGCCAACTGGAGGCCAAAACTGCAATTACACCACATTAGTTTAAGTATGTTTACTATTTAGTTATTTTTTATCTGATTTTTTTTTGTTGACAAATTGCATTAATTTCTTTTCAAGATATAAAAAAGATGGTTCACCATTTCATACCTTCCATACTGTCAATTGAACAGAAGGGTAGTCCTTTTTGACTTTATTCCTGACTAAACTCCATGGTCTTCCTACATGACCAAACAATATTGGCATTGATAGGCTATACTTCATTAACTTGTGATAGTACATGTGTAAATGTTATTTGTTTGTTTGTATTTGTGTATGTGCATGTATTATTGTGCATGCACAGTGAAGACAATTGAAAGGCAGTCTTATTGAACTTTATTCCCAACTAAATGACCTTTCTACATGACCAAAGTTTATTTATATTAAGAAGCACGACTTGCAACTAAAAGAGTATAATATGTATAAGCAGTCCTATTTCCTCCATAATAACACATAAAATTATTATTATTATAGGAACTTCAAGTACTTTACCTCTACAGGCAGACTGGCTGGGAATAGATTAATGGCACCAGGATTATAACTGAAGCTGCGGGGAAAGTGTGGTGTAATCAGCATCAAATTGGGACGCAACATATATAAGCAACTAATTGAATACAGATCTTCGATTTTAATATAGAAGTAAAAGTTGTGTGATGAGTTCAAAATAAGTAGAAATGTCTTTATTGTTTCAGAGTATGGCAAAAATGGCCAAGCAATAAATGAAACACTAGAATGGTTTTTGGCACCAAAGGAGTTAGATACAGAATGTCAATGCTTGTATGCTTATTCTTGGGTTTGAAACTTGTTGATTGGAAAACATAAAAAATTTGTAGCGTAAGGAGCCATAAGAGTCGGAACAATACCTGCGAGACAGTACCAGCTGCCACACATATGGAATGAAGAACTCCTCAGGATGATTTTCTTGCTCATATGTGAATCGTAATTGAGTAAACATCTGCTCGGATTCAATATTTCCAAAATACAAGTTAAAGGCACGTTATTTTTCATGAAAATAATTTTTCCCAAAAAATAATTGGACTACAATTTCTAATGCCAAATAGACCAATAACATTTTACCTTCATCCTTTCACCTCGCCAAGATCGGCGATTGATGATTATGATTTGGAGGACTTCCTCCACGGACCATTCAACATCCATTATCTAGGCATCCATGCGGCTATTGAAAAAATCTAATACCTAAAAAGATGGAAGGTCATAAAACTATGTTCCCCTCGAGAACATGGTAGAACAGAGACATCAAGCACTTGTACTCAGCTTAGGAAAACTATTAACCTGTAGTTTCTTTCTATGGAAGGTAATAACAATTCAAAAGGCAAAGAAAACTAAGCACTTGAAGCGTACATTGTAGATTTTCCTTACAATCTAGCAAATGGGGACCCCACCTTTCTTCCCTTTCAGTGAAAATAGGGAATAAATTAAAAAAAAAAAAAAAAGAAGATCAAAGTTTTGGGCAGAAGATTTACCTATAAATATAATTTACCATGATACCTCTGCTTTGACAAAGGCCTTTTTCTGATTTATCAGCCATCCAATTTAATCTCTCAATCATCTATTTCATGATCAGAAAAAAGTAAGTGTTAGAAGATGAGTTCAACTTGACAAGTTTAATTCAAGAGAAGCACAAAAGATCTTCCGATGTCCTAAATGCAACAGCTTGGGAAACGAAAAAGACCTAGTACATTAGTGACCTCATCATATAGAAGAAGAATCACAGAAATGTTTTAATTGGAATTTAATGGTTTTCAAGAAAGAACATGAGAATTGCTCAAATGTAAAGGTTTCAAATCAATAACTAGTAATAACCACACATGATTTTTCGGGCGGTAGACAAAAGATTGGCCATAATAATTTTTTACCTCGCATGTTCTGCATAAAAATGCAAATACAACTGGAAAACATGCAGGAATAAATATTCTTTTAAATGAGAAAAAATAAATATTATAACATTTTTTTATAAGATAGAGTATACATTTTGAATTTTCAAATGTTAAATAGATTCATATTTTCAAATATTAGACAAATCACATTAAGAATAGGGATACTTGAGCAAAAGAAGCTGAAAAACTTGTTGTCAACTACATATGCAATGGGGACAATTCCTAGAAAGGTGAGGAAAGCCAAGATTCTATGAATCCATCTCATTTAAAGAACTGAATGCAGATCATCTGTGGCTTGTTGACACAATATATGAGCTAGGGTCCAAAGCATGTGAGGCTAGATGTGTTCTCAAGTGACTACATTTCTATAGCGGTGGAGAAACAGAAAACAAAAGATGGCAAGCAAGATAAGCTCTTTATAAACTGTGGAGTGAAAAATGGGGTCCTAGAGACTTCATTTATTTCAAAACAATGGCAAACTTAAGTAAGAAATACTTTGGTTTGCACGATTCCATTCCACCATTCAGCTCTATCTAGAGCTACAATATGTTAAGATCTCCTATCTTGAAAAATTTTCTTAATGTCATAAACTTGAACCATGGTGAGGTAAAAAACACTTACCAAAGAGAAATCTAAATGACAATTTAATAAACACTGACTGAATATTTGCTTTGTTACATCATCGTTACTCACAACAATGTGCACCTCCACGTATTGCTTCCAATATTTAGCCTGCATAAAGGGTACAGAGGATTCAATTATGTACTTCACGTAACATCTCAGAACAAATAGCCTAATTGAACCTTTTAATCTAGGTACAATTAAGGGTGTTAACTATAAAACAAAACTGGTATTGAAATAACTGACCACCAAAACAAGAGGGTATGTGTATATTAGCCCCTAAAAAACTAAAAGGATATCTCGTTCTTCTGCTCTTCTTTTTTAATAAATTATACTTTCAAAAAAAAAAAAAAAAAAACAGGATGAGCAACAAGCTATACATCAGTGAAACTAGATGGAGCTGTGAATGATTGAAACCCACCTAAAAACAAAATCTTTAAAAAAAGCATGTACAATCTTTTTACAATTGAAGATCATACATCTCTTTTATCTTCAAAATAATCTACTCAACGCTACAATTATGGTATAAAGAAAGAAAAAATCCACTATCTAAATTCACAAAAAAGTGATACAAATCATTTGTTGATTGCTCAACTATAAACACACACACACACACACTCATACATCACTTTTGGTTCTTGACAGTGATAGGTGAAAGAACTCACAATGCAACAAATCGTAAAAATAGAACCGAAATCCAAACAATTGGGATTTCTAGAGGTAGAACCACCCATCATTGTGGCTATGTGGTGAAACTTTGATAATTTATTGTAGTGATCTTGCTCTTTATAACCTACTTTTTTTAAGTCAGAAACATGATTTAAGAGTCTAAATTGGACAATTTTATTGCTAATAGACACAAATTTGGCACACTATGGTGTTTACTTGGAGTCCCATTAGGAAAACTAGAATCCATGCTTATTAGCAACCAACTATAATATATAAGAATCCAAATATAAAAGATTTGTTCACTAATCATTCAAACAAGGTTAGTAGAAAAATAAAATCAAACAACCAAATTACAATAGTGCTCCTATGGGTAAATATTATGCAAAAACACGTTTAAAAAAAAAAAAAAAAATTGAGCGAGTTCTCAGATTTGATAAGCAGAATTGGGGAATGGTGGTCACCTGAAATCTGATTTCGTCCAAACATTGAATTAAAATTATAGAAATTGAGATATAATCAGCAATAAAATTTTCTCCAAACTGAAACATCTCATTTATACACATTGCTAGGAAAATGAAATTACCTGCAAAAATGAATTGGAGGTGATGCACTTTGAGCTGATTTTATTATCAAACCAAGCAAACTAACAGCAACTTTAATCAAATTATTGGATTTCTTGAAGTTTCAATCTCAATGTGATTTCTACAGAGTTCTCTAATTACTTGAAAAATTAATGCCCTAGATCTCTTGAATCAGTAGAAAAAATAAAATCAAACTTTCTCGTCTTCAACAAACCCTAGATCCACACACACACAGTTACCTTGATGGATCGATCAGAGAAGATGAACCAGATCGAAGAGATCGAGTAGAGAGAGCACGGTATTGTTTAAGGAGAGATGAATATAGGGGAATCAGAGAATCAGACCAAATCGAAGAGAGAAAGAGAGAGAGCAGCTCGAAGAGAAAATCGCAGAGAGAGAGAGAGTTACCTTGATGTATCCATTTGAAAAGATGAACCAGATCGAGAGATTGATTAGAGAGAGCGAATATTATTTAAGGAAAGATAAATAAAAGGAAATCCGAGAATCAGAGCAAATTGAAGAGAGTGAGAGAGAGCAGATCGAAAAGAAATATTTGCAGATCCGTGAGGAGAGTCAACAACGACAGATTTTAGCTGACCGTCGTTTCAAGTCGTTGCCATAGATCATTTTTCTTGTAGTGTGACCATCTGGTTTTCATCATTCTCGACTGTTATAGGTCTAATGGGAGTTGGTAGTGTGTATTATATTCACCTTATATGTAAAGATGGTTGAACAATTCTCTTTCTTATAAATATAGATATATACTACAATTTTGGTTTCTATTATGATTATTGATTGAAATAAACAACAATTTCCCCAATGATCTCTCTTTGAAGGATTAATCTTTCAAAAAAAAAAAAAAATGTTTGAAGGATTAATTTGTCATGTTTGTACACATCTTCTCTTTGTTTCCCAAGCCTCTATTGGATTGTAGATAGAGTTCAAAAAGTGTTAGAAGCGTGTTGGCTATCTAATTGCTCCATTTTAAAAAGTTCTTACACTACAATGTAGCAAATTACTATAAGAGAAAATATCTCTGGAAGGAAACAATAAGAACGATGCAAAGGATTACTTTGATGTCTTATTATAACTAAAATGTTAAAACTTGGTAGCTTAGATACCTTTGAGCATTGTAACACATAATGCACTTTTATATATATATAGATATATATATATATATAGGGAGGCGTTCAATGGCCAACTTTTTGGCAAAACATTTTTCAAAACATGAGTTAGAAGTTTTAGAATGGGCTGATTTTTCGTGAGGATGATCTCCTCACCGTAGAGATCATCCTCACCAAAAATCAGCCCATTCCAAAACTTCTAACTCATGTTTTGAAAAATGTTTTGCCAAAAAGTTGGCCATTGAACGCCACCTATATATATATCAACAAATATTTTGGCAAAACATTTTTCAAAACATGGGTTAGAGGTTTTGGAATGGGCTGATTTTTGGTGAGGATGATCTCTACGGTGAGGAGATCATCATCACCAAAAATCAACCCATTCCAAAACTTCTAACCCCATTAAAAATGGTTTACAAAAAATGGACGGTCCACGATTTTTCAACTTGTAAATTGGGGTTAGAAGTTTTGGAATGGGCTGATTTTTGTTGAGGATGATCTCTAGGAGATCATCCTCAACAAAAATCAGCCCATTCCAAAACCTCTAACCCATGTTTTGAATAATGTTTTGCCAAAATGGTTGTCAAAATGTTTGTTGTTGAACGGGACCCTATATATATATATATATATATATATATATATATATATATATATATATATATATATATATATATATATATATATGTAAAAACAATGGTTTTTGAAAACATGGGTTAGAGGTTTTGCATTGAGCTGATTTTTTGTGAGGATGCCTATGATGAGAAGATCATTCTCACAAAAAATCAGTTCAATCTGAAATTTCTAAATCCATCAAAAGTGATTTACAAATTATTGACAAAAAATCGATGGTCAACATTCTAAATCACTTTTAATGGGGTTAGAAATTTCAGATTGGACTGATTTTTTGTTCGGATGATCTTCTCATCATAGAGATCATCCTCACAAAAGTCAGCTCAATCCGAAGCTTCTAACCTATATTTTGAAAATTTATTAATGTTACATTGTTTTTGCATATATTTTTTCAAATGTCCCTCGATCCTGACCCATATATATGTATATATATATATATATATATATATATATATATATATAGGGTCCCGTTCAATGGCAAACTTTTTGGCAAAACATTTTTCAAAACATGAGTTAGAAGTTTTGAAATGGGCTGATTTTTGGTGAGGATGATCTCTACGGTGAGGAGATCATCCTCATCAAAAATCAGCCCATTCCAAAACTTCTAACCCATGTTTACAAGTTGAAAAATTGTGGACCGTCCATTGTTTGTAAACTATTTTTGATGGGGTTAGAAGTTTTGGAATGGGCTGATTTTTGGTGATGATGATCTCCTCACCGTAGAGATCATCCTCACCAAAAATCAGCCCATTCCAAAACTTCTAACTCATGTTTTGAAAAATGTTTTGCCATTGAACGCTACCCATATATATATAATGAAATATATGATACAAAAATCATGCTCGTACGTTATCATCATCATCTATGCCTAATCACGAATATTAAGCTTGGCAAAGCCTAACATGTCATAGACATGCTTTGAATTTTTTTATGTTTTTTTTTATGATATTCTTTAAAATTAATTAAGTATGAACAATAATCATAACAGGAAAACAGTAAATTAAAATTTTCTAACAAGATTTGAAAGATGCTACTTGCTAAGTTGGTTGGTTTACCATTGACATTCACCTACTAACTGACTAACCATTAACCTACTTGTCTATTTTAAAAAAAAAATCATAATACTAGTCACAAGTTTGACACGGGAAAAGGAACTTATGCGACATTGACAAAAATTGATAAAATGTTCCATTAGGACTCCCGGTCTACACCTAGGACAAGGAACAATCAAAATATCAGATATGTCACTGATAAGGCACACGAGAATCTACCTCCAATTCATTGAAGTTTCTCATGAATACCAGACTCCGAGAAAGTTCACTCTTATACCTATTGAAAGTTCACTCTTATACCTATTGAGTATTGTGTTATCCACCCTCTGCTCACGAAGGTCACATGCTCACGTCTTGTGCTGCAGTTTGACTCATAACACATAGTTATGCCTTCTCTTAACACCAATTGATTTGAGGAAGAGTGGTTTGCAGCATGGTATCAAAGCGGCACAATCTGTATAGGTCACGAGTTTGAGTCTTCTCAAAAGCATTTTCCACCCTTATGGGTGAGGGGGAGTGTTAAGTGTTGTTTGTCCACCTTCATTTCCAGGTATCATGTGCTCATGTATCGTGCCCCAATTCTACTCATGACCCTCTTATATACATAGTTGTGCCTTCTTTTACACCAATTGATTTTAATTAGAGTGATTTGCAACAATATTACACTATAAAAGTTTGAAATTGGTTTTTTTTTTTCTTTCTTATCTGAGATGACATACTACTAGGATTGTAATTCCTATCTTATTAAGTTTCAATATAGCTTTTCGGAATCCACAAACCATTCCAACCAATTGTCAAGAACTTCTTTGAATATGTTCTTTATAAATCTTGGCAAATGGATGTTGAGAAGGGACTTTCCACACCTTCAATTCTCCTAAAATCTAATCTTGTCCTCCTTACTGGCTTTCAGATCTATCATTTTTCTGAAATTATGTAATAAATTAAAGAAAGATACACTTCCAAATAATACACTTGTAAGTTGCCTTTTGGGGCAATTTCCCACTTTTCTTTTATAAGTATAAATTTATTAAGAAAAAAAAAGATGCAAACAATGGTTGAGATGACCAATCAAACATAAACAAAAGCAACTAACTAATACGCATGGTGTCCCACTAAAAACAAAATCCCCAAAGAAAAATCTCTTAAAGTCAGGGTACAACTTGCACAAAAAAATAGCAACCAAAGAATGTTAAGCACAACATCTGTGAAAGACTATTCCTTCTCCTTGAAAATTCTCTTATTCCTTTCCAACCATAACCCCCAAGTGAAAACTAAAGGAAGGAACCTCACAAAATTTTTTCCCTGAAAACATAGAGGAATCCCAACTTTGAAAAATGGCTATACTGAAAATGGGGCAATCCATGAAATTTTAAAAATATTGAAAAATTGGGACTGAATGGAATGAGATAACGTGCAATGAATCAAAATGTGGTTCACAGATTCACCGTTTGAGTTTAGAGAACACATAAGTTTGGAATCACGAATCCCCTTTGTAGACACCCCGATTTATACGAACCCATTAGAAAGATCTAAAATTTTCTCGAGTTGATTTCAATTTAGAACTTAAGCCTTTCAACGGGCCCGCATTGCCACTTGGCATCATTTTCTAAACCGAGCTATGGTCGGTTTGGTTCGGTTCTACAGGTTGCCAATATCCTATAAATGTGATTGGAAACAACATATTTTTAATGAAAAATAAATAAATACAATAGTTATGAAATTTTATGTCCTAACTAGATTAATAGATAGTCATTAATCTATGTCTTAATTCCTAAAATAATTTATAAAAAAATTAAAATAATTCATATATAAATTTATTATACAAGGGTTTGGTTCTCGGGTTGGTTCGGTTCTATACATGTCTTGAATTGAGAATTGAATTGAATTGATCAATTCCCCATTTTCTTAATACATAACCAAGCCACAACTTGTTCTAAACCAAACCAATTCAAATCTATCGGTTTGGTTCAGTTCTCAGTTTGGAACGGACCACTACAACTGACTTGAAAATGTTGAATGGAGCTTTGAAAACTATGGCGGAAACCTAACCTCTGATTGGTCGAAAAGGAGATGCAGTTTCTTTTTGAAGATGAATTCAGAAAACTTAAAAATCCAATTGAATGAAATTGATTCTATTGATTCTATTGAGTTTCGAGTTGACTCAATGAGTTTTAAAACTATGCTAAAAATTAACTCTCATTTTGTTATTTTCCTAGGTGCAATTGAATGGTGGAGAATTCATTTATCATGTTCATTTTCTCATTGAAATAGTAATCCCTGCAATCAAAAGAAGTGCTTTTTTTTTTTTCTTATCATTTTTATAATTGAGATTGGAAGAGGAATTTGAAATACTAATTTTCCCCTAAAAAAAGACATAGTCACATGCAAAATAAATAAACAAACGCAATGGAGATGACATTTATGAAAATAAATTTATGTTTAATGAGGAGATGATAACACTTATACCTTTTTTTAGACGTATGATACATGAGAATTATTCACTTAAATAATTTTTTGTCCAGTGAACGTCACGATCCCAAGATATGAATTTAGAGAAATAACCAAACACTTTAAGAGACCCAAAATAGGAATGATCTGATTTTAGAAGTAGATATGACGTTTTGAAACTCAAAACCCAAGAGGGCATAAGACAGTAACATATGTAAAATAAGGACAGCATCAAACCAAAAAGATTTTAGAACATAAACACTCGAGAGGAAAGATTCTTTTTGACCCGAGGTATCTAGGCCTCTTAGAGCACCTAACCAATCCTCGTGGCACGTACAATCCCCTCACCCCACGTGCGCTAGGTAATTTCTGGGATAAATCCCCGATGGTGGTTTCTAAAGGAGATTTGATTGACCTGTTAGGGCCTTTCATGCTCTCCATAGACATAAAAAGAAGCACAAGTCTCACAACGATTCAAGCTATTTAAAAGGTCTTGTCAATTTCCTAAGGCGTGATCTTGACCAACCCTTGGGGGTGGAGGGGTGATCTTATTATCTCTACTAAGTAGGTTTTTTTTTGTGCTTATATACATGAATATTGGTGTTATCGTTTCTTTAAGCTTGAGGCATGTTGGGGAGGTCTAGTGAACCCTAAATCGAAAATGGTCGAGAAAAAGACACTTTCTTTTTTGTTCTTGAGGCATGTTGGGGAGTTCCAATGAATCCACAAAAAAAAAATTGATAGATAGGAAAACACTCTTTTTTGTTCTTAAGGTTTTTTGGGGAACTCCTTCGCATCCTAGGTAAAAAATAGTGTATAGAGAGAAAGAGACTCTTTTATTCCATCAATTGTAATGAAGAGAGGGAGGAACTTCCAGAAATTATTTGTAGAGAAGGGTCAAAGAAAAACAATACATGGGATATTTTACTTTAAAATGACCCATTTTTATAAGTACATTATACATGTGGAATTTTTAAGCTAAAAGTCATTCTTTTACGAGTGTAAGATGAGCTATGACACTCAATAGAAGTTTAGGAGAAGAATTGAAGAAGTATTGTGGTGTCAGAGTGGCGTAGTGGAAACGTGCGAATCAATAGATTCAATAGATCGTGTTCAATGGAACACTTAAAATCTATTTGAATCAATAGATTCAATTGATAAACAAGTAATAGCTTGAAAGAAAATAAAGTATAAAGTTAAAAAAATAATTAAAAGAGAAAATATAATTGAATTGATTATTGATTGATTGATTTTCTAATTTTCGGATTTTGAGCTCTTTATATACATAACTCCATTATAACAACTTGTAATCCTACTAAAATACTAAAAATTAATATTCCTAACTTATCTATAATATAATACTAACTTTTTAATCCTATTAGAACTCAAATTGGAGACTTCTAAATACTTCTAATTATAGTCTAAATAATAAAAACAAATTTAAAACAAATTAGAAACTAACAAGAAATTGTATCTTAACATAACTATGAAATAGAAATCCTACTAGAAATAGAAATAGAAATAAAAATAGAAATCTAATAGAATTAGAAAACTACTTAGAACTATATATGTCCTACATCAGGCCCCCTTTCTTTGAAAAAACTCGTCCTCGAGTTGATCTTGAAGGTTTTTTTTTTTTTTTTCTATTCATCCTTTGCTCTAATCCACTTCCAGTGATATCCATTCTTCAAACTTAGATTAGAGAATATAATTGACCATAGCTTATGATCAGGTAAAATCTTCACATAAACATTATTGCTTATCTTCTTCAAGAGAGGAAAAGTTTCAATTTTCTTCAACTTAGTCATATTGTAAATTCTGGTGGGAAAACGATATTTATTAGGATAAACCATGACCAAGCCTCCTTTTTCATACTTCTTGAATCTTCTATCGACACCGATTTTGTACTTGTTAGTAGAGGTTTCAAGGTTCCTTTTCACTTGTTTTTTCAATATGTTATGCTCTTTTAGACTCATTATATAATGGTGCAATTTTTGGAAACTTGCACCGGATACCAAATCGATGTGGTGTTGGATATTTTCCATTGGAGGCAATGAATCCGACAATTTTGAAGGAAGAACACGAGAAAATTCCTTTAGGAGTTGCATCTGATGAGAAACTTGAGTAAGAGGGTCTTGATTGGAAGGTTGCACTACCATTGGGAATACTTGGCTTACTTTCTTTAAGTTCTCGTGGATGTTAGTAGAAACAAAGCATGTTTCATTCTCCTTGGCTGATTGGGTAGCTTTGGGTTTTGAATGGGAAAGGTGCAAGATCACTTTAATACTATTGTACATGAAAGAATAGGTGTTGGCTTTGCCTAGATAAGTGACATCATTATCATGAAGCCAAGGCTTTCCTAAGAGGAGGTGGCATACTCTCATTGGGACGATGTCACAAATAACATCATCCTTATATTGTCCAATGTTAAAAGAAAAAGAGTATTGATTTGACACATTCTTTTTGCATTTATCGTCCACCCAACTTATAGAATAAGGTGTACGGTATTGCGTAGTAGGTAACTTGAGTGCATCGACCACGTAGCTTGAAATTATATTTTCTAAACTTCCACTATCTATAATTAATTGACACAACTTGACTTGCACCTTACATGTAATTCGAAAAAGACTATGTCTAGTTGAAGGATCAACATGTTGTATTGGCAATAGGTTACGAATAATACAACTAAGATGTTCACCTTCTTCAAACTTCTCGAATTGGACTTTCAATTCAATTTCAGTGATGAATTCTCCTTCACCAACCATGAATGTGGATCGTAGCAAGAGCTTTGATACCATTTGACGTAGCGAAAGCGTGTGAATCAATAGATTTGATAGATCGTGTTCAATGGAACACTCAAAATCAATTTGAATTAATAGATTCAATTGATAAACAAGTAATAGCTTGAAAGAAAATAAAGTATAAAGTTAAAAAAAGTAATTAAAAGAGAAAAGATAATTGAATTGATTATTGATTGATTGATTTTCTAATTTTCGGATTTGGAGCTCCTTACATAGATAATTCCATCATAACAACTTGTAATCCTACTAAAATAATAAAAATTAATATTTCTAACCTATCTATAATATAATACTAACTTTTTAATCCTATTAGAACTCAAATTGGAGACTTCTAATTATAATTTAAATAATAAAAACAAATTTAAAACAAATTATAAACTAATAAGAAATTGTACTCCTAACATAACTATGAAATAGAAATCCTACTAGAAGTAGAAATAGAAATCTTACTAGAAACATAAATAGAAATAGAAATAGAAATCTAACAGAATTAGAAAACTACTTAGAACTATAGATGTCCTACATCACAGAGTCAAAGTCTTTGTCCCAGTCAACACCCATCTCTTAAACCCATAAACAACTCTCCCCTTCTCCTCTGTCACAGTTCTTCTTTAACTTCCATTTCTCAGGAAGAAAATTACAAGGGCGAAGGATAAGTTCAAAAATACTAAAATGAGTAGGTATGTGCATGGTACTTTCCTAAACTTCTTGTTCATGTTCTTATTCTTCATTCCTTTGGTCTTGTCTCAACTTAGTACAAACCAGAGAGACACCATTATCAAATTTTCCACACTTGTGAAGAACAACATTTGGAACACCACAAACCCAAACCCAAACCCATGCTCATGGAATGGAATAACTAGCAACACCACACCCAACAATAACACTAGCTTCATAACCCATCTCTCCCTATCTGGTTTTGGCATCTCTGCCTCTCATTCCATCAAAGATTTGTGTCAGATTAATTCATTAGAGTCTCTTGATCTCTCCAGAAATCTTCTGACATTCATTCCTTATGGGTTCATCATTGTTTGTGGATAGATTAATGGGTTAAAAATGTTGAATTTTAGTAAGAACAGGTTGTCTGGTCGTTTGCATACTTTCCATGGTTTTGTTGGGTTAGAGTCCTTGGACTTGTCTTGGAATCTTTTGAGTGGACATGCTGATTTACAATTTAGTGGGTTGGTTGGAATCAGAAGCTTGAACCTGAGTTCCAATGCGTTCGTTGGGTCTTTTCCTTCCAACTTCAGTAAATCCATAGTTTTGGAGGAATTGCAGCTCTCTAAGAATATATTTGAATGTCAAATCCCTGAAGGACTCATGGGTCATCGAAATCTAACTCTGATTGATCTCAGTGATAATCGGCTTTCCGGATCTGTTCCCATTCTTATAGGAGAGCTTTCAAAGTTGGAAACACTCCTCCTTTCTTCCAATTCTCTAAATGGAGGAATCCCTAAGAGTCTATCTAGTATCAAGACCCTGTCGCAACTTGCTGTGCATAACAATCAATTTTCGGGTATCATTCCTAGTGGAATTTCACAACATGTGAGGAATTTGGATCTTAGTTACAATAGTTTAAGTGGGTCAATCCCCGATGACTTTCTATCTCCTCCAAATTTGCTGTATGTTGATTTAACTAACAATGCAATAGAAGGGTCAATCCCCACAAACATTTCTTCAAGTTTGCTTCGGTTGCAGTTGGGAAACAACCGACTCAACGGAACAATCCCCTCTGCAGCCATCGGAACGCTCTTGAAATTGAGCCATCTCGAGCTTGATAACAATAACTTGAGTGGCGAAATTCCCGGGGAATTGGGAAACTGTCAGAGTTTGGCTCTGTTAAATCTTGCTCAAAACAACCTTACGGGTTCATTGCCCAAAGAATTGGTCAATCTTCGACAGCTTCAAGTTATGAAACTCCAATCCAATAGTCTCACTGGAGAAATTTCTGATCAAATTTCGCAGTTAGTGAACTTGTCTACACTGAATATCAGCTTCAATTCGCTTACCGGTTCAATCCCATCTTCGATTTCAAGCTTACAGAAGCTTGTGAACCTCAATCTGCAAGACAATAAACTCAATGGTTCAATACCCGATTCGATTAGTAACTTGAACTTGCTCTTGGAACTCCAACTCGGAAAAAACAATCTAAGCGGTCGGATTCCAAGGATGCCATTTCGCTTGCAGATTGCACTCAACCTCAGTTACAACTGCTTTGATGGACCAATCCCAGTTACGCTCGGTGGGTTGCCGGAATTAGAGGTTTTAGATCTCTCAAACAATAGATTTATAGGCAAGGTCCCGAAGATAGAAAATGAAAGAATGTATTTCTGAAACTCTAAACTCATAATATGAGATAGAGATGAATTGTATTTATCTTAGAGTAATCTTACAACCAATAGCCAGCTGTTATAACAGTTGGCATAACAGAAATAACAAATCTGACTGTTACAATAATAACTGACTCTAATCAGATTGGGATTGGTTAAGATTACATAGCTGTTACTGTAACTATAGAGTAACTGATCCTTCTTCTTGCTTCTCATCCCCCCTCAAGCGAAAGGGTCTAGGAACGAGGCAAAGGTGTGACTTTAAGGACATGAACCTGGAGCTTGTGAGATGCTTCGTGAGAAGGTCTGCTGGTTGAGCTTCAGTTGGAACAAACTGGAGGAGAACTTGTTGCCTAAGAACTTGATCTCGAATGAAATGAAGATCTATTTCAATGTGCTTTGTTCTAGCATGAAAAACTGGGTTTTTGGCCATATAAGAAGCACTTATGTTGTCATACCAGAGAATAGGAACTTGAGCAACTGTAACACACAACTCTTTCAGCAATGCTTGAATCCACACTATTTCTGCAGTAGCTATGGCCAGCCCCCTGTATTCGGACTCTGCACTGCTTCGAGAGACAACTCTCTGTTTAGAAGCTGACCAAGAGATCAAGTTTTGTCCAAGATAAACAAGATACCCACTAGAGCTGCGTCTATCATCAGGATTTGCGCCCCAGTCTGCATCTGAGAATGCTTCAATAGTTAGACTTGAGGATGGCTGTAGGCGAAGACCTTCAGTCATAGTGCCTCGCAAATACCGGAGAATACGTTTGACAGCAAGCCAATGTGCTGTTGTGGGCTGTTGCATAAACTGGCAAGCCTTGTTAACAGCAAAGGCAATGTCAGGACGTGTCATGGTTACATATTGTAAGGCACCCACTATACTTCTATACATCTTAACATCCTCCATCAGCTCTCCATCAAATTTAGATAAGGTCTTCCCGATTGCTCCTGGAGTTTTGGCTGGTTTAGAAGCAATCATTTCTGTGCGGTGAAGAAGATCAGAGATGTACTTAGTTTGGCTAAGGTGCATTGATCCTTGATCATATGATACCTCTATGCCCAAAAAATAGGACAGATTCCCCAAATCTCGCAAGGCAAAGGCAGAATGGAGCTTTGCTATCAGATTACAAACCATGGTCGGAGAGCTTCCTGTTATGATTATATCATCGACATAAACAAGGACGATAAGTGTTGAGGTTTTACCAAAATGAGTAAACATAGAGCTGTCTGTTTGAGAGAAATTAAATCCTCATTGTAAGAGAGCAGTACTCAACTTTGTGAACCAAGCCCTTGGTGATTGTTTTAGGCCATACAAGGCTTTGTTTAATTTGCACACTTTGGTTGGATATTGAGAGTGAACAAAACCTGGTGGTTGGGCCATGAATACTTCTTCTTCGAGGTCCCCATTCAAGAAGGCATTGTGAACATCTAATTGCCGAATAATCCAATTGAAGCTGAGAGCTACTGTTAGAACAATGCGAATGGTGGCTGTTTTAACAACAGGACTGAAAGTTTCAAAGTAGTCTAGCCCATGAGTTTGGTTAAACCCCTTTGCTACCAAACGGGCTTTGTATCTCTTTATACTTCCATCAGGTTTATGCTTGAGTTTGTAAACCCATTTACATCCTATAACATTAGAACCAACAGGCAAATCGACAAGATTCCAGGTATTGTGTTTGTAAAGAGCAGCTAACTCATCTTGCATTGCTGAAATCCATTTGGGATCCTTGAGAGCTTGTTTTAAAGTGGATGGTTCTGTGGTCTTGACTGCTGTGAGATCTAGAATTTGCTTCTTCTTGGTTATACCTCTCATGGCCCTGGTAGTCATTCGTTGAACTGGAGGAGGTGTAGGAGCAGAAGGTTGAGATGGTGAAGAAGCAATAGAATTATCTGAAGGAGATGTAGAATCAATAATTGGGACTGGAGTTGTGTTTGAGACTGATGTTGAAGAATGAGTAGGCTGAGATGGAAGAGATATAAGAGCAGGAGGTAAAGATTGGGTGTCTACGGCAGTCTGTGTGGCCGCAACAAGCATAGATTTCAGGGGATACACACTCTCATCAAAAACAACATGAGGAGTAATATAAACTCTACCAGATTTGTAATCAAGGCACAAGTACCCTTTGTGATTAGGACTATAGCCAAGAAAGAGACACTGAACAGATCTATACTGAAGCTTATGGTTGTTGTAGGGACGAACAAAAGGATAGCATAAACAACCAAATATGCGAAGGGACTTGTAGTGTGGCTGTTTTGAGAAAATAAGAGAGTATGGAGAATCAAAATGTAAGACCTTACTCGGCATCCTGTTGATAAGATGGACAGCAGTTTGAAAAGCATATTGCCAATACTTAAATGGCATGGAAGCATGCGAAAGAAGAGCTAAACCAGTCTCCACAACATGTCTATGTTTGCGCTCAACTCTACCATTCTGAGCTGAAGTATAAGGACATGAGAACCTGTGTTGAATACCAGCAGCTCGAAGGAAAGGAAGAAAGGCACGAAACTCTCCCCCATTATCAGACTGAAGACATTTAATCTTAGTTTCAAATTGAGTTTCCACCTGCACCTTAAATTGTTTGAAAATAGGCAAGGCTTGATCCTTTGTTTGTAAAGGATAGAACCAGGTATATCGTGAATAATCATCAACAAAAAGAATGAAATATTTACTCCCAAAGGTAGACTTAACAGGAGCAGGTCCCCATATATCAGTGTATATCAATGCTAGTGGCTTAGAAACACGAGAATTAGACAATTGCAGAGGTAATCTGTGGCTTTTGGCTAATTGACATGATGAACAAATCTGATTTTTATTAATAGAACAAGAAATGTTACAGATATTCAAGATTCTGTTAACAATATCAGAATGAGGATGGCCCAACCTATGATGCCAAAGCTGATTATTCGTAACAAAAGAAGAACTATCAGATACATGTTCTTGACAGTTATTAACAGCAACATATGCTTTCTTTGAACTAAAAACAGGAAACCTGTAGAGTCCATTTTCAAGCTTGCCTTGAGCAAGAACCCTCTTCGTAAGTTGATCCTTCACAAAGAAAGAATTGGGATAAAACTCAATCAAAGCATTATTGTCAGAACAAAACTTAGCCACACTTATCAAATTCGCTGAGATGAAGGGAACATGGAAAACTTTTCTAAGATTGAAAGAATGAGAATTAGTTATTAAATCTTTAGAACCAAAATTCGAGATAGACAGCCTCTTACCATTTCCAATGGTCACGCAATCTGCTCCTGTATAGCTGGTGACATTCTTAAGACTAGTAGCATTCTGAGTAAGATGATGGCTAGCACCTGAGTCAAGAAACCAGCTCTCTTCTGCAGGAATGTTAGTGGAGGCAACCATGGCAGGAACATTATTTTGAGTCCCAGGTGATTGAGGATTGTTATTCTGTACTCCTTGAAAAGAAACATCAAATCTATGATAACAAACTTGAACAGTATGACCAAATTTACCACATAATTGGCACTGAGGTCGATCATTCGAGCTGGAATTCCCTCGTCCATTTCTGCCTCCTCGGCTTCGACCTCTATTGGAATAGGAATTGGTATTGTTGCCTGTAGTAGTTCCTTGACTACGGCCACCATAGTAATTCTTCCTTCCACCACCTCTGTTATTAGAAGATGATGAAAAACTAGCAGTCATGCCAGAAATATTTTCAATCGAACTTTGTTGTTCTAGACGATTCTCGAAGGATAAGCAGTATGCTATGGACTGCTTCAAGAGAGATCGTGTCATCTCTTGTGTTGACAGCAGTAACAACAGAGTTATACTCTGCACCAAGACCTCCAAGAAGATTCATAACCTGATCTTGATCAGATACAGGTTCACCAATTGCTGCCAAGCTATCTGCAGCACTTTTAATTTTCATGATATAGTCTATCATAGACATAGATCCCTTCTTTGTGACTTGTAATTCAAGCCTTAGTTGCATAATACGAGCTCTTGAAGAAGAGGAGAAAATCTTTTCTAACGCTACCCAGGCAGAATGAGAAGAATTGTGGCCAATTATCTAAGCCATGATACCTGGTGTTAGAGAGGAATAGATCCAACTGAGGATGGTGCGATCCTGTCTCCTCCAAGCAACAAAGACAGGATTAATGGCACCAGAACTCAATTCTTTTTCAGGACAAACGGAAGTTCCTTCGATGAACTCTTCAAATCCGTTGGCAAAAATCACATTGTCCATCTGTGATCTCCACAGAACGTAATTCGATCGATCAAGCTTCACTGGCAAGGTATGATTAAGCATCTGAAAGGCAGGGATAGGCACCACTGTTGATCCTTGACCATAACCAATCGAACCTGAGGAAGATGAAGGTTGAGAGCTAGCAGAAGACATGATTAGAAGATCTAATGCTCTGATACCAAGATAGAAAATGAAAGAATGTATTTCTGAAACTCTAAACTCATAATATGAGATAGAGATGAATTGTATTTATCTTAGAGTAATCTTACAACCAATAGCCAGCTGTTATAACAGTTGGCATAACAGAAATAACAAATCTGACTGTTACAATAATAACTGACTCTAATCAGATTGGGATTGGTTAAGATTACATAGCTGTTACTGTAACTATAGAGTAACTGATCCTTCTTCTTGCTTCTCACCCGACTTTTCTAACTCAAATGGGAAGCCTAACACACTTGTGGCTTTCAAATAATAGCCTCTCTGGAATTCTCCCAACGTTCAAAAAATTTGTTGACGTTCAAACCTCTGGAAATAAGGATCTCATCAACACAACAATCCCAAATACTCCTACTTCATCAAAGAAGAGAAATTCAATTACTGTGGGAATTCTTATTGCAGTCGTGGGTGCACTTATTGCTATTGGAATTGTACGGGGGACTTTTTTACTGATTTCGAGAATGTTTTATCAGGCTATCAATGGCCATCTTATAACTGTAAATGGCATCCACATGTCTGGTATCGACTTCGCCACAGCAATGAAAGCAGTTAGGAACCAGACCAACATCATCCATAAGACCAAGTTCTCAACCTATTACAAGGTTGTCATGCCTTGTGGAACAAATTATTATGTTAAGAAGCTTAACCAGAGCGACAAGATTTTGCAACTCGAGAGCCATGAGAGGTTCGGACAAGAGCTAGAGGTCTTCGGTAGGCTGAGCAACTCAAACATTATGATCCCTTTGGCTTATATCATTTTTGTCAAGAGTGCTTATATCTTTTATGAATACACTCAAATGGGTACTCTCTTCGACGCTCTTCATGGAAGCTTGGAAACTGCACTAGATTGGACAAACCGTTATAGTATAGCTGTTGGTGTAGCTCAGGGACTCGCTTTCCTTCATGGATGCAACACTGGGCCAGTTCTCCTCCTCGACCTTTCAACTAAAAGCATCTTACTTAAATCCCTCAAGGAGCCTCAGATTGGGGATATGGAACTTTATAAGGTGATCGATCCTACTAAGAGAACTGGGAGCCTTTCGACAATTGCTGGTTCTGTTGGGTACATTCCTCCAGGTGAATCAATCCATACATGTTCTACGATAAAAGCTCTTACTTTTTAGTTATGGGTATACTCAAGGTTTAAAGTTTCCTTCTATTGTTTCTGTTTTTAAAAGAATGAAACATTTGGAATGTATCGTAACATTATGAAGCATAGGCTTTAAATCAATAAAGATTAATTTATTCATAAATAAATATAGAAAATTGTATGTTGAAATTAAAAATCAAACTTTTTCGACATGATACACCTTAAAAATATTTCTAAACATTTCAAAATAAACTGAGGCACCTTGGAACATTGCATTTGATTCATATATATATAGGATAGCATTCGGCAGCCAAAATGGGAGCAAAAAGCCTAGCCAAAGTTTTGTCCTATATGGGATAAATTTTTTGAAATGAGCTGATTTTTTGTGAGGATGATCTCTATGGCGAGGAGATCATCCTCACAAAAAAAATCAGCTCATTCCAAAACTTCGATCCCCCCATCAAAAGTGGTTTACAAATTAACGATAAAAGTTAACGGTCCATGATTCTTCAACATAATATTGAAAAATGTCATTTCTATTTGATTAAAATGAATCATAGAAGTTACAAAAATTGTTCAATGCATAATTTTGTATCAAAACATTAAAATTGATATGTTTTTCAACATTCCCTTGCATTCCAAATTCTGAATGTATGGCAATGTTCCATATCAGTATATTAAAAAAACTGAATGTTCTGGCCAAAACTTTATGGAACGAAACGAAACTTTGAATTATGAACTAGAGACTAAGGGTCTGTTCTTTACAGAAGCCAGCTTCAGCTCCAGAAGCTGGCTTCTTGAAGAAGCAGAAGCCTGGAGCCTGAAAAGCCATATCTGGCAGAAGCTTGTTCGTTACATAAGTACAGAAGCCAGAAAATCATGTTCGTTTGACAGTTTTTTATTACTGGATTCTGATAAAATGACCAAAATACCCTTAATGTTGACAATACACCCAGAATACATAAAAAATTATCAGAATACATTAATAAATATATAATTATACTAAATACATATATAAATATAATAAATTTATATTAAAAAATTATAAAAATAATTATTTTTAATTTAAATATATTTATAAAGTTTATAATTCTATCAAAATTTCGACAACATCTCCTCTTAAAAATGGACATATGAAATTTTCCTGATAAAAAAAATACCTGCATAATGCACTGCATAATACATAATCTATCATCCACGCAATATCTAATACACATTAACATTAAAAAAAATACATAATATGTACATCAATATGTTTTAAGTCATTATAGTTCATCATTGTTTTAAAAGAAATGTTACTATTAACATTATAACCAAAATTGACCAGAATCTGTTAATATATATAATTACACTATATATATATATATATATATAATAAATTTATATTATAAAATTAATTGCCCAAGAACCCAAATTATCGTTCATATAACTACTATAAAAGTTCATCCTTATCAACAAACCACATGGTTATGTAGGGATTAGAGATGTATAATTGCTATTTGCACATAATACTATGTATTTCTGTTGATTGGGTTGTTACATAAGAAAGTTGATGCGGCAATAAAACCTCTCCAAGTATACATTGGTGGGCATTATCATCATATGAGCTAATGTTCTAGATTTTTTTAAATAAAAATAAGAAAAAATATATATTACAAGTGATGATAAATTATATATGTTGTAGTATGTTCTTATATTGAATATAACACGTATATAGAGAAAGCAAGCGGATGCCGGATGATAATGCCTACCAATGTATACTTGGAGAAGTTTTATTGCTAGGAACAATTAATAGGTTGGGGGTGCGGGGGCAACGCCCCCGCAGTACGGTACAGGGGTATTATTAGAGGCGGAGAAAACATTCCAAGGGAACTCGATTAAAATCAAGTTAAAATAATAAATAAAAAAACAACTCAAATTATCTTACTATGGGTCAATTTTCTCAAATGAATTATCTAAGCAGCAATCCAATACCATAGCCCTCTTTAGTTTCAGCGAAAAATTCATATTCAAGATTGTATTTCAATAACACCAATTTCTTTTGAGCTTCATTAGGGGTGTCAATGATACCCATTTACCCAAAACCATGTTGGTGTTAGTGTTTTTCATGTATGTTCTTGTTCTCTCTTATTAAAAAATTATTTTGGAGAATCTCATAACACCAATGTCACAAGAATCCTACCTATACATGTATTTCACTCAAAACTTCAGCCAAAAAATTTGAACAAAAATAACGTAAAAAATATTTCTACCTTTCCTAACAATCAAATTCTGATTTCAAAAGAACACTTTACATGATCCAATAATCAAAGATACTAGTACACAAAATTTTTAAAAAAAAATTATAATAAGATCCAAACAATTACAGAAGCAAAAAAAACGAAGCAATTACAAGCAAAAAAATGAAGAAATAAACTAGGGTTTCAAAAGCAATTACCTTTCCCAACCTTCAACAGGTTTCTGCGACAGTAGCGACTGAGAATCGTTTCGAAAAAATTGATCTAGAAACCTTAGATCTGCTGCTCTTTTTCTTTTTGTTTTTCCTTAATCGATCTCTGCGTTGGTGAAAAGAAATAGGAAGGAAAAAAATCACAGATCTGCTGCGAGGACAGAGGCGAGGAAGGGATTTGGCTGGAAGCGTTGAAGGTTGAGAATGACAGAGGTCGAAGGTTGAAAATGACAGAGGTAGAAGGTTGAGAACGAAATAGGTTGAAGGTTGAGAACGAAAGAGGGTTTCGACTCAGATGAGCTGCAACAGTTCGTTGAAGAGAACAGAAAAGGTTTAGACAGAGACGAGATGCATCGTTGAAGGTTGAGAACGAAAGGGGTTTAGGGTATTTCGGTCATTCGATGTAAACCGTTTTCGGTGATCGACTTCGCGCAGAAGCAAAACAGCGAAGCCTCGTTTAGACGACTCTTGAAAAGAGCTGGTTTTGAGCTTTTTTTAATTTTCGTTTGAGCCGAAAAAATCGCAACGAACGTGTTTTATATGACTTATTTGGCTTTTAAGCCAAAAAAGCAGCAAGAGCTGGCTTTTTAAGTTGAAACGAACAGCCCCTAACCGTTCAGTTATCTAAACCTATAAGCTTATTTCTTTCATGGTTTGCAGAGTACGCGTACACAATGAGAGTGACAATGCCCGGGAATGTCTACAGCTTTGGGGTAATCCTGCTGGAATTGTTGACTGGAAGGCCAGCAGTCACTGAAGGGACTGAATTGGCCAAATGGGTATTGGGTAATTCAATTCAGCAGGAGACGTGGTATCATATTCTTGATCCTAATGTTAGTGAAACATCATTTGGGGTTCCTAATCAGATGCTATCAGTCCTTAAGATTGCTTTGGATTGTGTTAGTGTCCTACCCGAAGCAAGGCCGAAGATGATGAATGTGGTAAGGATGCTGCTTGATGCAAATATAAGCTCAGAAAGTATCAGTTTTGAACAAGAATGTAACTGACCATCTGGTTTTTTTTTTTTATCATTCTCGACTGTTATAGGTCTAATGGGAGTTGGGTAGTATGTATTATATTCACCTTATATGTTCAGATGGTTGAACAATTCTCTTTCTTATAAATATAGATATATACTACAATCCTGGTTTCTATTATGATTATTGACTGAAATAAACAGCAATTTTCCCAATGATCTCTCTTTGAAGGATTTATCTTTCTAAAAAACAAAAAAAAAAAAATGTTTGAAGGATTAATTTGTCATGTTTATACACATCTTCTCTTTGTTTCCCAAGCCTCTATTAGATTGCAAATAGAGTTCAAAAAGTGCTAGAGGGAGGACGAGCATGTTGGCTATCTAATTGCTCCATTTTTAAAAGTTCTTACACCATAATGTACCATAATCTTTTCAATATTTCTTAGTTTCTGCTTTTTGTAGACCAAAATGTGCTAACTCAGTATGATAGTATGATTAATATTTTGAAACGCCTTTTCCATTTGATGAATAAAGTAACAAATTACTATAAGAAAAATATCACTTGAAGGAAACAATAAGAACAATGTAATGGATTATTTTGATGTCTTATTATAACTAAAATGTTAAAACTTGGTAACTTACATACCAGTGAGCATTGTAACACATAATGCACTTATATATATATATAATGAAATATATGATACAAAAATCTTGCTCATATATTATCATCATCATCATCATCATCATCATCTATGCCTAATCACAAATATTAAGCTTGGCAAACCCTAACATGTCATAGACATGCTTTGAATTTTTTTACTTTTTTTTTTTAATGATATTCTTTAAAATTAATTAAGTATGAACAATAATCATAACAAGAAAACAGTAAATTAAAATTTTCTAACAAGATTTGAAAGATGTTACTTGCTAAGTTGGTTGGTTTACAGTTGACATTCACCTACTAATTGACTAACCATTAACCTAAAAAATCAGAATACTAGTCACAAGTTTGACATGGGAAAAGGAACTTATGCGACATTGACAAAAATTGATAAAATGTTCCACTAGGTCTCCCGGTCTACACCTAGGACAAGGAACAATCAAAATATCAGATATGTGAATGATGAGGCACACCAGAGAATCTACATCCAAGTCATTGAAGTTTCTCATGAATCCCAGACTCCGAGAAAGTTCACCCTTATATCTGTTGAGTATTGTGTTATCTGCCCTCCGCACATAGAGGTCACATGCTCACGTATTGTGCTCTAATTCGACTCATAACTTCCTTATATATATATATATATATATATATGGGTCCCGTTGAGCAACAAACATTTTGGTAAAACATTTTTCAAAACATGGGTTAGAGGTTTTGGAATGGGCTGATTTTAGGTGAGGATGATCTCTACGGTGAGGAGATCATCTTCACCAAAAATCAGCCCATTCCAAAACTTGTAGCCCCATTTTTACAAGTTGAAAAATCATGGACCGTCCATTTTTTGTAAACCATTTTTTATAGGGTTAGAAGTTTTGGAATGGGCTGATTTTTAGTGATGATGATCTCCTCATCGTAGAGATCATCCTCACCAAAAATCAGCCCATTCCAAAACCTCTAGCCCATATTTTGAAAAATGTTTTGCCAAAATGTTTGTTGTATATATATATATATATAACACCAATTGCTTTTAAGGAGAGTGGTTTGCAGCATGGTATCAAAGCGTCACGGTCTGTATAGGTCACGAGTTTGACTCTTTTCGAAGGAATTTTCCATCCTTATGACTGAGAAGTGTTAAGTGTTGTGTTATCCGCCTTCATTCTCGGGTGTCATGTGCTCGTGTATCATGCTCCAGTCCAACCCATGACCCTCTTATAGTTGGGCCTTCTCTTAACACCAATTGATTTGAGGAGAGTGATTTGCAACAATATCACACCATAAAAGTTTGAAATTGTTTTTTTTTTCTTTCTTATTTGGATGACATGCTATTAGGATTGTAATTCTATCTTATTAAGTTTCAATATAGCTTTTCGGAATCTACAAACCATTCCAACCAATTGTCAAGAATTTCTTTGAATATGTTCTTTATAAATCTTGGCAAATGGATGTTGAGAAGGGACTTTCCACACCTTCAATTCTCCTAAAATCTAATCTTGTCCTCCTTACCGACTTTCAGATCTATCATTTTTCTGAAATTATGTAATAAATTAAAGAAAGATAGCCTTCCAAATAATACACTTGTAAGTTGCCTTTTGGGGCAATTTCCCACTTTTCTTTTATAAGTATAAATTTTTTAAGAAAAAAAAAGATGCAAACAATGGTTGAGATGACCAATCAAACATAAACAAAAGCAACTAACTAATACGCATGGTGTCCCACTAAAAACAAAATCCCCAAAGAAAAATCTCTTAAAGTCAGGGTACAACTTGCACAAAAAAATAGCAACCAAAGAATGTTAAGCACAACATCTGTGAAAGACAATTCTTTCTCCTTGAAAATTCTCTAATTCCTTTCCAAGCATAACCCCCAAGTGAAAGCTAAAGGAAGGAACCTCCACAACATTTTCTCCCTGAAAAATGAGCAATCCCAACTTTGAAAAATGAGCTATACTGAAAATGGGGCAACCCATGAAATTTTAAAAATATTGAAAAAGTAGGACTGAATGGAATGAGATAATGCACAATGAATCAAAATATGGTTCACAGACTCACCGTTTGAGTTTAGAGAACACATAAGTTTGGAATCACGAATCCCCTTTTGATTAAAAAATTAAGAGTAGTTAACTTGTCAAGAGTTGCCAGTTTGGAGTATTTTGCACTAATTGCATGCCTCCACTAACTATTCTCCTCAATTTTGAATCGTATAAACTATCTTGATGATAGTTCATTACAGAAATAACTCAAATCCCCAAACCTAATGTTTATTAGCTATAACATTTTAATCAATGGTTATTGCAAAGCTACGAGATTAGTAGAGGCCATGCAAAAGTTTGAACTCCCAACACTATTACTTGCAGCATACGTATAGGTGGACTATGCAAGATGGGTAGAGTGGTGGATGCTCAAAAGCTTTTCAACAGGATAAAAACTCATGGAAATATTCCAAATATCGTAACATACGGCATATTGTTAGATGGGCTATGCACGAACAAATGTTTTTCTGAGGCTATGCAATTGTTTCATGTGACGGAAAGTAACGGATTAGAAGCAAATATTGTAATTTACAACAATGATTCAACCTTTCTATCAAAGGTTTGCAACCCAACACTAAAACATATACCTTAATGATTAATGGCTTTCTTAAGGAAGGAATGCTTAGGGAAGTGGAAGAATGACAAAGGTTCTAGTCCATATGGTATCACATTCAATGTCATGGTTCGAGGGCTCCTTCAAAAATAGTGCAACCCTTAAGGGAATGCAACTTCTCAATGAAATAGTTGAGAGTTGTTTCTCACCAAATAGAGAGACCTCATCTATGGTGGTGAATTTTCTTGATTAGAGTACTTATTTGTTATGAAAAAAACAAAGCAGAAATCAAACCACAACAAATCTTAATTTAGGAAGCAAACTGACTGTCGGACCAAGTGGTAGAGCCTTAGGAGATCAAATTCCTAGAGATAGCCAAAAATGTGGATTCCACTATGATTGGAGTTGCACCAACCAATCAAAGTGTTGAAAATCAGATGAATTTGAACTTGGTGAAGAAAAAATATCGAAAAACAGAGAAAGCAAAGAGAACTTGGTAAACTACTGAATTATAATTGATGAATTTACATTAGACTTGAGTCCTATTTATAATACATCAATAGTACAATAACAAAATAAATTGAAATAACTAACTCTTCTAACTAACTAACAAATTCTTCTAAATAAAATAACTAACTCTTCTAACTAACTAACAAACTCTTCTCTTCTAACTGAAATAACTAACTCTTCTCTTCTAACTTTCTTTCTACTTTAAGTCTTTCTTCTTTTCTTTTTAATTCCATGCTTTCAATATGAGATGTAACACTCCAACACAAAGGAGTCTCATATTCAAAAAACACAGGTAGAAAATATCAGCCAAAGCAAATAGCATTCAATCTATTAAGAAAATAAAGGTTTTGCGACCATATTTAATGATATGAGTTTCCTTTACTTTGTATGTTTGAATACACCAACTTGGAAAACTAGTAAAAGTCCTACTTAATAACTCACCAATCATGCATTATTAAAAATCCAAAGTTTTAGAACTCGTTGACCACTCAACTAAAATATAAACCTTGCATAACAAGGCTCAAATAACTAAACTCTTAGGGCCAAAATTTATTAGTAGTAAACTGAAAATTTACTAAAAAAAAGTAAGATCATGAGTCACGATGTATGACAAATTGTATATATGAGAATCCTAGGTGGTAATACACCATATTGTTCACCTGTTTTTTGTGTGTGAAATTTATCGACCCCTTCGGTGATTATTTGAGATATTTATGTGTTTTCAATCCCCCCTGGCCCCCCCTCTTCCCACTCCAATTCGTTGGCCCTCCCAATTTGTTTATGTTATTTAACCTTCCCTCTATACTTTGGTGAATATTTGGTATAACCCCATTAATATTTTTACACTAATGACATGCCCTCTTCAACATTTTCCCGTCTTCGTTTTATTTTCTTTGGGTGATTTAGACTCATCTCCATAAAATTGGTGAATATTTCAAATACTCCAATCTAGTGTTTTCAAATTGATGATATGTGCCCTTTGACCTTATTCTTCTTTTCTAGACGAAAAAAATATAATCGAAATACCTTCATTTTCAATTTATTTTCAAAAAACCCTTTAATTTTTCATACCAAAATCAGTAATTTTCATGCATTTCAACCTCTGTAAATTTTAAACTATTTAGCTTCATCTTCTTTCCATCATTTGGAATATCGTCTTAAGCCTTTGTAGAAACACCATTAGAATTTTTTATAAAACAAATTCTCATCGTCTTCACTTCAAAAATCTTATCTCATTCATTAGGCATAAAAATTTCTAGAAATAGAATTCAATACCAACCGATTCACTATGTAAAAATAGAGTTTCGACATTTAATAATAAAGCTTCGTTAATGAAATTTAGTTTCAAATTTAATGATGTAAAAATGATGGAGAGAGAAAGATGCATGTAAAAAAAATGAAGAAAAAATAAAACTTTCATTGAGAAATTTTGTGTAAAACAGACCGTATCATCTATTACGTATTAGGTTGGTAACAACTCGCAAGAGAAGACAAATCCAAGATGGGTGTAAGGTCTAAAGACAAAATGCCAGACTTTCACCAAAAACACTAAAAACCCCGAAATGTTTTTCTACCGACTATCAGTGCAGAGCTCACGAGTGACGACTCATGACTCATCATCCCATAGAGAAAAGATTAGTAGTAAACCGTTAACTCTGTGATGAGAAATCTGTATTCCACTTCTTATTCATCGACTATGTTTATATTAAAATTAAGAAGATATACTTTTTTTGATCATCAAAAGTTTATCACATTCTCTCCTTTTATGCTTTTTCATTCCAAAACTACAGAACAAAAAGACCACTCAATTCCGATCGAGATTTTGGTAAGAGATTAAGTGTAAATCTGGAACACTTGGGCTTGATGAAGCATTGCGTGGTCCTTCAAGTGACCCAATCATCCCTTCTCCATTTTTCCTTTTAATCAACTGTTTGTAGTCATCTCCAGGATGAAACATTATTCTACCGTCCTTTCTCTATTTAGAAGAACAATGGATTTTTCTTTTGCAGAAGAAGGAAATGGAAGAATCCAACCAGATTTATCCACGTTTAACACCTTGATTAATTGCTACGGAAATTTGGGTCGTGTTGATTTCGGTTTTTCTATTTTGGGGAAGATTCTGAAACTTGGGTTTAAACCAAATGCCGTAACTTTGAACATTCTGCTTAGGAGGCTGTTTAAGGACGATAAAGTAACGCAGGCGATGGAGTTGTTTAATAAAATGGTGGTGAATGGGTATTCACCCGATGAAGTCACTTATGTTACAGTTGTTCATGGGCTTTGCAAGAGTGGGGACGTTGATGGGGCTCTTAGTTTGATAAGGGTGATGGAGGAGTACGACAAAGAAGGAAGCTTTGAGAAGCCTAATACAGTAATGTATAATTGTATTATTGACAGACTTTGCAAGGATAGTCGGATAAATGAGGCACTGCACCTCTTTCGAGAAATGATTGTGCCACCCAGCATTTTCACTTATAGCTCTTTAATTCATGGTTTATGCAATTTTGGCCTGTTTAAAGAAGCTGGAAGCTTGTTCTACGACATGGTGAACCATGGAATCTCACCTGATGTAATAAACTTTAACATTTTGGTTGATGGTCTTTGTAGAGATGGGAGTACTAAGGAAGCGCATGATGTATTTGAAGTAATGTCTCAAAGTGGTGTTCAACCCGATGTTGTCACGTACAATTCTTTGATTCATGCACTATATATCTCACGTCAATGGAAAGAAGCAACAAGGTTATTCAATGAAATGATAGACCGTAACATATCTCCAAATATATTATCATTTAACATACTAACAAATACTCTTTGCAAAGAAGGAATGGCCAAAGAAGCACGTCAACTATTGGAATTGATGATTCAAAGAGGTGAAGAGCCTGACACAGTTATGTATAATACATTGATGGATGGATACTGTTTGCAAGGCCAAATGAAAGAGGCAGTAAAGGTTTTTGATGCAATGGTCGTTAGTGGTCATGGACCTGATGTTTATAGCTATTCCATTTTGATCAATGGTTATTGCAAGGCTAGAAGATTGGATGAGGCCATGCAACTGTGTGAAGATATGCGTCATAGAGGATTGACTCCCAACACAATTACGTACAACACACTTATAGGTGGGTTATGCAAGGTGGGAAGAGTTGTGGATGCTCAAAAGATTTTCAATGAGATGCAAACTCATGGCCAAGTTCCAGATATCTTCACGTACAGCATATTGTTGGATGGTTTATACACAAACAATTACTCTTCTGAGGCAATGAAATTGTTTCATATAATGGAAAGTACCGGGCTGAAAGCAAACATTGTAATTTATGGCATCATCATTGACAATATGTGCAAAGTTGGGAATGTGAAGGAGGCAAAGGAATTGTTTTGCAACCTTTCTACCAAAGGTTTGCAACCCAATACTCAAACATATAACATAATGGTCAATGGCTTTCTTAAGGAAGGTATGCTAAGAGAAGCCGAAGATTTGTTATCGGAAATGGAAGAAAAGGGTTCTACTCCAAATGATGTCACATTCAATCTCATGATTCGAGGGCTCCTTCAAAATAATGCTGTTCTTAAGGCAATGCATTTTCTCAACAAAATGGTTGAGAGGGGTTTCTCATCAAATGCACAGACCTCATCAATGGTGTTGAATTTGCTTGTGAAGGATGGAAAAGATCATGAACACATAGAGGTGCTTTGTAAGTTCTTGCTAGAAGGCTAAGGTATAGGTAACATACTCCATGTTTTGTTTGTAATTAGCCAATCATTTCAAGGAGCACTATAACTAGTGGCATGCTTTAATTTATTATTATTATTATTATTTTGGAAATTTCTTATCATGATTATCATCGTGATTTCCTTGGCCTAGGGTTATTATTTGCTGGAAATTTAGGAATTGACCTAAAATAGAGGCTCTTATCAGGGTGCAAGAAAAAAACTATGCAAAAAAAAAAAAAAAAAAAATCACACTTGAACAGATTTGAATTTAGGCTCAAACATGTTGTAGATTAGGCAAAAAAACAAAAAAAAAGAAACTTTATAGCTCTGAATTTTAGGATAAAAAAATTGTTTGAACTTGATGATTTGAAGCGAACTGATAGTTTGAGTCATAGAGCCCTAGGTCATCAAATTCTTGGAGGTACTGCTAGAAATATGAATTTCACTAAGATTGGAGAAGCACCGGTGGATACAGTCCAAGCCATGAATTCTTTTCTATTAATTATTTATTATTTTTATTACCAAATCAAATGACCGGACTAGATAAGATGGTTAAAGTCAAGTTAAAAAGATGAATCTGCTCTTAGGAATTGGTAAATCCTGTAAATGATTGTTCTGATGGATTATGATTAGCAGTTCTAGTTAAAGTTTATTAACATTCAAAGAGCACAGTAGCATATAGCAGCCAAAACAAATAGAATTCAATATTTTTATAAAATAAAATGATTACAAAAGCATATAATGATTCGGGTTGTCTGCTACTTGTGTACTTGAACAAGTCACCTTGTAAATCTCCTAATTAATGACTTTCCAAACAAGGATTATTAAAAAACCTAAATTCTAGAACTTGTTGGCTACTCAATTAAAATATAAGCTTTGCAAAACAAGAATACTAAATAAACTCCTAACTAACTTCGAAGTGTGGTTTTCTGTGTAGGTCTCACAGCATATGCAAGTTTCACTCTCCTATGCTGATGCTCTCATTGGGACAGCATGTGCAATTTCAAGTTGAAGACGAGGTAGCTCATTTTACATTACTCTATTGGAGAAGTCTGAGGTCAAGGGAGTCATGTTGTGGTTTTGGTGTATATTGAGTTTACATATGTTTTTAAAATGATGACATTTTCACTTGACTTCAGCCTTTTCTCTAGTATCACATTGCCAAACTCTATTTTGTGAACTTTTGATGCAGTGAAATGCCACATTATAGTTGCTGCAATGCCCATTTAAATCCAGGAACATCAACTTTTGAACATACTTATCTCTAATTACATCATTCATCCAGCTGCATTACATAATTGTCGGCACCCTTGAGTCTCCAAGAGATGGGTGGTTTACTTATTTTTAACCAGGGAGTTTTAATTTTGGATGTTTCTACTTTTCTTCCTTGTTTCCCTCTCTTAAGATGATGTGTGTAGTTTTGTTTAATCTGCCATGTTTATCAGTTGGCTATTGATTTTTCTGTTATTGGACCGGTGTATTTGTTTCTTTTTATTTTTTCAAAAAAAAAAAAAAAAAATACTAGAGTTTGCCTGTGCCCACGGCACGGTCATCCTATTTGGGGTTAAGGGGGTAAAAGAGGAAAGACAATAAAGTTGTAGCAGTATGATTGGAAAAGGTGTAGAAGGGCAAAGGAAATAACATTGTAGGAGGTATTAGGGAAGGAGGCAATAGTTGAAGGATATTCTTGGAAAGGGAGAAGAGACTAGGAAATAAGGTTGAAATTTTTCCTCGAGATATGTGTGGGATTGAGTCTGAAAATCCCTTTATCGGAGATAAACATTGGGGGAAGACAACCATTGTGTTTTGTTATACAGATTATATCAACTTAGTACTCTGTTTCTACGGGGTTTTTTTTTTCCTCTCAATGAGTAAGCTGGCCTTAAACCCACGACGTCTAAGTTGCTGTGCAGTGGCTCAAAGTTTCTTGGTAAGTTAGTACTCTGACTTTGTTTTTGTCTTTGTGTCATGCACACACACATCTCAATGACGACTAAGAAATTTTAAAATATAAGGTTTCCAACAACAAAGATGAACTTAATACCCATCCAAAGCCATTTTTGAAAAAAACAAGGCTGAAATTCCTTTTAATTGGATGTACCACATTCTGTTATTCTTTGCAGTAGGTTTCGACTGCTACGTATTGTTTCTTGTTTCTTGATTATTATATCTTCCTCAGACATATCTATATTCTCTTGTTCCATAGTTTTGAAATAAGCCTGTAACAAGATTATAAAACTGGCTGAAAACATGAAAAAAGAAAACAGAAAAATCACCTTGGTTCCTGGAGTTTTTATCATTTTAGTGAACATCTTTGTGGGACAAGCTTGAAAAAGGATTCAGTGATTTCCTTTAACCTCTCCCATATGTCATTTTAGTGTATTCGGGTGATATCCTGTTCTCTTCTCTTCTCTTCTCTTTAATGAGTTTCTCTTCTCTCCACTTCTCTCAATCCAAATATGTCATGTATTCGGGTCATATCCCCGTTCTTCAACAAAATTCATGTATTCTAAAATACTAATATAAAAAATCAATTACAATAATTTGATCTCAGAATGATAGGTATGGCGTCCCAACTGCATAAGAGACATTTGCAAGTGTGGTAAGAATGAATGGAAGGCACCAATAAAGAATCATATGTACAAGAAGCAACACAAGAACTTGCAAGATATCAAGCAACTGAGCCTCATTAAGAGGGACGTTATTACGAATGCTCCCGCAATCATTCCACCTTAATCGTACCCAAACAGGGATGTCCAAAATGGCTTTAGATGAACCTTTGTCATTTGGTCCTAATGTTGGTTTGTCTTTTTTAAGTGTGGTTCGATCATTCTTTGTGTTGTTTGTACCATCCTATGAATTACTAGTGGAACTATGCTTTTGATAGTTTTAGAATTTGTCCTTTTGTTTGTACATTTGAATTATCATTTTTCTAGAATATCATATTTACTATTTTGTTTGGAAATTTTGAAGTCAAGTTTATGCTTATGAGATCTGTTTTTTTGGTTGCCTATCATAAAAGGTAAAATCGGTATTTCATCAAGATCGTACACGTGTCCTGATGAATGCATGAGTTGAAAGCAAGTGGTACTCAGAGTAGGCCAATAATCCAGTCCAACCTAGTAGAAGGGTAGAACATAGATAGAGGTCTGCCCTGCTAACAGAGCAGACTAGGTTAGTATATTTGCACGATCCCGTACCACGTGTATCAAGCTTCAAGATTCTAGGAGAAATCCCAAGAATTCTGGAGCACGATAAGGAAGATGTTCAAATTCAGATTAGAATCCCTGTGATTGTGGGTTTCCTTGTGATAAAATCTTGAATAAAGGGGATACCTTGATCCTAGGGAGATCCTATATATTGAAGGGAAGACCCAGATCTAGGGATCTTTTTGACTCTCCTTGGATTTGTTAAGCCTTGCTGCAACTCTAATTGGATCGTCAAAGGATTATTATTAGGTACCACACTGGTACCATCACAGAGGAGCGATGACTACTTTTTCAGAGCAGTAGGGCAGAGTAAGTGGAGGTAAAACTCGAATCTACCTCTACCCCTATAATCAAAGAACTCTGTTGATTGGGACATGATTAGCCATCCAAAAGTTGGAGTTGGATTTCTCAGCAACTCCAAGGGAAAATTTTATGGATATAATGAACGACTTTCCTAAGAAGAAATCATGACTTTATTGATATGTCAAATAATTAATATTTTAAGAGGGTTTAAAATGTCACACTAAAATGTGGATGTAAACACCAACTAAAGGGGGTCTAAAATAGGAGGGGGAAAGAGAAGGCGAGAAGAAGGATAGAGGTGTGTTTATTAAATAATAGACTTGTTATCTGCACTCCAAACCGTAGTTAATTTTATGAATTAGTGGTTTGTTATACAGGAGCGTTTTGAAATATAAACTCTCCATTTTAAAGCCTCGTGGTGGACTGGAGGGTCTGAAGAAGAACAATGTCATTCTTCTCATATGAGAAAATTAATGGTTGTTCCATTTGCACTTACCGTTTGACGTTAAGTGCACCTCAAACAATTAGAACACTTCAATAAAATACCTTTTTATTAAGTGCACCCACCATCCACCTATCTTTTACAACATTGTCATAGTCTCACCTTAATGGCAAATGAACCAATAAATTGTCAACTTTAGTTTTCCCTTTTCGTCTCCTCTATTTTTAGTGTGTTTGTATTGGTAAATCAAAAAAAAAAAAAAAAAAAAAAAGGAATAAAAACATGGGTGAATTACACTTTTGTGAGCTGAAAATGAATTGTAGACGATTCCAACCACTTTTCATTTTAATTACCAAAACGTGAACAATCATGTTTTCTTTAAATGAAAAAACTCTGAAATCGTTATCATTCACGTTTTGGTAAATATGATCAGTGAGCTAGAATCATAAATTTGTCAAAAGTTGATCCTTTTTTGTAAATATCTCTAAAAATTAGTTAGGTTTTCAAGAAAAATAGAGAATTCATATCTGCCTTCACTATCTTGATTTACTTTTGTGTCTTCTCCGCCTGTGTAGTGTTTCCTTTGCACTACGTTGCCAGCCCCAAGCCTGTATAATAGAGGAGGGCTCTGTTAGTATAAAATCTATCATTAGTCATTATATTTTACACGAATTACTAAAACAATTATGTAATTTGGTCGAATTCACTCCTCTACCTTATATTTTAGTATTGGTTATCATTCCCTCCTTTTTGGGGTTGGATGAACAAACCAAATGATTCTTGTAAAGGGTAAAATCGGTATTGGACACGTTACGAAAATAAGACGGATATCGATGATCGATCGCACGATAATTAATGCATATCTCGAGGCATTGATATATCCTTAATTATATTTTTGATTAAGATTAAAATCTTATCTAGAAATAGAAAATCTCCTCATTGACCAGAGAATATCTATTTTTAGATAATGATAGATTTTGTAAAGAATCCTGATTTGATTTGACTTTTCTTTTAGGATTTGTCTATTTATCTATATAAGAAGAATGAATAGGTAGAAGAAGGGGGACTCTTAAGAGAAAAGAAAAAAAAAAAGAGGAGAGGAGGCTAAGCTTTGTAAATCTTGTAATGAATTGAAGAATAGTGAAATGACTCTTCGAAGTCTGGGGATGTAATCTGATTTTTGGATGAACTCTGTAAACAAATCTTGCTTCTTGTTTTCTCTCTTTTTCCCTTCTCTTTGATTATTTTTATGTGTGATTTTTGATTATTTTTTAATGCATCAAGAACAATGAAGATCGATTGTTAGGGATAAATCTCAAGGAATAAGTGACAATCAATATTTAACCTCTAGAGTTCTTTTATTACATAATGTGCAATTGTGTATCTTGAAAGAAAAATTCTACGATTTTTACACATGTCATGTCAGTGAGTTTTTTGAGATAATCTGTCAAGTTGAATTAGAAAATCAACATTGTGATAAAAATGGTTAGGAGAAAAACTTAAAAATAACCTTAAAAAGGGATTGTTGTGTGGCCTCTTCATTTTTCTCTTATAGAATAGAAGAACAATAAAATGACTCCCTTAATTCAAATTTCTCTGCTAGAATTAAAAAAAAAATAAAAAATGACTCCGTTAAGTTCAATTGTTGAGAAAAAAAGGAGAAATGAAACCTTAATTGATTTGGTGACCGTTATTTATCACCACTCCATCAGTTGCCCTCACTTTATCAGCTAAAGGGAAAACCAACAAAATATACCATTGGATTCTTCACAATTATTGCTGGTGACAGCCACCACAATTATTGGATTCTTCACAATTTGTGTCAGTGGGAAAGGTACAAAGTCTTGGTGGAGTCCGACTTTGAAGCTGGCAGCCCGCTTTAAAATGTAAAGGAACCTGCTCATTACGTGACGTGGCATTTTGAATTTATTTTACACCCTTACATTTCTGTCAAAATTTGAAATACCTCCTTGAAAATGCCACATGTAATTCAATAGAGACGGTTCCTCAAATTTTTTTTCGTATTGAATCCAATATAGGTCGATTCCACTAAACAAGATCAGAACTGAACCAAATTCCATTAGATCCAAACTGCAATAAAGTCGATTTGGTTCGGTTCGGTTATATGGGTTGCTACTATTCTACAAATTGTAAGTGTGTGATTGAAATTCGATGGACGGCTATGATAAATTTGAACGCACTGATGCGAAGTCGTTCCTAGCACCCCTTTCCTCGTAGCAGCGTGATACCTATCAAAATCATTCCAACGCTCAAGTTAGAGAAACAACGGAATATCTTTTAGTACTTTATAGACTTTTGTCTCTCCCTCCACCGAAAAGGATCCTCTTCAATAGTGCTTCCTCTGATATTTATCCCCACTACATGCCTATAGGATTTCCTCTTCTATAGGCTATAATCATGGGATATCCACTGTTTTTTTGGGATTGTTTACCTAATCCGGATCTACTCGATTGATCGTGGTTATCCATAAAGATTACCATCGAAATCTCTGGGATTGACGTGCACGTATTAGTTTTATGGTTTGTTGATGACCTGGCATGCCCTACTTGGTAGGCTTGACTTGGCAGGCTTGGCTTTGCTTATTACTATGCTGCCTTGCCATCCATATTAGGGAGGTTCCTACTCTGACCTGCCTTGTTTGTAAGACAGTACCTCATATGATGATTCGTGCCAGGTACCACTTAGTTGGTTTGGACATGTGTACGACCTAGATATATACCCAATTATTTCCCTCTACAACAAATAACATTTTTTTATTGAAAAAATAATCATGAAATGGATCACTAATCTATTTATAGAAAATCATTAATTTATCCATAAAAGATCATTAATCTATGTCCCAACTCCTAAAATAATTCATAATAATTATTATATACATATATATTTATTTATTGCATAAGGGTTCGGATCTATACAAGTTTGATTCGAGAATCGAATCAAGTTGATCAATTCTCTATTTTTGTAATCCGAAACTGAACCGCAACTTGTTCCAAACCGAACCAAACCACTCCACAACTATCAATTTCGTTCGGTTTCTGATTTGAATTGGATCAAATTGCACTCCTAAGTTGTGGGCAGGGGGCAATAATTCACAAGAATAATGATTTTCTAATTAGAAAGTCTTCACTCAGTTAATATTCGATGGACATGCCATAGATCTTTTTTCCTCAGGATACACAACTGCATAATTTTTAAGAGATTGTGCAGTTGTGTATCCCAAGAAAAAAGATATATGATTCCATGTCCTTGACACGTTAGACTAATTATTGATGGAGCGAAGACCTTCTAGTTAGAAAACCAGCACTCAATTCACATTATTGAATGAAAATTGACGATAAAGAAGGTGGGTCCGACCTTAAGTGGTTTTGCCATCAATCTTTATTTCTTGTCGGTTGAGGTGGGGGCCATGATTTAATATTTGCAAAGCACGAAAGTCACGTTGCCAAAGTGGTAGCGGTGATTTTTTTCCAGCAATCAATCCAATCAGGCTTACAAATTCTTAATTTTGTTTTGAATAATGTTATAGTGACATTGGGATTTACTGCGACTCTCTCATTTCTGACGTGGAGGTGCGTACATAACCATAGATGATTTATACTTGTACCTCAATAAAACACATTTATGACTATCACATCAACATATTGAAAACACCTAAGATTTTTTTTTTTTTTTTTGTCAATTCTGATCCAAATCATGATCATAAAATGGCTGAAATGGTAGATTTTTCTTAAAACATGCCCTCTCCACCATAGTCCTCTAGAGAAGGCTTTTCTATGATCCGAACCCAAGATGTGAAATCAGATCTGATACTAAATGTTAAGAATGTTTTTATGTGCCTAAGTGGATAAGAGCTTATATTTGACTTGTTCTAACAGGTCTAGGACATTTGGTGTACTGGTTTAAGGCAAATCCCATGTCTTGGATTCCAAATCATGGAAAAGGCTTAGAAGAGCTTCCTTGGACATTGGATGTAGGGTGTATATTAGCATAGTCACAAAGTCAGATTACAAGTTTAAAATGACAAGGGAAAACTTCGGAAAAAACATAGAAAACGAGAAAAAATAATAAAAATAAAAGATAAAAAAAATATTAAAAATTATGAAAAATGCATATATCTAATGAAAATTCATAAAATCTCAAGATATTATTATCATATCCCATAGTTTTACATTTATGAATCACCAAATTCTATTATGTATCAAATCCCATATTAAAAACAAAGAAAGTATTTAGTTTTTTTTTTTTTAATGGGAAAAAGGATTTATTTTGTTACGTATGGAAAAGTTGTGTTTTTTGATTATTTTAATCGTCAAAGATTCAAGACACATTTTTTTGTTATTATATATACTTGTACCACAATCAAGAGTGATTTGGGAGTAAATTTGCTTACAACTAGGTCGATGCTTTGATCGAATCATGTATATTTTGTGTCTTGTGAGATTATTATTGTTTTTGTTGATTAATACTTTTGATATGAGGATTTTCTCTAACATAATGGAAACAAACTACAAAAGAAAATTATAATTTTTTTATACTGGAAAAATGCTTCGAGGATAAGAGATAAATCGAAGGATCTAATCCAATCAAGAAACTTTTACCATTAGCCTTACATATGTCCTCTCTTGGATAAAACTAGAGGATACCAACATTAAGAGAAAAGAACGCTATGATTACAATGTAACACTACGTCATATTGCGCCAAAAACGACTGTCCAAGACAGTCGTTTTTTAAAAAAACGACTGCCGCTTCAGTCGCAAATGGGGTCGTTTTGAAAGGAGTGGTTTTTTAATTGCGACTGTCCAAAACAGTCGGAAAAAACGATTGTCCCAGACAGTCAGAAAAAAACGACTGTCTATGGCAGTCGGAAAATACGACACTTAACAGTCTGATTCTTCTCTAAAATGTAAGACAACTTCTATTGCCATAGCACCCCAAGATATCTGCTAAAGTCTTCTTTGATATGACATGAATTGGGGTGCTCTTAGTAAAAGTTGGTGTGGCAATAGAATCTCAAATAAAAATGTATCCCAAAGATTACTTTTCTTTTTGCACCGCCAATTAACAACTTTAACCTATCGATTTAGTGCTCACAAGTTTGGTAACACAACAATAAAGTTGTAATAAAATGACCTTAAAAAGGGATTGGTGTGGCCTCTTCATTTCTCTCTCATAGAATAGAAGAAAAAGAAAAATGAAAAAAGAAAAAAGAAAAAGAAGACTCCTTGAATTCAAATGTTGAAAAATTGATTAGGTGAGTGTTATTTTCTCATCACTCCTCCACATGGTTCTCACCTTACGAGCTAAAGGGGATATCCAACAAGATATACCATTAGATTCTTCACAATTATTGCTGGTCGTGGTCACCAAGTTGTCAGTAGAATTGTCTTCATGGGAAAGAAAGAAAGTGGTGGAGGCCCTTAGTGGGGTTTTCTATCAATCTTTATTATTTGTCGGTTGAGGTGGCCATGCTTTAATAATATATGCAAAGTAGGAAGGAAAGTTACGTTGTCAAATGTTAGGTACCTAACATAAGGTGTGGGTGCATGCATTTAACTTCTTGAACATAACATCATTTAGGCCCACTGCTCTATATATGAGGAAGTGACACAATAATGGATTTGAGTTCAAAATTAACAAGGATTGCTTACTCTAATCTACTATGAAAACTAGAGAAGATTGCCTAATGTCTTTGCACATTTAATTACTTGTTATTATGTTATTTCTCATTGAAATTTTAGCTGTACATGCAAGTTTAAGTCTGAATTCAATTTCATTAAAGCTCACCACTTTATAGTAAGTTGGATCCATTATTTATTTATTATTAATTTTATGTTTTTAACAAGTGTTTGCTGGCCTCAATGGATTGCTGCTGAGAAGTAGATCGTTGCGTGACCTTGCTTCATATTATTGTTAGTTGATCATAGTCTTTAAATACGATTCCCACAAAAACAAACTACTCAAAATTGTACTTAAAAGAGCTTTTTGTGCTCAGGGGTGGAGCCAGGATTTTCATGTAGTGGGGGCAAACTATGGTTAGTTGTATAGTGAAGATGAATGCTTTTAGGGAGAAATTAAGAGATTTTTAGTTAGAAGTTGAAGAAAATGATATTTATGTCATTTCCAATTGATATATGAAAAGTCCCAGTCAAGAGGCAATGTCATCAACAAAAAATTGAAGAGGTGAGGGAGTGAGGATAAATGTCATCAACAAAATCAAACTGACTTAAGATTGGTTCGGTTTGGTTAAATTTGGTTCTATGAATTGCAAATATACTACAAACTTGCTTCAAAAAAACATATTTTATTAATTAATAAATAAATAATGAACATATAATTTTATATTGAATAACCATATGCATATTATTATAACAAATTATCCAAACTAGGGTTTCTCTATATATGCCCTCCAGAGGATGAGATTCTTTCAGTGTTCCAGGATTTAGAGTTTTTGTGAAGAAACTAAAATTAAAACTAGCAAAAGTAGATTATTTTAAATTGAGAAGAAATTCTCAATGACAAGGCGGAGTGAGAAATGGGTGCAAGAATTCATGGTCTACATAATAGTTATTCAGCTTAGCTCAATGTAAGACTAAATTTCTTATAATGAAGTACAAAAAATGAAAATTAGAAGCATCGAAATAATTTTGTTTGGATTTTCATATTTCATTTAAGAATGAGTCGTGATTTTCATTTGAGAGGTTTTTAGTTAGAAGTTGACGAAAATGATATTTAGGTCATTTCCAATTAATATTTGAGAAGCCCCGATCAAGAGGCAATGTCATCAATAAAAAATTGAAGAGGTGACGGAGTGGGGACAAATGGGGCATGTAATTATTTGAAAATATAGGTGTGTTTCAAAGTTCTATGGGGGCAAAAATTGGAGGGAGATTAGGGAGAGGGGACAAATGGGGCATGTAATTAGTTGAAAATATGGGGCAAAAAATTGGAGGGAGGTTAGAGAGTGGGGATAAATGGGGCATGTAATTAGTTGAAAATATAGGGGTGTTTCAAAGTTCTATGGGGGCAAAAATTGGAGGGAGGTGAGGGTGTGAGGCAAATGGGGAGAGAAGTGAGGAGTGGGGACAAATGAGGTATGTAATTAGTTGAAAATATAAGGGTGTCTCAAGTTCTGTGGGGGCAATTGCCCCTACCAGCTCCTTACTAGCTCTGCCCCTGTTTGTGCTTATGGATCCGCTTCTCATTTCCATGATTGTAAGAATCTAATGAAAATGCTATGCTACGTGATTTTTAGATGTTAACGCATTTTATTTTTTTTCGTTTCATGACTACACAATACCACGCGATATTCAATTAATAACCAAAAGTACTAAAATTTGTAATATAATCACCCGTAGATTCAAAGAAACTATTTCCCAAAAAACACCATTTACCAATAATTTTGTAACCACACTTTGGTTGCTTTTGCGATTCTTAGAAATAGAAACCCAGCCCACATCAAACCTAAACAGGGTTAAAGTTGAAGCAATGGAGCATATCAAATCTTAATTATCATCCAATGAACTGGACCTGGAGATGATATTAATTCACTATTGTGTCAGTTCGGAGACTATAAAATCCCCTTGAATTATTCATAAAGTGAGATGCACCACCATATTTTCTATTATGAGGTGGGCAGGGGCAGAGCTATGTAGGGATGAGTGGGGGTTATAGCCACCGCTCAATGTTTAAAAAAAAAAAAGGTCTAATAGTTAAATCCTTATGCGTTGATTGATATCAAAGATAGGCCTTGTGTTATACAAACTAAGTATGAAGAATTAAACTGGAAAAAAAAAAATTTAGTCCCCTCTCGTTTTGGTCCATATAAGAGATACGCCCTTAGTAATTTAGAATAACAATGTGCATTCTTGTTCACTTTGAAGCCGCTGACTGCATGTGTTGCTTCATACTCTTAAATAAGAGTTCTGACTAGCCTTTACTAACTTAGTAAGATTTCAACTCGTACTATTGTTGAGCTCACCTTGCGGCATCCAAAACCATGATCCGATGCCACATGGTTGAAGAGGAAAAAATTCTATGAATTTTGAAAAAAAAAATATTTTTCACATTTGAATTTGAATTTTAAATTGGAGAGTTCTATGGAAGTTTGGTAGCCGTCTATTTTCAAAATCTTAGTTCAAGCCTAAAACAAATTGTTTTTTGAAGTTGTTTTTTGGATTTGAGTTTTTCCATGAAATCTAGAGGGTTGTGGTATTACATTGCCAATGTGTTAATCTTAATCCATTTGAGCTCAAATGGCAATCCATAATCACAGCCCTCTAGATTTCAAGTAAAAAACTCAGATGAAAAATGAGTATTTTATTTATTTATTTTTTTTTTTGGGGGGGGGGGGGGGGGGGTGGGCTTGATCCAAGGTTCTGAATGGAGGGCTACCAAGCTTCCACTAAACTACCAAATTTAAAATTAAAATTTACGATGAAAAATAACTTTAGGTTTTTTCAAAATTCTTAGAATTTTTTCTTCTATGATCCTGTAGCATCAGATCTTGTTTTTGGATGCCACAAGCTAAGCTCACAGACCCTTGGGTAAGGCTACTCTTACTCTAATGATATAGTTTTTAACATTTTTTCCAAGTATCCTTATTTTCTTCAAACCTACTCCATGCCTCTTGACTTTGGTGTTTTCCTATAGACTAATTGGAAATGGCCACAATGCCCTAATTGAAAATGACCTCAATGCCCCTTATCACCATTATCGTTATCACCATCACTCATTACTATCACAACCACCATCAACATCGTCATCGTTGTTAACATCATCTCATCACTCTTTCATTATTATCATCACCACCTTCATTGTCTTCTCATTGCCATTATCTTCATCACATCCAAGAGATTGAAGATGACTAGTTTTGGAAGACAAATCAATAATTTCGAAGTATTTTTTTATTTACTTGATAAGTGAAGACAGAAGTCAAGGGGCATGTCAACATGTCAAAATAGATTAAACATATAGTTTATCTACATGTTAGCAACTTTATTACAGAGATTATTATCCAACTATTATTTGTAAAGATGAACCCAACATTGGCATCAAAGAAAAGTAAGATTAACAGTGAACCAATGTTAACACTTAGCCCCCACCGACAAAAAATCCTGGCTCCGCCCTTGGTGGAGGGTACCTGTTCTTAGCTGTTATCAGCATTTTACTATTGTTAGTGTGGGTCTACTTGCTTCTATAAGTTGGTACTTTTTTCAATTATTCAAAAAAAATTGTCTTTAAAGAGCCTCTCATTAAAAGTTGTACCCTTTGATCTCAAGTTTGAATCCCACTACCCATAAAAAACCCTTCGTGGCCACACACACCGTTTCACGTAGTGGGGCATAGACTGAGTGCGGGGCATAGGAACTAGTCTGGCGCGTGCAAGCTGGCCCGGATACCATACCCTTTAAAGCAAAAAAGTTCAATATATTGCAAACAAGTCTATCATCTCATCTTCCTAAATTAATAGCACTACTTGCCACATTGAGAATTTCTTCATTTGTCCCCTTCCCTTCCCTTCCCTTCTACATACAACTCAATCGATATTCCAAAGGTAATAACTACTAACAGAGAACAACCATCAACAAATCTTGAATGTTTTTTATTTTTTTATTTTTTAAGTTCCAACTGATGAAGTTTGTTTATTCATTTTGCAAGCAGGATTGAGATTGGTTCTGGTACTGCTTCACAATTTTCCACCTTCATCTTTGAGTGAACACTAAGAGGAACACCACACCTTTCTTGTCTTCTTTTCTTTTGCAAAATTTAGTGTTCGTTTGTGTTCTACGAAGATGGCCACCATGGCACTCTTGTCTATCTTGGTTACACCCGTCACAGAATTAGGCAAGTGTTTGGTTGTTCCTCTTAAGCGCCAAATTTCTTATCTTATAAATTTTGATAAGAACGTTGAGAAGCTCAGGAACCAAGTGAGTCGTCTGAGTGCAAAGAGAAATGATGTGCAAAACTCGGTAGATGAGGCACGCAGGAAATTGGAAGAAATCGATCAAGAAGTGCTTAACTGGTTGCAAGAGGTTGACACTGCTAGGGAGAACTTTATGAGTTTAGATGAACAAGTGAGGGAGAACAAGAGATGTTTCAAGGGATTGTGTCCAGATTGGACATCGCATCGCAGGTTAAGCAAACAAGCACTGCAGATGTTACCTGTTGTCGATGAACTCCCAGCAAAGGGAAATTTCAGTATGGTTTCTCATGATCCAGCTCCTCCAACTGTCGTACAAGTGCGAACCCATCAAGTAGATGGATTGCCATCCAGGGATTTGACCATGAATAAGGTCATGAAGGCATTAAGTAATGAGCGCATCAGATCCATCGGGATTTACGGGATGGGTGGTATAGGGAAGTCGACCCTTGTATACAAACTAAACAATGAACTCCAAGGAAGGCAACTCTTCAAGAAAGTTATAATGGTGACTGTGTCCAGCTCTCCAGACTTCAAAAGGATTCAAGATGAAATTGGGGCCAGGCTAGGCTTGAAGCTTGGGGCTGAGAGTGACCTACAAGCAAGAGCCGATAAACTGTTCAAGAGGTTGCAGGACGAGGGGTCGGTCCTTATAATATTAGACGACGTGTGGAAGAAATTGCAGATTGCTGCTGATATCGGAATTCCTAGTGGAATTGAAAACATAGGCTGCAAAGTCATCATCACGACACGAATACGTGATGTTTGTTGTGAAATGGGAATTCAAATTGAATTCAAAGTGGAAGCCCTCTCTGAGGATGAATCCTGGGTTCTATTCAAAGAAAAAGCAGGTAATGTAGTTACAAGGCCTGCTTTGACACCCCTTGCACAAAAGATTGTAAGAAAATGTCAGGGCTCACCGCTGGCAATTGTTACACTAGGGTCATCTTTGAGAGACAAGGAAGAAGAATTTGAATGGAAGTATGCATTAATGGTATTAGAAAATCCTGATCCAATCGAATTAGAAGGTATAATCCCAGAAGTGATTAGATCTCTGAGATACAGCTATGACCATTTAAAAGGGTCAGAAATCAAGTTGTGCTTCTTGTTCTTTTGCCTGTTCCCGGAGGACTACAATGTTCCTTTGCATCAGATGAGAGATTATGGAATAGGAGAAGGATTTTTGAAGGTAGAGAGGAGTTTGGAGGATGCATGGAACAAGTTGCTTGTTTTTGTTAGAAGATTAAAGGATTGTGGTTTGTTATTAGATGGCGATAAAGACGAGTCTGTGAAAATGCATGATGTGGTTCGGGATGTCGCCATATCAATTGCGTCTGAAGATGAGAATGGGTTTCTGGTAAAAACAGGTGTAGGATCGAGCGATTGGCCAGAGACAGAGAAACTCAATAGATACAAACGGATTTCATTCATGAAGAATTTGGAAATTAAGCCCCAAAGTCCATTGGAATGCCCACGACTCCGAACCCTACTACTAAATAAAAATTGGAAACCAGAAATAAATGAAGATAATTTCTTTGAAAGGATGAAAGCACTTGCTGTCTTGGATCTAAGTGGCACTTCTCTTAAGTCAATCAAGTCACTTGGAGACCTCACAAATCTCCGGACTCTGTACCTAGAAAGATGTTATAAATTGACTAGCATATCCGTACTTGGAGGATTGAAGAACTTACAGATACTTCGTTTGTCTGCCTCAGGTTTACGCAGGTTGGGAAAAGAAATTGGTAATCTCACCAATTTAAGGTGCTTAGATTTGATGGGTACAGTACTTGAATGTGTGGCACCGAATGTTTTGCCAAGGCTAACTAAATTGGAAGAATTGCATATGGTGGATAGCTTTGGGGAGTGGGACAACACGGAGGAGGGATATTCAAGTGAAGGTGGAGGTGGAGGCGAAATGAAGAATGCTAGCTTTGCAGAGGTAGCATCATTAGCAAATCTGGTCAAACTACAAATCCATGTAAAAAATAAGAGATGTGCGTCTACAGAAATAGCTTCCTGTTCATGGGTAAATCTAAAAGAATTTATTGTACTCCTGGGTCCCACGGAACTACACTATTTCATAGCCCTACTTATGCATGGTTTTGATAACATTGAGGCGAAATTATTTCACACGAAAATAGTCCAAATGGATGGGGTGAATCCAATTTCTCAGTGGGTTAAGATATTATGCAACAAAGCCGAGGTGCTATTGTTAAAGTCGTCAAGCTGCCATGTTTTATTCAACAATCTTGTTGAGTTGAATGTAGTAAGATGGCTTGGTGTAGGTGCATGTGATGAGATAGAGTATCTAATGAGCATTGGCGACGAAGACGAGGCTCCACAACATTCGTTATTTGGACGTTTGGAGGGATTAGAAATTAAGAACATGCGCAACATGAAGAAAATCGTGCATGGGCTACCACCACCACCATCCTTGAGACAATTGAGGGATGATGATGGTGATGAGCAGCATATGGTTGCCGTTAAAAAGACTTCATGCACCCAAACCTTTCAAAATTTGCAAATTTTGATAATCCGACGATGCAATGGATTGAAGAACCTCTTCTCATTTGGCTTAGCTCGCTGTCTTCAGCAATTAAAAATGCTCTATGTATCATACTGTCATGAATTGGGGGAAATAATCGCAATTGAAGAGGATGAGGAAGAGGAAGCAGTAGCAGATCATCAGGGGGGTTTGTTACCTAAGTTAAGTCATCTTAAACTACATCACTTGAAATGTCTAACAAGTATTTGCCAAGGAAGTTTCCTTCTCGATTGCCATTTAAAACACATTTCAGTGTACAAATGTCCAAATTTGAAGAGGCTTCCTTTCAGACCACAATTAGAAGCTGAATCCTACCCAGTTGATGACATCTCAGATATTGAATGGGGTGTAGAATGGGATACTGAATCAGAAACTGATGGATCGGGATCGGAATTGGAAGATGAAGAAAAATCAGAAGTTAAGGAAGAATTTGAATCTGAATCGCAAGATGAAGAAGATTGAAGTCTCCTTAATTTCATCATGCGATAAAAAGGTGAGACACAACATCATCATCATCTTCATACTCCAATTAATACTATAGAAATTTCCAAAAATGTAATAAACTTTTGATGAAATTCCGATTTCGGCTCACTGTTCATTTTAGTTCCCAAAACGTGAACTGCAAGATCACAGGTCTTTCAAGTGATGATGTCTTAGGTTTCAAGTGACTATCTCGTAGTTTTCTCAAAAAGCATAGACAAATGGAGAAAGGTGAAAAATGCTTTTCGAAACATAAACAAGAGGATGCCATGAGATCGTCACTTGGAAACCCTGTGATCTCGCTGTTCAAATTTTGCGAATTAAAATAAGAAGTTATCCGGAATTGGAATTTCGTTATATTTCGTTCACGAAATGGTAATATACCACTACGTGAAAACTGAAAACTTCTACAAAAAAAATTGACGGGCCAAGGCCCACGAATTTTAGAAACTAAATTTTGTTGGTCTAGAACGGTCAAAATTCTTGATGTTCCCAGATTTGACGGCTTAGAGCTGTCGAATTTCTCTCATCCTTCATTAATTTGACAGATTTAGCCCGTCGAAAAAAAAAATTTGACAATGAAAAATTCAACGCCAATTCGACCTTTTGGTCCGTCGAATTTTATGAAATTTGACGGTCTTGGGACATCAAATTTGAGGCTTTTTTCACATTGTGTATCCTTGATTCTATCAGAATTATTATCACGCGAGCTTAACCTAAAAATCCGGGGCTGTCTGAACAAATCTTGATACTCCAATTAATTCAATCTAAAGTCATGTATTTTGTTAATTCAAATAATTTCACTCATTGAAATACTCCTTCAGCAAACTTTCAAGGTCCTATCACTCCCTTGTAGCCAATACTTTAAAAATAGTTTAGTGTACTAATTAACATATAATGTGTTGGGATATCTGGGTCTGAGGTATCAATATCTATCGATCATGCTGTTTTTCTGTTGATTTGGTCCAGTAGGCCAAATATTCACATTTTCGGTGGACTGGGAAGAATGGACACTACAAGAAAACAATGAATCAGGAACAAAATTATAAAACGGATTTTATCCGTTTCTAATTAAAAACAGGTTTAAGCCGTTTTACATTTAAAAACCGTTTTATCTGCATTTTATCCGACCCGATATCCGTCTGATTAATTGGAACGAAAGCTCTCTCAGTCGTCTCTCCCAATTGTGTGTGTCTCTCTCTCGATCTCTGTCGCTCTCTCGTCTCTCTCCCTCTCTCGATAGTCTCTCTGGATCTCAGTCGATCACCCTCGATCTCATATCTCTCTCTCGGTCGCTCTCCCTCGATCGTTTCTCGATCTCAGTCGTTCTCCCTCGATCTCATCTCTATCTCGCTCAATCGCTCGCTCAGTAGAGGAGAACCGAAGGATTCACCAAGTAGCAGAGAACAGAGAGAAGAGAGATTCAATTTCTTCCCTGACCTTGTGAATCGAAGGTTCGAATACTCTTATTTAGGGTTTCAAGCTACCTTAGCAGTGTTCTATTTTTATTTTTATGAACTCGTGTTTTTTGCTAGATTTTTTAAATCCATTGTCCGTTATTGATCTCGTTTACAGTTCTCTTTAGTTTTCAGATCAGTCTTATAGTATGAGTTACATTCTTCTTGCAGTTGTAATTTTGATTGTTTTAGCATCTCTTATATGAAACATGGGCAGCTATTTGTATTTCTGATGTGAATTGTGATCGTGTTCAAACTTAGGGTTGGAATAGTTTTGGATGATTAGCATCTCTTATCACAGATTCTTTTTGAAGCTGTGGGGAACACGAACAGAGATTAGCAACATCAATTGTTATAGATTAGGTGTTTCTGCTTTGTCTTTTGAAATCAAATTACTTTAGGGGATTGTTTGGGAACATGAATTCATAGTTTGCTTCTTACACGTGTCCCTTCTTTTCTATGTAAGTTCTCAAAGTTTAAATATTTCAGATATATGCATCAGTAAGTATTGAAGTGAACTTACATTTTCTTAACTCCAAAAGGTTTTTTGTACTGATATTATGAGAAAGTTTTCATGCTCATTTTATCATTTCTTCAAGTATCAAATGTGTTTGTAGAACTTGAATTAATTTGGACATTTAAGTTCTCAATAAATTTGTATTTTGGTACCTTGATTTTATTTGTTTAAGTTGGTAGGCTATTTCAATCACCTTCTAAATGACAGGATAAGCACTCTCATGCCCATTTATCCAAGCAATTCAAGCAACACACCATCCGTATAGTGTACATCAGTCTTACTACTGGAGTTCCCTCCCCTATGGCTGGACGCATTGGGTGGTTCATACCTACCTTGAAAGTTAATATGATGAATGAAAAGAATACTGTAGTTGTACTCTCTGTACCATACTATTTGGACCATCCACACTAAAGAGAATCCGTAAAAAAAATTAGTTAAAGTAGTGTGCATCTTATCACAAAAGTTCACTTTGTTTTTTTATTATGGTTACAGACAGTTTTTACTTGTAGCAGACACAAATCCAAAGGTAATTCTTGGCTGTCTCTTGGGAAATCAAAGTTTTGATGCTCTACCCCTGCTGAATTGTTTGTGATGCCCTTTTTTTTGGGTTTTGAACCCAGGTTTTGGCATCAATACTCAAGACTTCATCTAGTTTGTTAGGCAAGCTTAATATTAAGGAATTACTCAAAAAAGGACTAACATACGATTTAAATAAGAGGTCTTTATAGAATCTGGTGGATCCATTTATGAAAGGCATAAATTGAATATCTGGTTTTCCATCTTACTTCATGTTTGAGACTATATCTTCTTCATGCAAACTACATCAAGTGTTCATCAAATATTGCCTAGACATTTCAAAATAGGTGTCCTACCCATGTCTGATTATTCAGTGTACTAAAATAAAGTTCCACAAAAATAACTGCACCATATCCATGCCATCTCTGGGTAGCACAGTTCACTTCATTGTCAAACTTTGAATGTCAGTGCAATATGCTGGGCAGTGTCTGATATTGTTGTATGCATGTATGAGAGATCTTTTGGACCTCCCATATTTTCAGTTTTCTCTTATAAAGTAGGGGGACTGCCCCTGAATCCTTGTAATACTTCTTAAATACAAATCCTTTCTTAGTGGAAAAAAAAGGAGGTCCGAGGGAACTCTTCACCCACTTGTCCTTTCACTTTGTATTTCTCTTCAATTTACACTGTACTTATCTTACTTCTATGTGTTTGTCAGGTCTGCGAAGGAATATAGAGAATTTAAGGAAAAATAGAAGAGAAGAGAAAAAGCGTATGCCTACTTTCCCTTACGAGTTATTTCCATAACTAGTGTACCCTTTTGGGGTTATACTCTTCTTTGTTCTTCTATATCATGCTTAGTTCGGCTTATTTTCATAATTAGTATTTCCTTGTGCTAGGTTTGCATGATCAATGGAGAAAAGAGAGGAAAGGATTGAAAAATAACAGTGAATAAGGTCAGGAGGCGCCGCTTTCTTTTTCCTTGCAAGGTAAGCTGGCATTCTTGTTATGTGGAATTAGTTAAATATTTTTTTTCCCATTTTGTATCCTTTTAGATTATAAAGGGGACTATAACTTATAGAATACAAAATATACTAAATTAGTTAAAGGATGACTGTTAGTGATGAGAGTTTAGAGTTTGTTACCCAATCTTTTAACAACTTCAAAGCTTTATCACTTGTGAGCTGTGACGGGTTCAGCACTGATGGGTTTGCAACCATTGCAACTCATTGCAAGTAAGCTTCCTAATTTCCTTAATTTGTATAATGGGTACTTTAATTTTTCTGCTAATTAGACTTCTAAAGTGACATGTATGCATGATAAGGTTGTTTGGTCTCCTAACTAGGTTGGTTTTAGCTGTCTTAGTGTTCTTGTTCTTATAAATGCTTGTGATTTTGGGTGGAAATGGATATTTTTATCTATTTTTTCTTAAGTGATGAAATTGTTTTAGTTCCTTCTTAGACAGGCCTTTCTTTTTTCTGCCATGACAAGTTTACAACTCATTGGAAGCATCCTTCTTCATTTACTTAATTGTTACAGTGGAAAATTTGTTTATTTCCCAAGTTAGATTGAAATACTAAAAAAAAAAAACCTTGTTTGGTGGTCCTCAAGCTTGGATCCATTTGAAGCAGTTGTGAAACATATGGGTTTATATTGAATTTGGAAAGTGAGGCTTGGTGTTCCGTGTTCAGGATCCTCGGTTTCGTCAAAACCTCCTCTTTTTTCCCCCCATTATTGAAAGTAAAAAACACCAAGAAAGGGAGGTAGACCCATATTCAGGATCCTTGGTTTTTTTAAATCTCCTAATCAGTAAGCTTTATGGAATAAATCGTTACCCACCAATTATGCTGGTTTAGCCATTCATAACTCTTAAGACAAATGCATATTTAAAATGAACTTTTGGTTATTTATTCTCAAAGGCAGTGGTATATTTACCAATAAGCATCTTTTCTGTAGAGAACTCATTGTTATTCTTTATCAAAATTTAAAGACTAAGAATCAGGTGAGTGGAAATCAGTTCAATGGAGTCTTTTTGCAAGTCACAACATTCTAGTACCTGAAACCTAGCCACCAATTTGTATACAGAGAACCTACCAAAATGTACGCCATTTGGTAAGATGCCAATCTATGAATCCTCTCCTTCTGGCATCATATTTGGGCAACTTGCAGATTTTCTAGCACTAACTAGATTTTGGTACATAAGAACAGTGCATTTTCTACTTCTATCAGTAGGGCTTGCTTGTCAAACCTATTTCTTATGGACAAGATTTAAAATATCGTATCGATTAAATGTTTTGGTTTATGGAAAATCCTAGACAGTATCAGCCGATACATACCCGATAGATTCAATGTTTTGTATCGGTCTTGGCCGATACCGATATGTATTGACCGATACATTCTGTTAATTTAAAACCATGCTTGTGGGTAAAATCTGAGATATCCCTTAGAAAGATTGTTTGAAAGCCAACCAAGTCTGAACAACATAACAGTCCAAGTTATCTATTGGCGGGGAATTTGTCCCTCAATTTGATAGACTATGATGGTAACTTGCCCCTCAATCACACACTATCTGTGTTTTTTTATGCGACTTGTTAACTGTGTGGCTGTCTATCCTACCTTGTTGAGGCTCTTGTATTTGCCAGAACAGTTAACATTAAATAGGAACTAAAATAAGGTTGATGGAAGTATTATCGAATATTTTCTTGTTGGATATATCGGTTACTGTTTTCGGATTTGTTCAACAAAATTTGTTTGTGATTCTGCTTTTAATTACTCTGGTATTAGTTGACAACACTTTTCCTTATTGTGTTATGCCTCGTACCTAAGATAAGCTTCTAAGTTGTATAACTAACACAATTTTCGAAACCCAATTTGGTTTCTAGAAACTTGACTGAGCTGGACATACAGGAGAATGGCGTTGAAGATCTCGGGGGAAGTTGGTTAAGTTCCTTTCCAGAGAACTTCACATCATTAGAAGTCCTGAACTTGCAAATCTGCAGACCGAAGTAAATTTTGATGCACTGGAAAGGCTTGTGGCCAGGTGCAAGTCACTTAAGGTTTTGAAAGTAAATAGAAGTATCACCTTAGAACAGTTAAAGATTTTGCTCGTGCGAGCTTCTCGACTTCTAGACCTTGGGACTGGCTCTTTCTCATCTTGTTGTGATACCAGATTTCAGCCATCTCCGTTGTGGTATATGTGTAAGTAGTTGCTGTTATTTACACCGTGTTTTAAAACTGTTATAATGTTTTTATAGTTTTTTAATAATAATATGTTATCACTTATCCAACGTAAAATCATCGTTAGCATTATCTTCATGAACCATTTTTGCTATTGGTGCAGGTATTCGCAAACGGCATTGACGAGGACATTGGTTTTGATGGCTGCAAGGGCTTCCAGGGTTGAGAACCAAGACGCTATCGATGCTTCTATTGTAGGCATGTTGGCTGATCCTAAGGAGGTAAGATATGGATAGAAAAAAAAAAGGAAGAGCATGATGAAGTCTTCTCTGGGTCCACTTGCAAGCAAGGTGGAATCGAGGCCATTGTTATAGCCACTGGAGTCCACACATTCTGCGGTAAGGCTGCATAGGTTTTGACTATTTATGAACTTTGTTTTAGTCTGTATTTTCAATCCACATCACATCATTAGTTGTGGTTGTCACTATATTTCAGTTTTGGTGAACATTAATGTGGGTACATATCACAATCTTACCTGCCTTCCATGAACTAACCATTCAAACAATATGTAATGGATGCAAATGTCTACATAGATCGAACCTATATTTACAACTAGATAGTTGAAGGTTGTGCTGTTTGGTTTTCCTTTTTGACCATTTTTCAAGTAATATAATTGGATCTGCCTAATTGGATTAGGCTTCCTTGAAGCTTAATGTTTACTATTTTCGCACTTTTTCTAATTGCAGATGCCTGGTACTATTGAGGAATTGGAAGCTGCAATTCAGGATAATATTTCTGAAGAATTGTAAACTAGTTGTCATTGCTTGAAAAACAATTTTCTGATCCAAGAGATTTTGCAGGAAAACTGGCTTCCAACTTTGAGAAACCTTGTTGCTCAGATAAACGAGACATTCAGTCGAAACTTCCAAGAGATGGCTGTTGCTGGAGAAGTTTCATTGGGTACTTAATTTCATTCCCACGGCTGTTAACAAATTTACTTCAAAAACAGTCCCCCTGGTTTTCATTTCATTTTTTATGATGTATTTCAGATGGGCATGACATGGACTTCGATAAATTTGGGATCCTTATAAAAGTGAAATTCAGGTGAGTCACATTTTTGGAAAATGACTTTTTACTACATTTGTGCTAGTAATTATAACCTGTGACAAATTTTGCTATATCATCATCATCACCATTATGACCCACGACAATTTTTGCTATATAATCATCACCACCTTTATCCCAACTATATTGACATGAATCACATTCCTCCATCAATAATTCTTTGTAAAACAATAGCTATTTATTGTGTTCCATTGATAGTGAAATAATTGATTAGACAGCTATCTGCATCATCTTTGAGAGTGGAAGCTTATCTGCATCATCTTTGATTGATCAGGAGCACTTATTTCAAACACTCTTTTGAAGGTGCGGAAGCTCATCGTGAGAGTATGCAATGTGGTGACACGAAAGAATTCTTTTATTGGTAGTTGCAGGCATTTTGGGGATCTTAAAGAAGATAGGGAGGGATGGGAGTGATGGCATTGCTTCCTTGTAAGCACTTGTGCTTGTGTAATGATTGTGAATGGTTTATCGATGCATTGTAATTTTGGATTTGTAAATTATGACTCATTGCAACTCTTTTTTTGTATAAATTAATGTGATAGAGAACTTCGATGTTCTCTATTTGGATATATTTTAACTGTGGGTAATAGGCAAGTAGCAAGAAAAGAAAAAAAAAAAAAATTTAGATATCAATTTATAATAATTTTAGATATCGGTTTATAACCGATATCTAAAGTCTCAGACGTAGGACATCAGTTTTATAAAATCCGATGTCTCAAATCTTTTCGGGTTATCGTGTGCTGTTATATAAAGACGCAGATTAGGAAGGGTTTTAAGCCGTTCCAAATTCCAACATCTGGAACGGTTGTTAACCGTTCCAAATCATGAAATATAGAACGGCTTTTAGCCGTTTAACCTCATTAACGACGCCTCGATTAAAGACGGTCTGTAAGCCGTTTCATAGTGGCTTAGGAACGGTAATAAACCGTTCCTAATTGCCATATTTGTTGTAGTGGGACCCCATGACTCTTTGGTATGTGATAGATCAAAATTTGTTTCTCCACTGGTGGACCAAACATTCTTGGAGTGAATTTGCAACATACCATACCAAATTCAGTTGTTTAATAATACAATATTTCATCACAGCAGAGATTAGCTTCCTATGTCTTCTTTTGAATTATTTTATTATTAGTTGTGGAACTAAATTATAGAAGTATAAATGCAGTTATGGAATCTCAGTAATGGATATTGCACATATCAATGGCTCGTGTCTGCAGGTCAGTTAGTTGATGCAGCAGGTTCCTTTTATAGAAGAAATAGCAAAGCTGTATTTCAATGAATATTTTCCCACACATTATTGATGTGTAAGAGCTGACTTATATACATTGGTAGGAAAAAACTATTTATGGCAATGTACATAAATTTGGCTAAGACTATGCAACAGTTACAGATTTGTTGAAGTCAATGCAGCAGTTACAAATATTCAAAATTGATTTTGAATGATCTTGCTTGATTGTAGGCTGGATGTGCTATGTTCAATCTTGGCATTGATTCTTGCATTCTGTCTTTATACGCCCCCGCAAGATTGAGCTTCCATCAGCAAGCCCAATCTTGTTTCTCAAGATTTCGGTTCTTTGTCTTGACAATGGCTTTGTCAACAGATCAGCCAATTGGTCTTGTGTATGAACATGTCGAACTTGAAGAGAACCACGTTGAACCAGATCACGAACAAAATGGAGATCGATTTGTATATGTTTCATGCGCGAATGTTGGACCGGATTCAAACTTAGATGCGTAGCACCAAGGTTATCACACAATAATAAGGGAGCTGCTTTTAGTGGAAATCCCAACTCGTGAAGAAGTCCATGAAGCCACATTGTCTCAGATGCCGCATTGGCAAGGGCTCGATATTCAGCTTCGGTGGTGGATCTTGCAACTGCTCTTTGTTTCTTTGAGCTCCATGAA